>NC_139555.1:17038538-17717981 GCF_965112155.1 Podarcis liolepis | reverse complement strand
GTGGCTTTAAAAACTCATTTCCTGGGTATATTACAATAGTTGTAACACTGTGGAATGAGAACTATTTTCCCCTTTGGGCCCCCCAAAAGAGAACATTATCTCATATACAAAGCAGAGCAAAGTCCACGGAGACTGTTTCACTGTTGCCGCTGGAAATATAAAGCAGTGGTTTTTAACAAGCAAAGTGATGTCTTCGATGCTTTGCTCAAGTCGGGACTCAACACTGTAGATGGAGTCGGAAGGAAGGGATCTTACTTCTTAATGACCCTCTGGAGGCAATGATGGAAAACAGAAATAATTAAGCACTGGATTGTCCAGCTGTGGCTGCAAGCCTCTCCTGTAGCTGTTTTAAGCGAGCTTGCTAGGGCAACTTAGTGGCTTTATGGGGGTGGGTGGGGAAGTGAGAGTGGGAGGGATGGAGAAGGGTAGATAGAAGCTGGGTAAGCAGCAAAAGAAACAGCTAGACTAATGCACTGTAATCTAAAAGCTAACCATGTATGTTTAGGCTAATGGAATGAGCAACAGTAATCCAGAAAAAAAGAAAATTGAACCATTATGGAGAACATATTTGCAGCATTTGAAATTCAATTAACTGTTATGCCTCCCAAATGATTTTGAATTTCTTTTTCCTTTATATATTCTCATATATATATATATATATATATATATATATATATATATATATTTGATTAACTTTTACATCTCTTTCTTATGCGTGTTGAAAGAAACCTTCTGGTAATCAAAACAATACGTTTTGGAACTAATTTCAAGTTACTGAAATCTCTTTGCAATTGCAGTGGCTAAATGTGGGAAGCAGGATACAATCTAGTCAAAAATTAAATACATTTCATTCCCTTTGGTTTCAGTGGGAAAGCTAAGGGCTTGATGAATTTTATCCCACTGGAAACTATGGGCCCAAAGGGTGTTTAAATTTGGCTGGATCATGTCTGGGATGTTTGGTTGCTTAGGCCCATTCTGATAGGCAAGGTTCCAACAGATTGTAAGATCAAAACTTTGCCATCACACACCACAAACTATACTCAGTGCTCATCAAGTCTGGTATAAACAAGTTAAAATATATCATATTAGAGGATCTGCAGAAACCAGATTAGTCAAAAGAGTATACTCTGGTCAAGTGACCTAACCAATGAGTAGGGGGAAAATTCTCCTTTCCCTGGGCATGTTTGCAGCCACATTCCATGGTCATTCATCAAAGGTTTAGGTGTGTGAAACTGGCATGCACATCATGGCCTCTCTGGCTCGCATTCATCCTGGTGAGCATGCCAAGTCTAAAGACCATCAACAAAAGCACCCCCCTGGCAAGGAAAAGCCAATGGGAGGTGACAAAGGGGTCCCCATAATCCAATAACCTCTCAGGTGTTTAATTAATAGTTTATTAAACTATTTCATCTGCCAAATGCCCCTTGAACCAAAAATCAGCAATTCCCTCCATTTGCCCACACAATCATGCTACAGTGTCACCTTGTCTTAAATCAAAATAACTGGAGCTACGGTCAGCATTTTAAATGACCAAACATACAGAACACTTGCAGAAACTGCCTTCTTGACCATTGGGCCCACTGTTGGTCTCATCCACTCAATCTGCCAGAACCTATCATTGTAGGCAGGAGTAGTCCTTGCTGCTTGGATAGGCGCATTAATCTGACCTTTGGAACGTTTTGTAAGTAAAGCATTTTAAACTTACTATACTGGCATGGTCCGTTCAATGCTAAGAGGGGTAGAAAATGGGGAGTGCTATATGCAACTAAACAGGATATGGAAAGGGTTTAAAATAGCATACATTCCCATACTGCCGCTTGAATTTTGTGAGTTTAAACTCAGCTACTGAGGAGAGTGAGTTTAGTTTTGTAGTTTTTTACCCCACATACGTGGGTTATAGGGGTTCATCTTTTTCCTCCCACATACTATCAAAGCCCATACGGCAGAGGGAGGGATGACGGGCATTGCAAAGAGAAGAGTGGAGTGTTTGTAGTTTCCTTTCACCTCATCTCTCTCAGCCTTCAAGCAAATTCTATGCTATGTCATCTTGAAGTCAATGGCCCTTAATCTCTAACAAGAGGGAAGATTAAAGATGTTTGTCTTACAAATAGGTGAGGACTTGCAGAGGGACAAAAAGAACCATGGCTGGATCAATTCTTTCCAAGTGCTGCCAAAAAGATTGGCACAGATATTGTTCCCTTCCATAGCATTAGTTTTTAGAGTTAGATGAACCTGTCAGTTTTCATTTTTCTCAGTTTCTAATTTCTCCAGTTTTATATCTTCCCGTCTTAGGTCCTGCCACATTTCTACACCAGTTTACACCAGTGTGCTTCTGCTCGATGACAAAATTCACACTGACCTTTAAAAGACTTCATCATGTGCAGCCAGTTGCATTTGTAAGCATCTCTCCATAAATAATCACTGAATTTAGGAATATGTTGCAATTTAGGAATATGTAAAAGATTCCTAATTAGTAGGATTCTGGGAAATAGTTAATACGTTTGCCCAATTATTCTAAATCAACAGATAACTGTTAATTAATTCATCTTTCCCATGTTCCTTGATGCAATGCAACACATTAGTAGCAATGCATTAAAATGAACAAGACTCTTGGGAACCCGAGTCCAACAACATCAGTCCCAACCTGCATGGCCAACAGTCAGGTCTGATGGGAGTTGTAGTTCCGTAACATCTGGAAAGGCCACAGATTTCAAATCTGAACTACATGGACACTTAGTCTGATCCACAAGGGTGTTTATGATGTAAGATGTTTCTGATAAATATGCATGCTGCCAGAAATATGCATGACTTTTTTCAAATTAAAGAAAAGGAAGGAAGGAAGGAAGGAAGGAAGGAAGGAAGGAAGGAAGGAAGGAAAGTTCTGCATATTGCCATTCATTCAAGCAGAAGATCTGTTGTAAAGAGCTGGCATTCCAATTCCATATGAAACATGATCGAAATACAAGCCTGGTGCAGAGGGAAAAAGGGAGCCAGCCATGTAAGTGAATTCTGGAGAGAAAAAAACTAATTCTGAATAAGATCACAACCTCAGAAATTAAATAATAGATGTAGTCTGCCTGCTGCACCATCCAATTTTAATTAGGTTCTTTGCAGCTGCATGTCTTTGATCTGAGCTAAATAAATCATGGCTGCATTTGGGTGGGGAGTTTCAAGATAGGTTACATGTCATGCTAAGCCCATATAGGAAAAACAGAGAATACGTTGGAGCCAACATTATTATAATCCTGCTGCAACCCAAAGTCCCAGGGCTACCTTACTATTCATATTTATCTCAGCCACACTCTTCAAAACACAAGCGCTACCAGTGTGTCTGCCAAGTCTTGCCCAGCAGTGGCTGTGATGTCATCATAAAATCCATACTGCCCCCATGCCCATGATGAAGGCGCCTGAGGCAACCTGATGGCTAACATGTTATATTTATCAAAATAACAAGTGGAAGATCTGTGAGCCAAATTAACTGAATTCAGAAAAGTACAGGCAGGTGAGGTTGTGTATAAATCTGCTAGAGGTGGATCCCTCCATTCCCCTGGGCGTGTTAATAGTCATGGTTTGTGACTCATCAGCCAAGGATTAGGAGCAAATTACTCCATCCTTGCTAAGTGAGTCTTGGGTCTGGTAACTTTTTTTAAAAAATTACTTTTTATTAATTTTCTTAATAGACAAACATACGCAGTAAAGTCACCCAAATAATAAAATGGCAATGACAAACAAAAGAAGATAAATAAATAAAGAAGAAAACAAAAGGGGGGAGGAATAAGAAAAAATATACCAAAAACATCCATAAATCCATAAATTCTTGCATACAGATTTATGTCACCTTATTCGTTAATCCTAACTCCTTTTCTTCTCAAATAGACTTCCATTTTCCTTTAAGCGTCTCTATTGTTTCTATTTGTTAAACTACTCCTTTTATCCTTTCTTCATTTCTACTATTTTTCACATAGAATACCAATAATGCATATTGTGGTTTGCAAAAATTAATCAAAGCAAATCCAAGTTTTTACTTGGGGGCACTGTTGTTGTTTTTTGTTGTTGTTTTTTTACAATCTCTATAGATTCCCCATTCCTTTTGGAATTTTTGGTTAGGTTGTCTCCTAATTGCATCCGTCATTTTTGCCAACTCGAGATATTCAGATAGCTTATCTTGCCATTCCTTTTTTGTTGGTACTATTTTACTTTTCCAATTCCTAGCTATTAATATTTTAGCTTCCATTGTGGCGTATAATAATATTCTCTTTTTTTCTTTCGATATATCCGAGTCTAAAATACCCAACAAGAAAGCTTCTGGGGTTTTTAAATAAAGGTTTGCTTAAACCTTTTCTTCAATTCCTCATATATAATATCCCAAAAATTCTTACTTTTTTGCAACCCCATCACATGTGAAACAGTGTCCCTTCTGCCTGTTTACACTTCCAGCAAGAGTTAGATCTCAATTTATACATTTTAGATAGTTTGCTGGGAGTTATATACTACCTGTAGAAGATTTTTCTTTAGTGTATAACATGCCGTATATTTCCATGTTTTGTTCCATGCTGATAGTTGGGTGCTTTTACCAAGATCTTTCGCCCACTTAATCATTACCTCTTTTACCTCCTCATCTTTCACCTCGCATTCTAAAAGGAGTCTATACATACTGGAAATTATTCTTTTCTTGTTTTGTATTAGATCTTTATCTATTTTTGAGTCTTCCACTGCAAAACCGTTTTTGTTGTCTATCCTAAATACCTCTACTAATTGATGATATTGTAGCCAGCCTGTCAGGTCTGGTAACTTAACATGCGCACCGAGGCCCCGCTGTTTGGCATTCACCAAAATGTGCATGCCAGCCCAAAATGCACCCCTGAGTACTTGCCATGCCAAAAGCAATGGCAGGTGCCTAAAGGATCCTCTTGATTCGGTAATACCTCAGTATACTTAAAGCATATGTTCTTAACTTCCTCACTTGCCCACACTGAAAGTTAAGTATAATGGTTTGATTGATACTGAATGAGAATGCCTAAATGTATAGTGGTGAAAAGGTTTAACATGGGGATTTTCCATGGGCCAAGGAGACCACTCTGAGCTCTTGCTGATTAACTAACTGATTGTTGTTCCCTGGTAGCTAACATGTGAGTGCTGAACCTTAGATCATGTGATGAAGGTATTGGGTTGCAAATCTCCATTTTGAAGGGAGTTGCCTTTGTGTCCTTTGTCTCGAGGCTCTGTGAAATAAGGACATATAAAAGACCCTCTCTGACTGAGAGAGAGAAAACAGCTCCAAGCTAAAAAGGGAAGACAACCTTCTGTTTCTAGGTCTGTTGGAATTATTTCATATTTTGTAAGATACCAAGCCTGTGCTAGACAACACAAGACGTATGGCTATTTTGGATGAATCATTTGATGTTTCTGTTCATTTCGAAGAGTTCTGCTAGTAAAATTTGAATAATATTTTGTATGGGTCTGGGCAATGCTTCAAATCTGAACGGAGTCAGTTTTCATGCATCCAGTCACTTCAAACTGTGCAATATTAATATCTGCAACACAAAATGTCAAACAAAAAACACCAACAACACAATTCCCAGACAGCCAATTAGAGTTTTCCCCAGCAGTGTAGAATAGGTGGAAAAGAGGGAACCTAAGGACCATTCAAAGAATCCACACCCAAAAAATTACCACTCAGCTCCTGTAATGGGCATCCAGAAAAGCCCACATTTGTGCACCCTTTCTTAAGGGAAGAAGGGTGCAACAGAAATAATGATTATTGCAATGCTAAGCATACCTAATTCCCTCAACCATTCCTCATACAGCTTGATTTTCAGACTTTTTATCAATTTGGTCACCCTCTGACACGTTTCATCTTGTCAATATGCTTCTTAAACTGTGGGGCCCTGAACTGGACACAATACTCTAGGTGGGGGTCTAACCAAGGCAGAATAGAGCGGTACTACGACGGAGTGAGCTCCCGTTGCTCGGTCCCTGTTCCTGCCAACCTAGCAGTTCGAAAGCATGTTAAAGTGCAAGTAGATAAATAGGTACCACTATGGCGGGAAGGTAAACGTCGTTTCTGTGTGCTGCTCTGGTTCGCCAGAAGCGGCTTAGTTATGCTGGCCACACAACCCTAAAGCTGTACGCCGGCTCCCTCGGCCAATAAAACGAGTCGGCCACGACTGGACTGGTCAGGTGTCCCTTTACCTTTATCTTTATTACTTCCCTTGATCTGAACAAGAATTGCACTGTCAAGAAACCTGAATTGACAGAATTTCAGCCTAGGCATAGTTGAAAAAAAAATAATAATTCTGATGTTGTAAATAACCCTGTGGTATGCATAATTTTAATTTCTCTTTTCAATCTGATGAGGTCCTCCTCAATTGGTGAGTTTGAGGACTGCCAAAATGCTTCTTCCCAAGTCTAGCAAAAAGGGGAAGAAAATTGTATCCTGGTTTCTCACGTAGCGAAAAACTGAAGCCCACACACATAAACAGGAGGAGTTACAAGCTGACAGCTCTTTCCATTACTGAGGGAAGTCAATTTCTGAAGCCAGAAAAACTACATCAGTCCTTTATTTGCCACCTCTTCTTGTCCCACTGTGTCATAATTCTCCCTGAAAAGACTGAATTGCTGAGTCACACGCCACAAAAGTAGGACAAGGACGATGTCATGGATTAAATCTAACTAGAGGAAATCTTTGGAGCAGTTTAAAATAGATACTTGAACATGAAAACATCAAGGAAGGAAGGAAGGAAGGAAGGAAGGAAGGAAGGAAGGAAGGAAGGAAGGAAGGAATCACAACGAAAGAAAGAAAGAAAGAAAGAAAGAAAGAAAGAAAGAAAGAAAGAAAGAAAATAAAAAAGCATGCTTCAGTGAAATATACAAATCCTTTAGTGTATAAAGGTTGAGAAGAAAAACAGTGTGGTGTAGTGGTTAGAATGTGGGTCTAGGATATTCTTAAATAAATTTTTCCAGCTTTCTACATCTGTTTGTAATTATTATTATTATTATTATTATTATTATTATTAAGTTTTCATGAGAGTTCATCGGTGAATTTTTCCTACTAGAGACATGCATACACATTTGTAAAGCAATTTCCCAGAATATATTGCATTTTAAAAAATGCTATTTTTCACTGATATATGCATTTTTGTGCATGCTTTACCCAAGCATATGGATTTTTTTTTTCACGAATTACTTGGCTGGAGAATCACATTACAACATTCAGAGAAGTATGAATTTTGCAGGGTGGTTTGTGTATTATTCTGGAAATTGTGAATTGGGTAGGCTAACCTTAAAACTTGAACCGAAGCAAATTTCCCACCCCCATTCCTATTTGGAAGTCTCTGCACCTCAAAGATTAGTCAAAATTCACCGGCTACTTCCTGACTGTTGAAGTCTACCATTTTTTTCCGGGTTGTCTATGAAGAAAACTGTATCGTTTGTAAATGGAAGGGAGTTTATAGCATTTTGTAGCTGCCTAATAACTTCAAAGAAGAAAAAGGTGTTTTCTGGAACATACAATCTGGGGCAATTTGACACAGCTCAGCAGAGTTCTGCTCAGCCATATGGGAAGTCCATAAGAACCACCCCAGTTTACAGCTGGAAATAAAGATGATTCATAAGCCTTTTGTGCTGCGGAAAGGTGAAGCATTCAGAGCAGACGAATCTTGTGTCGTTACCATAAAATATTTATAACTATGCCCACAATAACTTTAACAATTTATTGTTTCATCTTCTTTCAGAAAAGGCCTTGGCAAGGATGGGGAGGGGAGAAAACATTTCCCCTGGAGCCTAGAAATATGGTTTCTATAAATGGGGAGATTGAGTTTAAAAGTTTCCCCAACCTCTTGCAACTGCAGTAGGGTAAATTCATTTCCTAAAATTGCTGCTTTGCTAACTGCTCGTGACCAATGAATGAGGCATGCCTACATTAGATGAAGCACCCCGTGGGGCTGTGTGCACTGAATCTGACATTTGTGCTTTCCATAAGCACAAATTTTGGAAACTTTGGGGAGTTAGGTATCACAGTGAAGTGCTGGAGAAAATGCAAACAAGGAGGCGATTAGTCTGCTAACATTTCTAATGAGTTGCTCAATACACACTCAGGTCAATTTTACATTGTATAACCCTGGTCCTGAATGGGGTAAGTGTGCCCCTGAAGGACCAGGTGTGCAGCCTGGGAGTCTTTTTGGACTCACAGCTGTCCATGGAGGTGCAGGTCAATTCTGTGTCCAGGGCAGCTATCTACCAGCTCCATCTGGTACACAGGCTGAAACCTTACCTGCCCATGGACTGTCTCGCAAGAGTGGTGCTTGCTCTAGTTATCTCCTGCTTGGACTACTGCAATGCATTCTACATGGGGCTACCTTTGAAGGCGGCCCGGAAACTACAATTAATCCAGAATGCAGCAGCTAGACTGGTGACTGGGAATGGCCACCACGACCATATAACACTGGTCCTGAAAGACCTACATTGGATCCCAATACATTTCCGAACACAATTCAAAGTCATGGTACTGACCTTTAAAGCGCTAAATGGCCTTGATCCAGTATACCTGAAGGACCATCTCCACCCCCATCATCCAGCCCAGACCCTGAGGTCCAGCTCCGAAGGCCTTCTGGCGGTTCCCTCACCTGTGAGAAGCGAGGTTACAGCGAACAAGACAGAGGGCCTTCTCGGTAGTGGAACACCCTCCCACCAGATGTCGAGGAAATAAACAACTATCTGACTTTTAGAAGAAATCAGAAGGCAGACCTGTTTAGGGAAGTTTTTAATTTTTGATGTTTTATTGTGTTTTTTAATATTCTGTTGGGAGCCGCCCAGAGAGGCTGCGGAGGCCCAGCCAGATGGGTGGGGTATAAGTAATAAGTTGTTGTTGTTGTTGTTGTTGTTGTTGTTGTTGTTTTGCTGGCAACAGGTGTAGATTCACAGATCTCCTCCCCGTTCTATGACGATTCCCCATTTTTGCCATGCTTTTCTTAATTGTTGTCCCTGTCTAACCCCTTCCTGCAGTAAACTAGTGACTCTTTCCCAAAATCACAACCTTCTGTAGGTGAATTGAACCCTAATCCTCTGGCAGCCTGATGTTTATTTACCCATATGGCTAGTCACTCTCAGTTTAATGGGTTTTTCTCTAAAGCAATGGTGAATAGGATTGCTATCTTAGCGCTCAGTTATGCCTGACCCCCATGGAGCGTAATGGCCCTTGTTCTGATTCTAATTGAAATTCTCCTTGTCCTAATTTCAAAACAAACTTTGCTTTCTAGCATCAACAAGATGCTTTAAAATTTCACCCAGATACTCAGCTAACATCAAGGTGCTTTGATATTTTAAGAGGAAAGTTTATGCAAAGGGGGGGGGTACCCAACTATTATTGATGTCTCAGATCCAAAGGCAGCATATGTAATGAATCAAAGAGAAAAGTGATTACATTGTATATGAATTGGTGCTTAAGGTTATCTCTTTTTGGGCTCTCAGAATGCTTATTTCTTTATGTCTCCAGTTAATACTACACTTCCAATTAACTTCCACTTTTGCAGCTCATAAAGCTCAAGATGAACTCATTCCAAAATACAATTTTAATCTGTTTAAGATGTTTCTAAAGGTACTGCACTCTATGTCATGGGACAAATTAGCAAAGCATGAGTGATCTTGGAACAAGGCAAGCTGCATCTATCTTTAAATTCTCTTTGATCTGATATCCTCATACAGAAAATGACAAACTGAAATAGCCACTGATTATTATTTTTCAGTCGCTTTCCCCAAAGGACATTTCCTTCCTGTAGAAACTCTTCTCTGATAATATTTTGCAGATTATTTGGAGAAAATATTTGTGTCTCTGTTGCCAGTCGTGATTGTGAGGTTACCGTGATTATTAAGAAATGTTAATGACAGCTAATGCTATTTTCTCTTTTGTCAAAGAAGGGAAAAGGCTAGAAATGCTATTGATTGTGGGGAAAGAAAGAGAATAAAAAAGCAGGTTTGTTTTGTTCCCTCCTCTCTTGTGAATATAGTTAATTTCTGAGAGGCATGGAAGTAAATCCATCAACTTGACCAGGTGGCCCGGGAGAATGGTAAGGGGATATTGAGATTTTCACCTCTAGATTGCAGTTTCAAATGTGACTTTAGCCAGGAGTTACTGCAATCCATTCACAATTATATTCTTTTCAGCATTTGCAAAAGGAGTTGTATGCTTTTCAGAGTGATTTTGAGAAGCCTGAGGTAGAGCACCATTCTGACCCAGTGGGCTAGATCTTTAACTTCCCCCACCCCCTGGCCCAACTTTGACAGGTGAGTGGAGTGACCCACCAGTCTATCCTCTAATGTCACAATGGCAGTGTGCTGCAGAACCCAGCAGGATTGGTCTACTATAATCTCTGTGGATCACCTGTATTATATATTCTATGGGAGTGACCTGAAGATTCTTGTCTTGTATAAACACAGTTTGAACAGTGAGTCCATAAGTGACTGTGGAGGCCAATTCTGGATCCACACATCCATCCACAGTGGGGACATAGGTTTCTGGTGGGAGTTGATCACAGTGAGGGTTTGCCAAGCATGCCTTCCTCTTAGAACGTTTCTCCTTTCGTTCTGAGTTTGAGCATCTTCGAAGTCCATGACACCTTTGGTAAAGGCTGTTCTCCTTTTGGAGCTCTCACAGGCCAGTGTTTCCCAGTTGTCAGTGTTTATACTACATTTTAAAAGATTTGCCTAGAGAGAGTCTTTAAACCTCTTTTGTTTATCACCAGCATTATGCTTTCCATTTTTAAGTTCAGAATAGAGTCGTTGCTTTGGAAGACAATAATCAGGCATCTGCATAACATGACCAGTCTAACAAAGTTGATGTTGAAGAATCATCGTTTTGACACTGGCGATCTTTGCTTCTTCCAATACACTGGCATTATTTTGCCTGTCTTCTCAAGTGATGTGTAAAAATTTCCAGAGACGCCATTGATGGAATCTTTCGAGGAGCTGATGATGGCATTTATAAGTGGTCCTTGTTTCCAAAGGGTCAGTGCTACCACACCAAAGACCTGGTTCCCACATCATATGAAATAGACCTACTCATAAGATAGTATCTGCAGGATGCCCTCTCCTTCAGAACACATTGATTGATTGGGTATATAAGGGCTGAGACGTATCTCCCATGATTCCTAAATGGAGATTATTTGTGTTGGAGTCCTACAATATTGAGAGAGCCACAGGTTTCCCCATCTCTGTGCTCCTCATGCCACCATTGTGGCTCATGCTTTGCCATGCTTTGGTTCCCCCTTGGCAATCTTTCAGGCCATCATGGAGCTGTTTATCTTAGGAGATCTGGCAAAATCATTGCGCAAGGTTGAATGGGTGCCTATACTGATTCATTTTTCAAATCATATGAGTTTTTTCCTACGGGCAAAATTCTATTTCAGCACTGAGAGCAAAGTTTTATCCAGGATTCTGCATGCTGCACTACCGACTCTCGTACAAAGATCTAGCCTTATTAATTCACAACTGACAGTCAAGCAAATGAGTATCTCCAGTCTTTTGACACCAAAAGAGCCAAGTTCCACATAGGCTGATCTAAGGAGAAGCTTAGTCATCTAGGCACTTCTTCAATTATTATTATAAGAACCCTTGGATCAGAGGAAACAGGGATCATGCCTCTGTAAAAAGAAAATAAAAAAGCTTCTCAGTTTTCATCGCTTCCTTTTGGTTCGCCATCTTCTTCCTGCTCCCACGGAACAAAGAACTGTTTTTTGCTCGGTTTTCTTGTTGCACTCTGCAACATCTCTGATCTGCCTAATTAACAGTGTGGATGAAACTGCAGGGGCTAAAACAGCTTGACAGAAACTCAGGTATTGATTACACAGTCACCAGCATTTCCCTGCCTGTTACAATTACTCAGCATTTACATAGTCCCAAACGCTTCATTTGCGCTGTCATTCATTTGAGGTTCAGGTTCTGAAGACTAGGCATGTGCACACACACAAACAAATGTAGCACCCTAAGCAGCCTTTGGGTGAAATTCTCCTTGTAACCCACGAGACAGGATGGAGCTGTTGAATTATCTTTGCCATCCAAATAAGTGTTGCTGAAAGTAGGGTACTCTGAAATATGTATAATCACACCACTTGCTGCTTCTCTCATTGGATTGCAATCCCTGATTCCTGGCCACAGTGAGCAAGAAAACTGTTAGGATCATCCTTATCGTGTGTAGGACCCTGGTAGAGACTAATAATAATAATAATAATAATAATAATAATAATAATAATAATTTATTATTTATACCCCGCCCATCTGGCTGGGCCTCCCCAGCCACTCTGGGCGGCTTCCATAAAAACCAAAAATACAGTAAAATATCACATTGTTAAAAACTTCCCTGGACAGGGCTGCCTTAAGATGTCTTCTGAATGTCAGGTAGCTGTTTATCGCTTTGACATCTGCTGGAAGGGCGTTCCACAAGGCGGGTGCCACTACCGAGAAGGCCCTCTGCCTGGTTCCCTGTAGCTTTGCTTCTTGCAATGAGGGAACCGCCAGAAGGCCCTCGGCGCTGGACCTCAGCGTCCGGGCAGAATGATGGGGGTGGAGACGCTCCTTCAGGTATACTGGACCGAGGCCGTTTAGGGCTTTAAAGGTCAGCACCAACACTTTGAATTGTGCTCGGAAACGTACATGCCCAACTGGCATGTTCTCTCCCTCCTGGTCAGTCGTTTGGGAGCTTCAAAAGCTTTCTCCAGCCCGAACATCACAGCGACTGATACCAAAAGGCATTAGCACGCTTTAGGATCCTGCAGAGTGTTAGCACTTCGCATAACAGATGCAGTAGCACAGCATTTTGGCTAAACTACATTTATCTATATATAATACACTCAGAGCATCTTGACTCAGTTCCTTTCTCTTTCTCATCAGACAGCAAAGAGAAAGAACAAAGGACAATAGTCCCACATCACGGAAACACAGTAATACCAAAACATCCTGTCTCCGTCACTTCCCACACTGTGGAATGAAAACATACACCGTCATGTGATAGAAAACAATCCCATGACTGCGAGCACGGGGCAAGAATCCTAACAAAAACTGAAGTTCACAGGATGCTGCTTGAACCTGAGTACAATGCACATGCATTGGGGACATTGCAAAGGATATGGTAGCTGGCATGGTGGGCATGTAGCCTCCCTAGCGCTCCCAGGCTCCACAGATTTCTCAGTGAGGCAGCAGTAAAATCCTGATTGGCACCAAACAGATAGGAAGCAGAGGTTTCTTTGTCCCTGATCAGTTGCCCAAGGCACATTCAATGGATGTGCAAACAGGGAGCACTTTGCAGCAGGAGGCTCCAACCAGGATCTACGAGAGTTCATAGCATCATAGAATTGTAGAGTTGGAAGGGGCAATGAGAGTCATTTATTATTATTATTTGAGTTTATATACCGCCCTATACCCAGAGATCTCAGGGCAGTTTACAGAAAGAATCACAACATATAATCAGAATACAAACAACAAAACCAATAACATACACACCCCTCCAGAAAAGAGCCACATTTTAAAAGGGTATAGGATGTCAATCAGATCAACCAAAGGCCTGGTTAAAAAGGAACGTTTTTGCCTGGTGCCTAAAGGTGTATAAGGAAGGCACAATGCGAACTTCCCTGGGGAAAGAATTCCACAGACGGGGAGCCACTGCAGAGAAGGTCCGTTCTCATGTTCCTTCCCTCTGGACCTTTTGAGGAGGAGACACACAAAGAAGGGCCTCAGAAGATGATCTCAGGGTCTAACCCCTTGCAACACGGGAATATTTTGCCCAATGTGGGGCTTGAACCCACAACCCTGAGATTATTTCACATCTCCCCCCCAAAAAACACCACACAGCTATACATGCAGACACTCTCTTCAGGCATTCAGTCAACAAGTAAAGGTTGATGCGGAACTTGTCACCACTATCCCCAAGTGTGTTCACTAAATTCAATTTTAATGGCTGAGTGGGAGTTTATTATCAAGGTATGTTATTTGCACCTATGGACTTCGGCAAAGGTCACATAGTCTTAATATGATTGTGAGAGTTAACTGGAGCACAGCAAGCCCTTATCTAGATGAAGGTGAGCATAGGATTGTGCAAAATGCCCCCAGATTGTGGCAAGGTTAGGCAGGGATGGACATGTCAATCTGTTTTGCCAAATGAGTTCTCGTTCCTGTCACTGGGAAAAAGAATCACTCGTTTTCAGTTGGTAAGTTGGCACTTCACTGGAATCTCAGGAAGCAGCGCATGAAAAATGTCGCCACACCGAACATAACTTGGAGAGTCCTTTCCCCATGAGGCTCTCTCTACTTCCATTAATCTGATGCTTCCTTTGCCCCAATCTGGCACAGGTTGTGCTTCAGTCACTGGTTTTCAGTTGGTAAGTTGGCACTTCACAATCCATTGCTCCCAGCAGTTCAGAGCACTGATCTTGTCTCAGTTCCCCTATGTATAAAGTCTGTATATAATTTGCCTGTTAAGCCTTTGGCCAGTGCACCTAAGTTAAGCATGTAATGCTGTTTTAAATAAATAAAGGCTGCCTTTGAAGGTGACCCAGAAACTACAACTAATCCAGAATGGGGCAGCTAGACTGGTGACTGGGAGCGGCCACCAATACCATATAACACTGGTCTTGAAACACCTACACTGGCTCCCAGTACATTTCCGAACACAATTCAAAGTGTTGGTGCTGACCTTTAAAACCTAAACGGCCTCGGTCCAGTATACCTGAAGGAGCGTCTCCACCTCCATCGTTCAGCCCAGATGGGCGGGATATAAATATATTATTATTATTATTATTATTATTATTATTATTATTATTATTATTATTAAAATAAAATGCCAAAATATGATGCAGTATATTTTGGATCTAATGTGCCGATTCTTCCTTCATAAAAGCAAGTGCTATCTCTTTTTCCTCCACCTATGACGCTGGAAACTTCACCTCCAACAACCCAAAGCAAGTCTTTGGGGGTTTGGATTGGGTGGTGGATGTTTTTAGTCAGTATGTGTGACCTTTACAAAATAATGCATTACTGAAGCGCAACCTGTGCCAGATTGGGGCAAAGGAAGCATCGGATTAATGGAAGTAGAGAGAGCCTCATGGGGAAAGGACTCTCCAAGTTATGTTCGGTGTGGCGACATTTTTCATGCGCTGCTTCCTGAGATTCCAGTTTGTGCTAAACTGTTCGGAGTCTGTGCTGTGCTGAAACAGCTAGTGCTGCAGAAAAACTCCCCCCTGAAACTTTTCTTGCACATTCATGAGAACTAGCTTGGGCCAAAAAGAAAAAAAAATTGGCAAGAAACATAATCTTCAGTGGGCTTGTGAAATTCTTTGAATTTGGGGAGGCAGGAAAATAATGTTTTGTGGTTCTCAGCAGAAGCTTTCTGTCTTTCTTTCTTTCTTTCTTTCTTTCTTTCTTTCTTTCTTTCTTTCTTTCTTTCTTTCTTCTTTCTTTCTTTCTTTCTTTCTTTCTTTCTTTCTTTCTTTCTTTCTTTCTTTCTTTCTTGTCTTTTTGTTGCTGCTGCCAGTCCAGGTCATGTTTTCATGCAAATCTACCTAAATCAACTTCTTATAACAATATGTGAAACTCTACCTTTTTTACAAATCCACCACAAATTGGGGGAAAAAAATCCTTCTGTCATTTTGCACCTCCAATACATACTTGACTTAGTTCTATACGTTATTTGGGCACTATTACAGTTCTAGTTTTGCGGGTCTATTTTAGGTGTTCATCCTAAAGGTACTGGTTTGCGATAGGTACTTGTTGTATAACAATTGATGGTGAACACTTTTAGTGTGGGTGGCGCTGTGGGTTAAACCACAGAGCCTAGGGCTTGCTGATCAGGTCAGCGGTTTGAATCCCTGAGACGGGGTGAGCTCCTGTTTCTCGGTCCCTGCTCCTGCCAACCTAGCAGTTCAAAAGGATGTCAAAGTGCAAGTAGATAAATAGGTACCGCTCCAGCAGGAAGGTAAACGGCATTTCCGTGTGCTGCTCTGGTTCTCCAGAAGCGGTTTAGTCATGCTGGCCACATAACCCGGAAGCTGTACGCTGGCTCCCTTGGCCACTAAAGCGAGATGAGCGTAGCGCCGCAACCCCAGAGTCGGTCACGACTGGACCTAATGGTCAGGGGTCCCTTTCCCTTTACCTATTGTTGCAATAGTCATGTTTACTCTGTATTGTATTTTACTTATAAGTTATTTTGAGACTTCCTTCCATTTTTGCAAACCATTCATAGCTAGGCTTCACCACAACGTGATTTTTAAAGGACACTAACTCTGGCTCAGGAGATACTTCATTTTAACTTTTGGCAAGGTGGGAGACAGAGGTTGACCGGCTATGCTACTATTGTGCCACAAATGTTATGTTGGGAAAGAGTGTAAGCATATTTGCAATTTGCTTTTCATTTGAATGCAGTCTGGGGGAGGGGGGAGAGTTTCTACCAATACTTCATCCAGAATGGTTGCTTTAAAAAATATATACTGCTATATTTACTGACATTTCCAATCCGAGGAAGCTGGGTCCTCTTGTTTATTAGAGCTAGTATAATAAAAGTTTGCCACCTGGTTAATTGTAATAGTTTAGCTGGGAGCCTGGGGATAATGAATATTGGTGGCTGTGCTACCAATAAATTGAGCCTGTTTGGTGGTAAGGATTTTGCCCAAAATAAAATCTGGCCTTCATCATGGTCTGAAGGCACAGGAAACAGTAACTTTGCTTAAACCAGGGGTTGGCAAACTTTTCTGCCGGCGGGCTGGATCACCCACGCGTGGGAGTGTGCAGGAGTGCGCACACCTATGCACATGCGCACACACCCTTCGCTCTTTCCCCTCTGGCTTTCAGAGCCATGGCGGGGGAGGAGGAAGTGGCATCTGCAGCTTCCTATTGGCTGCAGGAGCTTCCTGCAGCCAATAAGAAGCCATAGCTGTGTCCTGGAAGTCAATCACCGCGCCACGCCGGCTTAGCTCCATGCGGGGACTGACCAAGCGGGCCGCAAGGGCTGGGGGCCGATTTAATGACCCCCTCAGGCCGTATCCAGCCCGTGGACCGTAGTTTGCCAATCCCCTGGCTTAAACCAAACAGGTCTTGGTCTGATCAGTGCCTGGATGCGAAACCACTTGGGAATCCCTGTGTGCATGGCTTTTAATTCCACTCTATTCAGCTACAAATAAAATAAACACATTAGCTCCTATAGACCTGCTGCAGCCACCCACCTTTCATCAAGCCCAGCTGAGCAATGAGCCTCTCCCAGGCCATGGCTGTAAGAACAGCAGAAGTAGCTGGGAAGGGAGAAGAGGAGTTCGGGGATTTAAAAAATAATGATTTTATAAGTTGTGTGTTTTGTTTCCCAGTTTGATCATTGTACATGGGTTTGTGTGTATTGCGGTATTTTCTGCCTTGTGGCTTGCCATTATTTTTATCGATCATGGTTTAGTAATTTTTTATTGTTAAGAGTGAATTTCTACTTATTATTTGCTGATGTTTTGAGAGTTGATTTTATTGTGGACTCTTGTATTCTAATCAATTATGGAATATTACTTATATCAAATAAAGTCATTCCATTTTAAACGTACATTTTATTATGACCTTTTGTACTGGAGCGGATTATTATAAGGGGTGTGTCCTTTGCTGTATATTTTGTTGCTGTAAAACTGCCTTGTGTATAGCAATATAGAAAGTTGGTATATGAATTAAAAGTGAAATGAAATGAAATATTATTCTGGATTTGTCTTTCTGAAGGTGCAAGGTATGCTGGTGCGCCATGGATTTTCTTATATTTTAGATAACTGTGGTTCATACGCTGAAAGAATCCAAATGAGGGATACCACGGCAGTTTGGCAGGTTCTCTTTCTGGCACAAGTATTATAGTTCTGCTGGGGCAGACAATTATTGCAAACCCATCTTCTGTCTGTTTCTAGTTGTTGGGACTGCAGCCAAGAAACCATGACATGACTTCACGTTTTGGTCTTGTTGATAGTCACAGGTGAATCCCAGGCAGGATTCATTTTTTGGCCTAGCAAACACAGAAGCCGGCTCTCTGCCGCGTTGGAAAGGACAGAGAGCAAGGGATTTGTTTCATTAGCTCCTGTCCTCCACGTCTGCCCTTGCATTCCAAAAGTTGCATTGGAAAACAAATGTTTGCTTCCTTCTGCAGTCGCCAGAGGTTTGAAAGAGTGAAATGTTCTCTGTAAGAGCTGAGATGGCAGTATAATTTCCCCTCAAAGTATCAAAACAGAAGGTGTGCCATGAATAATCCATAGCCACCACAGACTCAACTCTTAATCAAAACAAATCCAAGTGCCTTACATAATTAAAGGTGGGTTCTTCCAGGGACTTAATGTACCGGCACGCAAGAGCACTCATCAAAATTCCCTGCATAGCAGCAAATTATCCAATTAAGAATCTGACAAAAGTAGAGATGGAAAGGAGATATATATATATATATATATATATATATATATATATGCGCGCCCCACTACAAAACTCACAAGATAATTCCATTGTCACATCAAGTGTCTGCCTCTTCTTTTTCTGCATGAATAAGCAGTCCAGATTTGGTCCTCTCCCAAAGTTCTGGTATATGTTTGTATCAGAAAAGAAGGCACACGACGTACAAAAAGGAAATAAACATTCATATTTTCATCAGGACATCCCAAACATCAGAACATACTTCTCACGAGCTAGGGTTGCCGTATTTCAAAAAGTGAAAATCTGGACGGATTTTTGCCAAAGCTGTTGAGCTTCTTTTAGTTTTCGCCAAAGTTGTTGAGCTTTTTTTTAGCAAGATCGAAAAGAATTTAGACATTTTTAAACTATTTCTGACGACATTTACATGGATTCCTGCCCAGATGACGCTTGCGGGCACAGTAATCCAGGTATCTCCAGGAAATTTCGGATGCGTAGCAATCCTACACGAGTACTGTTGTCAACATGTTCTAGAGGAGCTGCACTGCTGCCTCGCATACTTCCATTTGGTGGCGCTCAAGTTGGATCAACTTAAAGGATGGTCCTGGTTGCAGGCAGGCCCACAGCACAATTTACCCCCCTACATGGCGTGGGAGGAGTGATGCCCTTTACGCCAGGGTGGCACCACAATCACCCCAGGCCTCTTTTGGCCAACTGCGATTGCGTGGGGTGATCTTAGGGGGTATAAAAGTGGCAGTGCAACATTTGCTGAGCACCTGCTTCAAACACCTGCCCACCCTCCCTTTGGTTTTAGGTGCCCTCTGGCCTTGCTTTGGACTTTGGTTGGTCGCCTGTCTTGGGCTGGGGGATGAGTAGGAATTTTTCCATTTGGCCGATTGGCACTGGCCAATCAGCCAATCAGTTTTCGCCTACCTCTTAGCAACCATCACAACTTTGTAAGGTTTGGCGGTTAGGCACTGGCTTATTGATATGAGGGGGGAGGGGAGGTCGGCCATCGCCTGCCCCTCCATGTTCAAGGGTATTCCATTAAAAGAATCCGGGGTGTGATGGCCTGGGATTCGGACTCAGAGGCTGAACCTGAGGAATCCCAGCCTGCACAGGAGTCCCTGCCTCCAGAACCAGCTGAGCGGGGCTGGGGTTTGAACTTGAAGGGTCCTCACCTGTGCTGGATCCTCAGGTGCAGGCACCAGCTGAGTCTGCTCTGGCTCCTGAGGTGATGGAGGACCCCGCAGGAGGAGTGCTCACTTCCAGGCCAGGAGAGCCGAGTCACCTGTGGACCAGGGCCGCCCTATGCCTCGGGGCAGATAAAAGCCAGCCAGCCCCTGTCCCAGGTTGCGGGAGCAACAGTGTTGGTAGCCTGTTCCTGCCTGCACCCTGTCCTGCTCTTCTGCCACAGTTCCTGACCTCACCTGACTCCCTGCCTTGAACCCAGCTTCAGCTTTGACAGACAGCCTCCATACCGCACCCTTGACCTCGGACTGGACTCGGACCTCGCCACACGGTTAACCCTCGGGACCAGCACACGGGGCCTGGATGCTGTCCAAAGTTTGTTTGAGGGGCTAGGGCCATGCCAGGCCTCTGGGAACACCGAGGAGAGCTTCAGGCGGGTTCCCCCACTGTGGGTCCCTCATTGGTGGTTTACCCTTCCTGACTTCCTGCAAGGTGGGCAGGAGTCAGAGTTCATTGGCAATGCCTAAGCCAATACTGCTCACATTTGCTGTAACCAATAAAGTTGTGGCCTAAATTTTGCCCATTAACCTTAAACCAAAATCTGTGTCTGTGTGAATTTATTTCTTCTGGGGGGCTGGCTTGGGGGCCTTGACATGCAAGCACAGGAGACTTCCGGGTTGGTGCCTCCGGCAATGGCGGATTTCCTCTGACCGGGAGGAATCTGCTCCGTGGAAATTTGGGTCTGGCCGCCATGGCGAAGGCGGAGACTCATAAAAATCACAGGCGGGAGAAGCCTGTGAACGTGGGATTCGGCGGGCACCTTTTGCGCCTCCCCTACTCGCGGGGAAACCTGGTTTTGGGGATCAGGAGCGACGTGGGGTGAGCGGCGCGGTGCTTCGAATCGTCTGCTTCTTCCACGGAGCGAAGCCGCATAGCTGTTGCCGGAGAGCATTGACTTTTTCCTGTGGACAATTTGACTCCAAAGTAATTACCCGTGAGTAGAGCTGAGACGGGAGAATCGGATTTTAAACATTTAATTTGGCATCAAAACGGGGAGGTTCAAAACAGGAAGTCCACGTTCCCTATTTGTAAACAGACTGAGGCAAGGAGGCTGTAGGCTGAAGTCTTGGAAAGCCTTTTGTGGAAGAGTTAGTGGAAGAGGACTGGAAGAAGTTTAAAGACTACTTGCAAAAACATTGTAAAATGTTGGAATGTTAAAATGTTGGAATGCTAAAATGATGCAAGATATAAAGACAATGTGGCATCAGTGACATAGGTAAAAGGAGTATGTAACATATGTTTCAAAAGACAAGGGTGAAAAAACTAGATTACACTGTGTCAAATGTAAACAAAAGGATATAAAGGGGGAAAATTGGAGACACAATGGGTTGAAATGTATAAATAGATCAAGATTTGAAAGAGGGTAAGATATTGCTGAACATGATTGTGTAAAAAGGAACACAGAAAAGGGAGATGTGAGGAAGTCAGGAAGAAGGGTTATGAAAATAATAAGTAAAAAATTGGATTTTTATGTCTTTTTATGTTTTTTTTCTTTATTTCTTATCTTTTTTATGTTTTTTACTGTATTTTTCTGTTTTGTTTTGAGTGTGATAATGTTGTTTCTTTTCCGGTTTGATTGGAAGGTTTGTTTTACTGTTTAAAATTTCAATAAATATCTTTTTTTTTTTTTAAAAAAAAGGAAAGCCTTTTGTAAAAGTCTAAATTTCCACCGGTAAAGAGCATAAAACCCCCCTTGGAGGCAGGAGAAGATGGGGGGGAAACTCTAGGCAAGCAAAGGAGCTTGAGGAGGTGTGGCCTGGGAATAGAGGATATAAAATATAGAAAGACTATTGAATGGGTGGCATGTTCTAGGTGTAAACTGAAAGGTAATAGATTATATAAATGACAGAGAATATTCTTTATTTATATGCAGGGCCGTCTTAAGCATATCCGGCGCTGTGATGCAAAGCTCTCTCCGCCCCTCTTCCATTTCCCAGAGTTGTCAACCTTTTTTAGGGAGGACAGTGCTGCCGGCAGGGCTGGAGGAGATGGGCAGTGGCTGGAGGGCAGCTCCTCCAGCAGGGAAGAGGCGGAGGCTGTATGCAGCACCTCCCGGTTCAGCTGGACGCTTCATGCCACAGTGGCCACGGCAAACAGAGGCTCTGGGCATGGCGCTGCTTCGATGGGGCATGGCGGAGGCAGGCAAGGGTGGCAAACTGCCAGGGGGTGCCACATCCAGCCTCTGCCTCTTCCCTGGCACCCTCCAGAACGTGGAGCCCCGGTGCCCCGTGCCACTGACCTCTATGGGTAACACGCCCCTTTTTATATGGTAAAGTAAGATCACATATGAGAACATGAGCTAAACTGTCAATTTCATAGATGAGGAGAGCAGATGTGGTGAAGAAAGAATTATTGCCTAGATAGATAGATGATACAGTGGGCGCTCAGCTTGCAAACGTGATCCATGCGGGAAGCACGTTCGCAACCTGCAGTGACGCATCTGAGCATCTGAGCATGTGTGGGTTGTGATTTGGTGCTTCTGCACATGCGCAAAGCACAATTTAGTGCTTCTGCGCATGCGCAAGCACCAAACCCCAGAAGTAACCCATTCCAGTACTTCTGGGTTCAGCGCAGTGCGCAACCCGAAATCGTGCAGCCCGAAGCGTCTGTAACCCGAGGTATGACTGTAGATAGGTAGATAGATAGATAGATAGATAGATAGATAGATAGATAGATAGATGATAGATATAGATATTTCAAACACTTCTCTTTGACATTCCATGAGTAATTTTGAATGCAGTGCAGTGCAATGCAATGCAAAATAAATAAATAAGTGCATGTGGATCTAGAAGGCACCAAGAGTGAAATGTATAACAATGCATATTCCTAATTTGAAAGAAAAACATTCCATAGCAAATATTGCAGTTATCAGGCAATAATGTTAAATGCTTCAGCCTGGCTGTGTCTACATAGATGTGTGAGCCATGGGGAATTGACTACAGGATTATAGTTTGTATGTGGTTAAGCAAACAGGAAAGAGAAATCTGAAAACCATGAGAATCAGAATGGAAATATTAAAATAAAATATGGTACAAACACTGAAGAAACATTATCCCTGGGACCCTCAGCTTTGCCTCCGGGAGTTACTGGTAATAGTAATGCATTCAGAGGAGCAAGAATTCTTCCTGTTGCCAGGAGAAATATGATGACATTTAAAGCAAATGATGAGTTTTAAATATTTTTTGATACTTGGAAGGCCATGTCACGTGATTAAATAATACAGAAAAATGAAGGTTTGTGTTTTCCTCTTCAGTATTTACAGATAAGAAGCTGCAGCAGAAACTTATAACTTGTTGGGCATAAATTGAAACATGGGGGGGGGGGGAGAAAAGGACAACTTTTTCCGCCCCCTTGTAATCTTTTTATTTATTTTCATGTACAGAAGATACACTTCGAGAAGGCAGTGACTACAGCAGGAAACAACAAATAACTTGTCCTGATAAAATTACAGACTTTTATCATGTCACGTGTTAAAACTTTCATTTGATTACTCTAAGAGATCACGCCACATTTTCCTGTGAGTGCTGGGTGGATTCCTGCCGCAGTCTGAACAATTGATGTATTCAATTCGCCATATGTTATAAAAGGAATATGGATTGTGCTTGCCCTTTGCCGCTCTCACCTGGCATGTTGGTTTCTCAGCCAATAATATTGGCTGTACTCTGTTATACCAAGAACCAGTCAGCCCAACACCAGTACAGTGGTACCTCAGGTTAAGTACTTAATTCGTTCCGGAGGAAGGTACGGTACTTAACCTGAAACTGTTCTTAACCTGAAGCACCACTTTAGCTAATGGGGCCTCCTGCTGCCATCGCGCCACCGGAGCATGATTTCTGTTTTCATCCTGAAGCAAAGTTCTTAACCTGAAGCACTATTTCTGGGTTAGCTAGCGGAGTCTGTATCCTGAAGCGTATGTAACCTGAGGTACCACTGTACTTTGGCTTGGACCAACAGAGCTGCTGCCCTTCCATGTAGACAGTTCTGACCTAGGTGGAACAGCATATATGACAGTTCCCAGTGTCCCTGTGTCCTAGTCTATGCATGGGTGTGTCTTTGACACAGGGGTGGTCAGCCTCCTCTGCATGCAGTGCTTTGTAATGATCAGAACCAGCCCAGAATGTACTGGAGAGCTCTGGAAGGACAGTAACCAGCATAGGGACAGCTAGGAGTGGCCGCCGAGACCATATAAAGCTGGTCCTGAAAGACCTACATTGGCTCCCAGTACGTTTCCGAGCACAATTCAAAGTGTTGGTGTTGACCTTTAAAGCCCTAAACAGCCTCGGCCCAGTATACCTGAAGGAGCGTCTCCTCCCCCATTGTTCAGCCTGGACACTGAGGTCCAGTTCCAAGGGCCTTCTGGTGGTTCCCTCACAGTGAGAAGTGAAGTTACAAGGAACCAGGCTGAGGGTCTTCTCAGTAGTGGTGCCTTCCCTGTGGAATGCCCTCCCATCAGATGTCAAGGAAATAAACAATTATCTGACTTTTAGAAGACATCTGAAGGCAGCCCTGTTTAGGGAAGTTTTTGACGTTTGATATTTTATCACTTTTCTATTATAATTATTAATATTCTGTTGGGAGCCATCCAGAGAGGCTGTGGAAACCCAGCCAGATGGGCAGGGTATAAATAATTTATTATTATTATTATTATTATTATTATTATTATTATTATTATTATTGCATTTGTCTACCCTGAATAATTTTATAGGTAACCAAGGGATAGCTGGAGGTCCCTTTTATCTATTTTCTTTTTTCCAACTTCTTTTCCATTTGGAAGTTTATTATTATCATCTTTTCATTATTCTCTCTTACCCCAAAACAGTAAGAATTGCAAGCAGATGAAGGTGAAGAATAGGTTGAAGGACCCTGTGTGAGAGGCAGGGAAGGAGAGGCCTCATGGGGTAAGAGGCTTTGAGAAGAGAGGAACAATCTCAGCTGAGAGCTCTTTCTGTATGGAATAAAAGTTAAGATATGGCAGTGAGAGAGGACAACATAGTTCTCTTTCTCTCCTCTCCCTTTTTAGCTCCTTTTTTATTATTTCTTGTAGATCAGATTTGTTATGTACTGAAGTTCTCACCCTGGGCCAGCAGGGGGATACTATAGATAGTTCAGGTCCACATATGCAAATAAGTGATCGAAAGTGACGTTCAGTGATTGGATAGTTACAGAAAGTTGTTACAGTTGCGTTGTACCGGAGCTCTATATAAGCAGGCTGGCTGAACCCTTCAATTCAGTTCTGTGCTGGCCTCTGAATAAACAAGAGCTGTTTGAAGAATCGTAGTGTCGTCTGATATGTTCACCCACAACTTAACAAGATTGTTTTTCTTTCATTGTATCATGAATAATAATAATAATAATAATAATAATAATAATAATAATAATAATTTATTATTTATACCCCGCCCATCTGGCTGGGCTTCCCCAGCCACTCTGGGCGGCTTCCAAAAGAATATTAAAATACTATAATACATCAAACATTAAAAGCTTCCCGAAACAGGGCTGCCTTCAGATGTCTTCTAAAAGCCTGGTAGTTGTTGTTCTCTTTGACATCTGGTGGGAGGGTGTTCCACAGGGAAGGCGCCGCTACCGAGAAGGCCCTCTGCCTGGTTCCCTGTAACTTCACTTCTCACAGTGAGGGAACCACCAGAAGGCCCTCGGTGCTGGACCTCAGTGTCCGGGTAGAACGATGGGGGTGGAGACGCTCCTTCAGATATACTGGACCAAGGCCGTTTAGGGCTTTAAAGGTCAGCACCAACACTTTGAATTGTGCTCAGAAACGTACTGGGAGCCAATGTAGGTCTTTCAAGACCGGTGTTATGTGGTCTCTGTGGCCGCTCCCAGTCACCAGTCTAGCTGCCGCGTTCTGGATTAGTTGTAGTTTCCGGGTCACCTTCAAAGGTAGCCCCACGTAGAGCACATTGCAGTAATCCAAGCGGGAGATAACCAGAGCATGCACCACTCTGGTGAGGCAGTCCGCAGGCAGATAGAGTCTCAGCCTGCGTACCAGATGGAGCTGGTAAACAGCTGCCCTGGACACAGATTTGACCTGTGCCTCCATGGACAGCTGTGAGTCCAAAATGACTCCCAGGCTGCGCACCTGGTCCTTCAGGGGCACACTTACCCCATTCAGGACCAGGGAATCCTCCACACCTGCCCGTCTCCTGTCCCCCAAAAACAGTACTTCTGTCTTGTCAGGATTCAACCTCAATCTGTTAGCCGCCATCCAACCTCCAACCGCCTCCAGGCACTCGCACAGGACCTTCACTGCCTTCACTGCTTCTGATTTGAAAGAGAGGTAGAGCTGGGTATCATCCGCATACTGATGAACACCCAGCCCAAATCCCCTGATGATCTCTCCCAGCGACTTCATGTAGATGTTGAAAAGCATGGGGGAGAGGACAGAACCCTGAGGCACCCCACAAGTGAGGGCCCAGGGGCCTGAACACTCTTTTTTTTTAAAAAAAATATTTATTAAGATTTTCAAAATTTTACAAAAGAAAAAAGAATACAAAATAAAAATAGTTAAAAACAATTCAGTCTTTCAATCACTTATCTTTCATTTGCTTATTTCCCGGACCTCCTCACGCCTCCCTTTTCTGTATTCCAGTTCAGTTAGTTCAGCAAATCCCTCCCCTCTTTGTTCATCCTAGTCTTCAATCTTAAAATATTGTAACATTAGATTTTTACCTATTAATAGTCCATTTTCTCATATTCCCTTATAACATTACAGCTAGAGACCACTTAATTTCTATCCAACATCATTCTAACATTCGTTAATTTTACAATATTTCTGTAAATAGTCTTTAAACTTTTTCCAATCTTCTTCCACCGACTCTTCTCCCTGGTCTCGGATTCTGCCAGTCATTTCTGCCAGTTCCATGTAGTCCATCACCTTCATCTGCCATTCTTCCAAGGTGGGTAGATCTTGTGTCTTCCAATACTTTGCAATAAGTATTCTTTCTGCTGTTGTGGCATACATAAAGAAGGTTCTATCCTTCTTTGGCACCAATTGGCCGACTATGCCCAACAGGAAGGCCTCTGGTTTCTTTAGAAAGGTATATTTAAATACCTTTTTCATTTCGTTATAAATCATCTCCCAGAAAGCCTTAACCTTTGGGCATGTCCACCAAAGGTGAAAGAATGTACCTTCGTTTTCTTTACATTTCCAACATTTATTATCGGGCAAATGGTAGATTTTTGCAAGCTTGACTGGTGTCATGTACCACCCAGGGGTCTGAACACTCATCCCCCACCACCACTTTCTGAACACGGCCCAGGAGGAAGGAGCGGAACCACTGTATAACAGTGCCCCCAGCTCCCAGCCCCTCAAGACGGTCCAGAAGGATGTTATGATCGATGGTATCAAACGCCGCTGAGAGATCCAGCAGAACTAGGAAACAGCTCTCACCTTTGTCCCTAGCCCTCCGGAGATCATCAACCAGTGCGACCAAGGCAGTTTCAGTCCCATGATGAGGCCTGAATCCCGACTGGAAGGGATCCAAATGGTCCGCTTCTTCCAGGCGTGCCTGGAGTTGTTCAGCAACCACTCACTCAATCACCTTGCCCAAGAATGGAAGATTTGAGACTGGGCGATAGTTGGCTATCATGGCCGCATCTAAAGATGGTTTTTTAAGAAGCGGTTTAATAACCGCCTCTTTCAGCGGGTCTGGGAAGGCTCCCTCACGGAGGGAAGCATTCACCACCCCACGAAGCCCATCTCCCAGTCCTTCCCGGCTAGCTTTTATAAGCCAGGATGGGCAAGGATCAAGGATACAAGTGGTTGGTTTCACTCGTCCAAGCAGCCTGTCCACATCCTCGGGGGTAACAGATTGGAATTGATCCCACACAACTTGACTAGACAGGACTCTAGCACTCTCCCACCCCGGCCCTGCTCCCACGGTGGAGTCTACCTCTTCTTGAATCTGAGCGACTTTATCTGGAGGAAAAAAAAGATCACCATAAAACTTTATACCGAGAACCAGCCCTGACAATTAGGGTGACCCAGTTGTAACTGAGTACAGACATCTCTATAATCCATCCATCGTGAAGAAGAGTGAATTTTTGCAAGCCAGGATGCACCAACAGAAATCCTAATACAAAACAATAAAGCGGGGGTTTGTTTTATTGCTGCAATCTACATTCTTTCCCCACCCAGCTGTGGTTGTTTTTTAAGGGAAGCTTTTAGCTCTTTGCCAGCTTCATTAAATCTTTGAATGAGTTATCAGAAATGAAATGCTTAATGCATTCCATGAGATACGGCATAGTGCTACATGCATTGTGACCTTTTCAGCATTCTGAATTTGTGTTTTGATTAGCAGTGCACTCTTAGCAAAAGTCCTTCCTTGCCCTTTCAGCACCAGTTGCAACCAGTAAGGGGGGGGGGAATGAAGTACCTATATATTCAGCAAGGAAGAAAACTTGAATTTATTAGGCTCATTTCAATTAAATTTTATTAGAAGCCATCTTGTGAATACAGTACTACCCAGAAGTGAGCGGTAAGCGGCAGCATTGTGCATCTGGGCTGCCAGCTACAACATTAAAAAGGCAAAGGTACCCCAGACCGTTAGGTCCAGTCGCAGATGACTCTGGGGTTGCGGTGCTCATCTCGCTTTATTGGCCGAGGGAGCCGGCGTACAGCTTCCGGGTCACGTGGCCAGCATGACTAAGCTGCTTCTGATGAACCAGAGCAGTGCAAGGAAATGCCATTTACCTTCCCACCGGAGCAGTACCTATTTATCTACTTGCACTTGACATGCTTTCGAACTCCTAGGTGGGCAGGAGCTGGGACCGAGCAACGGGAGCTCACCCCGTCATGGGGATTCGAACCACCGACCTTCTGATCAGCAAGCCCCAGGCTCTGTGGTTTAGACCACAGTGCCACCCATGTCCCGCTACAACATTACTGCCACTTATAAAGAGGGAAGGGGTGAGGCAGTGGAGAGGTCACTGTTGGGGTAAAAAGGACGCGGGGGGCACTGTGGTCCAAAACTGAGCCTCTTGGGCTTGCCGATCAGAAGGTCAGTGGTTTGAATGCCTGTGACAGAGTGAGCTCCCGTTGCTCTGTCCCAGCTCCTGCCAATCAGCATTTCGAAAGCATGCCAGTGCAAGTAGATAAATAGGCACCACTATGGTGGGAAGGTAAACAGCATTTCCATGCTCTCTGGCTATTGTCACTGTGTCTCGTTGCACCAGAAGTGGTTTAGTCGTGCTGGCCAAGTGACCCGGAAAGCTGTCAGTGGACAAACGCCAGCTCCCTTGGCCTGAAAGTGAGACGAGCACCACAACCCCATAGACGCCTTTGACGGGACTTAACCATCCAGGGGTCCTTTACCTTTTTTCTGTTGGGGAGAGACTAGTGGGAGCCCCAGATTGGTTCTACCAGTGCACTTTCGCGATGTTGACCTCTCCCCTTTGCCTCCCCAACAGCTACTCCTATTACTACCAGCTGAAGACCTTTTGTGATTGTATTAATTTTATTGCTTATTTAACAACATCTGCCTATCTCTTAATTGTAAATAGAACTCCTACACCGTTTGCAAAGCAGTTCCCATATTGCCCTTACGCTTCCTCTTAGGGCTGAAGAGAAAATGGGTTTTTTCCCCAAGCCCAAGCAACCGCTACCCTAATCTGACCCTGAATACCTGTATAAGTTGATTCCCCTATGAAAATGACAACTGGGACTCAAAGCAAATTCTTTATTGGCCATTTCTAAAATGCCTTTTTAAATATGTGCCTGTTGTCATTATGTATTGCTCAGTACCAAGGTGGCTACAAGCTTCACTTTGAGAGGTGTAAGTACAGTTCAAGCCTAAGCATGTTTACTCAGTCCCATTGCATTGAAACAATGGGCTTATTCACTGCAGCGCTGTGTACAAAATATGCACAGCCGGACTGTTTAATCGGAAGTTCCTCTCTGTGTTCAGTGAGGCTTATGCTTAAATATGTGTGCATAGAATTGCATCTGCAGAGAATAAGACAGATCAGCAGTGACTAGGCTTGCCTCCTTTCTGGCAAGGCTCTATAAATCTAACAGATGAACAGCAGGCAGGAATTCAACATATGGGACTTTATGAGATGCAGTAATTTTGGAAGCGGTTAAAAAAGAAGAAGAAGAAACAAGAAGGGTAAAGTATTTGTTTTGCATAAAGCATGTCCCAGGCTCAATTCTCAGCATGTTCAGATAGGGCTTGGAATGTCGTCTACCTTATACCCTCCAACATTTCTCTGATGGAAATAGGTAAAGGGCAAAGGGACCCCTGACCATTAGGTCCAGTCACGGATGACTCTGGGGTTGCTGCGCTCATCTCACTTTACTGGCTGAGGGAGTTGGTGTTTGTCCGCAGACAGATTCTGGGTCATGTGGCCAGCATGACTAAGCCGCTTCTGGCGAACCAGAGCAGCGCACGGAAACGGCGTTTACCTTCCCGCCGGAGTGGTACCTATTTATCTACTTGCACTTTGACATGCTTTCAAACTGCTAGGTTGGCAGGAGCAGGGACCGAGCAACGGGAGCTCAGCCCATCGCTGGGATTCAAACCTTCTGGTCGGCAAGCCCTAGCCTCTGTGGTTTAGACCACAGCGTCCTTCAATGAAAATAGGGACATCCTATTTAATAATAATAATAATAATAATAATAATAATAATAATAATAATAATAATTTTACCTCACCCATCTGACTGTGTTGCCCCAGCTACTCTGGGTGGCTTTCAACATATATGAAAATACAATAAAACATTAAACTTTTTTTAAAAAAACCTTCCCTATACAGGGCTGCCTTCAGACGTCTTCTAAAGGTTATATAGTTACTTATCTCCTTGGCTCAGGATGTCACATAACCAACAATTCTCCGATGAAAATAGGGACATCCTAAGGGAAAGCGGGACATTCCAGGATCAAACAAGAAACTGGAATTGCTTCTGTAAATTTGGGACTGTCGCTGGAAAAATAGGGACACTTGTAGGATCTGCTATCTGAAGCCCTGGATTGTCACTGCCAGGCAGTGTAGACGATAATGAGCTTGATGGACAAATGGATCTGACTTGTGGCAATGAGTTTCAAAGGTTAAGTATTACAATGCAATTTCCTTGCAGTGCCTTATTCCCCCATGTGTTCTGGCTTCTGCACATTCTTCCATCCTCGATTTCAGCAACGTGAACGGCACAGACTTCCACATGTGTAATTATATCGTGTGCGCAAACAACCCCAAAGTAGAGCGTCGACTTAAACACGGGGGTGTAAACAATCTTATATTAATACCAGGAGGAATCATAAGATTGTAATGAAACACTTTTCTCATCCAGCATAAGGCTTTATTATGAAGCTGCAATTTTTATTATTTAGTTTTATTGTTTTAAATTAAATAGAGCAAAGTGGTTATTCGATCTTGCTGATTTAATAGGTTAATAAAGTCTGCTGGCAAACATATTGTTGATACACAACAGAATGCAGTTCTGCCTCTTCGTGTTGAGTAAAGTATTAAAAAAAGTTTCCTCCAGGGATGTTTTCTGCCTGTCCTTTTTCTCATGGTGGCAATGTTTACAGAAAAAAGGCTCTTTCTATTGTCGCCAAGGGATAAGCCCTGTCTCTATTCTTACTTTTGCTTCAACTTAGACTTTATCTGTGTATTATTCAATTACCTAATTTTGAAGTGTTGCGGCTCAGTGATTGAGTATCTGCTTTGCAAATTTAATCCCCAGAATCTCCCGGTAGGGCTGGGAGAGCTTCCTTATCTGAAAGCCTGCAGAGTTGATGCCAATCAGGGCTTATCCACACTTTTTGTTTCCCCCCTACTTTCCCCTGGGGAAAATCACTCTTTAGTGCTCAATCGAAGCAAACAGCAATTAGGTTATCTCCAGATTGACGTTTGTTCCGATTTAGCACTAAAGAGCAGGCTTTCCCTGGGAAAGAAGCAGGGCAAAGGGCAAAACAACTCAGATCCATGCCTAGCATGGGTCAAGCAGAAAACTGCTTGGACCTGTGCTTTCTAGGGGACAAGTGGAAGTGTGAATCAGCCCTCAGTGTAGACAATACAGAGCTAAATGGAATAGGCCTGACTTGGTGTAATAGGCCTATCTTTCTATTGGGTTTTATAGAAGCAGTTTTATCTGCTTCTAAATTTAATTATGAAAACCAAGCAGAAAATTGCAGATATTGCTGAGCAAGAGGATTGTACGAAAACAGTTAGCTTAAAATAAATAAATCTGTTGTTATATATCGGCTTCTAGTTCAAGTGTCGAAAGCAAACAGCTTGCTGTTAGACCACTCGATCTTTTCTCCCTTTCATTTCCGTGTAATAAACCAATATCTTACTACTTCCTGTTATGACAAGTTATTGGTCATAAGGGCTCATTTTTAATAGACAAAGCACCAGGCAGGATCGGATCTGGGGCAGGTGCTACCAGGGTAGCAACAGGGCAAATCGGCCCTAATTTTGACCCTTAGAGGTCTTCCTCAGTGGCCAAGGAATTTGTAACAGACATTTTGTCACCAAACATTAGCCACATTGCTGATCCATATAGATGAGGTGAGCTGACCAATCACATCCATATGGTTACCGTGTAATTATATATATAATGTCGATATCTATCATCTATCTATCTATAAATATAATATAAATTTTAGAGTATCCTCCATATGTTATATTTTTCTTAGATGTCAGCTATGTTGACATCTGCTTGATGCAGATAAGATCTGTACCATTGTTATTTTAACAGATTTTTAGGTATATTTCTGGCTCTCGTCCAGTTCTGCATCTTGTTCCACCTACTTCTCATTCTGCGTTCCATTTAAACTGGTCCTCTATCAACAGGCTCATCTCAGCTATCTGCCGATTTCCCATTCCCACCACCCTTCTGAGTAATACCCCTCCCCACCTTCTCACTATATAGAAGGATCTGGCAACTTCTGTTTCAGTGTATCTGAAGAAGTGTGCATGCACACGAAAGCTCATACCAAGAACTAACTTAGTTGGTCTTTAAGGTGCTACTGGAAGGAATTTTTTTATTTGGTCCTCTATCGTTACCTTAATCTTTTATGAATACCACCTTCCTATTTGGCAGGAGAAAGGGACGGGGAAGGGCACTCCGGAATACCAGATGAGCAGAGGGGATGCCACCGACACACTAGCTAATCAAAAAGGCAAGCTGGTCAAAGTCCTGCATCTGAAAACCATTTCCCACTCTGTCTTGTCTCGGCTCTTCCATTTACCTGTCGGCCCTTGATTAATGAGATGTGTGCTGCAAAGTGGTGGTAAGATGCCAGCCCCGTTAATAAGCGATTGTTTGTAAACTGCTGCCACATCATTGGATAAAAGATGCCAGGTAAACAACAGTGATTAACACGGGGGGGGGGGAGTGAGCAAAGGCGCCCTCTAAGAATACTGAGAGCTTCATGGATGCTCATGGAAGGATGGTGTACTGTACCTTGTCCACAAACAACACAAAGACAGTCCCTCCAAGTGTCCCTGTTTTCCAGGGACAGTCCCGAATTTACAGAAGCCATCCCAGTTTCTGATTTGCTCCCGGAATGTCCCACTTTTTCTTAGGATGTCCCTAACTTCATCAGAGAAATGTTAGAGAGTATGGAGCCATCTGAAGGCAGACCTGTATAGAGAAGTTTTTTAAATGTTTTATTATGTTTATATATATATATGTTGGAAGTTGCCCAGAGTGGTGGTTCTCTCCCTCCCTCCCTCTCTCACACGTACCTTGGTTTAAGAACAGCCCTGTTTAAGTACGATTTGGTTTACGAACTCCGCAAAACCAGAAATAGTGTCCCGGTTTGAGATCTTTACCTTGGTCTAAGAACAGAATCTGAGCGTTGGAAGGGCACCGTTGGCGGGAGGTCTCATTAGGGAAAGTGTGCCTTGGTTTCAGAGCGGTTTTGGTTTAATAACAGACTTCCGGAATGGATTACGTTTGTAAACCAAGGAACCACTGTATCTGACTTCTAGAAGACATCTTAAGGCAGTTCCTGTTTAGGGAAGTTTTTAATGTTTGATGTTTTATCATGTTTTTAATATTCTGTTGGGAGCCTCCCAGAGTGGCTGGGGAAACCCATCCAGATGTGTGGGGTGTAAATAATATTAGATGATGATGATGATGATGATGATGATGATGATGATGATGATGAGTTGGGTGTATTTGCCCCTTGGGATCCAAAGACTCTCCCAAGCCCCTTTCGGTTCTGTGAAAATCTGTGCTCCATTACCAGCATTAAAATGTTTGGAGACACAAACTGTTCATATCTCTTTCTGAACATTGCATATGGTGGGAAATCAAACCAATCTGTTTTGCAAAGAGATCACTAGCAGGATGATCTCAGCCTATAACTCAAAGAAGAATAGTCCTGACTCTTTCTGCTCCAAATGTCTAGCTCCAAATGTCCAGGGAACAAGCAGCATGTGGTCTGACAGCTCACACCAGACGTGTGGCACCGTTAGTGAAATTGCAGTTTAAGAACGGACTTCCGGAACGGATTAAGTTCGTAAACCAAGGTACCACTGCACAATATACAAAGAGTAGATATGTCAGTTAGCATAACTCCAGGGCTCATTATTTACAATGGTGAGATTGGATTACTAAAGCAGAGAGAAGGACAGTTTTGCAGAAGTAATTTTGTGCACGCACACAGGGAATTTTTGCTATCAGCAGCACTGGCTTTAGGTACAGGCCAATAAATCAAATGCATCAACTCAGGTATTCTGTCAAGCAATTAACTGAGGGCCCTTCACTTCTGAGCCCGTTGCTCTCCTAATTTTAAGGCTCTCTGGGTTCTGGGAGATGGTGGGTCCAGAGGCGAAGGGAGGCTCTCTGACACCCGGTGTGGGGTGTCGAGGGGCGGGGCAAACTGCCTGGCAGTGCATGCGCAGTGCTGCTACGTACGGCGCCGATACCGACAGCACCACTCGAGTGCCATCCATGAGTGTAGCCCTTGGCCAACTGCCATTTTGTCACACACCCCCAGGGTGATACCCAGGGCGAGCTGCCCCCTGCCCCCTTCCTACACCCCCTGGGTGGGTCTGGAATGCTTTCTAGTGATAATGTATCAGCCAGCTGCTCTGGCTCTGCCTCCCCCTCCTCTCCCATTATTTCCCAACTTTCTCCCTCATCTTCCTCTGAGCTGTGACCTCCCTCAAACCCCTGTTGTAGTTCTGAAGTGTCTTCTTCTTCTTCTCTGGAAGGGTCAGCCTGGGGAGGTGGTCTCCACCATTCCTCCTCTGCCCAGTCCCTGACACGTCCCTATTTTCATCAGAGAAATGTTGGAGGGTACCTAGCAATTTGAAAGCACGAAATGCAAGTAGATAAATAAGTACCACTCCAGTGGGAAGGTAAACGGCGTTTCCATGTGCTGCTCTGGTTCACCAAAAGCGGCTTAGTCATGCTGGCCACATGACCCAGAAGTTGTATGTCGGCTCCCTTGGCCAATAAAGCGAGATGAGCACCGCAATCCCAGAGTTGTCCGCGACTGGACCTAATGGTCAGGGGTCCCTTTACCTTTACCTTGTATGGCATCCATTAGGTCAAAATAAGAATGATATCCAGATAAGACGCTAATAAGTAGTAGTGGCAATATAATGATATGGTTCAGTAGCTGGAGTATTGGTATATAACTTGTGTTGATAGTCACGGTATCCTGAACTAGTCCATGCACACAAACCTAATCATTATCAATATGAGGTTATTTATCCAAAGGCTTCCTTCCAGTCTCTTTCCATCACTGTTAATTTACATTGTTATGTGTTTAATTCTCACATGTGCTCATTTCCTCCTGTGGGAAGCCTGCTTGTCATAAGGCTTATTATTGCACACATATCAGTTGGAGACAGGTTTCTGCTGTGAGCATCTGCCTTTATGTCAGATGAGTGGTAATAATGAATCTCTCTCCCTCCTACCCACCCCGACTCAGCCCCAGAAGGTGGGGGGAACGGTCTGAGCATTATCTTTCCTGGGTAGGTGACAGCAGAGGGAAATCTCCCTGCAAAACCAAAAGGCCTTCAGTTTAACTGCAGTACCTCAGGAAGATGAAAGTGAGAAGATCTGAGCTTATTAAGTACATGTCAATAAGGGAGGGATGCACCTGATGCAGCTGACAGGAGGGGGAAAAGATGGCTTTAATATTGCTCGCTTCCTGAAAACAATCCAGTTAGCCGGGGAACAGAAGTATCAGAGTGAACAATCACATTATTCACTGCACTGGATTCTCTTCGACTATCTTTTAATTTTACATCGCAAGGTAGTTATTGGCCCTCACCTGTTTCGCAGGGAATTTCAATGCAATAGCTTGCATGCTTTGTTCCAATCTAAGAATTAAGCTGTTTCAGCAAAAGCTGATGGATGGGAGCGGTTCAGTGAAAAATATGGTTGCATGGGCTCTAGCTAGTTATCTGAGCCAGCTAATTGAACACAGGACCACAGTCTGTAGGTGGCATCCAGAGCTCCCCACTTTCCATCTGCTGCTCTCCACACAACACAGCAAAATGTGGAGACTTGGGTGAAATGTCTGACACAGCACGCCAAGATCTGCAGTGAGAAAACAGAAGGAAGAGAAATAGACCTGGTGGACACAGAGGACGCTTTCACATTAGGCATCAAATGTGGAATTGTCATGCTTTGCTCACTCACTTTATATCAGCACCGACGCAACGCGGCCATTCAGTCATTTCCATCCTGTGTTTATTTGCTTTCCTCTGTCTTTTCTGAGACCAACAATTAGAGGATTGATTTAAGTGCTTTGGCCTTTTAATTTTTCGTAAGCCAACTATCAGAGGCTCTTTTGTAGTGAGTGACTAATAAGTCAACATCAAGTAAGTATGGGGATTAACAATAAAACAATTCGGGTCGCAAAATAGCACCCCCAGAGGGGTTATAGCAGGCTTCCTCAAATTCAGCCCTCCAGATGTTTTTGGCCTACAACTCCCATGATCCTTAGCTAGCAGGACCAGTGGTCGGGGATGATGGGAATTGTAGTCTCAAAACATCTAGAGGGCCGAGTTTGAGGAAGCCTGGGTTATAGTCACCATGCACTGAGCTTTGAATGGTACCAGCCACAGCAGCTGCATCATTCCTACTGGCATGGCAGAGGGAACATGGTAGGATGGACACACACAGTCCATCAGGACTGCTGTTTTATTGTGGGTGTATGCAGCAACATGCCATTGATGCATCAAGAGTGGGTTTAGTCTTCAACTGGATGGTTCAAATGGATTTCATCATGGTATTTCAGATAAGCCACTTCCAGGGTCTCTTGAAAGCATGGATGGAAAGAGGAATGGCCAAGGCTTCACAGACTCTCCAGGTGGGACTGGGAATGCATTATTATTATTATTATTATTATTATTATTATTATTATTATTATTATTATTATTATTACTATTCCGCCCATCTGACTGGGTTGCCTCAACCACTTTGGGTGGGTTCCAGCAAATTAAAACATCGAACACAGTAAAGCATCAAACATAAAAAAACATCCCAATACAGGGCTGCCTTCAGATGTCTTCTAAAAGTTGCATAGTTCTTTATCCCCTTGATATATGACAGGAGGGCATTCCACGGGGTGGGCACAACTATCAAGAAGTTCCTCTGCCTGGTTCCCTGTAACCTCACTTCTCTCAAGGAAGAAGCGCCAGAAGGCCCTCAGAGCTGAATTTCAGTGTCCGGGCTGAACGATGGTGGTGGAGATACTCCTTCAGATATACAGGACTGAGCCTGAAACCCCAGAGAGCTGTTGCTGTCCATGTGAGCAGTACTGAGACCAGTTGGTCTGGCTCGGTATAAGGCAGGTTCCTATGTTCCTGTGGGTGGGTGCATCAAAAGCTCTTCATGAGACTTTGAGATATCAGCTCCAAAAACATCGGGGGGAAACTTGGATCATGGCCACTGGTCCCATGACCTCCTGGCAAATAGAAGGGGAAGAAATGGAGGCAGTGAGAGATTTTACTTTCTTGGGCTCCATGATCACTGCAGATGGTGACAGCAGTCATGAAATTAAAAGACGCCTGCTTCTTGGGAGAAAAGCGATGACAAACATAGACAGCATCTTAAAAAGCAGAGACATCACCTTGCCGACAAAGGTCCGTATAGTAAAAGCTATAGTTTTCCCAGTAGTGATGTACTGAAGTGAAAGCTGGACCATAAAGAAGGCTGATGGCCGAAGAATTGATGCTTTTGGATTTTGGTGCTGGAGGAGACTCTTGAGAGTCCCATGGACTGCAAGAAGATCAAACCTCTCCATTCTTAAGGAAATCAGCCCTGAGTGCTCACTGGAAGGACAGCTCCTGAAGCTGAGGCTCCAATAATTTGGCCACTTCATGAGAAGAGAAGACTCCCTGGAAAAGACCCTGATGTTGGGAAAGATGGAGAGCACAAGGAGAAGGGGACGACAGAGGATGAGATGGTTGGACAGTGTTCTTGAAGCTACCAACACGAGTTTGACCAAACTGCAGGAGGCAGTGGAAGACAGGAGTGCCTGGTGTGCTCTGGTCCATGGGGTCACGAAGAGTCAGACACGACTAAACAACCAAATATGATGTCAGCATGATGGCGTGGCCCACCCTATCTTTTTCATGCAGGTTTAAATACATCATCTGAAAATACCTTAAATATATTTAGAGGTTAATAAGGCGAGCTTCCTGTGATCTAGGCAGGTGTGTGCTAGGAAGTGCGCCAGATTTCACATTAACTACACACTGCATTGTAGCAGCAATGGTACATCCCTGGGGATTCCTTCTCAGCTTGGATTAACTCCCTTCATTTGCATTTCAGGAGTGACAGACATGTAGCTTGCCCCTCTATTTCATGCATAGCTTCTTTGCAGGCAGCCACACACATATTAATTCCTTCGCTCTGTGTTCCATTTCAATAGTTTTCTCATTCTCTTTTGACTCGGCATATCTCTACGGTGTTCCACCATATGTTTTGCAGAATGTCGTGCTTTTCTTATTTATTTAGGCTTCTTGGGTTTCAGCCATGGGCCACAGGAATCACCGGTATAATTACAGGGGGAAAGCCGCAACAATATCCAAACCCACTTAGAAGCAGAATATCCAGGCAAAGGAAAAATCCCACCCTACAGAAATGCAAAGGCTTCACCCTAATCACATATCCAACTTGTCATGAACTACATTTACAGCAACCTTTTTTCCTGGAATCTTCCAGTCTTCAAAGCAAAGGTTGGGCCATAGACCAGTGGCAAAGAGCATGCAGAGTAGAGGGAGAAGAGAGGAATGTAGGTATTGTGAATCTTTTCAAGCTTCTCTGACAGCAATCTTATTTTAATAAGTTTATTAAAGATCTACCATATTTTTCACCCTATAGGACGCACCCGACCATAGGACGCACCTTGTTTTAGAGGGGGAGAACAAGAAAAAAAATTATTCCCCTCTCTGCGCAGTGCCCCTTCAGCGAAGCGGCAGGAGAAACAGAGCCCCTTCCATTTCTCCTCCCACTTAGCTGAAGGGACGCTGCGACTTAGCTGAAGGGGCACCTACCCTGAAGGGGCACCTACACCTTAGCTGAAGGGGCAGCTACCCAGTGAAAGCAACGCGAAGCCTCCCGCCGCACTCCAGAGGCTTCAGGCGGCTATTTGGAGAGTGAGAGGGGTTGGTGTGCACCAACCCCTCTCACTCCCCAGGCTTCAGTGAAGGCAACCCGAAGCCTCCGGAGCGCGGTGGGAGCGCTCCCACTGTGCTTCAGAGGCTTCGTGTTGCTATTGCTGAAGCCAAGGAGTCTGCATTCACTCCATAAGACACACACACATTTCCCCTTAATTTTTGGAGGGGAAAATGTGTGTCTTATAGAGCGAAAAATATGGTACTTGGGTTAGAAAAGTGTGTGCATTGTCTCTTTTTTCCAGGACATAGAATCAGTTCTACTGATCGGTTGCATTCAATGTGAGACATTAATGCAGTATAAGATTGGGGTAAAGGTAAAAAGGGATGCAGGTAGCACTGTGGTCTAAACCACTTAGCCTCTTGGGCTTGCCGATCAGAAGGTCAGGGGTTCAAATCCCCGTGACGGAGTGAGCTCCCGTTGCTCTGTCCCAGCTCCTGCCAACCTAGCAGTTCGAAAGCATGCCAATGCAAGTAGATAAATAAGTACCACTGTGGCGGGAAGGTAAACGGTGTTTCCGTGCACTCTGGTTTCCGTCACGGTGTTCCGTTGCAGCAGAAGCGTTTTAGTCATGCTGACCACATGACCTGGACTTAACCAGGGGTCATTTACCTTTTATATATAAGGTTGGGGGAGAAGAGAAAGGGAGAGGGGGGATGGAGTGGTAAAGCTAACATTATTTTATTTAGCGTATGTGTGGGGGTTTTGTTTCAGCATTACTTGGGTAGCTTCTCTTTCAATTCACTTATTTATTTTTCTTGGCTCTGAGAGAGGCTGCCTCCACCAACCCATTTATTTTTACTAAAAAACAGGTTTTTATTTTTTAAATACTTTAACTAAGCCAGTTAAAAATATGTTGCAGAAAGTATCACCATGTCCAGTTAAAATGATGAGGGAGCAGGTGATATGAAAGACTTCTGCATGAGACCCTGCAGAGCCACTGCCTGTCAGGGCTAGATGGAGAAATAATATGTTTTTTAAATAATATTTTTTTAATTTTCAAAAAATAACAAAAACAAAACAACAAAAAGACATATTCATAATCAAACATAGTAAAAAGGGAAAAAAATGACTTCCCCCTTGTCCCTTCCCTGATTCCATTGTTTATCATCATACCGCATCTCCATTTTAAATTGAAAAATCATTGAAATTACTTATTGTCCATTCATAATATCATTACAAGTATTTCTAGAATCCTGCTAATGTATTAACCAGCGTACATTGCTCCTGTATATATACAAGAAAGTCCTTCCAATCTTCCTTAAATTCCTTAAATTAAATTCGTTGTCATCTCTAGATGGAGAAATAATCCAACATAGCATAAGGCAGATTCCAACATTTCTATATCCACCATTCAGGTGATTTTTTTAAAAAAATAACAATTTAGATATTTGTCACAATAGAGGGAGAAGCATTTTGCATATGTCTGAAAGAACCTATCCCTGTACAGACTGATATTATGCTAAAGTCACAGAGGTAAGCAAACAGAAACCCCACCTTTTATTGATATGAACAATGGTTGTACTTCTTTAATCGAAAACAAAGGAGCTGTCTCCTTTGGGACAGACCATAGCTTATGGACCTTCTTCATCACCATTTAAAAGGTACATTATATGATCACATGTCTGATTAGTCCTTTTTGAGGGGTGAGTGTTCCCCCTACCTTAAAAGACAATTGAGGCGCCACTACTCATATCTTTATACAATTGTCATGGGTTCCACACAATGGCTGCTGTGGTCAGCGAAATGAGGCGATGGTACTCCACACTGGTGAATACCATCGCAAAAGTGTGTTGTGTCTAATGCTGCAAAAGGCAATTGCTGAAATATCAGCAGCGTGAGAGTTTCAAACCTGGATAAATCAGTTAAATAATGTTCCAGTCTATGATGAAATTTTATCATTGAATGGGAGGGTGCTATTTTATGATTAGCCATTAAGGCTAAATCATTCTGAACAAAGATCTCTTTCAACCTGGTTTTAAATTCCAATTTAGCAACAGATATTCTCTAACCTCTTTAAAAAAAAATGTGGGAGAAACAGTATTATTATTCCTTTCGGTGGGATGGTTTTCTGTGACTAAGTGGGCTCTTTAGAGGGATTTGATTGTTGTTCTTGAAACTATATTCTTGAGAATCTATTTTATGCCTTGTGAGTAAAATATTTCTACTCTTCTAGGCTGGACCCCAGGGAGATATTTTGGCCAGCTGTGGCAAGATGCAGATCAGCACCACAGACAGCTCCCTTCCATGCTCAATGCTCAAAAGTTGAGTAGGAAGGGGCAGGGAGACATTTATATTTATGGTCCTGAACCCGCTACATAATTCATCTCTCATGTTTTCAGCTGAACATGTAAATCATCATCAAACCTTTATTGGCATCACTTACAAACATTCAGAATAAATGCGATCTCGTCGCCATTTCAACAGTACAGTCATTTGCCAAAGGGAAGAAGGGGTGAGCAACTCTGACCAACAGAGTACCTGAAATGTTGCTCCAGCAATGATTTGGAGCCAACTGGTGGTTTATATAGACCTGCCACGAAGCTCTGCCTCCACAGAGGAAATATGAGTGGGGAATTTAATGTCTGTATTATGTAGACTGAAAGACTCCCAGTTGAGTGGGGTGGGGGAGATCCCTCATGGGCTCAGAGTGGTTCTGGGGTAAACTCTAGAGAGTCTGAGAACCAAAGGGTGGTATTCAATTCACTTGCCCTGTCAACAGAAGGATAAACACTTGTACCCCTTCTCCTTGTGTCATCCATGCTGTTGTTGTTGTTGTTGTTGTTGTTGTTGTTGTTGTTGTTGTTGTTTAGTCATTTAGTCATGTCTGATTCTTCGTGACCCCATGGACCAGAGCATGCCAGGCACTCCTGCCTTCCACTGCCTTGTCATCGCTTTTCTCCCAAGAAGCAGGTGTCTTTTAATTTCGTGACTGCTGTCACCTGTTTCAGTGGTCATCCATGCCATCCTTAAATCTGCCCTGGAGGGTTTTATGAACCCCTAGAACAGATACTGAGGGCATATGGGGTAGGAGAGGCAGGAAGTCCCTTAACCATTATCTCCATGCTATTATCCTAGTCCAAATCACCCCATAACATATCAAAGTTGCTGTTTGCTCTGCTTGGTCAACCCCAAGGGTATAAAAACCTACAGAGTGATTTAAGATGGAGTTTAGCAACTAGGAGGACCCAGCAGTTTCAGCTGATTTTCAACACTTCTCTGCGGTCCAGATGATGGAGTCTAGGAGCCTCACTGCAAACTGTAGCATTAATCATTCTACCTCCTGAAAAGCAGCTGGTGGTCATTAGCCAAAACAAGAAAGAGCACAATTCAAATCCCAAGTTCCTAAACCAAAAGTAGAAGGTGCATTGTGGTAAACAGCAGCAAAGTGATGTTCTCAGGCCTCGTTAGAACATTTGCAGATGTTTGCAGAGATCTAAAAACACTCCAGTACTCAGGCCACAATATAATTTGATTTAAGGGCTGTCCAAAGAGGAACACAAACGTTTTTGATCCCAAGACTTTGCATAACTAACAAAAAGTTTACAACTCATCTTCAGAGTGTCAAGATATTTAATTGTTGGCTCAGTACTGTCCATTTTGAGCCTCTTGGCTCTTGGCTTGGCTTGACGTCACCCCTGATCTAACCAGCTGGCCCTGTTATGACTTGCCCTCTTTGATTTTGGTGGCACTACAAGAAAAGGTTTGAGATTATGAGATGTTTAATGAAGGCGAATAAATTCAAAAAGAAGTTGTATAACTGCATGAGGCATCATAAAAAAGAAGGGTATTAATGCCATTGGCTACACTCCCACCCCACTTGAGATATCTGATGCTTACGGCCACTCGGTGCAGTTCATGTGGAGAAAGCATCTTCCCTTTTCTCTTTTTAATTGGAATTTCAAAGACAATAATGTCTTGCAGAAAGGGAGAAGGCTATTCATTATGGAGAGTAGCAAAGCTCAGTGTATGAGAGAAATGGAAGAACCGAGAGTTTTGTTCAGTCCAAGTTTCTAAGGGAGTCAACCTAACTTGTGTTTTCTGGGCTAATACAGGGATCAGACTACAGTTAGGATGGTACACATCTCTGAATTTTTCAGTGCACTCTTATCTCAAAACAAGCAAACAAGTAAAAACATGTATTTTAGGGAAAATGCATGTAAAACTGTTTCACCCTCATCTACTCCAGTACTGTCACTAGACGCCAGTTCAGAAGTTCAATGGTCTGACTTTCCATGTGTGGGCTTGTTTGTTTTTGGAGGAATTTCATGGAACCCCACTCCTGTAACCTCAATTATTACTGCTGCTTTCCCCACTTGGTGGCCTCCAGACATACGTAGGTGCCATTTATGCAGGGCCACAGGGGCCTAGGCACCCACAAATTTTCAATGAGGAGGCTGGCTCCCCAGGCTATGCGGTTCCACATATACATTGTGGGACATGCACACCCCCACGACATGCATGAGTGATGTCAGCAAGCCCTGGGCACCATCTGTTGTGGGGGCCTGTCTCCAGATATTTTAAACTACAATACACATAAGCCACAGCCAACACTGCCAATGGTCAGGGATGATGTGCTTGGGCAACATCTGGCAGCGCCGAATTGGAGAAGACTGCATTAGAGTCTAGGAGGGAAATGCCATTGGAATCTGCTGAACTTATGAACTGGAACTGCATCACTCTTTTTCCTGTCAAATATGAATTGTGAACCGAAAGCTCTTAACTAAGATCTCGCTCAAACTCAGTTAAATTTCTCTGTCTCCATTTCCCCTGTGCTCTTCCTCCTGATGCCCCTAATTAAGATAAATCTGTCAAAAAATCAGTTGCTGAGGGAAAGCCATGGCAAGTGTCGCTGGACCCTGTAATTTTTTTATGCACTACCACCAACTGTCACAAGTGATTTAGGACAAAGTGAAATAAATTATATGAATCTCAATGGAAAAAGTAAATGCTATGTGATGTCGACATCCCTCTGCATTTAGCAGTGAGGGGATGGTCAGAATGATGCTGTCACAAGGGGGGGGAGGTGCCATTATGTTTCTGTTTTCAGTGTGGAAGAGTTTCATTGATGAGACCAAACCGATTATCCTGATGGGTTAAAACACAGGTGATGAATGACAAGATTACAGCACACATCAGACATTTGTGTGGAATGATACCGCCAACTGAAATATGGCAAAGACATCCACCCACACCCAGCCTTACCTGGTAGGTCCATCATTTTTTGTCATTTCTCCTCCTTCCTACTCAAACTTGCCCCGCCTTTCTGTCTGATGCCCCAGCCCCTGGCAGCCCTGGATGGCTCTGGAGGATAATCTTCCATGCCAGTAGTGGGTGGGGCTGGAGTAAAAGGTGTGTAGCAGACCACAGTTTTCGCCAAAATTCAGACGCCGTCCGATTCACTCAAAAAAGGCACCAAACCGTAGGACTCGTTGGGGTGAGAGAGTCACGACTCAGAGTAGCCAACATCTCTCTTTGTGTGGAGACATGGATTCTTGTCTTGCAGCTAAATAACTGAATAAAAAGTACCATACAAGAAGAACTCCTTGTTATTCTTGTTATTCCTCTCTTTCTCTTTCTCCACATCCCTCACCCCCCTTGCCACCTGCATGACCCAAACACTGCATGAAATCAGGCCATTTAAATCAAATTTCTGCCTGCCCCTGCCCTTTAGCTCATGAATGCTTTCAGGGCAGACTGCAATTTAAATTGCACCCAGCTTGTGGGCCTACATAATCTGTCTATTGGGGCTTTGTTGCCAATCCATCTTTCTGCAGTAGGAAGCACCAGTAGTCTTCTTGAGCCCCTGTCATCTATACAGTGGTACCTCGGGTTACATACGCTTCAGGTTACAGACTCTGCTAACCCAGAAATATTTCCTCGGGTCCTCGGGTTAAGAACTTTGCTTCAGGATGGGAACATAAATTGTGCTCCGGCAGCGCGGCAGCAGCAGGAGGCCCCATTAGCTAAAGTGGTACCTCAGGTTAAGAACAGTTTCAGGTTAAGTACGGACCTCCGGAATGAATTAAGAACTTAAGCTGAGGTACCACTGTACTTAACACACCGCAAACCTACAACAAAACATTAAACTTGAGAAATAAGGTAGGTGAAATGAGGTAAGTAAGCTGAAATTTTCCTAGATTGTCCAAATCCCAACATAGTGAAGCCGTGAGGATATCATTGGGTGAAAGCACCTTCCATCCCCTGGGATGCTTTTGCACACTCCTGGTGGCGCACCACAGCACACAGCACTCTCCCTGCATGTGAGGGTGAAGAGGACGAGCATCTCTGCATTTCCTTTGTTCTCTCGTAAGTATCTCCCAACTGTGGCAGGAGCTAATCACCTCCCTTCTTTCCAAGCAGTAGACACGTTTTGCTGGAGTATTTCGCAGGAACACCGCCGGCTGTCAAGCAACTTCATTGGCCTATTAGTTTGCAGCCTGTGCCACTGCCTTGCAAGGAGTGCACAATTCACCCGGCAGAATCGATAATATTGACTGCTGACTTATGAGCCGCATCAACAATCAGTCCCAAGGAGTCCAGGTTCTCCTCAGCGCCAGCTCCAAGAACAGGCTTGTTAGGATTAGAGTAAATATTAGCAGCAGCAGTAGCAGCATTGGCACAGGACAGGGGAGGCATTGGATTAGCTGGGTGAGAATGAAAGTTAAAAAAAAGAGAACAGGATAGAATAGAATTGTGCAGGGAAGACAACTGCAGTGTAAAAACAACGTCGTCAAAGGGAAAAGGCAGCACCATTCAAGGGTTACTGACAGTAGTGTGTCAGTACTACGGGGACTACGGGGACTAGTCAGGGTGCCGTGGGCTCATTTTTTGCCCTACCTAGAAACACGGTGCTTGCACCGCCAAACATTGTAGGGGGTGTTTTGCAGGTGTTTGGCGCCATTTCTTCGAGTGAATCAGACGACGTCAGATTTTTGGCAAAAACGGTGACCCTGTGGGTTAGGGTCACGGTTTTCGCCAAAATTCCGACGTCATCCGATGCAATCAAAAACAGTGCCAAACACCTGCAAATTGCCCCCTGAAGAGTTTGACGGTGCAAACGCTCTGTTTTCAGATAGGCAAAAAATGAGCCCTCGACGCCCTGACCCACGGGTCACAGTTTTTGCCAAAAAGCTGATGTCATTACATTCACTCGAAAAGGGCACCAAATACCTGCAAAACACCCTATGCAGTGTTGGGCAGTGCAAACACCGTGTTTCCATGTAACCCAAAAAATCAGCCCTCAGGGCCCTGACCACGGTTTTCGCCAAAATTCAGACGCCGTCCGATTCACTCAAAAAAGGCACCAAACTGTAGGACTTGTTGGGGTGAGAGAGTCACGACACAGAGTAGCCAACATCTCTCTTTGTGTGGAGACATGGATTCTTGTCTTGCAACTAAATAACTGAATAAAAAGTACCATGCAATAAGAACTGCTTGTTATTCTTGTTATTCTTTGGGAAACTTCTACCTGGCTTAGAGAGGGAGGTGTGATGCTTCAATGGGTCCAAGAACCCTTCTTCCACCTTCCTATAGTGACAAGACTTCAGGAAACCTATTCCTCCCCTGGTTGCAGCAAGAACAAGGGAAACAAGGTAGAGTCCTCTTTAATGAGTTTTATGCAATCCTAACAGTGAGAGAGAGAAGAATGCAACAAGCCTTAACAATGGTGTTGCTTCACACTGGGCTCCTCCTCCCTCCTCCCTAGCAACAGCATCTTCCCTTACAGTGGCCACTCATGGTCAAATGTCTTGGAGTCCTTTGTTCCTGTACTCTTAACGAATGCCACGTTCTGGGAGAAGGGGAATCAGAAATACTCTCCAGTGACAATGTGTCATCTGGCTGCCCTGCCGCAATCCCCTTCTTCTAACACTTCCCAACTTTTCTGTTCGTCTCTCTCTGAGCTGTGACTTTCCTCAAACCTCTCAAAGCCCTGTCAAAGCTGTCTCCCCCTTCTCCACCATTCCTCCTCCTTCATCTCGCCCTCTTGAGTCCGATCCCTGACACATAGCCTGCCCAGCTTTGGGAAGGAGGCAGGAGGGCTCCCACATCCTGTCATAGTCCTGGTGCCTCCCTCCCAAAGCCTGGGATGCTTCTGCCCAGCTTAGGGAGGGAGGTGCGATGCTCACGCACATGATGTCAGGAAGTCACAACATCACACACACAACATCCCCTCCCCAGCCCTCACAAGCTAAAGTCTCTGGCACTGCTTTCCTATTTAAAAAAATTCAGTGCAAGCCTCTGGTTGCTCAACTGCCACCTCTTAAAATGTTGCTTTAAAAAAAAGCATGTTCTCTTGCATGCCCCAGGGGCCACCCTGGCGTGTGAATACCAACCTTGTACATTTTACGTACTACAGTGGTACCTCGGGTTAAGAACTTCATTCCTTCTGGAGGTCCGTTCTTAACCTGAAACTGTTCTTAACCTGAGGTACCACTTTAGCTAACAGGGCCTCCTGCTGCTGCGCAATTTCTGTTCTCATCCTGAAGCAAAGTTCTTAACCTGAGGTACTATTTCTGGGTTAGCAGAGCCTGTAACCTGAAGCGTCTGTAACCTGAGGTACCACTGTATTGTGCGCAACCCAACCTCCAGGGACCAAGAGACTTTAGGAGGTCCAGTGCTCACTTAGGGTCCAGTTTCCTTGGAAAGAAGGCCTGTGGAGACTGTCACCTCTCGTATGGCTTTGTTTACAAATATATGCAACCTGAGCATATGATGGAGCATTAACACCCCACAGATCTTGCCTCCGCATTAGGTTCCAAGGGAGAACCCCAATACATAGCTTTGAGTCCGGTACTGAGCAAGCCAAACCTCTGTGTCTTCAGCCAGTGTGGTGTAGTGGTTAAGAGCGGTAGTCACGTAATCTGGGTAACCGGGTTTGCGTCTCCGCTCCTCCACATGCAGCTGCTGGATGACCTTGGGCCAGTCACACTTCTTTGAAGTCTCTCAGCCCCACTCACCTCACAGAGTGTTTGTTGTGGGGGAGGAAGGGAAAGGAGATTGTTAGCCACTTTGAGACTCCTGAAGGGGAGTGAAAGGCGGGATATCAAATCCAAACTCTTCTTCTTCTTCTTCAGCTGCCAGCACCAGCCAAAACTCTCTCAAACATACACAGCCCTCGTTGGCCTCTTGTTCTCCATCCTAGGATATTGTGGCATCTAGCCAGGTGAGATGGCCAAAATAAGGGTCTTAAATTCAGACGATGCAGAAGCCTTTGTTTAGTTATTTATTCTTTTTATATCCCACTTTTCTTTCAAGGACTTTAAGGTGATGTGTGTGGTTCTACATGCATGCACCATGAGGTGTGGTGTTCAGCTGAAATTTCCTAAGCGTAAACCCACTGAAATTAATGCACCTAACTTTTGCCTTCACGACAACTCTGTGAGGTGCATTAGATTTAAAGTGACCAGGTTGCACAAGGTACAGTTCATGTGCCTAAATGAGCAACAACTCTGACAATCTGCTTGCTTGTTCACCCACCCACCTCTCTCTCGGCAGCCCAAACAGATGCATAACCAAGCCAACCCTTGATACTAGCCCTGAAAGCATTTTCTCTCAAAAGATGCATTTGTGAACAAGTTTTCTCTCAAAAGACACATTATCTGAGCCAAGGACTGCATCTGAACATGCAGGAAATGCAAGAGACAGCGGATAACTAAAATTCCAATCCAAATATTCGTTTGGACAATGCAGAGTTGGGCCAGTTCAGTTCATACCAAAATGCACCAAAATCAAATTTAACTTTTACTTAAATGGCTTCCAACGTGGAAAGAACATTCCAGAGTGTGTCTTGCATTACCCAACATTGTAAGTGAACCTGAGAAAATGGAGCACGGGGGATTTTAAAATGCATGTACCTGATGCTACGCTTGAGCTGGAGTGCAGAAGAAAATGGGCATCCCTGGGTCACAAACTCAAGCTGAACCCTCTGCCTGATGAAGCATGAAGGTCTTCTCCCAAGAGCAAGCAAACTCCGCTCCCTTTTAAACACAAGCAAGCCAAAGAAGCAGGCAGCTTCATCTGAAGATTCAAAGGTGTCATCCCACTGGAACCCACTGGAGTGGCATCAGTATGACTATGTCAGCCTTTGTTATTTCAGCAGTGACCACTTCAACAGATGAACCAAGGGGATGGAGAACAGAAGAGCCATATCTTTGACAAGGGAGGAACGGCAGAACAAAAGCCAAGGAGGAAGTATCCCATCAGTGCCATCCAAGGCCTGAGCCAAGGAAGAAAAGATTAGACTGGGCTTCCTCAACCTCAGCCCTCCAGATGTTTTGAGACTACAGTTCCCATCATCCCTGATCACTGGTCCTGCTAGCTAGGGATCGTGGGAGTTGTAGGCCAAAAACATCTGGAGGGCATTAGGCAGTGCATGTGTGCCAAGCAGTTACTCCTTAAAGCCCATTTTCCTGGCGAATGAATACAGGTGGAGTATTGGGCACATACATTTTAAATTTTATTTAAAATTTGTATCACTCACTTATTCATCACAAATAGTGATCCCAGAGCAGGTGACATAAAAATTAGAATAATACTGTGTGTTCTAATGCCACGAGGTTCTAAAGATATTGAATCACTACACGAGGTGGCTGACCTGTGGCTGTGTACAGTGGTACCTCGGGTTACATACGTTTCAGGTTACATACGCTTCAGGTTACACACTCCACTAACCCAGAAATAGTGCTTCAGGTTAAGAACTTTGCTTCAGGATAAGAACAGAAATCGGGCTCCCACGGCGCGGCGGCAGCAGGAGGCCTCATTAGCTAAAGTGGTGCTTCAGGTTAAGAACAGTTTCAGGTTAAGAACAGACCTCCGGAATGAATTAAGTACTTAACCCGAGGTACCACTGTACACACTAATATGTTTTAAATACATTTAAAGCACATTGCAACTCCCCTTGCAAAGAATCATGGGAACTGTAGTTTGTTTGGAATTGTAACTTTGTAAGGGGTAAGCTACAGTTCCCATCATTATTTGGTAGTGGTACGGAATGTGCTTTAAATGTACAGTGTGTATGAAGCCATAGTCTCCCCAAATGATGTGGGCACTTATTCTGAATGGTCATCAGTGTTGGACCTGGAAGACCAAAGGTTTCCCATCCCTTAATTATAGCAGATGAAGGTGTTCACAAATGGTCTTGTTCAGATCCCTCTTTGAATTTTTTAATGACAAAAGTAGTGTGCCGTTTTCTAACATATAACCAACATACTAAGCAGCTACTCTCCTGGGGCACTTGTGTGAAATAGGAACCAGCTTGGGGCAAGAAGACAGAGAGATTTTAGGAAATCTAGCTAGTTCCCCACCCCTGTTGTGTAGACCACAAACATACTGTATATGTGTGGCCAGGTGAGGAAGTCAGCACTTTTTAAGGACTAATCATTTTTGTGGACTTATTTGGAAAATCAGTTCAAACCCTTAATTTAGCGCTTCCTTAAAAAAAATTCATTAGGGTTGCTTGCAACATTTTAGGAACCACTTAGCGATATTATCTTCTTATTACCATTCAGGCTGGGTGTTTTTTGTTCTCTCCCTCCCCCTCCCCACTTGCTGTAATGGAGCCATCAGCCACTTAAGAGAAGTCCTCTAGCTAGCACACACTGAAATTTCAACTCACTTTGCCATCTAGTCTGTTTTTTTCCAGATTTCCATTCATGTACCATCCATTAAAATAAATCATGCAATTTACCACGTCAACAATTACTGTAGACTTGATCCATTTTTCAAGAGGAGTTCAAATAATGATCCAATTGATCATCATTAATTATTGTATTAGTAGTTCCAAGTACTGTTTGCTGGGTTCCATCATATTATTGAATTCCCCTCATTGATAATTAATTGTCTTAGGAATGACACAATGATGCTTTAAATGACTCCTCTCTTGTACCGGCGTAAAGGGAAGACACTTTTTTCTCACCAGTGAACAATAAGGAACCACTGTGGTGTGCTAATGTTTCATTAAATATAAAAAAAATAGGCTGCATCAGCATTCATTATGAGTGTCAGAGCCCAGAAAATATCTGATTTGATGAACTAACATAAGAGCTGCATGTTTAAGCTGCTGCAGGCGTGGGAAGTCACATCAAGCAGCTTGCACCAACTTGGGGTATGTGTTCTTTATGCCAGGGTCCCTTAGATGGATATCAAAGTCAGAAGTGAAGCATGTAAAAGGTATTGCCCTACTGATCAGACAGGCAAGGGCAGAAAGCCAGGCTCCTAGTATTTACACCAATCCAAAGACGTTCACACTCCCAACCAATTAGAAGCTCTACAGGTATTGTTGAACTCTCATAGCTGCAGACAGAGGGGACAATGGTCCTGGATGATGGAAATTATACTCCAACAACATCTGGAAGGTCACAAGTTCCCCATGTCTGCACTAGCCAATGAACCTGCCTCCAAAACATATGTTCTATTGCTGAGAGCCTCTACTCCTATCAGAGAAGACCAAGTATCAAAGGAGTTATCAATTCCAATTTTCACTCATTTTAGTAGAGACTAGGGTACTAGCTAGCTAGCCCCATCTAGATCAATGGTTGGGGAGGATGAGACTTGTAGTTGAGTAACATCTGGAGGTCACCCATCCCTGATCTAGATGAGATTCCATAAGCAGTTGTCATCTACCAAGCCTATTATTGTCCAAGAATTCCAGATACTGTAATGGAAAATGGTAGCTGCTGAAGTCACTATGAATGGTCACAATCCAATACAGAATTAAGTATGCTTAAACCCACCAGAATCAACAGAGTCCTGCAAGTTTCACACATCAAGGGGACTTGTTTTCAAACAGCAGATACTGTATGAAGTACCAGGAGTGCCATCATGCACCAGAAAGCAGGAAACTAGGTTGCAATAAATAGTATGACAACTGGGCAGCTGGCAGCTTGAGCAATTCAAAAGTTATGGGCTTAACAAAGTTTCCTCTGGTCTCACAGGTAACAAAACATACCTAGAGGCAAAGTTCCAGCAACAAGAAGTATGATTCAGCTACTGACTAGCTCAATAAGAGGAGCACATCTTTGACAGGAGACCAAGCAAGTATATAGAACAGACAATATTGTGCATTGTGTGCTCTCTGATCAAACTCAAAAGCTTCTGGCTACTAAATAAATAAGGAATCTGTGGAGCTGCCACTGTGGAGAAGACAGCCTTTGCGATGTTACTGCCATAGCTCTTGAGATGATTAGTCATCCATCTGCACTCTAGGTTTGACAAGGCCAATATGGTATTTTTCCCCTCCAAAGAAGGGGGGGGGGAGTCAGTAAACTCATAAAGGGCCTGAGTGTTGTCTGCTTTAAAACAAAAAAACCTGCTAGCTACATTTACACCCGCAAAACCCTCAGCAAAGTTTTCTTGTCAGGGGTTGTGATGGAAAGCACCAGAACAGCCAATGAGCTTCAGGCAGTTTTTTTTGGGGGGGTGGCCTCCACCTCAGGCAAAAAAGTTGACAAATGTTAAGGGCAGGCTTGCTTTCACAATTTCAGAATACATGCTGTTTCTTAACAAATTTCCCATAAAAAACTATAGGGGTGGTTAAGTGAATCCTTTCCAACTGCCATAAATCTGTAAAGATTGCCCTTGTAGGAATATCTCTGTAGATAGTCTTCTGAAAGTTGGCAGTTTAAAATTTGTACGGTTCCTTTAAAAAATAAAATTAAAGGTGTCCAGAAGAAACCCCCTTAGAGTTATCTGCCTGTAATCCGGTGTGCTGTGTCCACCCAGAAGAGGCTACTGTGCCTGCAAATTTCATCCAATTCTGTTAAGTAAGGAGCTATGGCTGTTGTTGTTGTTTTTTCCTGTAATAATGAATCGGGGGAGAGGGGGCAGACAAAGCTTCATTTTTCCAAATCAGGATTTGGATCTAAACTGAATTAGATAGCCTACAGTGTGCTTGAGATTGAATTCATCCATTTTCCCCAACCCCAAATATACTTCTGAACTGAACGTTTTGGGCAGTCTGCACCCCTAATAAATGTACAATGAAAGAGTGGGAATCTGTACCATGAAAATATAAACAATAGCCTTCTTCTGGTATTCAGTTTCAATGCACAAATGGGCAAGTGAGAACATGCAAGAGAAGCCTCGCTTCTTCGTTAACACTGTGCATGCTAGGCACACTCTTTGACCAATGCATGATTGGTGTTACTCTAAAGGAGACAGACTGTATAGGGTTTCCAATAAAGGGAACAGGAACTCTGATTGAACCTACTGTGGCACTGAGTAGTTGGGTGAGACTGCACACAAACACATCGTTCATTATCATCTGCACACAGCCCAAAATCCCAGCTGTATAAACAGACAAAGAAAAACCAGCCTATTACATTAGATCAGCCTTCACCAGTCTGGCAGACCCTCCAAGTGTCCCTATTTTCCAGGGACAGTGCTGGACTTACAGAAGCTGTCCCGGTTTCTGATTTGATCCCAGAATGTCCCGCTTTTCCTTAGGATGTCCCTATTTTCATTGGAGAAATGTTGGAGGATATAGAGTTATATGACCCCTAAGGAGATACGTAACTAGGCAACCTTTAGAAGACATCTGGAGGCAGCCCTCTATAGAGAAGTTTTACAATGTTTTATTATGTTTTTATAGATGTTGGAAGCTGCCCAGAGTGGCTGGGGCAACCTAGTCAGATGAGTGGGGTATAAATAATAAAATAATGATGATGCTTGACTAGGACATATCTATTTTCACGCGGGCGGCGCTGTGGTCTAAACCACAGAGCCTAGGCCTTGCTGATCAGAAGGTCGGCGGTTCGAATCCCCACGACGGGGTGAGCTCCCATTGTTCAGTCCCTGCTCCTGCCAATCTAGCAGTTCGAAAGCACGTCAAAATGCAAGTAGATAAATAGGTACTGCTCCGCTGGGAAGGTAAACGGCGTTTCCATGCACTGCTCTGGTTCACCAGAAGCGGCTTAGTCATGCTGGCCACATGACCCGGAAGCTGTCTGCGGACAAACACCGGCTTCCTCGGCCTATAGAGCGAGATGGGCGCTGCAACCCCTGAGTCGTCCGCGACTGGACCTAACAGTCAGGGGTACCTTTACTTTTTATTTTCATCGGAGAAATGTTGGAGGGTATGATGTGGTACCCTCCAAATGCTTTGGACTCCAACTTCCATGAGTCCCAGTGAGCACAGCTTCTCAACTTCTTCCTGTCTTGTGCCTAACATTAGGTGTAGGTGAAGGATTTCAGAGTGCCATTAAAAGACAGTATGCTGCCTATTCTTTCATTTATTTTTAGATTTTTATCACTTTGGTGGGGCACCATTTGGATGTTCTGCTCCGGGCAACAAATTGCTTTGGGGCATCATTGCTGCTATACAAGACTTCCTTGTTACCGCCTGGGGTAATTCTCAGCATCTCAGTCCTGCAAAGTTTTGCTGACTCTCACCACCTTCACAAGATTCCCAGCCAGGAAGCTCATATTAATAAACAATTCTGGCTTTGCAGGATTGTTAAGCACTAACTCAATGCCAAGGGGAGAGATCTTCTGATCTGTTATCTATCTTATTTAACCACAGGTGTTGCCTTCATTATGTCACTGATACCCCAAAAGATCTATAGTCTTCTGCCCTCTAAAACGCTTTGCCATCTGTGCGCCTCGTTGTGATGAGATATAAAATGTTGTCAGGAAAGGCAGGCTTGTTCCAAGACCTCAGACTTTCTGTGGTTGATTATGTTGTAATTCCAGCAGAATGGGGAGGCAAGTCTCCTCCGCAGATCTCAAAAGGACAAATGTGACAGGACTAATAATACTAATTTAACAAGAGGAGTGAAAAGGAGACGTGTACAAATATTATCCAGGATTCTCTCCTGCTCGTGTACAGCCATGTAGAGCTTTAAAAATAGGCTTGAGTAGAGATCCTACAATCCTTATATAAACCTACCTGAGTTAGTCCCTTTTAACTCAGAGGAACTTACTTCTGAGTAGACGTGTGTAGGATTGTGCTGTTACTTTGTACTTGTGCTCCTTAAAGTGTGGTTAATGTACTTACTAGCCCATCCTGTGTAATTAACAGTAACACCCTCTGCATCCTGCTTAGTAAACAGCAAAATTCTATCCAAACTTAATCTGAAGTTAGTGTGCATAGGAAAGCAATCTAAATGAGATTTACTGCCAAATACGCTTATTAAAAGGGACGCGGGTGGCGCTGTGGGTTAAACCACAGAGCCTAGGACTTGCCAATCAGAAGGTCGGCGGTTCGAATCCCCATGACGGGGTGAGCTCCCGTTGCTCGGTCCCTGCTCCTGCCAACCTAGCAGTTTGAAAGCACATCAAAGTACAAGTAGATAAATACCACTCTGGCAGGAAGGTAAACGGCATTTCCATGCACTGCTCTGGTTCGCCAGAAGCAGCTTAGTCATGCTGGCCACATGACCTGGAAGCTGTACGTCGGCTCCCTCAGCCAATAAAGTGAGATGAGCGCCACAACCCCAGAGTCAGCCACGACTGGACCTAATGGTCAGGGGTCCCTTTACCTTTACCTTTACGCTTATTAAACATCGTAGGCCCCACCTCCTGGGGACCAAAGCACTGTGGGAGCCCTTTTTTTGAGGGTGCCTGCTCCTTCCCAATGTTCAGAGGGCACTCAATTCTCTCCCCTGCCTCCTTGTGACATCGCGTGTGAGATGTCAGGATATTGCATTGGGCCCTCTATTATTATTATTATTATTATTATTATTATTATTATTATTATTATTATTATACTGCCCTTCATCAAGGTACCCCAGGGTGTTTCACAGAATAAAATACAAGATAAAACACAAGTAAATAATTAAACCAAAACAACAAAACAGTAACCTCCCCCATCCCACAAGTACAAATAGTGGAAGTTGTTGCACAAGTAGAAGTTGTTGCGCTCACACAATGACTTTGTTGGATTCAAAGTTCTACCCCAAAGCAAATTTAATTCCCGTTCCGTTCACCTGGCCATTATGGGAACTGTTTTCTGGGGTGCTTCAGAGATTTCTGAACTAATTCAGTAGTCTTTTTACACCAAACTCGTTCATCCCAAGCCCTGACCATGGCGAGATGAGAGTATAAAATCAGGGTTAGAAACTGCCTTGCAAATCAGTCCAGGCACAATGTCATACTATGGGTAGTTCTGAAAGGGAAAGGAAGGGGGAAGTGGAAGCATTGTGCAAGTCTTAAGCATTCTCTTGACTTCCTGACCCTGGTTTGGTGGAATGGTATGTCTGTAATGAGCCAAAGGAATCCTACAAGAGGAGTTGATGGCGACGTAGCCTAAATAATTAATAGTGACATCAGTGTTCAGAAATTTCAGGCACATACTTTTGAGAAGAGCTCACTGGACTTAGATGCAAATGACTATTTCAATTATTTCCATTTGCCGTCTTTTAAAAAACAAAGGGAATCAATACCAACATTTATTTGCAGCCGGCATCTTTAAAAAATTATCATAAATAATAGAAATAGTATAAAAAGTGCTTGAGCAGGTCAAAAGACTTTTTAAAATTATTATTAAGCTTCCTGGTAGGATATCAGGTGCCGGAATGTCATTAGTAATTCTGGGAGCTTCACATATTAACTGGAAAAGCTGAATTACGGTACTTTTCTTAGGGTTATTAATCTTTATCAAGTAGTAGATGTTCCCACAAGGTTGAGTAAAAGAGAGGATAGAATAATTAATTGGATTTTAGATAAAGTAGCCTGATAGCATTGCTAATAATGGGGATTATATTGAACTGGATCTGCGACTTTTTCCTACATAGCATGCAGGGAATGTGAAGAAAAGGAAGAATTCTCCAGCAATTAGAGAAAAACGTGGCCTTTCGATGTATTGGCAAACATCAACCACGGTCATTTGCAGCTGGATTCTTATACAGTGGTACCTCGGGATGTGAACGGGATCCATTCTGGAGCCCCGTTCGCATCCAGAAGCAAACGTAACTAGTGATGGCACATCTGCACATGCGCACGTCGCTTTCCGCCACTTCTGCGCATGCACGAGCGGCGAAACCTGGAAGTAACGCACTCAGTTACTTCCGGGTTGCCGCAGAGCATAACTCGAATGCGCTCAACATGAAGCATATTCAACCCGAGGTATGACTTTACTCATACTGCACATTATTGTTTACATTTTTTGAAACATAAAAGGTCATATGGAATAGGATGCCTTTAGGGATCCTTGTTCTCTTCTGGATTCCGGCAAAACTCAATCATTTACTTGAGCCATCAGTATGGATTGGTACATATTGGAAGGGCTGGTTCTTCTGGAAGGGGCAATTAGGGTGGAACTATACACAATCTCAGTTTCCCCAATGGAGAAGTGAGATAAATCTGTTGGGATACTGCCAGGGAGACAAAGTCCATCATGGCCCCAAGCCGTCTGCCGGACGATCCATCGATCTCCCGTAGGCACGCAGTATCAGCAATTAGCGACATGAGTTTCTAGAAATATCTTGCCACATTCTAGAGCTCATGCACACTCTATCAGCAGATAATTCACAGCGGAAGTCGCACTCAGGAGAGCATTATTTACAAGTTTTATTCAGCGTTGATCAGAACAAAGAAAGACATGACTGCCTGCGTCAGTGTCTCCAGACACACAGAGAGAGAAACGAAAGCAACAGAAAACATAAACATCCTGTGAACAGGAAATATGGAGACTCTGTGACTCACAGCCTGCTCCCTTTTAAGGTGGAACGGAAATATCCTAACAAAATCTTGGGGTTAAAGAGATCTCAACTGTATTATTGATAACAAACAACTGCGTGGTAACTTAATTACTAGCTATGAGCATCTAACTCAAGCAGGAAACTGGGAGAGCCTCGTGCCTACTCCCTACTTGGGTGGCACTACCCAAGCTTTGGGCACTGGACAAAGGATTGGCAAATATTCACAGAGCACAGTGTTAAACTATGGGACTCGCTCGCCCAGGAAGCAGTGATGGCCACCAACTTGGATTGCTTTAAAAAAGGATTAGATAAAATCATGGAGGACAAGCCTACCTATGTCTACTAGACAAATCTCGTGACATGTGATAAATCTCCATTGCATTATCTATTGTACAAAGAACCTACTGTTTCCTCAATCAGAAGCTGAGCTTTCAAGTTTTTGAGAAATAAAGGTACTTTCTTGAGATAATGGATAAGTAATAATGTGAAGACAGGGTCTAGGTGAACTGTTTGAAATAATGCTCTTTGGTGTATATTGTATAAAGGAAGAGGGATGATATCTTTATAATATAATACAGTGGTACCTCGGGTTAAGGACTTAATTCATTCTGGAGGTCTGTTCTTAACCTGAAACTGTTCTTAACCTGAAGCACCACTTTAGCTAATGGGGCTTACTGCTGCCACTGTGCTGCCGCTTCACAATTTCTGTTCTCATCCTGAAGCAAAGTTCTTAACCCGAGGTAATATTTCTGGGTTAGAGGAGTCTGTAACCTGAAGTGTATGTAACCTGAAGCATATTTAACCCGAGGTACCACTGTAGCTCCCTTTGTATGAAGAAAGCTCTAAGATATTATGATGGGTATTATAATTTCTTTAAAAATTAGAAAGAAAGAAAAATACATAATGCATTTTGCAGGATGCTCATTTAAGAAACACATACATGCCAATGCATATTTTCTTCCATTAGCTGATAGATATAGATAGATATAGATATAGTTATAGATATATAGATACACACACACTATAGGCATGCCAATATACTCAGACTTTAAAAAGAGAGATGCAGGTTGAGCCAAAAGAGAAATATATTTGGGCTGTGCACATGTTCAGCCCAGTAAATGGAAAAAGAAATCAATTACCCAAAAGGTCCAAGGAAATAGCAACAGTGACAGGAATGATAAAAGTGCTTAGTCCTCAATTGATGAAAGCAATAGAATATGTGAATAGCCTGGACCTCATGATGCCATCAAATGGAGGGTCAGCGTCTCCAAGACAGAGACGTTTCCTATAGCACCTGCAGTAGCTTTGTCACAAATCTCCATGCCTAAAGGAAGAATCTGATTTAGCAGCAGAATTAGACAGCATCTGGGCAATTTGCAGAAGCTGTCCAACTATCCGGAGACGAGATGACAAGCTTTGGCTGTTTTACCAGTCGGCTCAGATGTTGTCCTTAAAGATTTCATGGCTAATGGAAAGTCTGAATCTGTAGGGGTTGTGTGTGTGTGTGTGTGTGTATGTGTGTGTGTGTTCTTATTAAACTCCTGCTAACAGTGGGAGCAACAGGTATGAACACCCTTCCAGGAACTCATGGACTGACACAATGTAAACTGGGTACCTTGAAGGCAATCCCTTCCCCCTCTAAATGAAATATACAAGGATACGGGCTGGATAGCAAAGACAGAAGCATAGCCTGAGTACATTGATCCATCCAGCACACTGTAACTTGCATTGACTGGCATCAGTTCTCTAGGGCAGTGTTTCCCAACCTTGGGCCTCCAGCTGTTTTTGAACTACAATTCCCATCATCCCTGACCACTGGTCTTGCTAGCTAGGGATGATGGGAGTTGTAGTCCAAAAACAGCTGGAGGCCCAAGGTTGGGAAACACTGCTCTAGGGTTCTCTTAGGCTGGGTTCCCACCAGCAGCTTCAGCCCTACCAGGAGATGCTGTGGGATTGAGCCTGGGACCTTCTGCATACTGCTGGCACTGGTCTGTCTCATGAGACAATGGAAGAGTGCACCTTTGGAGATGGAGTTCAACCGTTGGAGAGATGCGGTGCCTGCTGCGGCTGTAGAGACTGATGCAGGAGACATGTTTTGTTGCAGCTGGGGCAGATGACGGTGTCTAGTCGTGCTGCTGCAGGTGCATCATGGTTGTTGATGGGGTTTTTTTCTGCACCCCTCCCAGTGGTCATTCCCATTCTAGTCACTGCTGTGGATACATGAACTGGCTGGTTGTCTTCAAGCACTGCAGCCGTCTACAAGGGATTCCCACATGGCAGCGTTGCTGCTGCCAACCTTCATCTCCCATATGGCCCTTACCAAGGTGGAATGAATGATTATCCTTCTGGCAAAGGGTAAAGAAGAAGGAAAAGACTAAAAGGTATGTGAATATTGTTGGGAAACTGTGTACGTGCAGCTACTCACACAGAGTCAATTAAGGTTTGGCAGACAGCCAGAAGGCAATCTGAAGGAGTAAGTCTGCCTGGTGATAACAGAGACATGGAGACACCTCCCTGATTGGTCAAGCTCTCTCAAGGGAGTAATAATTAATGGCCTACTAACTGGAATGTGTTAGTTCAGAGTTCAGAGTTCTGTGACAGTGTAGGAGTTGTGAGTCGTGTCAGAGAGAGCAAGCAAAAGATCCGTGTTCTGTTCCTGTAAATAGTCCACTGTATATAATAAACACCTAACTACAAGTTCCTGGTTCCTGCTTCGTCTATCCTGTCTGCAGCCAAGTTGCCAGTTGCTTCCGTGGATTCTGCATATACTCTGCAAGGTCTGGCTAAGGTCCTGCAACTAGTCAGAAAGTTGTGAAACACCAAATAGGTTTTACCATTAAATATGTCACACACAATCAATCAGTTTCCTTCGGTACCTCTACAGGTCAGTGTGTGAAATCTAAAGTGGCAGTCCACAATTCTTCCCTACTACAGTGGTACCTCGGGTTAATAACTTAATTCGTTCTGGAGGTCTGTTCTTAACCTGAAGCACCACTTTAGCTAATGGGGCCTCCTGCTGCTGCTGCGCCGCTGCACGATTTCTGTTCTCATCCTGAAGCAAAGTTCTTAACCTGAGGTACTATTTCTGGGTTGGTGGAGTCTGTAACCTGAAGCATCTGTAACCCGAGGTACCACTGTACTGCCACTACTTTATAATTCATTGTGTTCCTCATACTATAAGGCGGAGATGAGGAACCCATAACCCTCCAGGTGTTGTTGAACTCCCATCAGCCCAGCAACCATGGTCAGTGATGAGTGATGGTTGGAGTTGGAGTCTAATAACATCTGGGAGTCACAGGTCCCCAATCTCTGCTTTAATGCGCCTCGTAACAGAGTGTGGTGCTGTTAGAAGACTTCCACTAACACTTCCACCAGAGTTCGTGGAGCAGCACTACCACATTTCCACCTTTCGATTTGGGAATTTAAAGCTCAGATTGTTTCCCTCCATGCAAAACCAGGGTGGAGAGAGGGGTGTGATCAGAAAACGAATGTGTTGGATGTTTCTCCCTGCCTTTGTATTGCATTTTTATCTTTATACTACTTCGTTGAGTTCTGCATAAAAACCACTTTTAGGGTAATTGAAACAGCAAGTCTGCCTCCTCTTGCCCTTTTTACTTTTTATTTTTTAACAAAGGTAGGAATTCAGAATCAGCTGTTTTAAAATTTATTAAAAAAAGAAGAAGCCGTAATCTATCTTGCAATGGCAGCAATTTTATTCCCATTTCATCTAATGGTTATGTTCGCATTTTAGTTATTAAAATTAATCTGCTTCAATTATATTAAAATCAGTAGAACTGTGCTCTGCCGTATTGATGGATAATAGCAATAAATGGTAAGAAGGATTTCAGAGAGCTGCACCCACTGGAAACAGCAACGGGACTGTGGAAACTGTGCAAACAGGAGAAGCACACATCTCACCCAGGGGAAAGCAGTTAGAAGATCATCCACTGGGTGTCAAATCCCACATTAACTGTAATTGCTTTGACACCCCAGAATGTGGACACCAGAAACAGACATTGTGATGCCTGAGGAGTGGTTTTTTCCCTCTTGACCAGCTGATCTGCAACCCAAGTGGCAGAACTAGCTGTTCTCCTTCTTTAACCCCCTGTTCTAGCAGCGGGTTCAAGGATCAAAGGGCTTGGGGCACTTTCTCTAGGATGAAGGCCTCAAATGTCTGTGCCTTTTACGTAAGGGGGGGAGAGATCCCTAGGAGGTACAGCAACAAATGATAGCAAGCCTACAGGCATGCTTGCTTTCAGGATACAGTGGTACCTTGGTTTATGAACTTAATCCATTCCGGAAGTCTGTTCTTAAACCAAAGTCATTCTTAAACCGAGGCGAACTTTCCCCAATGAGGTCTCCCACCGCCGGTGCCCTTCCACCATTCGGCTTCCATTTGTAGACTGAGGTAAAGTTTGCTAACCAGAACACTACTTCCGGTTTTGCGGAGTTCATAAACCGAATAGTTCATAAACAAGGTTGTTCTTAAACAGAGGTACCACTGTATTCTGTTCCATTATGCCACCCCAGTGCCCTGTCCCCTCAATCGTCAGTGAGCATCCCATACCCACTAAACGGCCTCAGCCCAGTATACCTGAAGGAACATCTCCACCTCCATTGTTCAGCCAGGACCCTGAGGTCCAGCTCCGAGGGCCTTCTGGCGGTTCCCTCACTGCAAGATGTGAAGTTACAGGAACCAGGTGGAGGGCCTTCTCACAGTGGTGTCCTCCCTGTGGAATGCCCTCCTATCAGATTCAAAAAGATAAAGAACTACAAAACATTTAGAAGAAATCTTAAGGCAGCCCTGTTTAGGGAAGTTTTTCATGTTTGACTTTTTATGGTGTTTTTATATGTGCTGGAAGCAGGGAAGAAGGAGAAGGAGGAGGAGGAGGAGTTCAGTCCTCACTGTGTTGTCTGGGGAAGAGGGGTTCCCGCCTCCCATAAAGTTTATTTTCCTGAATATTTCTTCTGTAAAATTATAGGCTCATATCCAATCTCAAACCTAGTTCTTTCCGATAATGCTCATTTCGCACACTGAGCTGACAATCAGCATGTGCCAAAAAATCAAATGAAAAAGGGAAGGAGAAAGTGATACGCAGCGTAGCCCAGTGACAGCAGTCGACCAAAGTCCATTTTGCATCAACCAGATGCAGATGCCCTCAAGCCTTATGTAAACACAGGTTTCTGGCACATTGTGTTGCAGCCTAGGTGACACAATTAATCTATTAACGCCTGATGCTGTTTGTTGCAAATTAGAGATGGGGAACCTGTAACCCTCCAGATCTTGTTGGACTCAAACTCCCACCTTCCCCATCCAGCATGGTCAATAGTCAGGGGTGATGCAGATTTCTGTCCATTAAGTTGCTGCTAACATGTAAATTGCCTTTCCTTGACACATAATGTGAAAGTTCATTGATGATGATGATGATATGCACCAGAACGAGCCAGGCCATTTTTATGTTTTTGTTCTTACAACCCTACCTGAAACATGTGGTGTAATAATAATGGATAGTGTGTTCTGTTCATGCACAAAGGTATTTTTAGCTATCAGTGCATAAATGTTGCCAATCTCTATCTGTTTATGATGCTGTAACTACCATAGTTTTCCCCATGTATAGGGCGACCCCTATTTTGGGGGACTCCGATTTCAGAAAATTGGGGCAGATGGCACAGAGTTGTTGAGCTTCTTTTTGGCAAGGGTTGCTTAGCTTTTCATAGGGGGGATGGCTGAAAATCGCTCGCCCACATGCGTCACTAGATCCACCTCCCATCTGTCCCACCGTCGGCAGAGTTGTTGAGCTTTCTTTGGAGTGAATTGCCCACAGTTTTTGAGGGGGGTAGTGGTATGCCAACAGTGGCTGAGCTTTTTTGGGGGTGGAATTGCTGGAAATCGCTCACCAGCCACTAACTATTGTGCGTCGCCAAAGACCAGCAGCCGCCAATCAACGACGCTAGTGCCACAGAGGCAGCCAATCGCAAACAGCCCTTCACACAGCCACCAATCATCTGCCCTGTCGCTGCAGAAAATCTCCTGCTCACAGCTGCAACCAATTGCCCAATCCTCCTCTGTACTACCCATGTATAAGACGAGGGCAAATTTTAAAGCTAATTTTAAAAGAAAAACCCCTAGTCTTATACACTGAAAAATACGGTACTAGGAAAATGGACACACCTTATTTTAAACTGAATCACTGAGATAGCAATTCTCCCAAAGGTATCCAGAGAGTCACAGCTAGGGCAGCCTTCATAGCCAACCAACTCAGAACTGGTAAGCAGATCCCTTACTGGACCAGCAAAAGAGTCAGGCTGCTCTTTATTTTTCTGTTTTTCTACATGGTAGGGTTGCAGTGAAGAGGGAGCATCTGTCTCCAGCTACTGCTTTTACTATCCAGGTCATGTATGGAAGAAGCCATTTCACAAAGCAATAGTTGAAAAATGACTTAATTATCTTTAAACAGCCTTGATTGATCTTATTAAGAAAGATCTGGTTTTATTTTTGGCTAGACGCGAGGCCGAATTAGTGAGAGACCCTCGTGGCTAATGGCTATGTAATGCTTCAGCATTGCAATCAATTACATTCCACCTGGTATTTATCAAGAGTGACTGTTTGTCTTTGGGTTGCTTCAGATCCCTTTATCCTCCAATGGACCCCCCCCCCTCTTTCCAGGTATTTTATAATTTGCACTTATTGAATTAACACAACCCCTTCAGGAGAGCTTAGAGGGAAATCGCTTAGCAAGCACCTGTATATCTGGGGTAGCTCCAGATCTCTTCCTCCAAAGCCCATCTGGCCGTCTTTTTACTTTAGTTTAGGGGGGGGTTGTACTATTAGAATAGATACAGGAAAGGACAAATGGAGGGCATGCATATCTACATGGCAAGAAAACCTGCTGTAAGAGCATTCCTGTGCAGTAGGAACAGCTGATAAGACAAGGACACAACTAGGGTCTGCAGTGAAACTAACATCCAGAAGAAAGAATGATTCCACCCAAAGGAACATCTCCCCATTTATCTCCCCAACTATAGTTGAGACTTCGGTCCAAAAAAAGCTTACCTATCTATAAATTAATCCCCATGATTTCAGTGGGATTTATTTCTCAACCTGTTTAGGCTCAAACTACAAAGCAAGGATGGGAAATCTGTGACTTTTCAGATTTTGCTGGACTTCAACTTCCATCCTTGACAACCACTGGCCATGCTGACTGGGGCTGATGAGAGTTGGGAGTCAGCAGGTTCCCCATGGCTGATACAAGAAACCAACCAAATAAGGAAGGAGTTCAAAGCTGCCCAGTGTATGGAAAACGGGACATAAGGAATGTCTTGTTGGGTCAGCATTCGGTTTGCAGTATCAGGAGGCCAGATACCTCAAGGAAACCCACAACACCAGGAGATGCTCTGAGAGTTTGGAGAGAATAATTACAAGTTGTGTTAGAAACATGCCTGACTACCTGATCGGCCAAACAAAAACAGACTGATCAGGGTCTTACAAGAATCAAAGAAGCCATTCTGGTACGTAGGCTGAGACCCTATCTGCCCGCGGACTGCCTCGCCAGAGTGGTGCATGCTCTGGTTATCTCCCGCTTGGACTACGGCAATGCGCTCTACGTGGGGCTACCTTTGAAGGTGACCCGGAAACTACAACTAATCCAGAATGCAGCAGCCAGACTGGTGACTGGGAGCGGCCGCCGAGACCATATAACACCGGTCTTGAAATATCTACATTGGCTCCCAGTACGTTTCCAAGCACAATTCAAAGTGTTGGTGCTGACCTTTAAAGCCCTAAACAGCCTCGGTCCAGTATACCTGAAGGAGCGTATCCACCTCCATCGTTCTACCCGGACACTGAGGTCCAGCACCGAGGGCCTTCTGGCGGTTCCCTCACTGCGAGATGCCAAGTTACAGGGGCCTTCTCGGTAGTGGCGCCCTCCCTGTGGAACGTCCTCCCACCAGATGTCAAAGAGAACAACAACTAGACTTTTAGAAGACATCTGAAGGCAGCCCTGTTTAGGGAAGCTTTTAATGTTTGATGTATCATAGTATTTTAATATTCTTTTGGAAGCCGCCCAGAGTGGCTGGGGAAACCCAGCCAGATGTGCGGGGTATAAATAATAAATTATTATTATTATTATTATTATTATTATTATTATTATTATTATTCAGTGTTGGCTAAGCAAGCAGGCCCAAATGCAAGCCAACATTGGTGATTAAAGGGGAGTTGATGAAATGGCTGAGGAACAGTCAGAGATGAAGAGGACACTAGGATGTTTGTGACAATGAAAGAGACACTTCATAGGTTTATAACTGGAAGCCACTTAAGAAAGCCACTTACCTCCCAAAAAAGTCACCCACCTATCAGCTTCTCCTAGATTGACCTATGAAATTCAGGCCGTGCTGTGCCCCATTCAGAGGTGTTAATTACTTACATTAATTTAGGGTTGCCATATTTCTAGGAGTAAAATTCCACACCCAAACAAAAGTTGTTGATCTTTTTTTGGAAATTGCCCCGCAAAAGGCACTTCCTGGTTCTGTAGGCAGAATCACAGACATTTTGCAGATTTTCCGAAATATCCCCCGGACGCTATTTCCACCGCTTAAATCCTGAACATGTCAGGGAAATTCTGGACATATAGCAACCATAATTAATTACTCTAGAATGAAACTTTTGATTTTTCAAGCAAGTGGACAGCAGATACATGGCGCAGAATGAAGTCGTATATTAAGCAGAGCTCCTCTACAGATAGTTCTATCACGTCTGTTCATTGTATTTCATTCCATTTGCTGGCTTTAAATATGGTTTTATTATGATTGTGGCATTTTTTATTGTTGTTGTAGGCTACTCTGTGCTCCATTTTGGAGGGTGGGATCTACATCTATCCAATCAATCATTAAAATAATTTACCATTTTATTCATTCTGTCCATAGCTTTCTTACCTGTTACAGGGACCCACTAGACATGTATGGCAGCCCACCAGGGGTTCCATAAAGCTCCTGTGGTTTTTCCCCCCATTCCCATCCGTAAAAACAAGAGCTTCTCAAAGATTTAGCTGTCTACAACATGTGATTGGTGGGCTGTAATATGCCATATTTCCATGTAGATAGAGAGATACATTTACTTTCCCCTTATTTCTACCCTCGGTGTGCATTTTAGAGATGTTTAAGTTGTGACAAACCCATTTTTTGCACCCAAATGTACAAAAGTAAGGGAGGTGCAAACAATCCCAATTTGCTGGCTAGTGTATATAAATAATACATATGTTGGTGAACATGTGTTCGGTATGTACATATGTGTGCATGGAATGAGTGCATGGACAGTGAGACCCAGTTCTGAGGGCCTTCTGGCAGTTCCCTCACTGTGAGAAGTGAAGCTATGGAGAACCAGGCAGAGGGTCTTCTCAGTAGTGGTGCCCACCCTGTGGAACGCCCTCCCAGCAGATGTCAAGGAGATGAGTAACTATATAACCTTTAGAAGACATCTGAAGCCAATCCAATATAGGGAGACTTTTTAACGTGTAAGGTTTTATTATGTTTTCATATAGAAGTAGTACCTCAGGTTACAGACGTTTCAGGTTACAGACGCTTCAGGTTACAGACTCCGCTAACCTGGAAGTAGTACCTTGGGTTAAGAACTTTGCTTCAGGATGAAAACAGAAATCGTGCAGCGGCGGCGCAGCGGCAACAGGAGGCCCCATTAGCTAAAGTGGTACCTCAGGTTAAGAACAGTTTCAGGTTAAGAACAGACCTCCGGAATGAATTAAGTTCTTAACCCAAGGTACCACTGTATGTTGGAAGGTGCCCAGAGTGACTGGGGCAACCCAGTCAGATGGGCAGGGTAAAAATAATAAAATTGTTGTTGTTGTTGTTGCTTCACTCACACAACAAGGTCCCCCTCCTCCACCCTCTATAAACCTATAAACCAGTTTTAGGGGTTCCCCCAACCATTCATAGTGGATTTAACAGCCCTGGGGGCAGAGGTGGGGGGAAGTGCTGTTGAATGAACAGACCTAGTTCCACGCACATACAAAATCCCACCCTATATTTCCTGTAAATCGGTTTATGGGTGCAATTTAAGGACATGCGTGAAAGTGTCCCTTAAATATTATTCATCTTTTGAATGCAGGCAGCAGTAGCAAATGATAGGCCGTGTATTAAATTTAGAGCAGAATCATTTTAGTTTACACACAGATACACGGGCAACCTGCAATAGGAGGCTTCTGACAGAACTCGCTTGAAAGAAAATACCACAGTGCAGTTATCTTTGAAAGCAATGCAATATTTTAAATCCAAGTGGCTCATAAATATGCAAGTTCTCTTAGCGAGAATCTCCAAGTACGTAAAGATGAAAAAAGATGTGCAGGAATGCAAGAGGCCTCTTTGAAATGATAGTTGCGAGCTATCTGATATGATAAATTATGCTAGCCCTAAAGTCTGCTGTTCCCTTCTATGTTGTCTTCTCGCCTCCCTCTTTCTTCTTCGTGACAGCTTTAGGAGAGTTCTATTTAGGGTTATGGGATTATATTATGAATGAACGCAGGCCTTTGCTACTATTGTCACTCATCCCTCTGAGGAGTTGTGGGCTTTTTCGGCAATGCGGAATGGTCAAAGGACAAAAGGGGTCAAAAAGACTTCCCCTGCAAGCAATGCTGTGTGCTGTGTTAAACTGCACATGAAATATAATAGCTAATATCTTCCCAAATTCTCTTCTCACATTTCTTCCCCTCCCTTATTCCCTTTCGCCATCAGTCAAAAGCCGATTCCAACCCAGGTGGCTTGTTGATCACACTCTGTACAATACTATGTCCGTAAACAAGTGGTCTCCTAAGGCCGCTCCCCTTCCCAAGGGGGCAGGGTTGAAGGCAGCCTTTGTGCACTCCCCACAAACAGTGGGGGGCGTGGCAAAGCCGCCTGCGTCACTGGGAGTCCTGACCGCGTCATGCCCCCAAGCCAGCCAATCCGGTCGACCGTGGGCATGGCTTAACCTACTTAAACCACCATGCAGCCAGGGGGCATGGCCAATGTCATTGAGGGCATTAGGTGTTGGTTACAGGTTTGAGGGTGTTGGCGGTGAGCCATTTGGCTTGAGTGCTTGTTGTTGTTTAGTCATTTAGTCATGTCCGACTCTTCGTGACCCCATGATGTGGACCAGAGCACACCATGCACTCCTATCTTCCACTGCCTCCCGCAGTTTGGTCAAACTCATGCTGGTAGCTTCGAGAACACTGTCCAACCATCTCGTCCTCTGTTGTCCCCTTCTCCTTGTGCCTTCAGTCTTTCCCAACATCGCGGTCTTTTCCAGGGAGTCTTCTCATGAGGTGGCCAAAGTATTGGAGCCTCAGCTTCAGGATCTGTCCTTCCAGCGAGCACTTCGGGCTGATTTCGGTTAGGCATTGGTAAAATCTGGTTGATTGGAGGGGAGGTGTGGCCTTCACCTGCTTCTCCTCTTTAAGCGTATTCCATTAAAGGGACTCGGCGGTGATGATCCTGTCCGAAGCCCGGGTATGGACTAGGGCCATGCCACGACCCCACTGGGAACCCTGGGGGAGCTCGCAGTTGATGTACATCAACAGGGCTCCCCCTACTGGTGGTTGACCCTTATGAGACTACCTCCACGGCAGGCAGGAGTCAGATATAGTTGGTTCAGTTCCAATGCCTACGCCAATACCGCTCACATCTGTAACCAATAAAGTTGTGGCCTGGATTTGTTAGTATACCAGTCCTCCATTGCTGGGTGTGTGATTGTTACATCACATGCTTGTGTTTATTTTCTAGGCTTGGAAAAGCCTGAGAACGGAAGTTAGCCTTATCTCTTCAGCTTTCTGTGTTTTTGTACTTTTTACTTTTGGTTCTCCCTCAGAGCGGAAGTGAGAGAACGCCACGATCGTTTGTCCTGTAAATATTGCTGAATAAAAGCTTAGAATGAGCCCACAATTCTCCACATCGTTTCTCCTAAATCTCTGCTAAGTGAGTGTGCACATAGATATCTGCTGCGTGTCACTGGAGCATGCCGGGACTGGTGATTTATGGACTTCCCGGAGCTGCACAAACACCAGGAAGACTTCCAGAGAGGTTTGTCTCATCCCAGGAGCTGTGCCGGCCCCCCCCCCCCCCCAGCGTATCCTGACATAATTATCCCATTCACCCTAAATATTGGCGTCTGTGTGTTTTAATGGTGGAGGGCTCAGGGCCTTGCCATCCAAAACCAAGCGCTGTGTAGGACATGCTTATTGTTATGGGTGGTATCCAACTAACACATTCCATGTCAGGGACTGGCTGGATGAGGAAGAGTGGTGGCAACCACCTGCCCTAGAGCTTCACACCCAGGAAGGGCACAGAAGATGACAACTTAGATCCTGGATCCTGGTGGTGGGATCTAAGTGCAGTCTGCAGAAGGGATGATCTGGGAGGTGCCAGAAGCAGAGGCTGTTGAGCAATCAAGAAGGGACTGAAGGAGGAGGGCCTTCCAAGATGGGGTTAGAGGCTGAGAGGCACAGTATGAGTGCAGACTCAGATATTTAGAGGTTGGCTCTGCTACACAGCAGCAGGACAGTCCCAGTCCTGCTGGCTTGCCTTCCCCTTTGACAACCTGATTGAGGAGAGTCCCTGCACGTTGCTGAGCAATGGGCCAGACAGGCCCAGAGGAGCCCACCCCCTCTCTGCAGCCTTCATCTGCTTGGGAGGGATCCAGAGTGAATGGTTAGAGGGGGAACGGTGGAGCTAGTGGTCAGTTTCAGCAACGTCTTAGCTGGATTCAGGGGAACTAGAGGACTCTGCTGTGATGTTGTTTTCTGTTAATAAAGAGCTGGCTGCATTCTGTGCCTGCCATGTGTGTGCCTGCCCGGTGGGTGACCTGACTTGCTGACAGCTCCTTTACATTCTATCAGCACAAGGATTTACCATATTTTTTGCTCTATAAGACTCACTTTTTCCCTCCTAAAAAGTCGGGGGAAATGTGTGTGGATCTTATGGAGCGAATGCAGGCTGTGCAGCTGTCCCAGAAGCCAGAACAGCAAGAGGGATCGCTGCTTTCACTGCGCAGCGATCCCTCTTGCTGTTCGGCTTCTGAGATTCAGAATATTTTTTTTCTTGTTTTCCTCCTCCAAAAACTAGGTGCGTCTTGTGGTCTGGTGCATCTTATAGAGCAAAAAATACGGTAAGTTTGTGCAATGGAGCTTTCCCCCTTCCCTGTGTACCCCCCATCCCGAAAAACAACAACAACACACCCTCATAAAATCTGCTGCAGAGGGTCAGGAGAAAGCACAGATTTAGGGGGTGCACAGGAGGAGAAAAAAGGGGGCAATTCTATTGTACAATCTTAAATCCTCGCAACCTTCAGTCCTTGTGCTAATTGTCCCATGGGCTGAATCAACTGATGTGTTCCGTGCAAAAGAGTTGCTCAATGTGACTATGAATGCAACTGTATGTATCGTTTCATCATTGTTTTGTGTTTTGTGTTGTAAGATGCCTCAAGCTTCTCTGAAAATTAGGGGATGTGTGTTTTAAGAAATAAATAAGCATAGTGTTGCATTCGTTCTGATTTCCGAGCAGCAGGAGAATCCAGGGATTCCAGGACTTGCCCAGAGTTTGGTTTCCTTCTAATGAAACTGTGGTGTCTCTAGGATATATGGTTTTATTAACACATACAGTATAAACAACCTGAGCACAGAATGGAAGGGCTCATATCATTACCATTCCAATAGATCTTGTTTCCAATAGATCAGGTTTTGTTTGTTGGAGGCAGAGAACTCAAAGCCATCGTTTTGGATTCAGAACACAGAGCAAGTTAGGCCTCTGTGTCTTCCAGCTTCCAACTGCAGCTCAGACTCAAAACAAAAACTAGCTCTTCCTATTGTTCTCCTACCTGCAGATTGACATGGCCTCTAGCCAGGAAAGGGAGTGGGGAAGGCCTACCCCTCCTGAAAGAGCATCACTAGTCAGTTGTCTCTATAGCAACACATCTGCTCTCCATCACCTTCTTCTGACATATAAATGAAGGGTGCATAACTAAAGAAACTGGTTTGACCAGTTCATGAGATACTGTCTACCACAGGCTACAATCTTGCAGATGCGAAATCACAGGCTTAGCTGGTACGAATGGGCATCATCCAAGCCAACCCCGTATCCTTTCACAAAATTATTGCTATTTATGTATAGCACAATTTGATCAAGCTTCTATAAAAAGGTAGAATGACAATAGTGTAATATAAAATCCTGCCTGGAAGCAGCTTACCCCCTAACTGAAGAGGAGGCAACCAACAGAAAATAGAAAAGGTGAGGCATTGTTAAAGGAAAATAATATGCACATATGTGCCCAAATGCTTGATTTTAGTTCAGGGCAAAGACTCGGGACGTGACAATAAATGTATGTGTTGTGGGAACATGTCCGAGGTATAAGTGCCAACAAGAGCGAAAGGATGGAGCCCATTAAAGAAGAAGAAGATGAAGAGTTTGGATTTGATATCCCGCCTTTCACTCCCCTTCAGGAGTCTCAAAGCGGCTAACATTCTCCTTTCCCTTCCTCCCCCACAACAAACACTCTGTGAGGTGAGTGGGGCCTAGAGACTTCACAGAAGTGTGACTGGCCCAAGGTCACCCAGCAGCTGCATGTGGAGGAGCGGAGACACGAACCCGGTTTCCCAGATTATGTGACTACCGCTCTTAACCACTACACCACACTGGCTCTCTTAAAGGAACTGATGGCCTCCTGAATATGCATAGGCAGCCTCCATGAGCCACCACCTTGTACAAGCAAGATATCAGCTCATGGGTTCAGCCTACACAATGGGACAAAAGTATGGCACCCATGCGCCAGAGCTGCCTACGGTCCATTTTGTGTTTTGTCAAGTGCCCATAGCATCCATTTTGTGACTAGTGGCCATGACACTTCCTCAAAATTCTAAATGTGCCCCCTGGACCAAGGAACATGGGCAACCCCTGGCCTACAAGCATTCAGCAGGCTTCTTCTCTTCACACCTTCTCTCAACAAGTGGACAATATTGAGGCAGAGTTGGCAAGGGGTGTCTTAGCAAAGGGGAACTAGCACCTTTCCAAGGTAACGTTGCTCATAAGGAAAGGAAAATTCCTGAATAGGGCTAAAGATCACTCACATTAATAACATGTTAATGATTAAACACCGCCAAATCTTTATTCTTTCTTTATTTTTGATGAGTTTGTTTCTTGAGATTTCCTTTGAGTCTCTCAGTCAGCCTTTCGGGCAATAGCGAAAAGAGCAGCCAGGGCAAAAGCGGAGGAGAAACGAGTAAACAAAATGAGCAATAATAACAATAATGTAACTTTCAAGGACAAAGGGCTACAAATATAGCTTTGTTCAGCCATTATCAACACCTCACGCACTATTATGCATGGGCAACATCTGTCATGCCTTTGGCTTGTTGTTTCATTTAATTTTTATGATAAAAATTACACTTGATGTCTAGTTTGAGCTGTCCTAGTAATTCAAGCTTTAAATGAAGTTTGCCGGAGGGTCTACCAAATAGCAGCTAATGACAGCTTAATTACAGCTGTAATTAGACATCCGTATTCCTATCACATACAGTGAAGCCCATCTAAAGATTCTCTGCTCAACTGGTGCAAGACACAGAAGTTCCAACAGAAATTCAGCCTTTGGGCTGTTCCCACTCTTCTTGAATGACATTCTACAGGAATTGGACACAAACACTGAAGAATAAGGGTGGGGAACTTGTGGCCTTCCAGATGTTGTCAAACTACAATTCCCATTGTCCCTGACAGCTGCACATGTTGATTGCGGCTGATGGGAATTGGAGTCCAAAAACATCTAGAGCAGGGGTAGGCAACCTAAGGCCCGTGGACTGGATGCGGCCCAATCGCCTTCTCAGTCCAGCCCAGGGACAGTCCGGGAATCAGAGTGTTTTTACATGAGTAGAATGTGTCCTTTTATTTAAAATGCATCTCTGGGTTGTTTGTGGGGCATAGGAATTGGTTCAATTTTTTTCTTCAAAATATAGTCTGGCCCACCACATGGTCTGAGGGACGGTGGACTGGCCCACGGATGTAAAAGGTTGCTGACCCCTGATCTGGAGAGACAAATGGCTCCCACCTGTGACTTTGGTAGCCTAACTCACCACAGTGAAGGGAGGTCTCAAGGGTAGGGGGGAACACATTGTCACACATCTTGCACTTGCTTAACAGTCTTCCTTTAAAAAGTGCATGCTTCCACATCAATGAATGAATGAATGAATGAATGATTTATTATGGTCCCAGGCCTCCTGAAGTACAGCGATCTGCTTGGGATGGACTTCAAGCCCATGGACAAGGAGGAGATTTTTTTTTATAAAAAAAACCTAGAACATTACATGTGTTCTAGGTTCTTCATAGAGTTGGAGACATACCTCCTGAAACACTTTCCTGAAGAGGACAGAAGCAAATACGACTACCTAAGGATCTTGCATGAACTAGTGAAGGAGAGCACTTTGCGCCTCATGGGACATGAGCAAAGGCAGATATGGAACTTCATCTCCCTTCTGGCACTCAGAATGCTGGTAGAGCCACACCTCATCCCGAATGCCACCAACGTCACTTGCTATTACCAACCAGCTCCATATGCCACATCAATGTTTCTTGGAAAACTTGAAGCAGATGTGAGAGAACGGCTACCACTAGGCTGCCCATGCCCTCCTACTTGACAGTCCTCTATTTGACAAGCTGGCCAGTCCACGTTCAGTTCAAAGATGGTGATCCCAAAGAAGAAGAAGAAGAAGAAGAAGAAGAAGAAGAAGAAGAAGAAGAAGAAGAAGAAGAAGAATAGTAGTAGTAGTAGTAGTAGTAGTTTGGATTTGATATCCCGCTTTATCACTACCCTAAGGAGTCTTCAAGTGACTAACAATCTCTTTTCCCTTCCTCTCCCACAACAAATACTCTGTGAGGTGAGTGAGACTGAGAGACTTCAGAGAAGTGTGACTAGCCCAAGGTCACCCAGCAGCTGCATGTGGAGAAGCGGGGAAGCGAACCCGGTCCACCAGATTATGAGTCCACCACTCTTAACCACTACACCACGCTGGCTCCAAGAAGGGGACAAGCTTGAAGTTGCCATCAACACTTAGTAGCGCCTGGACTGCAAGTGGAGAAGCCACACGGGCCCCCTTGTCATCCTCTTCTCCACTATGATGAGCTATATTGTACTTCTGTCGAAATTATAGGAATCATGTTGTCCTGTAGTAGGGTTAAAGCTTACTAGGGAATGATATACAATGAATGGGGAAAGATGTTTAAAATAATTTTTGTAAAAACAAACAAACCAGAAGCTTTCCTTTGGAAATTATAGGGACAGAACTACCCAAACTGTACAGAAATTTATTCATGTATGTGACTATAGCGGCAAGAATGTTACTTGCCCCAAAATGGAAAGAAGCAGAAGTCCCAACAAAAGAAGAATGGATAGGAAAACTTATGGGATATGCAGAAATGGCAAAACTTCTCGGAAAAATAAGAAATCAAGATGACAAACTTTTTATAAAAGAATGGAAATGGTTTATTGAATAAACAGATAAGAACATTGGCAGGACTATTGTAATAACTTGCAGCTTCATAAGAGTATATATCTAAAGTAGATGAATAAATGAACAAATTATGTTAATTTGGATATGCAGAAAATATTAAAAATAAATTTAAGGAATCACAGAAAGAGGGGGAAGTCAAGATTTGAAATGTTACAATGACTGTAAAATTATTGAAATGTATAAACCTGAAAATCATATATATGCATATTAGCATGTATGCACATTTTATGCAAATCTGTCTCTTTCCTCCCTGTTTAGGGGTAATGCCGATCAGAAGGTCGGTGGTTTGAATCCCTGCGATGGGGTGAGCTCCCGTTGCTCGGTCCCTGCTCCTGCCAACCTAGCAGTTTGAAAGCATGTCAAAGTGCAAGTAGACAAATAGGTACTGCTCCGGCAGGAGGGTAGACAGAGTTTACGTGCGCTGCTCTGGTTTGCCAGAAGCGGCTTAGTCATGCTGGCCACATGACCTGGAAGCTGTACGCTGGCTCCCTTGGCCAATAAAGCAAGATGAGCGCAGCAACCCCAGAGTCATCCACGACTGGACCTAACAGACAGGGGTCCCTTTACCTTTACACAACCACATCTTTAAAATGTGTTATCCTGAGAGCTGTGGGTCCAGAAATACCCCCCTGGTTCTGAAGGAGCTCTCAGAAAGGAGAAGTTTTTGCTTTTAACAAGAATGGAAAGGAGACTTTCCTAACCATATATGGTTTCCTTACCTGTTTCTATGACAACTGATCCACCACAGAGCCAGGCTGCCTTTCAATGTGATTGACTGCAGTGTGGCAATTTTTAAACCTTGTGAAGTAGACAGAAGGACAGTTTGAAAGTGTGGGGTTTTTTTCATAATATTAAAAAAAAAATATGCACGGAATTTCTAGCATCCCCTTCTGTGAGCTACAAAGGAGCTACGGAAAATGAGAAGTTCCTTGCAGTAATAAATCTAAAACAGATGATGTTCAAAAGGGTGATCCAGCCCAGCATGCTATTTTAGAACAAGCTGAATGAGACAGAAAACTCCCTATGGTAACAGAAGATAACTGGTGGCAGCTCATAACATTGTTACCTATATAGTGCCATTGTCAGACGCCATAGCTGTTGACAAACGACTGAAAGTGACAGGCTCTTTATGAAAGCAAAGAGTAAATGGGGACAAGAGAAGGAGGAATGAGGGGGAAAATACTGTAAGTGATGCCTGCTTCAGAGCTGTTATAGCTTCTCATATCACAGTGTTGGTCAATGGGACTTTACTGATCGTTGTCATCAACAGCAGCAGCAATGTGACTAAAAGTGGGAATTGAAACAAAATACTACACAACTGCATGCTCCACTTTGGAACAGTCCGTTCTTCCAGGATAGTCCATTCCAAGGTTTCCCAAACTTGGGTCACTGGTCCTGCTAGCTACGGAAGATGGGTGTTGTAGTTCAAAAACAGCTAAAGACGCAAGTTTGGGAACCACTGGTCTATTCCATTACCCCTCCCCAATTTGCCATTTCCCACTTTTCAACACTAAAAGCTAAAAAGCTAAAGGACCCCTGGACAGTTAAGTCCAGTCAAAGGCGACTACAGGGTGCGACGCTCATCTCGCATTCAGGCTGAGGGAGCCGGCGTTTGTCCGCAGACAGCTTTCCGGGTCATGTGACCAGCATGACTAAACTGCTTCTGGCACAACAGGACACCGTGACGGAAACCAGAGAGCACGGAAATGCTGTTTACCTTCCCGCTGCAGTGGTACCTATTTATCTACTTGCACTGGCGTGCTTTTGAACTGCTAGGTTGGGAGGAGCTGGGACAGAGCAATGGGAGCTCATCCCGTCGCAGAGATTCGTACTGCTGACCTTTTGATCGGCAAGCCCAAGAGGCTCAGTGGTTTAGAGCATCCCCATAAGTAAAGGTTGCTGGATCCGGTCAGTGGTCCATCTAGTCCAGCATCCCAGTCTCACAGTGACCAACTAGAATCCTGCAAGACCTGAGTGCAACAGCATTTCTCCTGAGTTACAAAACCCAGATTTCTGCGGCAGTAAAACTGGGTCCTTCCTTTTTGGAAGAACTATTTTCTCTAGATTTGTTGTTTAGTCATTTAGTCGTCTCCGACTCTTCATGACCCCATAGACTAGAGCACGCCAGGCACTCCTATCTTCCACTGCCTCCCGCAGCCTGGTCAAACTCATGCTGGTAGCTTTGAGAACACTGTCCAACCATCTCATCCTCTGTCATCCCCTTCTCCTTCTCAGTCTTTATCAACCTCAGGGTCTTTTCCAGGGAGTCTTCTCTTCTCATGAGGTGGCCAAAGTATTGGAGACTCAGCTTCAGGATCTGTCCTTCCAGTGAGCACTCAGGGCTGATTTCCTTCAGAATAGATAGGTTTGATCTTCCTGCAGTCAATGGGACTCTCAAGAGTCTCCTCCAGCACCATAATTCAAAAGCATCAATTCTTCGGCAATCAGCCTTCTTTATGGTCCAGCTCTTTATGGTCTATTCTCTAGATTAGGGACGGCCAACTAGATGAGAATGTGCTCCCCCCCCTCTCTCTCTCACACACACAAATTCATATTGCTTCTCTTGGTCATGCCAAGCATGATTTCACATCATAAGGAGCAGAAGTTCCACACTTTCATGTTGCACCTCCCTTCTGGTTTTTGTATGCAGGATCCATGCTATAGTCAAAATTTAAGGTATACTGGTGGACAAACAAACAAAAAGATTCATTTTCAACTTTGTGGCAAATATATACATTTTTATACCCAAGATAACAGTGTTCCAAAGCCTCCTATGAAATATGCTACCAAGTGGATTCTTAGTAACTTTTCAGCTTTAAGTGAGAATATCATAAGACCTTGAGGCCAATAGACTTTCTCAAGGCAAATCTTAAAAAATGTAGTATAAACAATGACAACTAGGAAACACTGGTCTGGGAGTGGTCCAGTTGGAGGACAGCCTTTACCAAAGGTGCCATGGGCTTTGAAGATGCTCAAACTCAGGACAAAGGGGAGAAATGTGCTCAGAGGAAGGCACGTTTGGCAAACCCTCACCGTGATCAACTCCAACCAAGAAACCAATGTCCCCACTGTGGAAGGACATGTGGATCCAGAATTGGCCTCCACAGTCACTTACGGACTCACTTTTAAAAACGTGTTTATGGAAGACAATCTTACCCGGCTATGAGCCATCGCCAAAAAAGAAGGAAGACATATAAGTAAAATAAATATTTTTAAAAAATATTACTACCCCAAAATGCCAGTTATTACTTTTCCCAGGAAAAGTGAATGAAGTGGCCTAAATTTATACTTCATGTGCATGTGTATGTTTCAATTTTGTTTTTAACCATTTGTATTGTTTTTCTTTTTTATTGTATGTTATTAAAGTGTGTGTTCTTGCTTAAATAAATGCAATGGTGTTGTTTTTTTAAGGATTGTGTATGTAGTATTTGTGTGTGGTGCAATACCTGAGCCTATGTGCTGCAAAGCTGTGAGCTTTTTATTGCTAAGTGATGTAATAAGAGTTCATTATGGAACTGGTATCTCCTGGTCCCCAAGACCTTGTCTGGGACTTGCAAAAAGTGGCCTTTATTCCCCTGCCTTAGAGTGTCCGCTTTCTTTTCCTTTGAGTGGTCAGCTTTTAGAATTACTTCTCTTCGCTCCTGGCATGATTTTTGCATATTAATTTAATAGTGTCAATTGGGCAGACTGTCAGGCTATGGAAGATTAAATGAAATCCTTTTCAAAATGTTTTAGCAATACCCGTCACTTCTAAAAATTTATATCAGGCCGTCCACATTCCCTCCCCCTCCCTCCGCCCCCACTTCAAATATTGATTTATTTAGTCAAGACTGGCTGTGACTTATTCCCACAGGTGTCCTTCAGTCATAAAACAGTCTAACACTTCATCCACGCCTAACACGACTGCTTCATAAAGTCTACCTTCCCAATTCATTCTTGGAGCTCAGGTAGGCTTGCATGGGAAATGTCAGCCCTGATTCTTTATTTGTTTTGAAGAATGTTTTAATTAAACATTACAGTGCGGAAAATGTCAAAACTGCTTTTCAGAAAATCCCAAAACCCAGTTGTGATTAAACTGACACTTACTTGTTTGTTTGTTTGTTTGTTTGTTTGTTTGCTTGCTTGCTTGTCTGTTTCTTTAGGATGTGACTCATGGGAGTCAAGACAGGAAACAGGGTGCAGGAGACATGGGAAATTTGGCTACCTTGATTTTGCATTTCTGATGGAGGACCATCTCCCCTCTGCCACATAAAAGCCAAAGAGGGAACCAAGTGGCTTGGAGAATGAATCCACCAACCCAGGCTGTCCACTGGTTCCTCCTGGGCAGGAAGGCATATAAAAGGGCTTCCTGTTCCATTTGCAACTCTATTGACTCCAGACCCCTTCATGGATCACTGCCTTTCCGTGGGGAAGCGGCTTGAATAACTCAGAGAAGCTATGAACTATGCCGAGCAGGGCACCCAAGATGGACAGGCCATAGTGGAGAGTTTTGACCAAACGTGATCTACCTGGAGCAGGAACCGGCAAGCCACTCCAGTATCCCTGCCAAGAAAGTTCTATGGACAAAGACAACAGGCATATAAAAGTTATGACGCTGGAAGATGAACACCTCAGGTCGGAAGGCGTCCAACATGCTACTGAGGAAGAGTGGAGGACAAGTGCAAGTAGATTCAGAGCTGATGAAGCGTCTGGACCAAAGCCGAAAGGTTGCTCAGTTGAGAATATGCCTGGAAGCAAAAGGAAAGTCCAATGCTGTAAAGAAACATATTGCATAGGAACCTGGAATGTAAGAACCATGAACCTGGGTAAGTTGGATGTGGTCAAAAATGAGATGGCAAGGCGAGATGGTTGGATAGTGTTCTCGAAGCTACCAGCATGAGTTTGACCAAACTACACGAGGCAGTGGAAGACAGGCGTGCCTGGCGTGCTCTGGTCCATGGGGTCACGAAGAGTCAGACACGACTAAACGACTAAACAACAACAACAACAACAAATTGACTCCAGATGGCTATTGGATTCTCCTGGACAGGAAACAAAGAAGAGGACTTCTTGTTCTAGTTCAAGGTTTTCCTGCACTCTGGCATGTTCCTGCATCATTGACTATTCTTTGGTCCTGACATATTTGCCTCCTGGTTTAGCCTTCAGTCCTGACTGCTGCCTTGCTTCTGGGATGTCTTTGGTTGTGACTTGCCTTCTGGTCCTGACAACTGTTCCCCAGTTCCTGGCTCTTCCCAGAGTGCTGCCCACAGCCTGACATTCCCCGCCAAAGCCTTGCCATACCCATCTGATATAAACGGTGACTGTTATGGGATAAGATTTTACAATCAGCATAGAAAGTGATATCTCTTTGGTGAGTTTCCTACTCACCATTCAAGTAGTTCAGGACCATGCACTGTGCGAGTTGGAATCACTGCATCACAAGTTTCTCCTCCCCTGCCAATGACTTCCGTGGATGCAAATCACAGGTGGGTAAAGTCAGCACACTGCCAATTTCTACACAGTGCCTGTGAAACTGTTGGTGCGGCACTATTGACAATTCGTAGTAATAGAGTCTGAAACAGGAAGCGCAAGGGCCATCGCTCCATCAACACACCAAGCTGTTTGCTCTGGTTTTTCTCTTTAAAAGCCTGGCTTGATATAAGCTTCATGCATGAAATGCCCCCCCCCCCATATCAAGCCCCAGATCATTTTTGTAGAAGGGTTTCATTGACGACTTGCAAATTGCTAGACAATTTTAGATCATATTAAATGTATTCCAAATGAGCCCATTCATGATTAATACTGTACCATGAATGCCAGAGGCATTAATAGTGATTAGCGGGAGATTGTTTTGCTATCATCTACATTTTGTTAACAGGCAAAAACAACTCATTTTAATAAAATCACGCATCGGTTTCAGACTCTGGCATCAGTCTATTAGTCAACACATCGTATTGCCATGTGATCAGAGCCCGTAAATAGCAGTGTGACACATTCATTCCAGCTAACAGGACTTAATTATATCACAGTCACACCATCAATTTTTTTTTAAAAAAAAAATGACAACTAGGAGCACTACGATAACCCTAAATTTAGTCTTAATTGGAATATTGGGTGATAAATGTGAAACTAACCAAGCATTATATTGTTTTGTTGATCCATATGCTCTTCTAAATTACAGTCCTAAAAATATAGGGCCTACTTAAGGTTTGAGGAGGCTCGTGGCATGATAGTTCAGCCCTTCTCCTGCTGCTGCTATTATTTCCTCCATGCATGTGGGGAGGAGAACAGGCTTAGCAGAGGAGGAAGAGAGAGCAGCAGAGGCAGTGGTGCTTCAATGCATGCCCAGAAGCTGTCATTAAAACTTATCATTCTTCCCTAAAGTGATATAGGACCTTGTGGGCAATGACGTTGGTAGCTGCCTGACGTTCTTCAGGGGAACGCCAGAAAATAGGACCCTGGCCAAGCAGCAGTGGTTCCTCATGCCTGAGGATGTGGCTTTCCTGTGCCATGTCTGTAGAGCAATGTGCTGTCAACCTTGGCTCCCCAGATGTTGTTGGGCTGCAGTTGACATCCTGCCTGGCCTGCTTAGCCAATAGTCAAGGTGTTGTAGTCCAAAATCTGGAGACCCAAAGTTGAAGAGCACTTCTCTAGAGTCAGTTCTGTTGAACGTAGAGTGACTTACCTGGCTAATGACTTGGATTGTTCCTATTTCAGATATTAATATTGCGCAGCTTGAGGCAGCTGGATGCATAAAAACTGGTTCCTTCTGGAATAAAACGTTGTCCGAGGGCCTTCTGGCGGGTCCCTCACTGCGAGAGATGAGGTTACAGGGAACCAGACAGATGACTTTCTCAGTAGTGGCACCCTCCCTGTGGAACGCCCTCCCACCAGATGTCAAAGAGAAAAATAACTACCAAACTTTTAGAAGACATCTAAAGGCAGCCCTGTTTAGGGAAGCTTTTAATGTTTAATAGGTTATTGTATTTTAGTGTTTTGTTGGAAGCATCCCAGAGTGGCTGGGGGGACCCAGCCAGATGGGCGGGGTACAAATAATATATTATTATTATTATTATTATTATTATTATTATTATTATTATTATTATTCCTCTGCCCAACTCTCACCACCATCAAATGGGCAAGTGGAGAGTGTAAAACGCTCTCAAATTTGGCCCTGGCCCATAGTAGATCCCGGCATCATCTTGACTCTCTTTCTGTCCACTATTTGGAGTCTGATAGCCATACCACTGCTTAAAAATCCTTGCAACAAAGAGAACATAAGCTTTACAGCTATCTGCTCAGCTGAAACACATGCATCACTCACAGGTGAAGGGAGATAAAAAGAAACATGGAAATGGCCATCCTCTATCTTCAATGCAGTAATGCAATCTAATTAAATAAAAGAATAGCACCAAAAGGAAGAAATTTCTCAATGGACAATCGGCGGCCAGATAGCTGGGGTCATTAACAAAGAAGCCATAGGTGGGGGCATCCACTTCCCTGTCTGCCCGGAATAAATGAATGACGTTGCTTCTAAGAAGAACATAGGGCTAGGGCTTCCAAGCCCACAGGGCTGATCAGAAGTTCTTTTATAACTAGGGAACATTTTGTTGGGCTGTATATGTGATAAAGGGGAGCCATACCGGGGTAAAGGCATCTTCTTCTGTTTGTCCCCGTGTCAGTTTCAGTTTATTGGTTAATTTTTCTAGCAGGGCTGTTTCCCATACTATTTGGTACCATTGGTCCATTCTTACTCCTGACAGGTCTCTCCAGTGTCTGGTTATGGTGTTTCTGGCTGCTGAAAGTAGGTGGGTTATGAGTGCTTTGTGGTGTAAATGGGCATTGTTGTCTTGGAAGGTCACCACAGCCAATCACAAACAAACAATCACACCCTAGGCCAACCCAAACCTCTCTCACCACCAAAGAAACACAAATGAACAGCACAAGCAACATTGACACCAAACCCTACATACATTAAGCAAAATAGAAACATCGCCACCCTCCATCTTCCCCCCTCCACCACCTCCCCCCCCCCAATGTCTCAACAAATGAAGCTGATTTGTAAAAATGTTACACAGAAAAAATACAAGAGACATTACACATACTTCTGTAAAACAAGAAAATCTTTAATAAGAAGAAGAACTAGGCAACATTTTAAATTGCCTTTGCATTTTTCTGACTTCTGTATGGAAAATCACATGAATCTGACCTTTGGAAAACATTGTAAGTAAACCAATTTTATGACTTACCAAATGTGTTGTCTGTCTCTATGCTAGGGAAGTGGGATAGCTTAGAAAGATCTTTTAAAGGCGGGCATTTTGGGGACTCACTGGAAGGGTACATTTTAAAGGTTTTACTGCCTTTAGCAAGCTCGGTCTCTGCCTCCACCTGCCCCACACAGGATGGGCATAATAATAAAAAAATCAGCCTCTCCTACAGGGTTGTGCAGGGATTTCCCCTGCTCCTGGAGGGGAGGGGGAGAACAGGCCACTGTTTGTTAGTTTTTAAGAAGCATGTGGGGAAAATGACTAGTTCAAACATGTCACATCAGATGCAGCATTTTATATTTATAAAAGGCCCAGCTCAAACAATCTGTCAAAACATAAAAGAGAATAATTATAAGCTTCTGTATTAGTGGACTTTGACTCCAGACAGTCTGTTTATAATACGTAAAAAAAGAACAGGTCAGTGTTAGAGTCGCACTCAAAATATGGCTAATTTGTATCACATCAGAGGGGGAAACCCAAAATGAATATATTTTGGGAAAGAATCTATCAATCATTATATCTCATATTAAGTTATATATATTAAACCACCATTGCCCGCAACATTACTGAGTTATTTGAAAGACTCAATAGAGTAAGAACATTATAAGCAAGCATGGAACCCATTGTGAGCTGGAAAATAAGCAATTGACACAAAATGGAGGGTCAGTCCATTGACAATGTGGCTTGTTAAACTCTGGAATACCATGAAAATGTCAAAGGTACCTATGGTATGATGAAAGGAAAGAAAGATTTTATAACAACCAGGGGTTATATTTATAAACTTTATGAGAAATCAGTATGAGTTAGACATTAACTGCTCTAAGTCATTCAAACCAATTTAAAATAACATTCTTGAATGATTTTTTTTATTATGGTTAATTGCTTGTATTTTATAATCTTATAGGGTGTTGTACTTTATTATACTGCCATTTTTTTCTGTAATCCTAACCCTACTTACCTGGGAGAATTCAACCTCTCCTTACTTCTGAGTAGACAATTAGGCTAGTTCTGCAAATGTACTTCCCATCAGATGTCCTCCCATCAGATGTCAAAGAAATAAACAACTACAGTGGTACTTCTGGTTACAAACACTTCGGGTTACAAACTCCACTAACCTGGAAGTAGTTGCTCCCAGTTGTGAACTTTGCCCCATTAGCGGGAGGCCCCATTAGCTAAAGTGGTACCTCAGGTTAAGAACAGTTACAGGTTAAGAACAGACCTCTGGAACAAATTAAGTTCGTAACCTGAGGTACCACTGTGTTTGACATTTTGAAGACATCTGAAGGCAGCCCTGTTTTGGGAAGTTTTTAATGACAGATGTTTTAATGTATTTTAAATATTTTGTTGGAAGCCACCCAGAGTGGCTGGGGAAACCCAGCCAGATGGGTGGGTTAGAAATAATAAATTGTTGTTGTTGTTATTGTTGTTGCTGTTGTTGTTGTTGTTATTTTCAATATGTACTAATTTAGGATTAATCTAAGGAACTATGAAGAAGGAATGGTAACTAATAGGCATGCCAAGTTTTTTTAACACTGAGTTGAATTGATTATATAATTCATTCTCCTTTGATAAATACCGCATGGATTAACTGAATTATTGTTCTCCTTGATTGCATATATAGATAAAATGTAAACACAACTACCTTTCTAAAAAGCAAAATATACTACTGCTTGTGCCATAGACTGTTGCTATTTTCAGGTGGGATTTTATCACATACTGGCAAATTCAGGTTGTGCAATTGCTATTGATGAGAAGGCCTTGTGCAAAAACCCACTTCTCCAAAGGACTGGACTTTTTTTGCAATGAGGAAAGTGACAGGAAAATGCACCGGGAAGCGTGGTGTAAATGTTGTTTCAATGAAACAACTAGGGTTGACATAGGTCTGGAATTTCCCAGACATGTCCAGGATTTAACTGACCATAATAGAGTCCATGGGGAATTTCTGGGATTTATAGGTTGATGGCCTAAAAAGCTCAACAGCTTTGAGTTTCATTTCCCCAAAAAGTTCAACAACCTTTGTGTCCTGAATTTTACTTCTAGAAATATGGCAACCCTATCGACGTCATCTGACCTCTCCACAGACAAATCAGAATGAAAGCTTATTGAATCGCCAGCATTGTTTAACCTCCCTGCAAATGGAACAGCTTGAATACACTCCAGAAAGAAGTCATCTGGAAGCAACGTAAGTCAATAACAAAACTACCACTGGTGTGAAATGATGACCCATCTTTCTGGTGTGGTTTGGTTTCACCACAGACCATCCACACCTCTCTCAGAATTGTATGCAAGGTTTCCTTCCAGATCCTTCCATTCCACTGGGAGAAAGTTTGACAAAGAGCAAACCCTTGAATTTGCACTGCCTTGCCTCACAAGTCTCTCCTAGGAAAATAGAATTTCCCTATACAATTTGAGGACTGGGGAAAATTGTGGAAAACAGATTTAAAATTCACAGATTGTTCCCTTCTGAAAGAAAATCATATGAAAATGATGTATAGATGGTATATAACACCAGTAAAGATAGCAAAAATGTATAAAACTGGCTCTAACATTTGTTGGAAATGTAAAGAAAAAGAAGGGACTTTTTATCATATAGTATGTGGTTGGAATGTAGAGAATTTTTTTAAAAAATGGGAAATGATATATAATGAATTGAAGAAAATGTTTAAAATTACATTTGGAAAAAAAAAAAAAAAACACCCAGAAGCATTTTTGTTAGGGATTGTAGGACAAGACCTGCCAAGGAAAATAAGGAACCTATTTATCCTTGATAGCACAAGGATGGAAGAATGAGGAAACCCCGACAAAAGAACAGTGGCAAGAGAAATTGATGAACTATGCAGAAATGGCTAAATTGACATAAAAATTGCGAGACAAGGACAACTGTGACTTCAAGGCGGAATGGGAACTTTTCACAAATGATTTAAAAATGCAACAAAATGAACTGGACTCCTTGGCAGGTTTTGAATAAACATACAGAAATTTATTGTTGATAACATGATGGACAGATATGTAAGGATACATACAATTTTATAATATGCAGAGAAAATTTGTGCAGCGAAATCAGGGAGAGGAGCTGAGGGAAGTCTTGGGGGGAAGGGAGGAATAAGGGGGGAATTATGTTGGTGATTATATAGTTTGATAATTTGTTATGTGGAAATTGAGCAATAATAAAAAAAAGGAAAGTAGAATTTCCCTATAAAATCATTCCATTTTCCAGAGTCAACCAGTAAGGAATCCCATGGCACAATTACACTCTCAAATCCTTTCTAAGCAGCTAGGAGGGGGAATTGCATGAAGAACAGCTGGATTATAGAAAGTACTCACCTAAGCTTTTTGTGTGTGTTTTCCCTCACTCATCTTCATACCCAAGGTAACCTTCCTAAAATGTAAAACTATATCATGGGTAACAGGACTGAAACATATTTTGAATTTAGATTCAAAGTATGTCCCTCACACCTTGTAAGGCTTGTTTATTTAGGACTATAATTCTTAGCCAGTGTGGTGTAGTGGTTAAGAGCGGTAGTCTCGTAATCTGGTGAACCGGGTTCGCATCTCCGCTCCTCCACATGCAGCTGCTGGGTGACCTTGGGCCAGTCACACTTCTCTGAAATCTCTCAGCCCCACTCACCTCACAGAGTGTTTGTTGTGGGGGAGGAAGGGAAAGGAGAATGTTAGCCACTTTGAGACTCCTTAAGGGGAGTGAAAGGCGGGATATCAAATCCAAACTTCTTCTTCTTAGCACTTTTGGTTTACTAGTAAAAAGGCTGATGGCGCAATCCATAGAGACCAATGTATTGGGACAGAGCCATAGAGCAGCCTTCCAGACAGCAGTGTATGGGTGGAGGAATTCGCTTTCGTTTGCCTTTTAAGAGGAAACTACCTGATTTGCATTCTCAAACCAGCCTGCAAACCGAAACACAGCTCTCCTTTGAAGTCTGCCCTTTTCCGAATTTTGCGATGCAGATCTCCAGCCAAACAAAGACATATATATCAGCGGGATGTGTAAATGAAAATGCACGTGTTAGTGGAAACAAGATACAAGAACACGTTGCGTTAGGGAAAATGGCTTTGCAAAAAAAAAAAAAAAGGTGAATATTAGCCTAAACTGAATACAAAAATCTGTTTATTCAGAGAAATTCACACTACAGTGCTGATGAATTTTCATGAGGATTTTTTTTTCTTAAGAGGGAAAAAAGAGAGAAAATTGCTGATAAAGTGTGGAAAACCTGAAGTTAATATTAGGAAAATGAGGACCCAGAATTGAGAGATTCCTCCATCCCTAAGACCAGCATAGCTGCAGCTTGCTTGGATGTTGCAGCAATGGGGCAGGGGGGCAGGGGGGCAGCAAGACTGGGGCTGTGCACCCCAAACTCCATCCCAGCACTATCCAGCTAAACCACAGCAGGGCAATTTTTTCTAGGGTGGCTCTGCCTCACCATGCCATCACTACTGGGTTCAATCTTGCCACCAGCAATTTGTAAACAAAGCCTAAGAACTTAAATAGGATGTGCATATAAATGCACGCATGGATGCAAGATCGCAGGGTTTAAAGCCTAGAAGTAATACAAGATCCTGTATTTGAATGCAGAAAGTCATTCTATGCAGCATCTGCAGATAGAGCCAGGAACGATCTTCATCCAAATTCATGGAAAACAAGGTACTGTAGGGAGAAGGACCAGTGATCTGACTGGTTCCCAAGTTCCCATTTCCGAAAGCCTTTCAGGCTCCCCCCCCCAAAAAAAAAACCCCACCATGTTTCTTGAAGAACCTGGTTTCTCATTTTTCCATTTGCTGCATTTCCACATCATTCTGTGTTTTTTTTTTTTAATTAAAAAGTAACAGTTTTAATGTGCATTTCTTCCAATAGGTACATCCCCATGCAGTCTCTCCCCCCCCCCCATATACACATTTATTGCAAGCAGTTCCCCAGAACAAAATGCATACTTATTTGAAATTTACACTAATATATACCTTTTTATGGGACGCGGGTGGCACTGTGGGTTAAACCACAGAGACTAAGACTTGCCGATCGAAAGGTCGGTGGTTCGAATCCCCGCGATGGGGTGAGCTCCCGTTGCTCGGTCCCTGCTCCTGCCAACCTAGCAGTTTGAAAGCACATCAAAGTGCAAGTAGATAAATAGGTACCACTCCGGCGGGAAGGTAAACTCCGTTTCCGTGCATTGCTCTGGTTCGCAAGAAGCGGCTTAGTCATGCTGGCCACATGACCCGGAAGCTGTACGCCGGCTCCCTCGGCCAGTAAAGCAAGATGAGCGCCACAACCCCAGAGTCGGCCACCACTGGACCTAATGGTCAGGGGTCCCTTTACCTTTTTATACCTTTTTAGGGGCACGTTTTCCTAATATACACATTTCCCCACACATTTTGTAGCCCTTTCTTTTGAGGTCTGCAATGCAGAATTTGGAGAACTGTGGATTTTGAAGGGCAGCAACATTTTGTTTCCAGAAGTGTGAATTAGGTAGGTTAACATCAAAATACAAAATGAATTTATCCCCCACCCCTAGTTCCTTCCTTGAATATTATCTGTTTGCTACTCACACTATAGCATTTGAAGGTCAGATAGACAGCCAGATTCCTTTACTTGCAAATGATTCAATTTCTTAGCATAGAAACTAGGCACATTGATTAATGTAACTATAACATTAATGTGACTTGGGTCATTAGAGCAAACAGATTATTTCAGAAATTGACTTCTGATGTTTGGGGGGGGGGTTTCAAAAACACTATTTAATAGAATGGCCACTAAAGAATGAACGACCACAGAAACTACAAGACAACCTCGTTCAATGGGAGCATAAACTTCAGCATCTATCTATATTCAGAAATGCCACCAGTAAATGGTTTCTAACAAATATTTACCCAACTTAACTTCCTTACATCTCATGCACCACCTAGTGGGCCTCTAAGGAGTTGCAACTGTATTAAGAAAACAGAAGTTATGTCATAGATTTGAATTCACATGTTGCATTCAGATGTCATATTCCCCATTGGTTTGGAGGTTCAGCAAATAAGAATTCAGTGGATCATAGACCTCGAGAAAACCAAGAACAAGCCATATGCTCAGTTTCACATTTAGATGAGTTGGATGTCACAGCAAACTGTGGTTTGACAAACCAGGGAGTCTCCCATGAAGACAAGACCACAAGGCAAGGAAAAGAGGAAAAGGTGGTGAGCAGACAGTATGCTGATTCCTGATCCCATAAACTATGATTTGGAGCTATAGGGTGAGTGGCAAACAGATAATATTAGAGAACTAGGGGTGTTGGTGAAATGGAGAGTTCGTATTGTAGAACAACGCGTCTGATCCACAGCCACTGAACTAATTTGGGAATTGGAATGTGGTCCACACCTATGCCAAATTCTATAAGGTGTTCCCACAGTTGCCTTTTAAGTTTTGTAATTACAGTGGTACCTTGGGTTAAGTACTTAGTTCATTCCAGAGGTCTGTTCTTAACCTGAAACTGTTCTTAACCTGAAGCACCACTTTAGCCAATGGGGCCTCCTGCTGCCACCGTGCCGCCGGAGCACGATTTCTCTTCTCACCCTGAAGCAAAGTTCTTAACCTGAAGCACTATTTCTGGGTTAGCGGAATCTGTAACCTGAAGCGTATGTAACCCGAGGTACCACTGTATTACTCTTGCTTTATTTTGTTATTTTGTTCTTTCTTCAGCAATTTCTGTCAGCTTCGGGCTCCTGGAAACCACAGCTTTTGCCTACACAGGCTGAAATACTACTACTACTACAACAACAACAACAACAACAGATCACAACATAAAAATACAAGATAAAAACACAAAATACATAATAAAAAACAAGAACAAATGGGATTGGAAATCCCTCTGAGGCATAATATATGATAATCACAGCAATGCCACTCCCCTATTGCTTCATGGTGCTGAACTGTTTAAATGAAATTAAAAGGCAAACCACCTTGTAAACTTGTTCTAAGGACCTTTATTTTTAAACAAAGGATTTCATGCTATCATTTGATTATTATTTTAGTATCTGTGAATGCTGTCCACAATCAGAATCTTTTCCCCAAAACATTTGTGCATATGCCTCAAAAGAACAGGAAAAGTCTGCCCTTTTTATCCTCTTCTAAGCACCAAGAGACTACAAATGATACTTAATGTGCATTAGGTTCAAGAAGACTGCCTGGCCCCTATCATAAGTTGGTGGTATCCAACTGGGGCAAGTTAGAGTGATGAATTTACAACTGTAAAGCTATAAATCTACTGCTGCATTAGGACATTTACGGTGAAAAATAAAGATGGCTCACTAGTCTGCTTTGTGGTATGAGAGCGCTGGGATCCTTTACCCGCAATAATTAACCGCTCAGTATAAATCTTATTTCTTTGTCAGTTTGGTACATTTCTTTAGAAATCATTATCTCATAATGAAAGTGTCAAAAAAAGCACATAAAATGTTAGTTGAAAAGTTAGGAGTACGTTCAGTATCGCTAGATGATGTTGGAATTAATGCTACTTTTTCTTATGGGAAGAAACAGCTATAAGCTACATTTTCACAGCCTCAGAATGAGGCCACGGCAGCCTGAGTTGCCACTATGGTCAACCACGTTGTTGTTGTTGTTTAGTCGTTTAGTCGTGTCCGACTCTTCGTGACCCCATGGACCGGAGCACGCCAGGCACTCCTGTCTTCCACTGCCTCCCGCAGTTTGGTCAAACTCATGCTAGTAGCTTCAAGAACACTATCCAACCATCTCGTCCTCTGTTGTCCCCTTTTCCTTGTGCTCTCCATCTTTCCCAACATCAGGGTCTTTTCCAGGGAGTCTTCTCTTCTCATGAGGTGGCCAAAGTATTGGAGCCTCAGCTTCAGGATCTGTCCTTCCAGTCAGCACTCAGGGCTGATTTCCTTCAGAATGGAGAGGTTTGATCTTCTTGCAGTCCGTGGGACTCTCAAGAGTCTCCTCCAGCACCATAATTCAAAAGCATCAATTCTTTGGCGATCAGCCTTCTTTATGGTCCAGCTCTCACTTCCATAGATCACTACTGAGAAAATCATAGCTTTAACTATACGCATCTTTGTTGGCAAGGTGATGTCTTTGCTTTTTAAGATGCTGTCTAGGGTTGTCATTGCTTTTCTCCCAAGAAGCAGACGTCTTTTAATTTTGTGACTGCTGTCACCATCTGCAGTGATCATGGAGCCCAAGAAAGTAAAATCTCTCACTGCCTCCAATTCTTCCCCTTCTATTTTCCAGGAGGTGATGGGACCAGTGGCCATGATCTTAGTTTTTTAGATGTTGAGCTTCAGACCATATTTTGCGCTCTCCTCTTTCATCCTCATTAAGAGGTTCTTTAATTCCTCCTTACTTTCTGCCATCAAAGTTGTGTCATCTGCATATCTGAGGCTGTTGATATTTCTTCCGGCAATCTTAATTCCAGTTTGGGATTCATCCAGTCCAGCCTTTCGCATGATGAATTCTGCATATGTTAAATAAGCAGGGAGACAATAAACTGCCTTGTTGTACTCCTTTCCCAGTTTTGAACCAATCCGTTGTTCTAACTGTAGCTTCTTATCCCACATAGAGGTTTCTCAGGAGACAGATGAGGTGATCAGGCACTCCCCTTTCTTTAAGAACTTGCCATAGTTTGCCGTGGTTGACACAGTCAAAGGCTTATGCTTAGTCAGTGAAGCAGAAGCAGAAGTTTTTCTGGAACTCTCTAGATTTCTCTAGAGAGGGGAGGCTCTGCCAGATGGGTGGGGTATAAGTAATAAATTATTATTATTATTATTATTATTATTATTATTATTATTATTATTATTATTACTACTACTACCACCACTACTACTACTAGTACTACTACTAGTACTACTACTACTGACCCAACCCCCTGCTTTCCTCTCCATTGCAACCCACCTTAGATTAGGCTGATAACATTAAAGAATTCCACTTTGTGTTGCTGAATTTAGTATGGTTCAGAAGAGTAATCTGCTTTTCCCCTCCAACCAACTGAAGCCCAGTTGAAACGGCAATGTAACTGTAAGAATAGAGTGATCTGTATAAAAATAATAGTCAATAAGGGGAGGGGGAAAAACAACTTGCGTAAACTGCAGAAACTCAAATTGAAGTGCAGAGCAGGGTACCCAGGTGAACTTTGTTGTCTCCTAAATCAAAAAACTGCCACCTACGAAACAGCTATTAGGCCACCTGAGATGTGTGGAATTGAAACCTTATCTGACACGAAGCAGGAGGGGGAAACCAACGGCACTGTTGGTGAGATGAAACTGCTGAAAAGACCGGGAGAAAAACAATTTCCAGGGAGCAGGTAATGTCCTAAGCATGATTAGAACCACGAGCCTGTAGGAAACACATGGGAAGTGAGCGTGACTTACAAATGTCTCGCAGCCCACCCCACCTCCCACCCCCACACAAAGCCCTTGACTGGGATGTCAGGAGATAAACCATGCAGTCGCCCAGTTCTTAGTTTTATGAATCTTCAAGTCGTGGCATGTCACCCTACCTGCCTCATGACCCCTAACAGTCATTGGGAAGTTGATTTGCACCAACTGTGTCATTTGCTAAAGGAAATTTGATTAGCATTCTGTAATTTATATACGTTGCCAAAACGGTTTCTAAGCCATTTACAGGTATAAAGCCCATTTGAAAAATATGGCCATTCAGAAATACCCAAGAAAACAAATTCGTCAAAACATTAAAATAAACATCCATAATTAAATAAGCAAATTGATTGCTTTCATGCATTTAAATGAACACTGACTTTGACCCTCAACGTGGTAGCAAATGGAACTGTCCCATTAACGCAAAAAGTCTGACTGGAACAACAGAACATCCTCTCCTTCTCCTCCCCCCCCACCCAATATACTGGGGAGGTTTGGGGGGAAACCCAGAAGAGATTTGAGGGGCACATGGTGCAAGCAGAGAAAGAGGACGTTCTGATACACAAGCACTAATGAGAAGACTTCATCGGATTCAACCCTTAGCCTTGTGATTACTAATGAATTACAGGAATTAAGAAGAATCCATTAAATTTGCCCCTCCTTTCTGCAATATGGTTTTTGACATGATGAAATAGATCATTGCAATGAACTATGTAACACAGATGTGGGGAACTTTTGGCCCTCCAGTTGTTGCTGAACTACAACTCCCATCATCCCCAGCAATGCTTACCAGGGATGGTGGAAACTGTACTTGAGCAACATCTGGAGGACAAAAGCCCCCCCCCCCCAAATTGTAACATTTCCCAGTAGCATAGGAAGGGAGGAGTGGGGGGACAGGGTTCACTGGGCATTGTTTGGGACTGCAGAGTGGCAGGGGGTTCTGTAGGGCAGCACAGGGACTGCTGGGCATCAGTGTGGTCTGCAGGGCAGCCCGTGGATTGCTTGGTGTCCTGGGTGACTGCAGGGTGGCAGAGGAGCTGCAGGGTGGCACAGGGGTTGGTGGGTGGCGGAGCCACTGTCCATCCCTCTAAAAGCCAGCTAAGCAAATTTTGGTGATGTTCCCCACAAGAAACATGGTGCATTGCTCCAGCAGCGGAGCAAACCGATCAGGTGCCTGGGGCGGCCCGCATCCTCTGTGCCCAGGGGTGGGGCCAGCCACCCGTGGGGCAGGGCCAGCTGGGGCAGGACGCTCCGTGGGGCCTCCGAGGAGTCTGCCTGCCTCCTTCCACTCAGCCGCCCTACAGCTGAGGGGGAGGCGGCGGGCGGACCGTTTGGGGCAGCATGGAGCCTGCGGGCACCCAAGCTACCACGTCACTCCCAGGAGAGACACATGGCTCGGGCATGCTGCAGGCCCCACGGTGGGTACCGCCAGCCATTTTGTCACCCCCCCCCCAGTGGTGACACCCAGGGCGGACCTCCCCTCCGCCCCTGGATTGCTCACCAGTCCATGCCAGCCTGGAAGCCATCAGGCCCTGACCTATCCCAGTTAATATACCACTCATTCATGCTTTCCTGAAGCAGAGACAGCCTATTTTGATTTCTGCTCTACGCACACAGATTTAGGAATAAGCCCCAAAGCACTAGCACCTAATGGGATTAACTGCCAGATAAACACACACCCCTTCGCTAAATGTTGATAATTTCTTATGTACGTTTCCCTACAATTCTTATAATCGGGCAACAGCAGGCAACATGTCAGAAACAAGCATTTTGCTCATTGCTCAAAAGTCAGGCAGGCCTCTGGCAAAAAAATATTCCCACTTCTGCTAGGTTTAAATTGGGAGGAGGGGGGTGTTTCCTATGCAAATGGTAATTGCTCTAGTCTTTAAAGACCAATTGTTGACAAGCTTTAGGCAAGGAAGAAAGCCATTAATGCATTACTTTCCCTCTGAAGAACAATATATAGGTAATGGGCCATTGAGAGCATGAATAACACTGACATTGCCAGCAATACTGTATAATTTTAGCATTCTACCACCTTTTAAAATCAAGCTGATCAATGTTCATTGCAGGCACCAAAGTGAAGAAGAATAGCTTACTAAAATCCTAAGGAAAAACGCAAGACCTCATTTTTGCGCTTCTCTGTACCTCCGCTGCGATGCTGTACATGTCACCAGAGTTATATATATTTTCCCTCCTCGCCTCCATTTTAATGTTCATTTTTGATTCCGCTCTGATGGTATCTGCTTCCTTGAAGCAATGATGAATGAGTTATGAACACTGTTTTAACGCCACTCTGCACATCACGGCCAAAGAGATGGAGGACATGCGCCGCGAGGAAAGAATTACCTGCCATAGAGAGGCAGTGTAAAGAGGCTCCTGACAAGTGAAATATTGCACATTTGGGATTGTGCCCAAATCAAAGGATCTGTGCATTATGTATGAATGGGGAGGGGGGAATACAAGGGGGAAAGGATAGTGCTCACATACTGTTTACAGAAAGCATGTAATATATTTTAATGTATAGAAAATGCCCTGAGGGAGAGCTGGAGGGAGTCAAAATTATGTAGTGGAAAGCAGATCTTGTCTTTCAAGCCTCAAGGGGAATCAACAGAAGACTGTAAGGCTGTATTACATCCAGGTTGCCAGTGGCCAAAAAGCTCATAGTCAGGTCAGCTCTCCTGAGACTGGAGCCAAGCCCAAGTTCATTTATTTTAGAAGCATTTTTTAAAAAAGAAAAAGAAAGAAAGCTTCTGGGGGGAAAGGGGATGGCAGAATGTTCTCCAATATCTGTAACGGATACCATTTTTCTCAAAGTCCTAAACCCCTGTACTACCTGGCGGCAAGTCAGTATGTCAAGTCCCCAGTCCAGGGTCAATGCACAAGTCCAAAGTGAAGCACAGTTCCGTTTAGATCCTGGAACATCCAAGCTGAGGTCCTTCAACATGGGCAGTTGAGCAGACCCAGCACCTCAGCTCTGCTGTCCTTTTATACTGTGCCTGCGGATTGCATCATCTGGACTTGATGAGGCAGGTGACCCTCAACTGTTCCATTTCTACTGCAGCTGAGGAATCACACCTCCCAGAGCTAGCAAGACCCACCTGGCTGAGCTGGGCTGTGGTCCCTTGCCTGCATCAGCCTCCTGGAGCGATCCACACGCTGCTTCCTACATCTCAGATTCCGCCGTGTTGGTGGAGACAGGGGCCCCTTTGGCTGTGGTGATGGGCCCTGCTGCTCTGGTTCCTGTGCACTGACCCCACCCTCTCACCTCCTCCGTGACTCTGTGAGTACTTATTAAACCAACCTCTCCTTCCCCATGCCCAGCTCACTCCAGTGTGTCCCAGTCCCAACCACACCCCTTGCCAGGATCCTCTTCCTCCTCCCCATTGTCCTGCCAGTTAATGACACACAGTTGACAATGTTGAAAATGACCCTCTGAAATTATCCTTTTATCAAATTATTGTGACATTATCACTCCTATCAAAGTTGGGGAGCTTGGAGATTTCCTGGTGGTTTTGTTTTGTTTTGACCTTTTCTTTTCTTTTTGTTTGGTATTAATATTTTTATTGAAAAGGTTTTAATTATAAAGAATTAAAGTGATGCAAAGAAAAAGAGAAAAAGAAAAAGAAAAAGAAAAAGGCACAAAAATGTGTAGAAAAGAGACAATATGCGAATATAAACAATATTGTATTACATTTTTTTCTGTATATTTTTTAGATTTCCTGATGTTGATGAAGTCAAGCTCTGATCAGCACAACTAGGAATCCCAATCAAATTGAACCCCTGTGCTATCAAGAGTTCGCACTTTCTGAACTTCCCTTACCAGCAGTAGTGCAGAACATGTGGTTGTTCTAGGAAGCAGAGGTTACATACGGAGTGGGACTAAAAGCATGACTTCACGCATATGTCAACACAGCATTGCCTAATACATAAATAGCTCACAAACTGTGAACTCCAAAGCCTGCTCAAACCTTCCCAAAGATCAGCACTTGGAGAATAAGTTCGCTACAGTGTTATACGGGTTAAAAAATGAACAGTCAAATCCCAATGGTTCTCCCCACTTTGACAAAGAGGCTCAAATTTTAACTCAGGAGTAGAGAGAAAAGAGATAACTTATTTCTATGTGAAAAGAACAATAATGAGCAATGCACCCCATTTGGTTTTAAGTTTTATAAAAGGAAACAAGTTAGCTGAGAGTCAGTCTCATTGAATTAAGTGGGAATTTCCTTCTGAGAAGGCATGGTTAGGATTGCCATACATCCGGAATGTCCTGGACATATGGGTCAACATTTTTTTCTGTCTGGGTTTTCACTGTTTGGAATATGGCAACCCTAGGTGAGGAAAACAATCTTAGTGCATTTAGGCTTCCCCTGGAAACAAACAACAGTGGTAGTGACAATTATTGGACAGTGGTAGTGGCAATTACTGGACAGTAAATATGTAAATAACTTTCACTGCAAAGTAATTTATGAATTCATTTCTGAGAGATGTGTGCATTTTTAAAAGAAAACAAACTTTCATTGTAGAGAATTAAGGCAAAAAGTATTCATAGCAAGAGTCGGTGCTGCAACAGAGAATGAACAGATGGACAGAAGAAAAACCACTTGATCGTCAATTTTCAATGGATTCCTCCAGCATCCCTAGTCAAATGTCTACATTCTTACCATAAGAAAAAAATACTTTGCATATGGATGGATGAATCAGACATTTCTCAATCCACATCAGATTCACATGTGTTCGTTCATAAATCTGTTCGATCCTGTTTCTGCATGAATCTGTGTGCGGTTTTAATAAGTGTGCCAATGTGGATTTAAATAGATATATTATCTCAATGTGCACATTTATAAATTCCTTTTATTCTAGAATGTGCATTTTTGCACATGTCGGTGTGGTTTTTGAGCCAAGAACTGTATCCCAAAATTCAGGGAAGTACAAAATGCAAAGGATAACTTTAATCCAATCCTTGTATTATTCCAAAGAGTGAGAATTAGGTTGGTTCGCTTAAAAATGCAGGCTGGACAAAATTCTCTTCCATCCCTAGTTTTGGAATGTTACTAAAATAAATATCTTCACCCCAACTAGTTGATTGCACGCAAAATCTGCAAATACATAATTTGAAGCATAATAGCATGCAAATTTATTCAACAACATCCTGTTGTTAGAAGGGAAATACAGCCCCCTTCTTTAAAAGAAGATCTGTGTTAAGTATTCAGACCGTGTTCATTTAGCTCAGTAGTCAGGAATCTGTTTAGAACAAGCAAAAGGATTAAGTTTCTAATATTAGTTTTATGAGATTTTGTCCTATTAGTGCCTTCAAGGAATGAGAGGGCATTTACCACCTAATGAACTACAAATAAATTTGCTGAAAATAAGAAGTATGTTTAGACATGTTAAGTGATTTGCTATTATACAGCCTCTTGAAGTTAATTTTGCTTCCAGTGCAGTTTAAGTTAATGTCTCTTTATTAAATGTTAATCTGTTTCTCTGTCTTCCGAGAGGTAAAATTAAGGGAAGATTTTACTGGGACTTTGATGATTTGTGTGGTTTAAAATTAACATTTAAAAAATAATAATTAAATCCTTGCATATATCCTGACCACAAAGTAGGCAACTTTGAGCAACTTTGGGATTATGGTGCTTCCCAAAGTCTCATGGGCTGGCAATTGCCATCTCTTTCCTTCCCATGATCCCATTGGCAGGAAATATTCCCCTAATTATGTTTGGTTTTACAATAGCAAATAGTATTGCTGCAACATGATGCTATGTCATCAGATAGCGCTGACATCAAGCCTATCCAAAATAAGAGTAAATCTCCCCCATCTTTGGGGTCCCATCCAACTCTACAGTTCTATTCTTCTATGATTCACTCTAGAAAAATTCACTACCACAATTTTAGGAAATGCTGTTTGCTGCCAGGATCTGGAAATAAATGGCAGTGGTAGCAAAAAAGCTATCTATCTCTATATAATCTGGAGGGGCAGTTCTGAGAAACCTTTCACACCTTCCCTGATCTCCTTAGGACATTCACAGGGAAACCAAAATGCTTGTTTACAAAGCTATTGTACTACCAGCCTTACGGCATGCTTGCAAAACGTGGACCACTTATAAACACCATCTCCAACTTCTCGAAAGATTCCCTCAACAGTGTCTCAAAAAAAAATTACACATCACTTGAGAAGACAGGTGAACTAATGCCAGTGTGCTGGAAGAAGCAAAGTTCACCAGTGTCGAAGCGATGATTCTTCAACATCAGCTTCGTTGGACTGGTCATGTTGTGTGGATGCCTGATTATTGTCTTCCAAAGCAACAACTCAGTCCAAACTTAAAAATGGAAAGCATAATGCTGATGGTCAACAAAAAAGATTTAAATATTGTCTCAAGGCAAATCTTTTTTAAAAAAAAGTAGTATAAGCACCAAGAACTGGGAAACACTGGCCTGCGAGCACTCCAATTGGAGAACAGCTTTTACCAAAGATGTCATGGGCTTTGAAGACGCTCAAACTCAGGACGAAAGGGAGAATCATACTAAGAGGAAGGCACGCTTGGCAAACCCTCACCGTGATCAGCTCCCACCCCGAAACCTATGTCCCCACTGTGGAAGCATGTGTGGATCCAGAACTGCCCTCCACAATCACTTAAGGACTCACAGTTAAAACAGTGTTTATGGAAGACAATCTTACTCAGCTACAAGTGATTGCCAAAGAAGAAGAAGAAGAAAAGTGAATGGCCATTGAATTCTAGGACACACTTGCTTAAGTCAACATTGATGGCTTTTTATGGCTCTTCTTCTCCTAACTGCCCTTACCTTACTTGAGTTTTCGATACTGGTATGGTCCCCACCCCATCCAGCCCAACATGGTACTACTTAAGAACATAAAAGGAGCTCTGATGGATCAGGCCAGTGGTCTATCTTGGCCAGCATCTTGATTTCACTGTGGCCCATCAGGTGCCTGTTTAATTCCATGTCAACTTGTTTAATTCCCTGTCTTATCATGAGAGACCTGCTCACTCCCTGATTCCAAATATATAAATATGAAAATGGGAGCGGGGAGCACTCACAGCATATTCCCAGTGGTACAAACACTGTACATCATCAGCCTGGACAAATAAGGCTAAACGCTGTAAGATGAACATTGTCTTATGTTTGCCCTTTGCAATCTACCGGCAAATCCCCAAAGGTCAGTGCAGAAGAACCGGGATTGCATAGACTTTTCTGCTGCAATCCTTGAGATCAAATAAGGCTTTATTTTTCAGGTGCAATGCACACACTGTAATACATGGTCTCCCCTCTTTGCAGTGGGCACACATGGAAAACACAGTTGCTGGTTCCCATTATTTCTTCCCCAGGGCTTTTGCAATTATTACTGGAGTAACAAAATGCCTGTCTTTATGATGTGTGGAATATAACTGAGTAATAAGCAAGTGAATAAAGAAAAGTGAGCAAGTGAATAAAGACGCATCTTAGTGACTCACTTTGCTGGCTTATTCAGTAGCTCATGGACTTGTTTATTTGCCTACTCATTCCGCTCACTTTACTTGCAACATGTATTCACTTTACTGCAGGGCTGGGGAACCAGCAGCCATCAACATGTTTATTGGACTGCGTGGCCAATTGTCAAGGATGATGGGAGGTGGAGTCCAACAATACATGAAGCATCACAACGTCTCTATTTCCAGTTTACTGCAGCCTCCAGCAATAATGTACTACACCAGCAATAGCCACAGTATATTGACAGTTAGTGGTAACCATTCACTGAAGTGGGAGGAAAATAAAGGCTGCCTTTTGAAATCCCATCCTCAACCTGCCTCCTTTTCCTGGTGTCTATGTTGAGGGTCAAACCTAGACAGCTTCTTAAAAAGCAGAGACATTACTTTGCCAACAAAGGCCTGTATACTTAAAGCTATGGTTTTCCCAGTAGTGATGCATGGAAGGGAGAGCTGGACCTTAAAGAAGGCTGATCGCTGAAGAATTGATGTTTTTGAATTATGGTGCTGGAGGAGACTCTTGAGAGTCCCATGGACTGCAAGAAGATCAAGCCTCTCCATTCTGAAGGAAATCAGCCCTGAGTGCTCACTGGAAGGACAGATCCTGAAGCTGAGACTCCAATACGTTGGCCACCTCATGAGAAAAGAAGACTCCCTGGTAAAGACCCTGATGTTGGGAAAGATTGAGGGCACAAGGAGAAGGGGACGACAGAGGACGAGATGGTTGGACAGTGTTCTCAAAGCTACTAACATGAGTTTGACCAAACTGTGGGAGGCAGTAGAAGGCAGGAGTGCCTGGCGTGCTCGGGTCCATGGGGTCACGAAGACTCAGACATGACTAAATAACAACAACAACAATGTTGTGGGTCAGGTTTTTGTCCTCAGCTGTTTCTCAGATTACAGCTTGTTTTCTTTGTCCCATAGAATTTAATGGAAGTTGAGACTGAGGTTGCTATCTGCATAGGCCAACTCCTTCATTGGCTTATACCCACCCTGGGTTCTGTTTTTTTGTTTTTTGCTTTTGTTTTTTTGTTTTGACATTCCACTAACGTGTGATGGAATCCCATGAACTGGCTTGTTATAGAGAGAAATAATGATGGCTTCCACCGCTAAAGAATCCTTCCATCAATAAGAAAAGCACCAGTCAGAAGAGCAAGTTATATGTGCATCAACAAGACCTGCAATGGCAAAATGTGTAGTGGCAGAGCACGCAAGCTGAATAGCCAAGGTCAGCCTAACTGTTCCTGACAGTTGTGACTGATTAAATGCTTAACTCCCGTATTCTTTCTAATCTCATTCACAATGGATACGGAAAGGATGTCACAAGCCTGCCAACAATTAACCGGGGGGGGGGGGGGAGAGAGAGGTGTACCATCTCCAATTGTCTCTGGTGAAACAGGTTTCTAAAACCATCTCTAGCAGGCAAATTTGGTGAATTACCAGCATCCCGGCAGCTCACACAAATGGTCTTGCTGACAGCAGCAAGAAAGTGCTGCTTCCCTCCTGGGGACAGATGGAGTGCTTGGCAGCACAAATATATGCCTTAAGAAATTCAAATGGGGTTACACAGGTACTAATGCAAAAAAGCAGTCCAATACATGTGAGGGGAAATATATTTTCCATGACTTAAAGTCTTACATATTTGTCAAGGTAGAAGCTGGCTTTGGAAAAATATCCGGCATATTCTACATTGGTTCCTTTTGCTTATGTAGGTCCCCAAGGCACACTTGGCTGGTGTGATTAATCAACAGAACAAGAAAGCTGTGGTCTTCAAGATGCTGTTGGTCTCCAACTCCCATCTTCTCTGGTCAGCAAGGTCAATGGTCCAGGGTGATGGCAACTGTTGTCCAAAAATATCCAATAACCACAGATTCCTCAAAACTCTGTTATATCCTGCTCCAAAACATTTTGGTGGAGACCAAAATTTGAATTTCAAATTCAGAAAGGATTCTGAAATCCAGCCCCGATAGACACACAGATGTCCCCTAATTTCTACAAGGACTCACATCATCTGCTCTAAGGACCCTAGTATGCTGATAGAGCAAGAACAGTGCTACCCCTTGGCAAACTGGAGACCTTCAGATATAGGATATAGGTGTAGGATACCCCTAGAATATCCCAGGCCATGTTATTCCATGTTTCATGTATTCCCAAAAATAGCTCTGAACCTACCAGAAAGACATGGGTGTTGATTCCACTCTGGCAATGCCATGCTTCCAGTCTGGATTCTAGTTGGGCAGAAGTCTCTGCTCCACTCCTAGGTTTCCCTGCTCAGTGCAATAGTTTGATCCATGGTATATGTGTGAAGGGAATGCAGTGTCATTCTGGGTCAAACAATACTGCTAAGAATTCATCTTGAAAAATGCAGCTGGTGACTCAGCAGAAGGAGGGCTCACACAGGGATTTAAGAATCACAGGCCGTGTGCAGAAATGTGACCCACATCTCTTGATGTATGCATGCATGCCCCCAACCTATCAGGGTCAGTAATCACAGGGGGACAGTAACAGTGAATATTAAAAAAAAAAAGCTGTAGCAAAACCACACACTGTCAAAATTGAGGCTGACCCAGAAATCCTGTAAACCAGGATAGCTCTCTTTCTCCCACCCTACCTCATCACCGTCACCAATATGTAGATGATACCCAGCTCTGTTTCTCCATAGCAGCTGGTCCAGATGAAGCTGAGTTGATGTACTTGGAGTAGTAATGGGTTGGTTGGATGCAGGTCAGTAAACTGAAGCTGAATCCCAACAAGATGACGGCACTGTTGGTGGGCATTCTCATGTCCAGAAACTGGGTGGACATCCTCTTTTCATGGAGTCATACTCCACCTGAAGGAATTCATAACCTGGGAATAATGTTGGATGACTGGAGGCCCACTACAGTCGCCAACTGCAATCATTGCTGGACCAGGACATCTTGACGCAATAGTGCATGCTCTAGTATGCTTGTGTCTGGATTACTGTGATGTGCTTTACATTGTGCACCTTGAAGATGGTGCAGAAACTTCAGCTAGTGCAAAATGCACCTATTAGAGTGTTGACAGGTGCATTAAGTCACATAACGCCCATCTTGTGGAATCCGCACTAGATGCCTATATGTCACCAGACCTGATTTATGGTTTTGGAGTTAATAATAATAATAATAAATTTATTTATTTATTTATTTATTTATTTATTTATTCCCCACCCATCTGGCTGGGTTTCCCCAGCCACTCTGGGCGGCTCCCAACAGAATACTAAAAACACCAAACATTAAAATCTTCCCTAAACATGACTGCCTTCAGATGTCTTCTAAAAATCAGTGGTTTATTTCCTTGACATCTGATGGGCGGGCGCCACTACAAAGAAGGCCCTCTGCCTAGTTTCCTGTAACCTTGCTTCTCGCAGTGAGGGAACCGCCAGAAGGCCCTGGGCGCTGGACCTTAGTGTCCAGGCTGAACGATGGGGGATGGAGATGCTCCTTCAGATATACTGGGCCAAGGTTGTTTAGGGCTTTAAAGGTCAGCACCAACACTTTGAATTGTACTCAGAAATGTACTGGGAGCCAGTGTAGGTCTTGCAGTACCAGTGTTATATGGCCTCAGCAGCCACTCCCAGTCACCACTCTAGCTGCCGCATTCTGGATTACCGTAATTGTAGTTTTGTATGTTTACATACAAAGCCCTGAATGACCTGGGACACAGTTATCTGTTGGAGCACCTCTCTCCAGACCAGCCAACCTGGACCATGAGATTGGTGGTGGTTTCTTCTTGCTGTCCCACCAGCAAGAGCGGAGCTTGCTATGTGTCAAAGTGAGAAAGGACATGCTCCATAGTGATGACTTATAACTTGCTTTAATTGCCATTGCATCTTTCTTGTTTTTGTATTTAATATGTTAATATGTTGCTTGAACCACCCTGTGGTTCGATGTGTGACTGAAGGGTGGTCTAAACATTTTGTAAATAAATCGTATCTCTGCTCCCTGCTTCTGGAGATCTCAGCTCAGCCATTTTGGCACTCTGGAGAGACAGTGAATCAGGCAACATAGCTACAAGGAACTATAACACTCAATTTGCCTTCCCCCTAGGTTAGAAGCAGGAGGGAGATAATAAGAGTTGGATTAAATTATATGTTGCAGCCATCACACAACAGTTGCCTATAGTCAAGCAGGGATGGATTAACCATTAGGCTAATAAAACTAGCTTTATTGTTGTTGTTTAGTCATTTAGCCGTGTCTGACTCTTCGTGACCCCATGGACCAGAGCACGCCAGGCACTCCTGTCTTCCACTGCCTCCTGCAGTTTGGTCAAACTCATGCTGGTAGCTTCAAGAACACTGTCCAACCAACTCGTCCTCTGTCGTCCCCTTCTCCTTGTGCCCTCCATCTTTCCCAACATCAGGGTCTTTTCCAGGGAGTCTTCTCTTCTCATGAGGTGGCCAAAGTATTGGAGCCTCAGCTTCACGATCTGTCCTTCCAGTGAGCACTCAGGGCTGATTTCCTGCAGAATGGATAGGTTTGATCTTCTTGCAGTCCATGGGACTCTCAAGAGTCTCCTCCAGCACCATAATTCAAAACCGGCAAGCCACTCCAGTATCCCTGCCAAGAAAACTCCATGGACAAAGACAACAGGCATATAAAAAACTAGCCTTAAGCCCCCATAATTTTAGGCCCTCAGATTCCGAACTCAGCCATAAAGCTCATTGGATGAGCTTGCACCAAGCACTCTCTCCCATCTTTATCTTCCTTAAAGCGTTACTCTTGTTTTGAAGATGGGTGAGGGAGATAAGTCCAGACCACCTTGAAGATGTGGGTATAGTGGATTATTTATGTTACAAGATTTAATTATATTTATAGAGAGAGAGATCATTTTGTCCGGTGACTTTTTAAACTTTAACTTTCCCCTCCCTGCATTTCCAATATGTGGTAGATATCTTGGTGATTCTTAGCAGATTACCCAGGGGGTTTTTTGTAGCCCAATTGTTTTGCAGTCCAATTATTTAACAAGAACAGCAATGAAACAGCTTGGAACAGAAGCGCAGCTTCTGAGAAAGGCATCTCAACTGCACATGACATGAGTTGCAACTGCATACTTGTTGCATAAAAAAATAAATCAAATGTTAAAAACAGTACAGCATTAAATATTAAAGACTTCCCTGAACAGGGCTTCAGATGTCTTTTAAAGATAGGATAGCTGCTTATTTCCTTCACATCTGAAGGGAGGGTGTTCCACAGGGTAGGCGCCACTACCAAGAAGGCCCTCTGTCTGGTTCCCTGTAACCTCACTTGTCGCAATGAGGGAACCGCCAGAAGGCCCTTGGCGCTGGATCTCAGTGTCCAGGCTGAACAATAGTGGTGGAGACGCTTCTTCGGGTATACAGGACCAAGGCCGTTTAGGGCTTTAAAGGTCAGCACCAACACTTTGAATTGTGCTCGGAAACTTACTGGGTGGCAATGCAGATCTCTCAGGACCAGTCTTATGTGGTCCCGGCAGCCAGTCCCAGTCACCAGTCTAGCTGCCGGCTTCTGGATTAATTGCAGTGTCCGGGTCACCTTCAAAGGGATGGGAATTGCAGTTTGGGAAAGTTTGGGAAAACCCTGATACGCTAGGCAACTGGCTCTACCCACTGGTGGACCTCAAGGTTCAAATAAAAGACAAAGAAAATCATAGAAGCCTGGAGCCTGGCTGCACTATAACAGCCTGAACCACCTTGCTAGCCATATTACCGGCAAAGTACGTCAGACTGTGAAAGGTGCATGTTTGCCATTTATTACAGAAACCCGAGCGCCAGTTCGCAGGTCCGCTCTTCTTGACTTTTTAGTAACACAGAGCCATTACTGCCATTAGCATTATTAAATTAGGGCACCGGTTCCTGGCACAGTAAGATACTCCAATACAATACAGCAGAAACTGTGACTCAGTCCTGTTACACAAGCTGCATATAACTTGGCACCAGCTAAAAATATTGTGTGGCATTCAACACCACACTAGTCTCACTGTTCACCAGCACAAGCCCTTCTGTTGCCCAATAGAACCATCTCTCCTCTCCCTGAGAGCTATTCCGGGGGTTTTCTTGACACAGACCCTGAGCCATTTGAGGGGTTCACAGGCATGCCGGGTGGAGGAGAGGAGAATATTCCCTGTCCCACTAATAGAAATCCTTGCACCAGCTCTCACTAGTGCAACTGTTTTGTTGACTCCAGCCCTTTGAGTACATCCGCCCCGATTAATATACAGTTAGCAATTAATTTAGTTTTAAAAAATCCCTGCAGATCACCCATTTTTCATAATAATTAAGGGATGCTTGCTTTAGACTGAGAAACAGGAGGTATGTTTTCCCCCTCCTTACTATCTGACCCACTTCAGCTAATACCAAGCATGCTGCTAATTATTTTAAGGAAAAGAATGAAAAATAATCAGAGGAAAACTGCTGCAGGTGTCCATTATTATGCGCGGCACAGAGTAAATAAACTAATGGTGTGCCTTGTGTTATTAATATTACGGAGGTGCTGCTAACCCTGGTGTCCTGGCCAAGCTCCAGCTCGGGTAATTACATTTTGCAACTAGAATTCCCTGCGCATTTAGAGGCTGCACCTCTAGCTCCAGGAAACGCGATACGGCAGGAGAATCACACCTGCAAAAGAACTGCTATGCCTTAACAGGCACAGTTGATTTCTGTGCAAGGCAGTGGTATATTTATGTATGTCTCTGTCAAATTAAGCTGGCGGGATATATACAGAGATGTCTTATGCTGGGGTGCAGGAACCTGCGTCTGTTGTTGGACTCTTAACTCCCATCATTGGTCATTGTTATAGAGAAGGAAAGAACATATAAGCTGAAGTGAATTAATTGATTAGTTCTATTCCCCCACCCTGAGGCCTAGTTTACACTTTCAACAGAAATGAGTGCTGAAGCTTCTTCTGAACTGTATCATCTCAGGCACAATTGGGTGGTATATATTGCTTTGTTTTGTTGTTTTGGTTTAATTATTTACTTTCATTTTATCTTGTATTTGTTGGGAAAAAGCACCAATGCAAAAGCCAGCTGCAAGTGGCTGGAATGCAAAACAGGATGTTGTTGTCTCGAACTGTACTGTTGGGAAAAAGGGGGAGCACCGCATGTTAGCTCAGAGTGTCATCTGACCTGTGCTGGAAGTACAGGGGTGGAGTTGTGACTCTTCTGATGGAGTCTGAAGGGCGCAGTCACGTTTCTATGTACTGCTGAATGACAGGAATAAAAGACATGTAAATAGACTCCTGTCTGTCTCATTTCCCCTCCCTGGGGGGGAAAGCTGGGAGAGAGAAGCAGAGGGTGTGTTCTTCTCTGACGAGGAGAATCGCCGGTTTACGACCTAGCCTGCCGGGAGACGCAGACGGAAGGTAAACAAGTATCTCACTCAGTTTGCCCCGGGGGAGGCCAGTTACCTCTGACTGTGAGCTGAGATACTGACAGTATTTTATTCTACGAACTGCCCTGAGATGAAGGGCAGTATAACAACAACAACAACAACAACAACAACCATAATAATTTTGAATACTTCAAATCAAAATAAAGAAAAATAGCATGCCATAGAAAAAGTGAGGCTGAACCCTTATCCCTGAGATGATAGATTTTTACATGCAGTGTTGATTTTCCCTTGCAAGTGAGCACTGAAACATGACATTCCCTCCCCGCAGCTACTCTGTTTATATCCACTTTTATTCATGGTAGGGTACAAGACAGCATATATGAGGCTTCTGTTCTAGTCGACTGCCCATCCATGCACTGACGGCACACAAACCTGCTTTAGGTTTTGCTGCACCACATGCCTTCAGACCGGACATGAGGAACCTGTAGTTCTCCAAGGGCTGCTGGACTCCAACATGGCCAATATTTAGGAACGGTGACAGCATCAGACAATGTGGTGGTCCTCAGACACTTACCTGATCTCCTGGTAGGTAAGTCACTACTGCTTACTGGGCGGGAGAGAATGGAGGTGTGGGAAGAGAGAGCAGCATAGTGAATGAATGAATGAATGAATGAATAAATTTATTACGGTCATAGACCAGAAGAGAGCAGCATAGTGTGAATGCGCTACCAGGAATGAGTCTGCTGATGCATTCGCACCATACTTACTTTGCCACTTCCAGTAAAAAGCAGTGGCTCCCCTGCTAGGAGCTCAGGTAAGCATCTCAATCTGCTTGCTACTAAATGATGGGAGTTGAAATCCAATGACATTATGAGGGCCACAGGTTCACCAATCCCTGTTTTAGATCATTTGGCTCCACTGAATATAAACGATAATGAGGGCTTTTTAATCAAAAAACTTGAATACCCAGATGCTTATGGATTCTGTACCTTTTTGCAACCGTAAGGATTATCAATGGCACTGGAGAAGGACAAGGAGGAGAGGATAACTTCTCATTTGTATATGTTATTGTAGATATGTCCAATCAAATTATTTTACCATATTTTTCGCCCCATAGGACGCACCGGCCCATAGGACGCATCAAGTTTTTCGGGGGGGAAATAAAGAAAAAAAAATTATTTCCCCCCCAGGCGCTTGTGGGGCAGGCAGCGGGGAGAAGCGCTCTTCTCCCCGCCGCCGGCCTTGCGATCAGGTCCGGGGACAGCAAGGAGACGCAGCGCGTCTCCCTGCTGTCCCCGGAGTGGTGGGGCAGGCAGCGGGGAGAAGCGCTCTTCTCCCCGCCGTCAGCCTCCAAACCACTTCGGGAGACAGCGGGATGGCGGCGTTCCGCCTCCCTCTGTCCCCCGACCTTGTGGGGCTGGCGCTGGGGCTCTCCTGAAGCCTGGAGAGCGAGAGGGGTCGGTGCGCACCAACCCCTCTCGCTCTCCAGGCTTCAGTGAAAGCCTGCATTCGCCCCATAAGACGCACCCACATTTCCCCTTCATTTTTGGAGGGGAAAAAGTGTGTCTTATAGGGCGAAAAATACGGTACTTTTAGCGACGGATCATTATCTGTTCTGGGCATTACAAGAAGCGTAAGGCACCAACTTCTACATCATTACCAGTACCGCCCTTTGGTGTTTTGTTCTTTTAAAAAAGCGGAGAAGGGAATTCTCAGAAGTTAAAAACATACTGCAAGAAGAGCCCATGCCTCAGTTCCTGCCATGGCAGATACAGAAGAAGTATCTCCCTTAACAACTTTGGTGCTTCTATTCACACACACACACAACTATTTATCACTTCCACTTACCTGGAGCATAGTCCAGAAAGAGAGAGCACCATGGCAAAGACAATAATCCAGGAACAAAACACACAGAGAAAGCAAAGAAACACCAACAAGCTTTTCGGTGGCAGCCCATTTCAAACAGAGAAGGGTGCTATCTTGCAAATTAAAAGGAGCAGCAAGAGCAAATCCAAAAATAATAATGACAGCCTTTGGTCCATACGTCATCATCTTTCTGTATATTCTGCTTTTGGTATCCGTCTAGACACAATTTGGTTTGTGGTTTTTTCAACTGCCCTTAGGGAAGGAGCAAGCTATGTTTCAGGAGCTGCTGGGGCTCAATTTGGGAGTCAAGTTGGGTGGTGAACCATCCAAAAGTATCTGCCATTGTATCTGCATGGGCAGCTTAGTATCTCAAGTCCCGGCACTGACCCCACCTACTCAAGTTGGCTATTGGATCCTTCTAGACAGGAAGCACTAAAATCAGTTTCCTGTCCATGCTTTGCTTGAGCAGCAAAGCTTTCCTGAGCTCTACAGTTTTCATAATGCCTTTGGTTGTCCTTCAGTCCTGAAATATCTCATGCTCCTCCATCCAGCCTCAAGGTTTGTCCTTCAGTTTGAGCTACAGGCTCAGTCCATGGTTATCAGCTAACCACCACAGGCTGACCCTATAGGCTTGTTCACACATTACACTGAACCCAGGTATGAGCTGTCTCACTCTCCACATACGTACAAGTGTTTGTGTGAAAGAATGTACACTTGTTGAGCCATACGTCTCAACTGTCTGCACATACAGGTAACTGCACTCACAGATTGTTACATGTGAATAACTTGGTGAACAACTCAAGCGCTTATGGGCTTGAATAAAAAGTTTTTACACTTGTTGACTATACCATGTGAACAGCACATGGAAGCTGCAGGCAGCTGGTCATCCTGGCAGCACAAACAAAGCTTCATATTCTCATATATATGAGAGAATAAGACATTTGGCTCCCAGCACCTGAGATCCCCCATCTCTGTAGAGAAGAAGTGTCCAGGCTCTCATCATCAAGAACTGAGAATCAGTTCCTCTGTTTTTTCCCATGTAAGTGAAAAGCCATAGGCTGCTAACAGTAACAGTTCCTGCATTTATCATGTCACTTCAAGTTGCCATAGACACCAGAGCTAAGGATAGTAAAGACAATGTTCACATAACTCAGGGTCTTTGAGTCTTGTTCTTTACTGGTACTCTGCCCACAACAGTGTGGCTTCCACCATTTGACACACAAAAACGAAGGCAATGGCTTATGCTAAGTCAAGGCCTCATTTGAAAGTAGTCAGTAAGCAAAGTAAATTCATTGTTTCCATCACCTTCAGTAGTCTAGAAATGTTTTGAAATAGTGGGCTTTGCAATAAGCATTTCATTTAACCGGAAAGTGTTGTTTACAATGGAGACTCCATCCTTCTGTATCCTGTATGCATCACATAAAATTTTAACCCCAAAGTTAGACATTTCCAGAACTTTAAACACTACTGCAAATTAGGAGGGACTGCAACCCGAATTGATGCTTTTGAATTATGGTGCTGGAGGAGACTCTTGAGTGTCCCATGGACTGCAAGAAGATCAAACCTATCCATTCTTAAGGAAATCAGCCCTGAGTGCTCACTGGAAGGACAGATCGTGAAGCTGAGGCTCCAATACTTTGGCCACCTCATGAGAAGAGAAGACTCCCTGGAAAAGACCCTGATGATGGGAAAGATGGAGGGCACAAGGAGAAGGGGACGACAGAGGACGAGATGGTTGGACAGTGTTCTCGAAGCTACAAACATGAGTCTGACCAAACTGCGGGAAGCAGTGGAAGTCAGGAGTGCCTGGCGTGCTCTGGTCCATGGGGTCACAAAGAGTCGGACACAACTAAACGACTAAACAAGCAACCAAAATCAGGCAGCCCATACAGATTACATTTTTATCCCACCTTTCCTATGAGGAGCTCAAGATAGTGTTCCTTGTAAACCCCATGTTGACATGTCTTTTCATATCTTTTTAGCTTATCGCTAATTCTAATTATTTTCTCAGATTTTTAAACAGTCGCTTTTCATTCTTTCTTTTTGCTGATGATTTAACTGGTTTCTTTTTTTTTGTAAACCACTTTGAGGTTTGGTGTTGTTGGTTTTTTTAACCACCAAGTGGTATGTATATTTTATGAAACAGATAGATAGATAGATAGATAGATAGATAGATAGATAGATAGATAGATGATAGATAGAAGATAGACTGTTTTCAGTGATATCTATTTATTTTTAAATAGTTCTGTGCTGCCTTCCGGTGATACACTTACAAGGGGGCTTACATATTTGTTTTAAAAATCAAAAATGAACAACTAACAATAAAATGCTTTATAATGAAAAAGGAAACCTCAAAATTCATAACCACTGATCATCATATCAAATTGTTAATGCAAAAAAGGTCATTTCACAGAACCAGCAATTTATAGTGAACAGATGAAGAAAAAATGTATTCTTCCCAAAAGAGTGTTGCTATGAACAGGATTTTTTTTAAAAAAAATAAATCTTCTAACATAAAAGTGTTAATGTCTAAAGACACAATCATAGACGCATTTCCTAGAGAGCTGGTCCCATGGTCGTCGTAACCATAATTAAATCAGTAGGACAATAACCAACTTAGAGAACAAAACAAGCCCTGCACCTTAAGACTTCCCATATAATTTGGCAGGATTAAGACTGCATTCTTACACCCATCTTCACTACAATGCATGTCTCCCCCAAGTCCTACTACTGGCATGAGGAACTTATCAACTTCTGTCAGTCCTAGCCAGCCTGGCCAGTAGTCAAGGATAATAGTCCAATAATATCTGGAAAGCCACAGGTTTTCTGTGTTCGGTGCAGTTTGCTCCTAGATATGTTTATACAGGAGTGCAGAATTAATCTATTTGAGACATTCATTTCAACGACAGGAATTAGCCAGCTGGAAGAGTACGTGATCTCAATTGCAATAGCCAATGCCAACTTGGCTCCAGTTGTCTAAATCTCATTATCGGTTGCATGCTTTATAATATTTTCCACTGGAGAAAATAGCACTTCAATTTTGTAAACCTATTTCTGAAAAGTATAGGGAGGAACAGATGTATTGCATCTGTACTTAACAGTGTGCAACGCAGGCATGCCTTGTGGGAGAGTCTGCTCAAGTGCTGATAACGTTGGCTGCAATGAATCACTGTCCTTAGGATATGACTAAGTTGTTTAAAAAGAAGTCAGAGGTCAGACTATCACGCTGTTTCTCCAATAGAGATAGAAACCACATCTGATTCTGTCTTCTTCCCTTGTTCCCGGTGCAAGACTTGAACTCTGAAGAGTCTCCTCTTCTCTTTTGTTTCTCTACCGTATCTTACTTGGAGGTCACCACTGAATTAGCCTTTGTTCTCCATGTCTCCCCTATGCACCCCACAACTTTCTGGCTAGAACTTGAGAAGGGTGGCACAATAGCTTCAGGCTGGGGTCACATCAGGTATACAAGAATTACAGGACCCCATGATTTGCAAAAAAAATGTGGGAGTCCTATTTCTCTAATAACCTTTTGCATACATCAGCCCTGGCCGTTGTCCATGCTAGATGTACCCAATGGGAGTTGCAATTCAACAACATCTGGAGGATCAAAGTTTCCCCATGCTTGGTCTATGGTTTCAAAAGCTGGAGGGAGATTGAGAAGAAAGAGCAAGGTCACACTTTGTCCTGTTATTAATAAATAAGTTACCGAGCACAATTCAAAGTGTTGGTGCTGACCTTTCAAGCCCTAAATGACCTGAGCCCTGTATACCTGAAGGAGTGTCTCCACCCCATCGTCCAGCCTGGACACTGAGGTCCAGTGCCGAGAGCCTTCTGGCAGTTCCCTCACTGTTAGAAGTGAGGTCACAGGGAACCAGGCAGAGGGCCTTCTCGGTGGTGGTGCCTGCCCTGTGGAATGCCCTCCCAGCAGATGTCAAGGCAATAAGCAACTATTTTACTTTTAAAAGACAACTGAAGGCCGCCCTGTTTAGGGAAGTTTTTAATGTTTGATGCTGTATTCTTTTTAATATTCAGTTGGAAGCCGCCCAGAGTGGCTGGGGAAACCCAGCCAGATGAGCGGGGTATAAATTATTATTATTATTATTATTATTATTATTATTATTATTATTATTATTAAAGGTCATCCGTCAGGGTGATCAAGACCAATTCAGCCCCATGGCCAGGCCTGAATTCAGATTGGAATACATCTAGATTATTGTTAGCATTCACAAAGGCCTGCAGTTGTCTTGCCACACAACCCTTTCTGCCACCTTCCCTAAAAAGGGGCTATTTGCAACCGCTTGGTGGTTAGTCCAGACCAACATGTCCAATGCCAGCTTCTTTAAGAGTGGTCGTATCACCACCTCTTTCAAGGCAACAGGGACCACTTCTTCACACAATGAAGTGTTAACTATGCTTCAGACTCAATCAGCTAAAACTCCTCTGGAGTCTAATGGGGTTAGAAGCAATAACCAAAGCAAGTCAATAACCAAGCAGCCATAGAGTTGAACTCCTTGTGAGTAAACACCCATGCCTTCCATGTCAAACATCCACTGATGGGCAGATCTCCAGCCTCTCCCATATCAGAGAACAGAATCAATCCTCTTGAACAGATCCACCCAAAGGAGAGAGCAGCAACTTGCTGTTCCATGCAGCCAGGAAGCAAACCGGGGAGGTTGTAGACTCTCCTTCCCTTGTGGTTTTTAAGCAGAGGTTGGGTGACTATCTATCATGGATTCCTTAGCTGAGATTCCTGCATTGCAGGGGGTTGGACTAGAGTGTTAGAATTCCTGATCCATGATTGCAGTCATGGGATTGTTGTCTTTCACATGACGGTGTATGTTTTGACTCCACAAAGTGGGAAGTGATGGAGACAGGATGTTTGTGTTACTGTGTTCCATGAAGTGGGACTATTGTCCTTTGTTCTTTTTCTCTTTGCTGTCTGATGCTAGAGAGAGAGGGAACCATGCTGCCGTGTGTGTTTATATGTAAATAAAGTAGATTAGCCAAAATGCTGAGTTGCTGAGGTCTGTTACACGCAAGTTACGCAAACTCTGCGGATCCCTAAGTGTGCCGGTGTCAGTTGGCATCGGTCGCTGTGATGTTCAGGCAGAAGAAAGCTTATGAAGCTTATGAAGCTCCCGAACGATCAACCAGGAGGGAGGGAACATGCCAGTCAGGCATGTGTCTCTGCCAGGGTCCTACTCGAGTGTAAGCTGAACTCCTGACATAGAAGACCCTTGGGGTCTTTTCCAACTCTACAATTCTATGCTTCTATGAAGGGAAGGAGGCTCAGAACTGGGGCAGCCCTGCTGCTCTCTGACTAGCACAGATAGTTTCACATCCACTCCAAACATAGCTTAGTTTCTGGGCCTATTTTCCTCTGGGGAGGGGGAAAAAATCACATTCAACTTTCCCTTTTACAGTGTACGTGCAGATAAGCCCTTTTTTTATATACTTGGGAAGCTTCAGAGAGTTTTAACTTTCAGTTAAAGAAGCTCACTATGATAACATTTGAGAAGTCTTCTTGAACTAGAGCCTGGTAGATTACAGCCAGGGCCTGGAAGCATTAAATCAGAACATTGAGGGTGGGAGGGTGCTGTTAAGACACTTGAGCCATGACAATTGTAAGGTGGTAACTTCCTTCCCCCACCCAAGGGATTGAAGATATATGCATCAAACAGGAAAGCTTGTGGTTCTCATTCACGGTCTGTCCCCCCACCTAAAACAAAACAAAAAGCTCACCCCTGATCCTAGAGCCTCTGCTAAAACAGATACTTTGAAAGCGCTGTTTCCATCCCAACCATGTCCAATTAAAAGCTCTCAGGTAGTAGGATTTGGAAATACCTCTCTGGACAAGACCCAAGAGAACTCCTGCCAATCAAAAGCAGACAGTACCGGGTTGCATGGATCATTGGCCTGACTCAGGCAGCCCCTTAAATCCCCAAGAAAGCTTTTGTGTAAACGAGGACATCAGACACACTGATTTCATTCCTGTGACAGCAACTTTGCTCTGGTTTTTATTTCATCTCCCATTCAAAGTTGACGTGTCTCAGATCATCCCTGGTGCAGCTGTGTATTATTTCTGCTGCTTGACGATGCTGCAGCAGATCTTGCCTCCTAATAAGATTGCCTTTTCAATAAAATATGAGCTAAAGGATTGGAGAGATGGGTCTATGCCTTATGCATGTTTCCTGCAGAGGATTCTGTGGAGCAGCAGTCTTTCCAACCTGCTAAACCAAACATGCAATTGGGAACCCACTTCCTTTTCTTTCTTATATTAATATTATTAATAATATTTTTATTATTTATATGCTGCCCTCCTGACTGGGTTGCCCCAACCACTCTGGGTGGCTCCGAACAAAATATTAAAAACACAACGAAACATGAACCATTAAAGACTTCCCCGAACAGGGCTGCCTTCAGATGTCTTCTAAAAGTCAGATAGTTGTTTATCTGTTTGACATCTGATGGGAGGGCATTCTGCAGGGCAGGTGCCACTACCAAGAAGGCCCTCTGCCTGGTTCCCTGCAGCTTCCCTTCTTGCAGTGAGGGAACCACCAGAAAGTCCTCGGAGCTGGACCTCAGTGTCCAGGCTGGACAATAAAGGTGGAGATGCTCCTTCAGATATACAGGACCAAGGCCATTTAGGGCTTTAAATGTCAGCACCAACACTTTGAATTGTGCTTGGAAATGTACTGGGAGCCAGTGCAGATCCTTTAGGCAGGGGCGGAGGAAGGAGGGTGCAGTGGGTGCGGGTCGCCCTGGGTGTCACCACTGAGGGGGGTGATAAAATGCCAGGCGGCACTCACTGCGGGGCCTGCAGTGCGCCCAAGCCACACTTCCCTTGTGGGAGTGACGCGGTGGCTTGGGCATGCGCAGGCTCTGCGCTGCCCAAATGGTCCTCCTGCTGCCTCCCCTCCCCCCACCAGCTGTAGGGCGGCTGAGTGGGAGGAGGCAGGCAGACTCGAGAGGCATCATGGTGTGCCACACCCCTATGGGCAGCTTGCCCCACCCTTACCCCATCCCTATGGGCTGCTTGCTCTGCCCCTGGGCGTGCCGCCCCAGACACCCGAGCAGAGTCCTCTGCAGCTGCCTTTAGGACTGGTGTTATATGGTCCAGGTGGCCAAGTAATCCCCCCCATATGTTTGAATGCCAATAGTGTTGTTACTGTGTTCCATGTGAGATCAAGCCATGACCCAAGAGGGGGTCTTGAGCCACCTATCAGTTGAAGACCAATGTAGATCACAGAGGTGGAAGAGAAGGGAGAAAGGAATTATGCTAACTACCCTCGACTCACCAGAGCTGCCGGCAGTGATATGCATTTCTCTCCTCCTTCCAGGGGACATCATGCATCCCTTGCGCTGTATAAAGGGTTTGTTGCAGGGATGCAATCCTCTCCACAGCCTCACTGAATACAGTGGCATGTGCTTCCAAGTAAACTTGCAGAGAATTGCACTGTCAATCATCAGATCCATCAACGGAAGCTAGTGATTTAAAGCAATGTCTAGAACGTGGCAGTCAATTGACCACATCATCAAGGCGCCGCATTGTGTGTTGTGCCAGTGCACTAAGAGGTGACAAATGTTGTTGTTGTTTAGTCGTTTAACCGTGTCCGACTCTTCGTGACCTCATGGACCACAGAACGCCAGGCACTCCTGTCTTCCACTGCCTCCTGCAGTTTGGTGAAACTCATGCTGGTAGCTTCAAGAACACTACCCAGCCATCTTGTCCTCTGTCGTCCCCTTCTCCTTGTGCCCTCCATCTTTCCCAACATCAGGTTCTTTTCCAGGGAGTCTTCTCTTCTCATGAGGTGGCCAAAGTATTGGAGCCTCAGCTTCAGGATCTGTCCTTCCAATGAGCACTCAGGGCTGATTTCTTTCAGAATGGATAGGTTTGGTCTTCTTGCAGTCCATGGGACTCTCAAGAGTCTCCTCCAGAACCATAATTCAAAAGCATCAATTCTTCGGCAATCAGCCTTCTTTATGGACCCTTCATGGATCACTGCCTTGCCGTGGCGAAGGGGCTTGAATAACTCAGAGAAGCTATGAACTATGCTGAGCAGGGCACCCAAGATGGACAGGTCATAGTGGAGAGTTTTGACCAAACATGATCCACCTGGAGCAGGAACCAGCAAGCCTTGTATCTTTGCCCTCCAGTATCCTTGCCCAGAAAACTCCATGGACAAAGACAACAAGAAGTGACAAATACCACTTCCCAAAAGCTTGAAGAAGACTGCTGCCAGTTTCATTGGAGGCATTCCTTCCTCAGATGTAGCCTTCAGATGACAATGAGCTTCTCTATCAGGTCTGCAGCGAACGTGCAGCACTGGATTCGTGGTCTGAATACATCTGACAACCCCCACTTTTGTTCATACATTGTAATTTTTTTTAGTTTTTTAATTTACAGTGTTACAGTGGTATCAGTGTGGAGGAATATGGGTGCAACAGTGTGTCAAAGTGGTTATACATCAGACTAGGACAGGCCCAATTTCAAATCACTGCTCAGTCATAAAACTCACTGGGTGACCTTGGGCCACTCCCTTTGAGTCCACAGGGTTCTTTGGGGGGTGTGGGGCTGGAGTCAAGCAATGTCTGGAAGTCCACAGGTTCTCCACCCCTGTCCTAACCACTGCACTGTACATTTCACATTGACCCCAGAAGCATTCCAACCCGAAACTGAATCAATTTCTGAGCCTTCTTTCTCCTTCCCGCATACATTTTCTTTATATTATTAGTTTATCTTTTAGGCTCGACTGGCTATTCTCTTCATCATACTGTACTTTCCCTGCCAAGTCTTCCTTTGGCTAGTGGAAGGAGATCTTGAAAGCAACGTTTAAAATTATGAGAATCATATTAAGGGTTTTAAAAGCCATTTGAAAGGATCGATAACATCAGCATGGAAGCAACAGGGGCATGGATAGCCTTCCCTCGGGTGATGAATTTGCCTCAAGGTTTGGCCTCCTATCTTCCCATTGATTTCTGCACCCTCCCCGTTTGCGAAGGCAGAAGGAAGGCAGAAGAAGCCCTGGGCATAGTGTTCCCCAAGACAGAGCACTTAGCTAATAAATTGACAAAGAGGAACCCAGACCCTGTGTGAAGAATTTGCATGGCTCAAATTACTAATAGGATGCTAAAGTGAATAGAAAGAATGCTCTATCCAGAACTTGCTGATCTATCCAGCCTTGCACTGCTGCCTATATCCAGTGTGCATAAAAAAAGGTAAAGGTAAAGGACCCCTGGCAGTTAAGTCCAGTCGCAGACGACTCTGGGGTTGCGGCACTCATCTCGCTTTACAGGCCGAGGGAGCTGGCATTTGTCCACAGACAGTTTTTCCAGGTTTTTCCAGCATGACTAAGCCACTTCTGGAGCAATGGAACACTGAAACCAGAGCAGTGCATGGAAACGCCGTTTACCTTCCCTCCAGAGCGGTACCTATTTATCTACTTGCACTTTTTAAAAACTTGGGGGGGGGGGTGTTTTTGAACTGCTACGTTGGCAGGAGCTGGGACGAAGCAACGGGCGCTCATCCCATCACAGGGATTTGAACCGCCAACCTTCTGATCAGCAAGCCCAAGAGGCTCAGTGGTTTAGACCACAGCACCACCAGCGTCCCTTTTAGTGTGCATAGACACACCTTTAAGAGTGCATATCTATGCAGGGTGAGGCCATTATACAGAGTGGTGGACTGGTTGTTGTTCCTGAAATGTACTCTCAACAGGGACAGCTAACTATCTATTAGCTGTTGTTCTCTCCGCATCAGAACTGAGTGCCTACTCTGAAAGTACATTGTGTTCCAAGGGCCGTGGTGACTCCACAGCATACAATGACTAAACAGAATGAGAGAAGTAAACACTACACCCCCAGATAGAAAGCAGCTTCTATTAGAAGCCTAGAAGCAAAGAATCATATTGTCTATACTGCAGAAGCATCAACTAATGTCCAGTCTATGGCCCACAGGCAGTGTCTAATGTAGGTAGGTCAAAGCAAAGTCAGATCAGACAAGAACAGGATCTCAGAGAACTTCAAGTGGGAGTCCTGCTGGCTGAAGCATTCCCCTCCGAAGTCAACAACAGGGAGATATTGTATGTGCAGGAAGCTGGAGCCAATTGAAGCCTTAACGTCAGCCGACAAGATATGGAGTGTGGGGTCCTTTGCCACACACTGCAAAATCCTCAGGTTGTGGGTCAGGACAGCTGCCTGGAGAGACAAGGGGTTTCTGGTGCCACCATGAAAGTAAGTGTTGCTTATGGAGGAGATAAGAAGGGGTGTACAATAAGCACTTCTAATCTAATTCTCACACATGCACACACACTGCTATGGAGATACTATTTTTGTTGTTGTTCAAAACCTTTCATTTTAAAGAGAAGGCAATCACTTAGGCCATTCAGATTCAGTTTAGGTTGATGGAGAAGAACATTACCTAATACTAGGCACTATTACATTTCCTACTGCATCTATAGACTTCTAAAAGCGATGTATATCTTTCAATATAGCCATTTGCTCAGGGATCTATACTCTTAGCCACAGTTTAATCTCCAAGTTGTGCATTTATTTTTCCTGTATTGCTCTCATCGATCTTCCTACCAGCTGCAGCACACATTCACAGGCGAAGGCAAGATAAATGAAGGATCAGAGGAGTTCCTGGAAATATTGGAACATTGAAATTGTTCGGTTTTTGGTTTTGTTTTGTCTTCCATCTAAAACACGGCTGACGTCCATCCTGCTGCAAATATATATGTTAAAGAAATCAACAAGAAATATGGCAAATGTTTTGCACCCCTGTGGCCTTTAGAATGGAGACTGTGGTCAAAGCAACAGCAAGACGGAGAAATCCTTTCTTCTCACTTTGCTCTAACTACAGAAATGAGGACTTTGATAGCAATTTCCTTTCTCAGATAATCAGCTCCAAAGCCTTGCTATATGCATTGCAGACTACTCTTCTGGCTGACGTCTGCTTTCCACAAAAAAGCAGCAACTGAACTTACCATTTTTCTATTTACAGAAAGGATGGTGAGAAGTTGTGAGAGTTCATGGCTCCCAATTCAGTGGCTACTGTGACTAGAAAGGTCACATTAGGACTTGGCCCCAGGATATCACCTGCAATTATTCTCTCTGGGCCCCATTGTAAGTAACCCATATCCATGGGATATGGTACCAGGTGCTGCAAAATCTCTCTGATTCACCCAGAATGCAAATGCCTTCAGACAGTCATGGCTTAGATATTTAAAACTTCCTTAAATGCAGTGTGGGAGTCACATGATGTGTGAATTGTGATGATTTCACAGCACAGCAACAACTCTGATGCTTGATGACAATTGCTCTCTGAATCTTTCAGTCAGCTGTACAGTAGGGACAAGGAATTTGGCAGGCTGGGACATTTGTGAAGAGTACTGGATTTAAAGCCTGTCTTAACATCCAATCTGAATCCTGAAGTTCAAATCCAGGTTTTCTTTTGTACTCGCAATACAAAGCCAGGATCTGGAGAAAGGCATAGATTTTGGAGAACTCTGAAGTTTGGGCTCAGCCCAATTTCATTTCAGTTATTTCAAAGTATCAGGAGCTAGAGACCAGAGTGCAGTTGAAAAAGATGTGCTTGGTTGTGGGGGAATGAAGGAGCTTAGTCCCTTAAGAGCAGAAGCAAGGAGAATTCACCAAGGAACAAGTGGAAAATGCTGTTAGAAGTGAAGTGCCTAACAAGAAAACTGCAGAATAGCTTACTCTAAGAGGAGGAAAGCTGTCTTTTGGTAGATTGGGCAATGAGAGAGAGAAAGAGAGAGAATGCAGTTCCCATCATCCTATCGCATTTCCCCAACCAGCTGATGGGAGTTACACTTCAGAATATCTGTTGGCAAAGTCTGCTCTGGCATGACCAAAGAATAGAATCCAGGGCAAGCTTCTGCAGATGGAGGCTATTTTGGTCTTCAACACCTTATTTGAAACAAAATATACAGGCTGCAATTTAACACACAGTTGAGAAAGGATAAAACTGGCTTCTCTCGGTCCAGGTGCCATTTTAGCCCCCATTCTAACAATATCTTTGATAGAACAAGTCTTTATTGTCTCCTAAACAAATGAGCAGCAGTAATTAGTTCCTATACCGAAAACAATATATTCTTGCGGACACTATTGCAGGGGAAGTGAAACCTGTCTCCTTCCTTTTGATCTTGACAATGGCTGGCTTTGCCGCCGCCCCCCCCCCCCCCCCCGTCCAGGATTTGACATTGAGTTGGGAGGGTTTGTGTGTGCAAAAAGTGCACACAGACACTCACTCCCAATGGTCCTTGCAACTTTGCAGTGCTCAATCCTTGCATGCATTCTCATCATAATAATGCAAACTAGCAATGCGGAGTTTGGTCTGTTCTTTCAGGACCCTATGATGCAATATCAGGACTGGTATTTCAAAGGATGTAGAGAACAGATAAGGGGGACCCCAAGGAACTCACTGCTCCCCTTTTAGGCACCAACACATTTTTCATAAGGGCAAGCAATCACTGGTGGCTTCCAAGGGGGAAAGACCGTGTGTGCAGCAGAAACCGAAAGCCAAAAGGCAAAGTCAGAGAAAAGAATGATGGTGCTGAAACCATTGTGTTGAAAGCCATGCAGCTTGTGATGAATAGGCAGTGGGGTGTGGAATGGGGAAGCAGCCTAGGATCAGTAGGGCTAATGCTTCTGTACAGCAGGCATAAAGAAGAAAGGAGGGATGGAAAGTAGGAGAACGTAAAGTAAACCAGGAGCAGTGCTGGTAAAGGCTGGTACACTTAATGAACTCTCTTCATGATGGCTGCAGATACACTTCCAGCAGCTTGTCCCAATGACTAGTCAGAAAAATTATTGAAATGTATAAACCTGAAAATCATTTTTTAAAGAAAATAATAATTAAGGTTGCATCGGTCTGCACAGTGTCACAGTCCGGGTTACAGGCAGTCCGAGTCCCAGCTTGGTATGTCAGGACCGGGGTAGTGATCAGGGAGCAGGAATCAGCAGTCCAGGGGTCAGGAAGCCAGGAGTCCACAAATCAGGAAACCAGGAGTCAGGAAGCTGAAGCACAGCTAGGTGGGCAGTGTGTTGCTGTGGCAAACAGCCAGAGGGAAATGCTGGTCTTATATACTCCTCCCAGCCCTTGCCACCAGGTGCTACGAGTCTTCTGTCAAGCCACACCTGTGTGGCCGCGCCTTGCTCTTCCAGGCCAAACTCAGGAAGGCCCCAGTCCTGCGAGGCCCTACCAGTCCCAGGGCCTGGCTCCTGCACGCACTCCTGACACACAGCACCAAGAGCCGTGTGTGACGTTGCATGATGTGCACATGATGTCACATGTGTGCGATGCGTGCTGCCCTGCCCCCCCCCCAATCTTGGGGGCAACGCAGCACCTGTGGGAGGGAATATGCAGGCTCAAGGCTTGTTCTTAGCAATATAGACTGAGATCATGATGTCTGAACCAGGCCAAGGAATCCTTTGAATCTGAAAGGGATCCTGAACTTCCCATGGAATTAGTGAAGGAAACAACTACCGGTTGAGAAGGTAGCAAAAGGAGAAGAGGCAGGAGAAGGCTGCGGGTAGAAATGGCTAAGAGCTGTTGGGGGAGTGCAGCTCTTTATGTGTTTGAAAATGCAAGGAAAACATTGAATTTTCCCCTAGATCACCAAACTAAGAACACTCTATTCACACCTGTGCACTAGCCAACCTGACGCTGGCGTTTTGTTTTGTTAGGGTTTATAAATCTATTGGAAGTTCTTCTTAGGAACAGCAAAGGTGTTTCAAATGTGATGGTGCTGGAATCCATCTACACAAAGCAGCAGGAGTGGCCTTGAGTGATGCTCAGCCTTGAAATACATAAGCAAGGTGGGAAACATCTTTTGTTGGAACTGATTATGAAACACACAAGTGTTTGCTTACACCAGAGATGGGGGACCAAATGCTGTTAGATGCCAGCTGTCGTCACCCCAGTCAGCATGCCCAATGTTCAAGGATGATGGGGAGGTGTAGGCCTGTTCATGGCCATGGGTGTAGCCAAGCAGGGGGCAGGGAGACAGCTACCTCCCCAGTCAAGTAAAAAAGAATAAAAAACCAAGTAAATAAAAATACTTAATTAGAAGCAGAAATAATCTGCTTGTTTAGCCTGGAGAAGAGGAGGTTAAGGGGTGATATGATAGCCATGTTCAAATATATAAAAGGATGTCACATAGAGGAGGGAGAAAGGTTGTTTTCTGCTGCTCCAGAGAAGCGGACACGGAGCAATGGATCCAAACTACAAGAAAGAAGATTCCACCTAAACATTAGGAAGAACTTCCTGACAGTAAGAGCTGTTCGACAGTGGAATTTGCTGCCAAGGAGTGTGGTGGAGTCTCCTTCTTTGGAGGTTGTTAAGCAGAGGCTTGACAACCATATGTCAGGAGTGCTCTGATGGTGTTTCCTGCTTGGCAGGGGGTTGGACTTGATGGCCCTTGTGGTCTCTTCCAACTCTATGATTCTATGATTCTATTCTATGATTCTATGATAATCAGAATATTTGAAACTGAAATGCTCGACCACAACAAAAACTCGGCTCTTCTGTTTTGCTCAGCTATGCACCACTTGTATCATAGAGCAGTCATTCAGGACCTTGCAGAGAGTACATACCTGGCTCAGGTTGATGACAGGAGGGCGTCTCGATGGGCTATGCTTATTGAGTGTCACAGAAAAACTGCGGGAGGGGGGGAGGAAATGGAGAAGGAAGTTTTAAAAGGTTTCCAGCAAATCCAAGACAACCTGTTTTAGTTTTTTAAAAAATAAGATGAAAGAAGGTGTGTTGTTTGTAATTTTCCAAAATATACTCATTAACCATTGAAAGGTACTCCCCGATGTTAATTTTTTATTTGACTGCCTCGTTTTCAAATGACTGGAGATTTTTCTGAGCACTTTAGGTCAAAAGAGGCTAGGCAGAGCCAGACAGAGGATGATGACAAGTGGGTGCCCTGCCCTCACCCCCAATATAAATCCTGGCTATGCCCATGGTCATGGCACTGAAAATGCATTGGCCGCCCCGTTATCAGGAGAGAGATGTCGGCAAGTACAACCCTCCTCGTTCTCCTCAATCTCTCGGTGGCTTTTGATACAGTTGACCACAGTATCCTTCAGAGGCACCTGTCAGGGACTGGGCAGAAGAGGAATGGCGGAGACCATCTCCCCAGCCTTACCCTTCCAGAGAAGAAGAGGACAGTTCAGAATTACAACAGGGGTTTGAGGGAAATCACAGCTCAGAAGCAGATGAGGGGTAAAGTTGGGAAACAGTGGGAGAGGAGGAGCAGGCAGAGCAGGAGCAGCTGGCTGACACGTTATCACTAGAAAGCATTCCAGACCCACCATCTCCCAGAACCCGGCGAGCCCTAAAAGTAGGAGAGCAAAGAGCTTGGAGACAGATGGTCTTAAGCGGCCACCGTATGGGTGGTGCTGCTGTTGACGAATGAGGAAGTGGGAGAGAAGGGGGGTGGAGATTTACTCAGGATGCCATTATTCCAAGAGGATGCATTTCCCAAGCCTCTCTCTGTAAATATTGAATAGAAGCAGATGCGAATGACTTTTCCTTGTCTTATCCATTCCTGGCAACCTGCCGGGGGGTGTTAGTTCCTCTGCCAGTTGACCGAATCACAGGAAGGTAGGGGATGGGGGGGGACTGTACTTTAGTGTTTCTGCTCCTACTTCCAGGGCCATTTCCAGAAAGTACCGTATATACTCGAGTATAAGCCGACCCGAATATAAGCTGAGGCACCTAATTTTACCACAAAAAACTGGGAAAACCTATTGTGGTGTGGTTTCACCACACCACAAACCTCCTGGTGGGCTGGAATGTGTGTGTGTGTGTGTGTGTGTGTGTGTGTGTGTGTGTGTGTACACGCACACATGCGCACACTGCAGATGGGACATCTCTCTCCCCTCCTGTCCCCATGCCTACCTAGGGTGCTGCCAAGAGGCAGAGGCTGGTGGTGGCAGCAGCGAAGGAAGAACAAGCAGCCCAAAAGGGCTGCTTTCGGGCTGCTCGTTTCTCCTCCGCCGACAGCGGCAAAGGTGGACGAGGAGAAAGGAGCAGCCCGAAAAGACCCTCACTCAAGTATAAGCCAAGGGGGGATTTTCAGCGTAAAAAGATGTGCTGAAAAAGTCGGCTTATACTCAAGTATATACGGTAGTCATGGGAGGCTAGTGTTCTGTACCATGGGAGTTGTCCTGCGGTATCCTACAGGACATCACCACCAAGGTTCAGGCCTGGGATGTGTTTTTAATATGCAGTGCCTCTGAGCATGTGCAGAATGCCTTCACTTCATCCCTGAGCAACTGCAGGCTGTGCCCAAACACTGAGAAGTAAGAAGGGAGGGATTCCAAGATGGTGTCAGCGAAATGGGGGAAATGGCGATTCCTATAATAAATTATACAGGCAAAAAAAAAATATTAGAAGCCTTTTCAAGCTTATAGCCTGTGGCAGTACTATTGTAGCATCACTAAACCTTATTCTGGTACTCTGTACCTGGCTGTGCCCATTTACATTCAGCACAACATGCAGCGTATACAGATACCTTAAGGAAGGATGAAATATGTCCCTAGTAGAGGGTGTTCAGAGCAAGGTGAGGAAAATGTATATAGATAATGAGATGCCAGAATTAAAAGGAGGGAAAGAGAGCCACATTAGCAAGATCTCTGTAACTTGGAGCAATGAAACTAACCTTCTGTATGGCACTCAAGGGCTAATATCTGACCATTCTGAAGAAGGATGATATAAGCTTCTTTTTCATTCTGGGAATTTTTAAGAAATCCAAATGGTTCTTCCCTTTTTCAAATCAAGGAGCTGCCTCTAGGTGGGATTTAGCATTATGAAATTTCTTTCTCCGATAACAATGATGTTTGAATATTTAAATTAAAAGAGTGGGGACAGTGAAATGGTTCCTCCATCTCACCAGCATTCGGGATTCCACAAGTCTTCAGGAGAGGATGAACTTTCAAGGGAAAGTTTATGGCTTATATTTCTTTTCACGGCTCCCAACATTATCCAATGCCCACAAAAATCTGCCAAGTGTTGTTGCATAATAGATCTGTTCCTGTTGAAACTCCCAGCTGGAGAAATAATTAGGCATATTTTGCATTCATGTATTAAAACCTTGAAATAAGTAATTTACTTTGGGAATATGTAGTCTTGCTCCTAAAGACAGACAGAAAGCAAATTCCCTTGCCGTAGAGGAGCATACTGAAGAGTGTGTGTGTGTGTGTGTGTGTGTGTGTGTGTGTGTGTGTGTGCTTTCCCCTAATGCATACATTTTCAATGGCTAGGAAAGGTCTCAACTCTTCAGATTTTTATTACCTTTTTTTTTATTTATTTCAATCTGTGAAATAACTGTAAGTAAAAAGACAGTGCTCTTCGCAAGGAGATTACCCAGAAACTAATAAGATAGAGAGATGATGATGATGAACTATTCATGCCATTTCATGCCTAGGAGAAAAACAACACCCAGGCCTCTGGGTATCCAGGATTATAGATCTATCTCCATTTCTCAGGTGTCTATGGTGTCTCTCCTAATCGGTCTTGTGACACGCTGTGCATTTTCAACGATGCCTGCGTGACTCCATTACACCCTCCGAGAAGCATGTTCTGCTTGCAAAGCAGCGAGAGAGAAAATAAATGAGGCAGTGATGTCAAATTCTGGGCAGAATTAACCTTTTCCTGATTGGGTTCCATTTGCCCTAGCCTAAAGGGGTGAATTAGGGGTTGTTTCACAGAGAGAAAAGGAGGCTTTTATCACTCATCTCGGGGTGAGGGTGCATGTGGCTGAGGATCTCCAGACACTGCTGCACAGATGCAAAGAAGCAAGGGTATGATGAAGGCCAAGAAAGGAGAGGTTAGCTGAGGGCAAGCAGAAGGTGGACTTCTTCATCCTGCTGCACCCTCGCTTCAGCAGGCATGCTTCCAGCAAGGATTCCTGGACACTCCTTTGCAAAGAGAAAAGGTAGTATTGGGGATTAGGGACGTGGGTGGCGCTGTGGTCTAAACCATTGAGCCTCTTGGGCTTGCTGATCGGAAGGTCGGCGGTTCGAATCCCTGCGACGGGGTGAGCTCCCGTTGCTCAGTCCCAGCTCCTGCCAACCTAGCAGTTCGAAAGCACGTCAGCTGTTCTTGAGCTACAGTTCCCATCGTCTCTGACCACTGATCTTGCTAGCTAGGGATGATGGGAGTTGTAGTCCAAAAACATCTGGAAACCCAAGTTTGGGAAACACTGCACCAAAGGAGTTCCCTGTTGGAAACTCCCTAGTACAGCCAATCCCTTTGGGGCTTGCTGTCAGAACCAATCGGCTTTAAACTTCTGATGGTTCCTTTGTAACTACATTTGTGCCTGTTCCACGTATGGCGTCAGGTGTTGGGCAAGTGGGTGTGGTTTGTGAGCAAAACCCTCGTTTATCAGATTGGGACCCTTGGCGGAGTCAAGCGTGGGCATCCTCAGAGGCAAAAGCAGGGAGAACAACTAACATGGACTTTTCTTTTGCACATTAGGCTATTTCTTCACACTCACACATCCCTCTCTATTCTCCACCCAGGCAAGGAAGAAGCATCATCAGAGTTCAAAGAGACATTCCTTGCAAGGCAAAACACACTCCTTTGGGTTCAGGTTTCCCCTGGACAAAGCAATCGTTGCTTGCACTGACAGCAGAAGGAAAGGGTAGAGAAACCACCACAACCGGGGCCTGCTGTTTTGTGTGTGTGTGTGTGCGAGAGAGAGAGATTGCATCCTTCCCCAGACCATAATAAGAGGGGATTAACTATGCCAGTCCCAGGGCTTGATTATTTCCTTAGACATGTCAGAGAAACAAAGGGGCTTAGGATGTGGGAGGTCTTGCACCCCATTTCCCCCACTTAAATTATTTCACTTCACTTTTAATTTGTACACCGCCTTTCTATATTACTATATGCCATTAACTTTACAACTTCAGGAAACAACAAAGATCACACACACACCTTATAACACACTTTATATTTATTTGATTTTACAAATTGATCCACACTAATAATATTATTACAAATATTAAAATTTGCGCAAGATTCTTCTGAATCTCAAGACTTCCCTCCTCACTTCCTTGGGTTCTTTAAATAACTTTTTAAACCGCATATTGTAAGTCCATCTAATTTACCAACCTCCATTATATCCAAAGTCTCTGTATCATTGCAAGAGTTATTTAAAGCCTGCCAAAGACCACACCTTGTAACAGTCTGATCCAATATGTACAATGATAAAACATAACTTTGAAACAAACAGCTTATTTCAAATAAAGTAACGCTCAATAATCCATTAGAATATAATGGTGTACCATGAAACTAAATATCAGTGAACAACAGTTAAGCAGAAATTCACAATTACAATAACTAATTATTGAATTATTAGCAATTAAAAAAAAGCAAGTCACAATGCATAAAATACCACAACACATACAAAGCCATGTAAAAGAGTCAGACTGGGAAACAAAGGCACACAACTTACTTTTTGAAGAAGTCCCAGAACATTGCTGGTGGAACACCTTTGCAGATATTTCCATGAATGGGTTGGAAGACTGGGAAAGTGTGCAACATAGATACAACTGCCAGCATACCTCCATCTTTGCTGGTAGAGCAGCACTTGGGAAACATCCTAAGGCTACTCCACTGTTTTACAGGTGAGGCTAGGATTGCTCCCTGAATCACTATTATATGATCTCAGACGGAAATGCAGTGGTCCAGCGTCATTGGAGGGGGCGGGGTCACAGACCCATTACTATTTCTGCAGCAGGATCATTGTCTCCAGTGTCCTGCAGCCACCCAATCAGCATGAAAGGGGAGGCCTTTTTTTGCCATTGAGAAGTTTTTCAGCCTTTGTGCCTATTGGAGTCAATCAGAAGGAAAGGAGGTAAGCCAGCCGCTGAGGATTGACTCCTAGAGTCCCTCTGCAGAAGGCTCACAGGAAGAGCACCAAAGATGGGTTTTCTGTACGCTTTGGAGCTAAGCATTTTGGAACGCCGAAGATACACGCAGCTTTAGTTTCAAGAGAGTGGTGTGCACCTTCTGTTCTGAACCATCAAAGAAACTTCAAAGAAAACAGTACTTAAGCCACTGTGAAAGAACACAGTGGAGCACACCAAAGCATTCGCCCATGTAGATAGTAGATCTACCTGTAAGGCAACATATGGATCCCTAAGCATTATTAACATCACTGAATAATCTTAGAAGGTTATATAATCTCAGAAGGGTGTGTGGTTGTGAAGGAGTGGGATGTGGATATCATGAATGGCCCCTGCACTTCTGCGTTTGCCGCTACACTCGTCCCTGCCAATCAGGAGGTAAAGGTAAAGGGACCCCTGACCATAATGTCCAGTTGTGACCGACTCTGGGGTTGCGGCACTCATCTCGCTTTACTGGCCAAGGGAGCCAGCGTACAGCTCCCAGGTCATGTGGCCAGCATGACTAAGCCGCTTCTGGCGAACCAAAGCAGCGCACGGAAATGCCGTTTACCTTCCCGCAGGAGTGGTACCTATTCATCTACTTGCACTTTGACGTGCTTTCGAACTGCTAGGTTGGCAGGAGCAGGGACCGAGCAATGGGAGCTCACCCCGTTGCGGGGGTTCGAACTGCCGACCTTCTGATTGGCAAGTCCTAGGCTCTGTGGTTTAACCCACAGCGCCATCCATATCCCGCCAATCAGGAACTATGGGGTAAATTTCATTTGTAGGTGGATATGTTCTCTGTCTCCAGCACCTCCTACCTCTGTTGACAGTGAGGGCAATGGGAGGGCTTTGCTTGCCCTTGGCAACACAGACAAATCAGATTGGCTATGTGGAGCCGTGATGTCAGCCTTTTATCTCCCCCTACAGGAATATCATTGCTCCTTCTCACCACCTTGGGGTGGAATGACAAAAGAGGGTGCATAGAGGGGAAGCGTACAGAAAATTAACCCCTCCAATTTGGATCCCCTTCTAGTTATATTTCCTGTGAATCATGAAATCATGAACTGTGCTTCCCAGATATATTATTTCTTTTTAGAAAAAAGAGAGAGAGAGAAGGCAAGAATATCCTTTTAACAGTGTGCATAAATCATAGTTTGTAAGAGTTCTTCTAAGTGAGCCAGTGCTTTAAAAACAATTTATCAGTGGAAATGTGCCTCTGGCTATCTCCTTTCATCAAACCTGAGGATAATCTATAAGGATAACTCATAGGATTTCATGGCAACTGCATCTGCCCAGCACTTCATGCAAAGAGTGAAGAATGAAGACAGGGCTGCTGAATGAGGAAGAAAAGATGAGGGCTCTGGAGCCTTAATGAAAGAAATGTGTTATCTTTAGGAATGTGTGTGTAGATCCCGTAAGAGCAACCCTTTTTTTGGATCTTCTTCTTCGTCCTCTTCCTCATCGATGTTAGTTTCTGTTTCCTCACTGTGCAGCTGCTTGCAGTCACAGGACTCTGTTTACATTCCAGGTACTGTTGGAGTCCCACGGGAAAGGGAGACGGGATGTGACGTTACTGGTTTCCTGTTTCCTTTGTTCTTTGTTTCCCATTGTTCAGAGAACAACTGCTCTCTGTTCTTTCCGCTTTTTGTTGCTATAGGTCACTTGAAATTAAATGCAATAACTAGTAGAATCCCAAAAGTTTGAGAGTGTGACAGAGGAGCTCAGTGGTTAGTAGACAGGGCAGGGGTGGGGAAGCTGTGTTCCTACAGATGTGGACTACATCCCCCATGATATTGACCAATGTTCAGAGATGATGGGAGTTGTAGTCCAGCAATATCTGGAAGGCTAAAAGTTCCCTACCTGCGCACTCCTTCTTGACTTGTGGAATGTCAGAGACATGGCCAGCAGAGAGGAATCTGCAGAGGGAGAGGCAGAGGAAGTGGTGGAGCTTCATGCTCTGGCACCAGGGGGCAGAGAGCAGGCGGGGGTGGGGCTGACGCACATCCAGGGGGCATGGCGCACTGCCCGCAGGGGCATGGCACCCAGCGCGGGTGAGGGGGCAGCCACAATGTCACCCTACCCCCGCACTCCTCTTCCTCCACCAGTGGGCAGAGGAAAATAGAAACTTGATTCTTTCACACAACAAAAGTGAGAGAAGCCCTTCACTCTGGAACGCTGCCTGTAAGTTTTCGCAGCAGCACAGAGATGAAGGAGCAGGATGCAGGTGGTAGGAGGGGGTTGGATTCAACTCCCGAGGAGGAAGAAGAATTGGCTGCACCTGAGTCTCCAAGAAGTAGGAGGCGGAGCAAGCGATTAGAACAAAGGAGGGGCAGCAGGAAGCCAGGGCAGGCCTGGGGTATATCTAGCCTTGGGAAGGGCAGGAAGCCAGTTGAGTCAACTGACTCTGATAGTGAGAAATGAGTTGTGGGAAGCTTGGATTGCTGGAAGCCTGTTGTTGCTAATAAACCTCAACTAGTTAAACTGGCAGCGTTTTGTGTCTTGTGTGAGAGAAGTGCTAAACCTGACATGGAAACACAGTGATGCAAAATAAGCAAATATATTCATATTTACATGATATGGCAACACATTGCAGGAACAGACTTTCCTGGATGTGAAATTGTTTCACCTTAGGTCAGAATGTTACCTTCTCTTTCTTAACACACACACACACAAACACACAAATGTTTGTTCTTCAGGCCCTCTAGGCCATGAAGACCGGAGGGAGAATGCTGTATATTTATCATGCCCCCAAGCTTATTTTGTTGATCAAAGGACTCGCTTCCAAGAAGAAGGCACTGATAACAGATAATTATTGAGAGATTTACAAGCAGAGCAGCTTGCAGTATTTTATAAAATGAAGTTAGCATATAAATAGAAGCCATGCACACTGTCGGCTTACTGAGCACATTGGTACAGTATTAGTGCTGAGATGAAATGGCGACTCTTCTGGAAAAGGAGTGTCTGCCATTTCTGTGATTTTCTGCAGGGGATCAAGGGTTTTGCAACTGTGTTGCAAAATTTGAAGAAATGTGAATTTTGAAAGAGTGTTTCAGTTCTCATCTTGTTTTGGGAAGTGTGAATTGGGTAGTTTCATCTGTAAATGCAAACTGAATCCATTTTCCATGTGCTTTCCCCTGTAGTCACCTTCCTTGCCATTTGATCGTACCTCACAAAACCAAGGAGGCAGCTGAACTTTGTGTGGTGGGAGAGGGCATTTTGAAGCAATTGTGCTAATAGTCTGGGTAGTTTCTCTCTTCCAAAGATCAACCGGGGCTATAATAGAACTGCCAGTAGGAAGATCCCCAAGAGTAATTTATTTCTTCAGGGGTGCTCACCTGTAACTGGTTTCCTACCCCTGTGGAAGGTATCAGATGTCAACAGCAGCCCAAACCTGAGCAGGTAATGATATGCCCAGGACATCACAGATCATCATCATTCTGAACAGAACACCAAATCAAGTATAAGCTCAGCTATATACCGGACAGATATATAATGTAAAACATTCTTGTGGTTGCCATAGGAGTTGAGTCCTTCCAACAAGGAGGCCTTAGCTTTGATATTAAAACTCCCCAATATTACATGTGGGCTTTTCAACAGCATCTCCAACACCCACTTCCATCTTCTGAAGAATGAAGGCCGTCAGGCAGCACCCTGTCTCAATAACCCAACAATACTGCAGGGATTCATTTCTGAAGAACTACTTGAAAGGGCTCTTGCTCAGTGAGCTGGAATATCTATGAATCGAAGCAATATCCTCTTGCCATCCACCAAGCTGATGCTGATGCTTCACCAGGAAACCTGGTAAACAAATTTGGGAAAGACTTATCCCTCTCTCTTCCAGGTCAACATCCTCATCCATGATTAAATCCGGGATGACACTGATTTTGCTATTCACTTGTCCTGACATTCAACTGGGCAAAGGCTCAGGTGAGATAGCACAAAGATGTCTTCTCCTCACTTGGCCCACTCAACCTCCACCACCGTATCTCCCCCTGCCAGGACTCTACCAATGGCTACCCAAATGTGTGCAAAACTCTGAACTTTTTCTGAACCAGAACAAAACCAGAACCATGCCTGTCAAACTGGAACAAAATTCCTTTTGGAATGGCTTCATGGTCACTGTAAGAGAGGCAACATTCACGAAGGAGTTAAAAGTTCTATCCAGAGCCATCCTTGGAAAATGCAGACAGTTGTGATCCATCACTTAGCTGTAGGTTTATGTGACATTTACAACAAACGTGTATATTTGGAGAAAGTTGACGGTGACATCTTTATGTTTCGGTTATCAAAGCTTCCATCTTACAAGCCCCTTTGGTCCCAAGCTCTGTTAACAATGTTCCAGGGTTACGGCCATTCGTACCTTCCACTTTCTAAGTGGTACAATGATGAGAGAAGAGTAAGGTTTTATGTTCCCTTCTAGGCATTTCAAAACTATACCCACTAAATGACGTATAGAAAAGATTTCAAAAAGTAATAATAGAGCCTTGCTTTCAGTCTGAGGGCTTTCTCCTTACTTTTCAAGTCACACTAACTCTCTCATTTTCTTTTTTTTCAGCACAGGTGGGGGTTCGAACATAGCACATCTATGTTTCCGCAGGTGCTACTGACACTTTGATACATGGGGAAAATTTTAAATAGCAGCAATTTTCAGCAACAAAACAGCTCTTTGTACTTTCAGAACAGTTTGCAAACACCAAGGGACTTAGCCTTGCATCCGTTTGAGAAATTTCTCCCATCTATTTTATTTCTTCACTTTAGTGAAAAAGAATGTAAGAAAAAAAGCACGAGACTTAACCTGTTTCCTCTGAAGAAGCAGTATGTCCACCAATCATCAAGAACAAGTTTTTGTTTTTGTTTTTATGTAATGAGTATAAAATAATGTATTTGAATAATGAATGAAATAAGAAACAAATAGCATCACAAATGTCCTTGTTTATTTATTTATTTTCCAATGGCATTGGCCTATTCCAGTAATGAAGAAATGGTCATTGCTGTTCAAAAAAATTCAGAGTTGTGGTTTCCTTACCACTGACATTTGGAAGAGGTTAGTCTGTTTATTAATTTACTGTGCCTTACTCTTTGTGACCCAACTTGCTGCTTCTTTTAAAACACAAATTTGATTTAAGGGTCTATCGATAATGGGGCACGCCAATATTGCAATGAACTCAAAACTAAACATACAAAGTCTGCAAGTCTTATGCTATAGCTCTTACTGTAGACTTATTTATTTAAATTCCTTGTGCACTGCCTTTCATTTCAGAGAAATACCGTGAGGTTTGCAGGACAATAAAAACACAACACACAACAAAACACAACAATAAAAACAGTAACAATCAGAGGGAAAACAACAGTTACAATTATAGTAGCCAAAGATGTCAGGGGAGAAGTATTAATACAATACAAAAGACATGTGAATATGAAATACACTGGAAAACCATGGTAAATTTAGGAAGCTGTCCTGACTCCCACTCAGACTGCAACAACTCAGGCTTTTAGTCATAAGTAAGGTAGATATATTTACTGAACTCTACTCTAGTAGAGGTACAGGCTTAGCAACAGGTGGAGTCACAGCAGCCTTTATACTCAGGGTAGGTGACAGGAAAGGTGAGGCTACTCAGGCTGGAAGCAGTGCTTCAAGTTCACGGAGTCCAAGATCAGGGCAAGGAATTCAGAACTACATGGAAGCAATGAAGACATCCCAATGGGTTAGCATGCCCACCCACCAATCCTGTTGTGGATTTTGCTGCTCTGACAACATCAGGATTGGCAACTGGAGAAGTTTATTCTGAGTAGAAAAGATTAAATGCCCAGTGCATCACATGCAAGTTTTTTTAATACACAATTTGTGTATGCAAGCAAATGTGAATATCCAGAAACTGAAAGTGTTCCATCCAGTGAACAATGACAGGAATTGAAGTGAAATTGTTGACATTCAATGCATACGTCTGACATGAAAGGCTTATACCAGTGAATGCTGATATTTGTTGCTGTCAACTTTGACACTGGAATGTCCATATTTGTCAAATTCTAGGCATTTGCTATAAGATTGTGCTGGTCCCGGGGGGAAGGTTACCGTTGGCGTAGTCAAAGTCCGGTCCTGGGTCACTAGCCTGGAAACAGTTCACAAGGAGCGGGGCGAGGTCCGAAGCAGGAAGCCGGGCGGGGACAGGAACACTGGAGGGTCAGGTCTGGGTCCGGGAAGGAACAAGTACTCAACAACGATGTTGCTCCCGCAACCTGGGACCGGGCTGACTGGCCTTTATCTTCTCTGAGGCCAGGGGCAGTCCCGGCCCCCAGGAGACCCGCCTCTCCTGGCCTTAAGGCGAGCACTCCTCCTGGGAGAAACCAGTTCCCTTCGCCTCTCTGCCCTGAGCCTCTGCAGTTCAGGAGCGGCTGAAGGGTTACTGGGCCCAGGGGGAGACTCACCTGTAGGCACTGAGTCCTCAACCACCTCTGGAGCCAGAGTGGATTCACCTGGTGCCTGCTCCTGAGGATCCGGCACAGGTGCAGGTGCCTCAGAATCAAGGCCCTGCCCCAGTTCAGCCGGCCCTGGAGGCAGGGACTCCTGTGCAGGCTGGGATTCCTCTGGTTCACCCTCTGAATCGGATTCCCAGGCCATCACAAAGATACACAAAACTTTTGCAAGTTTTCTACAGTCTGTAAACTGTTTGGTTGTTGTTGCTGCTGCTGCTGCCATTGTGTTTATTTCTCACATCTATACACCATCTGTAAGGACCCAAATTTCCTGCTTACCAGGGTCAGAGGAGCACGGGTGGCACTGGAATATGATGACGTGACCACTCCTACTTGGGGATGCTGCAACACTACCCCAGTAAAAAACAGAGACGTCACATCCACACCAAACATTCATGCAGTTCATTAAGAGCGCTGAGATTTGTAAGCATACATGTTTCTCTCAAATAAATTTATTATAATTATCATTATTAGTAACCCTCCCATCTGGGTTTCCCCAGCCACTTTGGGTGACTCCCAGCATATATAAAAAACGTAATAAAACATCAAACAATAAAAACTTCCCTAAACAGGACTGCCTTCAGATGTCTTCTAAAAGTCAGATAGTGGTTTATTTCCTTGACATCTGATGGGAGGGCGTTCCACAGGGCGGGCGCCACTACTGAGAAGGCCCTCTGCCTGGTTCCCTGTAACCTCACTTCTCACAGTGAGGGAACCGCCAGAAGGTCCTCGGTGCTGGACCTCAGTGTCTGGGCTGAACGATGGGGGGTGGAGACATTCCTTCAGGTATACTGGGCCGAGGCCATTTAGGGCTTTAAAGGTCAACACCAACACTTTGAAGTGCACTCCAAAACGTGCTGGGAGCCAATGTAGGTCTTTCAAGATGTTATGTGGTCTCGGCGGTCACTCCCAGTCACCAGTCTGGCTGCCGCATTCTGGATTAGTTGTAGTTTCTGGGTCACCTTCAAAGGTAGCCCCACGTAGAGTGTGTTGCAGTAGTCCAAGCAGGAGATAACTAGAGCATGCACCACTCTGGTGAGACAGTCCGCGGGCAGGTAGGGTCTCATCCTGCGTACCAGATGGAGCTGATAGACAGCTGCCCTGGACACAGAATTAACCTGTGACTCCATGGACAGCTGTGAGTCCAAAATGACTCCCAGGCTGCACACCTGGTCCTTCAGGGGCACAGTTGCCCCATTCAGAACCAGGGAGTCCTCCACACCAGCCTGCCCCCTGTCCCCCAAGAACAGTACTTCTGTTTTTTGTAGTTTTGTTTAACCTTTTCCTGTTACCTTGTCATTGAATACAGCACAGGGGTGTCGCTCATTAGGAGGGAACTGCATGAAAAATGCCCCAGGCTCAATCCTTGGTATATTGAGATTGGGCTGGGAATGTCTCTGACCTGAAACCCAGGAGAGCCCCTGTCAGTCAGCATAGATAATACTGTGCTAGATGGACCAAGAAGCCATTGAAAGAAGCAATTGAAGGGAGAGGATAAAAGTAAAGGAATGAGCACAACTGCTCTTCCAAAGATCTCACCGTAGCATGAGGAGTGTTACCCCATTTTATCCTCACAGTGGTCCTATGATGTAGGGTAGGCTTGTAAGTGGTAGCCCCAAGGTCATCTCACTGAGTTTTATGGATGAGTGATGACTTGAATTCTGACCTCAGTTGAACCCAAGTGCCATTGTTGCTTATGAAGTAGGACTAAGTAATAATATTTGAATATTTTACTATTTAATTTCTCACCTAGAGAGAATCTAAGGCTCTGTCCTAATTTCTTTCAAATTCTGTTAAGAAATTAGGACAGAGCCTTAGACTCCCTCTAGGTGAGAAATGAAATGGTAAAATATTCAAATATTATTACTTAATCCTACTTCATAAGCAACACACACTTGATATATTCACACTATTTTTTAGTCTTTGGACACACAGGAACAAACTAGAGTGACAATAAGGCTTTGTGATAATAACTTGCACGAACAAGCACTGAGAGGCAACCAACTACTAAGAAAATTAATCATCATCTTTGTTCTCTTATTTCTGGGTGTTGTTGTTGCTTTAAAAAAAAAAACAACACTATCCAAAAGGTATCAGTATATGTTTCTAATATATTTAACAGGAAGTAAAAAATGCAAATACTAGCAAGATTTTGATGTCGCAATCAATAAAGAAAAATAATTACCTTAACATCCATTGTATTGACGGATCCTTAGAAGCTCTCTACGGTGATTATGTTAAATTTTTATCAATTCCCTTTGTGGAAGGATAGAACTATTTATACAAACATTGACTTTATTCTCAGAAAACTTAACAATTTATGCCTGTAATGGTATATAAAATTACAGTACCAGAGATGAAACAGCAATGGTTGTAATTACGAGTACTTACAGAGTGCTTCTTATCTTCAGACAGCAGTACTTAGCACATACAATACCACATCTGATACTACATCCATTCTACTGGTCAAGTACCGTACCTTACTTGGAATCTAACAATAGGCATGCCATTGGACCCAGGTGTTAGCTATCGGTTAACTGTATGCTCCAGAAAACTCCCAGCAGTATGGCTAATGGGCAGGGTCAATGGGAGTTGTATTCCAATATATCTGGAGGGCTCCATGTTAGAGAAGGCTGCCATAGTTGAAGGAACCCATTTGTTGCAATTATAAAATAGTCACAGATAACTTTGCTAAGATAAATGAATGCCCAAATTGTCAGCCTTGTACAGGTGAGGGAAGACTCACGGGATTTCTCGTTTCCACTAGAATCCTGAGGTGCGCCAACTAAGGTCAGATTCAAAATGGTGCCAATGATCTCCTGCTCTCTAGGAGCCATACACTGGGACGAGCTGCATAAACAAATACTAATCCACATCTTGACTATAGATCAGAGATTCCAACTGTTTACCAGGGGTTCCCAAACTTGGGTCTCCAGCTGCTTTTGGACTACAACTCCCATCATCCCTAGCTAGCAGGACCAATGGTCAGGGATGATGGGAATGGTAGTCTAAAAACAGCTGGAGACCCAAGTTTGGGAAACACTGGTCTAGACCAAAAATTGCTACTGGTAAACAACTGCGAGTTGGAAAAACTTGCTGATGAACTACTGCTTGTGATGGTGGGACCTTTTTCAGACCAAGGGATGTTTTCCCTTTTAGTGGAAACTTCTGGGGCAGGGGAGTCACAAATAGGAGGGCAAGGCAAGGCAAAAATGGAAGAGGGAGCAATCATACAACTTTTATCTTTGTATAGTAGACTAGATTTTGCACACTCACAGACCACTCTTGACCCTCCACCCAGGCAAAGAAGAGGCATTACAGAGTTCAAAGGCACACTCTTTCCAGGCAAAAACACTCAAGGAAAGAGAGAAGCAGGATCTGTGAAGGCTGTAGCCTGGGAAAAGGGGGTGTGACATGGGGATAGAGTTGAGGCCTAGGCAGAAAGGCTTGCAAAACTGTATTCAGCTTCACTCTCACCCAGAGATCCAACAGAAGTTACATCTGCCTTCTTTTCTACCCATGCCCGGCCTTGAACATCATCACATCAGCTCTTTAAGACAATGGGTTGCACTCAACATAGCGCTAAAAATCACTTTGCAGGAGCAGAACGACTTCTGTTAGCACATCAGGACTTTCAACCCCTCTGCTCCCATTGCATGCCCCCTAAATCTGTTCTGGGTTCCCTCCCCCACAAACTTCCAGAGTAGATTTGGGACTGGTGAGGTGTGTTCAGAGGGGAGAGGAAAGTGGAATTTAGCTGCAAAAGCAGAAGTCATTCCACTTGCACATTAATTTAGTTGAACACCACGCAATGTGAAGAGGCTGGCAAGGAAAGAGCAATACAGGGGTACCTCGGGTTACATACGCTTCAGGTTACATACGCTTCAGGTTAAAGACTCCGCTAACCCAGAAATAGTGCTTAAGGTTAAGAACTTTGCTTCAGGATGAGAACAGAAATTGGGCTCCGGCGGTGCGGCAGCAGCAGGAAGTCCCATTAGCTAAAGTGGTGCTTCAGGTTAAGAACAGTTTCAGATTAAGAGTGGACCTCCAGAACGAATTAAGTACTGTACTGGACATGGGGAGGAACTGCATCTTCTCTCAGAATTTCCTATGCTTAGGAGAAACTGGAACCACGGATACTTAATATGTAACAGGCCTTAAGTCTGATAGCCAGCATTTCCAGTTTAGAAAGAATACCTGGTTAGTAGGGATGGGCAAGACTCATCTACAATCTTTTTCTTAAAAATAAAAATAAAAATTATACTTTTCAAATTTATACATTTCACTGATTTTACAATCATTTTGACATTTCGAAACTTGACTTCCTTCCCCCGCTTTCTGCAATTCCTTAAATTTATTTTTAATATCTTCTGCATATCCAAATTAACTTAATTTGTTCTTTTATTCCTCTTCTTTAAATATATACTCTTATGAAACTTCAGGTTATTACAATAATCCTGCCAATGTGTTTATCTGTTTAGACTCGCCTATAATCCTGGTGAGGTGGAATATCCATCACCCCTACAAATCAGGATGGATTAGTTAGCAAATGTATACTTCTAGATTTTTTCCACTTTCAGTCAGTCTCCTTCCCAATTTGTTCTCTATTTCCCTTTTATTCTCTTGTTGTTATATTGTGTTACACATCACCTTGTAACCTTTTTTTTTTTTTTGGCAGGACCATGATTTAAAAGCAATTTTGGATGGCAAACATTTGATGCAGCTGTAAGAGCAAAATAATAAAGAATTCTACCTCCCACATAGTAAATCACTTCCAAGCTGTTTTATCTTGGGACAAACTGAGGAAGATTATGCATGCCCCAAGCATCTCAACTTTGAATGATTGGGAATCTCTCTGTTTAAAAAGGGAAGCAAAGGGAGCTACGCACTTGCTCATTACCTGATCTTGAGACGGCAAGTTTTAATGATCAATTTGGAAATGTGTGAAGAAAAGTGACTTCATTCTGAGTTTAAGTTTGATTAACATTAATTGTATCAGATGCCTTCCACTGCTCGCATTACGTGAAAGGCTATGCCAATGAAAAGGTAAAATTAACCTTAGGCCGGTGGAGCAGAATTGCTTATACCAACACTGAATTTGACTCAGATTAGCTCAAGGGCAATCTTGGATACTTGTTGAAGTCAGTGGGATTCTGCTGGTCTAAGCCAGAGTGGAATTTAATCCTTACGTTTTGATTAAGTGGAATGATGACGAATGCTTTCTGCGGACAATTTTGTGTACTTTTCTAAGAAGTGAAACCATCTTTCCCTAGGCCCATCGTAATACGTCTCGTTGAAAGGACTAAATTGTAGGGAATTACGTGCGCGAGTCACAGGTTCTTTTGTTCTCTGGGCCGCTGAGATCCAGTGTGGAGCCAGGGGAAGAAAGTGTTTCCGTTCCTTTAAAGTAACTGGAGGTCATGCCAGGTGGGGAAGAAGTAGGGGAAGGGACATCACTTCTCCCCCCATCAGAACCATAAGTGCCTTCTCCCCAGCTGACATTTGGAGTGAGGAAGCAGTTACCACAATATGTGAAATCAGGTCTCCAAGAAGCACATTGCTAGTAGCAGATGGTCGAAGCATGAACAGTCTAGAGCAGAGGTTTTCACCCTTTTGGGGTCCATGGCTCCCTTGACCAACTCCATTCTTTCTGTGGCACTGTGTGGGGCTCACCCCTCGCCCGCACAGCTGGCAGCCGCTCACCCCTTTTCGAACACCCTCCCTTGTGGAGTGTTCCTTCAGTTTACTCTCTTCTCCCCTCTCCTTGGGAGTCCTCCAGGTGGCTGCTGCTGCTGTCCCTGGTCTCTGAGCTCTCCCAAAGAGAGGTGCCTCCTCCCACTGCCCCACAGAGCCCTGGGAAGCACCCCCTGGCCAGCCCCAGAGGCACCATTCACCTGGGCAGCTTGCAGCCAGAACTGTTGCAACAAACAGCTGTGCAAGCCTTTGGGAGGCAGAGATGCGAGAGGGCATTGGAGGAGGGAGAGAAGGAAAGAGGGACAGAGGCCGGTGTTGCCCATGGCACCCTTGACCATCATTCAAAGCACCCCAGGGTGCCATGGCACACTGGTTGAAAAACCACCGGCCTAGAGAATGAGAATATTTTGCCTCCAGTGGAGGCCATCTACACAATGCTTCAACCAAGCAAATACTCAATACATAGGAAAATCAATGCCAAGTCTGTAGACTCTTCTTTTCTTGTCCAGGGAGTTCCAGGAACTAAATAATACGACCCATGCCACAGACTAGTCATGCATGCTCTAGAACAGCTTTCTGCAACCTAGTTCCCTCCAAATGTTGTTGGATTACAACTCCCATAATCCATTGCTGCTGGCCATGCTGGCTGGGGCAGATGAGACTTGGAGCCAAATATCTGGAGGAATGAGAAAGGCTAAATATGCAGTAGGCTATTGTACTGGAATGTTCCAGGCAGTCTTGGTTGTGAGTCCTGGAAAACCTGATCCCAGCTTTGCAGGCCTTTTTCTGCCCAGCCTGGGAGGATGGGGCCTGATTGACTCCAGCTACAAAAAGCTGAGACTGCTGAAGAGGCCAGAGGCCATCTTGGCTTTCTCTTGGCTGTGGCCCAAACGGCCACAGTTGCTGCCCGTCATGAACTGCCATGGGCAGGATTGGCAGCGACAGCAGCAGATATGTTCTATGCTTATGGTAATATTTTATTCTCTTGTTAATTATGTTGTTTTAAATGTGTGTTTTATGTTTCACTTCCTTCAGTAATGTTTTCTTTTCAATGTTTATGGGTTTGTTTGTTTTTTGGTAACTTTGCTGTGTTCACTGTGTATTCTGTAGTTGACCTCCTTTGTGAAGTTTTATTTTGAATTGTTTAAGATAATATTTTAGTTTCCTGTTAAGCATTTTTCTTTGAATGTATACTTTATATTTGACTTTCTTCAACATTGTTTTATTCTGGATTGTTTTACAGTCATACCTCGGGTTTAATATGCTTCATGTTGAGCGTGTTCCAGTTGCGCTCCGCGGCAACCCAGAAGTAACGAAGCACGTTACTTCCGGGTTTCGCCGCTTGCGTATTCACAGACGCTCAAAATGATGTCACACGCATGTGCAGAAGTGGCGAAAAGGGACGTGCGCATGCGCAGATGTGCCGTTGCTAGTCACGTTTACTTCTGGATGCGAACAGGGCTCCGGAACGGATCCCGTTTGCATCCCGAGGTACCACTGTATTTGATGTTTGAATGTGTTGTAAACTTTTTTGAGATATTTTTCTTAAAAATATAAAGTGGTATAGGAACAACAACAACAACCATATTCACATAAATGCAGAATGGTAAATAAAATAAATAACTGAATGAAATGTCACCATGGATGGAAATTATAGCCAAAAATATGGTTGCATGTTGCTGTTGTTGATTTTGGATAACTTTAGCCTCATGCACTCATTCCAGAGGTTGGTTTCCAATGCTTCGGGATTCTACAAAGTCTGTTCCAGAGGGTCTCCAACACTCCATATCTTGGGTTTCTTTTTCTGGAGGGTATGCAGGGAGCTGGATCGGCCAAGGAAGTTCCATTGTTATCAGGCAGCTGCAAGATACTCCCACAGCCAATTGCCAGGAATGTACAAAGACAAGGAAAAGTTTCTTACCATTCATTTTTTATTCAGTATTTACAGAGAGAAGCTTTGGAACACAGCCTCTTGGATAATGGTGTTGTCCTGAGTGAATCTCCATCCCCCCATCTCTCCTACTTCCTCATTCATCATTCTCTTTTTTTAATATATACAACATAACGTCAAAATACAGAAATACAATAAGCATAACATACAACAATACAAACAACCAAATAAAAGACTTCCTTTACCCTATATCTGGCCTCCTTATAAGTTGTTTCCTTTATGAATAATTATTAAGATTTTTCTAATTATAACTTAAATATCCACAAAGTCTTCTGCAGACATTAACCGAAACAAGTCCAGGTATGTATTTTAGGGCACTGTTTTGTGAAGTATTCTCTGCATTTTCCTCATTCTCATTGTCTTCTCTATGGGTGTTGCTATGTGCCCTCTGTCTTAGAGCTCTTTGCTCTCCTACTTTTAGGGCTCACTATGTTCTAGGAGATGGTGGGTCTGGAATGCTTTCTAGTGACGACGTGTCAGCCAGCTGCTCTGGCTCTGCCTGCTCCTCCTCTCCCATTATTTCCCAACTTTTCCCCTCATCTTCCTCTGAGCTGTGACCTCCCTCAAATCCCTGATGTAATTCTGAACTGTCTTCTTCTTCTCTGGAAGGGCCAGGCTGGGGAGTCAGTCTCCACCGTTCCTCCTCTGCTCAGTCCCTGACAAATTGTGTGCATGGAACCATTGCATCAGCAGAATGGCAGTGTTGGACGTGGCCTTTAAGGTTTGGTCATTTTGATTCTGAAACAAACTCATCTTGGTAGCTATGAAACGACTGTTTCATTTTTGAACTGTTGATTTCTAGCTATTAGGCGTTATTTCCATCTTTTCCTCTTAGAGATGCTGTTGAACTTATGGCAACAAAGGATGGGAGCTGTAGCCAAACAACCAAACAGAGGGTACCACAGACTCTCAAGTGCATCTCCAAACTGGTTTAACTTCCATCCATTTTCTCCCAAGATCCTTAAGAACTGTAGTTTTGTGCAGAGACTTGGGTTCTCCAATGGAGAATCCTTAGCAGCTTACCTGTTCTATGATTCTCAGAATGCTTTGTGGGAAGCCACAGGTTAATTAGGTATAAAACTGATACATATTCATAAGAATCTAAAGCTGCTCCAAATTTTCTTACTCTTGACCACTGGCCATGCTTGCTAGGGCATTGCTTTAGCTACCCCTTGATCCAAGTAGAGAACCAGATCCAACAGCCAAGACTCTACACAGTATACTTTTGAATCAATAGCCATAGAATTGTAAGTCTGAATGCGGAATACTAATTAAATCTACATGAATTGTACATAGGATCGCATATTTAAACCATGAAGATGGGGCGTATTTAAATCTTTCCCTTCCATCATGGTTGCTCTAAGTTGCTAATGGGAGTGGGGGAGAGGTGGAAGCTTTAATAGTAGTAGTAGTAGTAGTAGTAGTAGTAGTAGTAATAGTAATAATAGTAATAATAGTAATAATTTATTATTTATACCCTGCCCATCTGGCTGGGTTTCCCCAGCCACTCTGGGCAGCTTCCAACAGAATATTAAAAAATACAATAAAACATCAAACATTTAAAACTTCTAAAGTTTTTAATGTCTTCTAAAAGTCAGATAGTTGTTTATTTCCTTGACATCTGATGGGAGGGCATTCCACAGGGTGGGCGCCACTACCAAGAAGGCCCTCTGCCTGCTTCCTATATATGGCTGTTTCCTTGCTCTTCTTCATTTCAGGGTGCTCTCAGGTCTTTGCTTCCTTCTGTGGAAAACTGGGCAATATTAGATGTTTGGATCTCTGCACAAAGTATTAGTATATCACCTCTCCAAGCTAAAAACATAATGATCTCTATGCAGCTTGAGGAATATTTAAACAACTATGCATTAGACAAAAGTATGTGTGTAGAAGCCCTTGGCTAAAATGGACAGAAGGTGTCAGCATTTCCTTATGTTGCAAAACCAAAGGGGCAAAAAATCAGGCTGGCTTGGAAAGAGGTTAGAAACAGGCTATCCCTGTTAAGGAACCATTGCAGCTGGCACACAGGTAGGAGCTGTAAACAAGACACTCCATGCCAGTGAAGCCACCTGACAAGGTCAAATCCAGGAGTACCCCCAGACCACATGACTGATCTTCAAGGGAATGGAATCTCATCTACAACAAGCAGCTTATTAATTCCTGCACTTGGCAACTGATCGTTCACAGCACCTCTGTCTTAGATACTGAACATGGCACGACACAACCATATTTCGGACTCCTCGCCTGTAGACAAACCAACAACCAGCGTTTTCTTCTCAGAGCCTCTAGTGCATCTTCGTGGACCACATTTTTTTCCTTGCAGACCTTATTTGTCCATTTATAGGCCTGAAGCAGTTGACTGTAGACTGGTGATTTGTCTTGAACAGGATCTAAACTCAACAGTCCACCATTGTGGAGAGGATGGTTCTTCGGCAGCTTGCCCGCAAAATTACTCAGACGGTCCAAATCACCCAAGTCTCGGCTGATGGGAATGGATGGTCTCCTGAAAGATGGAGATGAAGCTCCTCTCGTGGCCTTCCAAGGCCTCCTTGTTGTGTCTGCCAACCTTGAGGCAGTCAAAGATGCAGCCGGGATGCCCTTGATAGTCTGGACGAAGGCCTCCAGTTTGATGCTGGCACTCAACCCCCTCTGAATATTATGGTTCAGAGATTGGGGAGGGTAAGTATTTCAGACCAGTGGAGGAATCATGTTAATACCTACTTTAAATTAAAGAAAATTTTGTAAAGATGTTAACGCCAGTTAAGTTGGCAAAGATATACAAATTGAAATCCAACCTCTGTTGGAGATGCGGTGGAGAAATAGGAACAACAATACATATGTGGTGGAGGTGTGAGGAAATTAAGAAATTTTGGATAGTAGTACACGAAGAACTAAAGAAGATGTTGAAAATATCATTAACAAAGAAACCAGAGACATATCTTCTTGGATTGATAGATGATGAGATACCACAGGGGAAGGGGGAGAGAATTCTTCTATATGCAAGCACAGCTGCTAGAACAGTGATTGCTGCTAGGTGGAAGTCACAAACTATACCCACAAAGGAGGAATGGATTTGTAAACTAAATGAATATTTAATTTTGGCAAAATTAACTGCTATAATAAGAAATCAGTCAAATAAAAAATTAAAAAAGGAGTGGAAATGTTTTGATGAATATATGGCAAAATATTGCTCAAAAAAAGATATGCTAATATGCCTACATTAAAATGTGAAGTACTGGATGGAAGAAAGATTAGTAAGGAAAAATAATAAGAATATATAGATGATTTGAGACGGTTGTAGAATGCAAAGATTATTGTAAATTGTATAATGTGGAGGAAATCAAGTGGGGGCGGAGGGAAGTGGGAGGAAGGAGAAAAGAATAATATGATGGATTGAGTAAATAGAAATGTAAATGTATGGGGGGATGGGGAGGAAATGGTTTGACGTTGGTACATCTGTATTGTAAAGTAATATGTGAAAACCAATAAATAAATAAACACAAAAAATACCTACTTTAAATACAAATTCTTAACAGAAAATATTGTGACTATGCAAACGTAATCGGGTAAAATATTGCCTGGGGCTTAAGAGTATAATAAACACATGTTTATCAGCATGGTATAGGTAAAAAGAATTAGCAACAGATGTTTCTCCAATTGCCCCAGTTGTTGTCAGGGGTGGGAAGGAGCCCAGAGGGATATGTGGGCAGAGGGGGCAAGTGGAGAGGGGGAAGGATGCAGTGATTTGTGGGCTTCCATGTCACCTGTGAAGCAGCTGCTGGTGTTGGTGGAAGAGGGAATCAGGAAGAGGAAACTAGGCAGCCAAAGACAAGGGAGAAGGAGGCAGGATAAGAGGGGCAGAAGGCCATGGAATTTGGAGAGCCTGCAGCACTCCCAAAGAGAGTCAATCAGTCAACAAGGGTGTGATCTGATGCTGATGTTTTATGATCTTCATATAAAATGTGAAGGTAGGAAGATGTTGCTACAATTTTTACTGAGATCCTCCTGCACAGGTAGCTGATCTATGGTAAATCATGCAGAAGCCATAGAGGCTTTCTGGAGCCAGTGCAGTTAACAGCCATGAGACCCTTGCACAGTGGTTAGAATTTTTCAGCATGCTTTTTTTGGACACCGCAGTTTGCAATTGTGCACATGGCACAAATCATCTTAGGAGGCGTCTGCTGTCTGTGCTGTTCGTACAGACAGGTGTGCATGTTTTCAAACTAGTGTGCAAAGGTGTTCTCTATTCCCCTCCCCACAATTAGTGTTTCCGTGTCCTTAAAAAAAAAAAATTCACAGTCATCCAAAAGAGAGGGGCTGGAAACTGGTGTGTTGCTAAACAGAGCATATATATGTCTGTTATCGGTACAGAGAGACAGCTAAGTTACTGTGCTGCTTCCTATTTTGCCTATTTCATTCACTGGCAAGTTAAACATGGTGAGGGGGTGTGGCCAAGACCTGCAACATCAGTAGGTCTGCATGAATAGGTGACCTGAGAAAGTGCTTTCTGGGTCCATAAGTACTGGTGCTGTGCTGTTTTATTGTATTTACTTGTATGGTTTTAATAGATTTCTTATATGTGTGTTATATATAGTTTTAATTTTATCATTGATTAATTGAGGGGGTTATGCCCCCCCTACATTTTGAATGATTCTTATTTTTATTTGTAAGGTAAAAGGTAAAGGTAAAGGACCCCTGGACGGTTAAGTCCAGACAAAGGTGATTATGGGGTTGCGGCGCTCATCTCGCTTTCTGGCCGAGGGAGCCGGCATTTGTCCACAGACAGCTTTCCCGGTTATGTGGCCAGCATGACAAAACCACTTCTGGTGCAACGGGACACAGTGACAGAAGCCTGAGTGCACAGAAATGCTGTTTACCTTTCAGCTGCAGCAGTATCTATTTGTACTAGCATGCTTTCGAACTGCTAGGTTGGCAGGGGCTGGGACAAAGCAATGAGAGCGGAGATTCGAACCGCCAACCTTCTGATCGGCAAGCCCAAGAGGCTCAGTAGCTTAGACCACAGCACCACTCGTACAGACGTTCCTTTACCTTTTACCTTTTATTTGTAAGCCACCTTGAGTACCTATCAGGGAAAAAGGTGCAGAATAATAATAATAATAATAATAATAATAATAATAATAATAATAATAATTGAACCCAGCAACCACTTGAGAAGTGCACTCTTGGCACAAATCAGATTAAAACCATTCCTGGATGACATCCTGTGCACAGCACCCCTAAATGGCACCATCCTGCACCCAGCACTGAATGCACATCGTGACATACTGTGTACAAGGCCCCTATCTTTAACTAGAAGACCTCTGTCACAGAAGTTCCCCGATGGCAGAAAATGAATGAAAGTCATTTCGGAAACCTCACAAGGGAAGTTATTTCTGAAAGGGCAGGAGACAACCTAGTGGAACACACCGATTTCACACACAGAAACCCCAGACTCAATTACTGGTGCATCTGGTTTAAGGATAAGGACATTCCAGGCACTTTCCAAAACTCAACCCTTATCCCTGGTGTAACAAAGAAATCCAAAACCCAATTGTTAAGACAGAATACGTCTTGCAATTTCCCCTCTTTAAATAGCATACTGGCCCTGCAGCTGGCAAAAGTGAGTTTAAATACACAAGTCTGGACTCAGGGTATTAGTCATAGAATCATAGAGTTTTAGGGTCGAAAGATACCCCAAGGGTCATGTAGTTCAACCTGTGGGCATAGGCAAGATTTATCGGGGGGGGGGGTGGATGACACCCTCCTGACACCATCCTCTCTGTCTGGCTCTGTCTAGCAGATCGGGAATGAAATGCCTCAACAACAGTTGTTTTAAATTTCTTTCAAACCCAAGAGCTCAGAAAAATCTGTCAAAATCTTCAGTCGTTTGAAAACTTGGAAGTTAAATAAAAAATTAACATCGGGGAATACCTTCCATGCGATAAATGAGTCATCATCCAAGTTACCTCAGTGAGCATTTCAATTTCAAATATTCTGATTATTTCTACTTTAAGTATTCTTATTTATTTACTTAAGGGGGGCAGCTGTACCCCACTGTCCCCCAGGCCACGCCCATGGTCCAACCCCCTTCCATTCAGTAATCTCAACCTGAACTCCCCCATCTAATTGGACCCCGCTTAGCTTAGCTTTGCAAATGGGCTAGCAGTTTTAATTGCCTTTGGCATCTGCACATCCATTGGGGCATGCCTAAGGCAGGGGCGAAACTAGGCTTTATTTCACCTGGGTCAAAGACCCAGTTTGGCACACACAAACATGCATTTGCTGGGAGCCTCAATGGCACCCTTCTGGAAGCTTCACCCAGGGCAAAAAATACCTGGCTAGCCCCACCCCCTCCCTGTACCTATGGGTGCCACCAGCACCCATACTTACAGGGTGCCACCTGTAAATATACCCAGGGGCAAGTGGCACTGTGGGTTAAACCACAGAGCCTAGGGCTTGCTGATCAGAAGGTTAGCGGTTCGAAACCCCGCGACGGGGTGAGCTCCCGTTCCTCAGTCCCTGCTCCTGCCAACCTAGCAGTTTGAAAGCATGTCAAAGTGCAAGTAGATAAATAGGTACCGCTCCGGCGGGAAGGTAAACGGTGTTTCCGTGCAGTGCTCTGGTTCGCCAGAAGCGGCTTAGTCATGCTGGCCACATGACCCGGAAGCTGTACGCCGGCTCCCTCAGCCAATAAAGCGAGATGAGCGCCGCAACCTCAGAGTCGGTCACGACTGGACCTAACGGTCAGGGGTCCCTTTACCTTTAGGTCCCATTGAGGGGCTCGTTCCCAAGTAAACATGCTCACGATTGCGCTGTAAGTCTTATGCAGACTTGCCTAGTGTTTTACCTGATGATGCAACTCAGTGAAGCTCGCTCCTGAGCGGCTACGTGCCAAGCATCCCTGCGCATAACTGTTACCTGGAACTGGGCGTTCCGTTCCTCCGCCCCCCCCCCCTTAAGCATTTGAATTAAACGCAGGCAGCCTTTGAGCGCTGGTGGTCTTCCACACACCCAGCCCTACTTTTCGAGGTAGCCAGCAGCACTTCCGCTACTTCCGGTTACCTACCCAAGAGAGGGAGAGCATCGCCTGGATGCGCCCTTAAACCACCTGGGGCCGTCTGTGCGCTTTGAAAGTTGCCCTGCTTTTCTGGTCCCCTCCAGCTTCTTCCTGGGGCTCTGACGCCCCTCCGCCATTAACCTGCCTCCGCTTTAATGTAGTGTGTAAAAACAAAACAAAAAAACAAACCTGCAATGGCCCAAAGAACTGAGAAAGAAAGCTTGCCCCGAGAACAACGCCTGGATGCTTTGCGCACGGAACGAGCCGCCGCCTTCCTTTGCAGCTAGGGATTGCTTGCTCCTCCGCTGCGCTTTCCCCGGCTCGCCCTCAATCCCAGGTCCCCAGAAAGAGCCGGGATTGCAGCTTGGGCTGCAGTCAAGAGCCAAGGCTACCTGGGATGGCCGCTGCAGCCGCCGTTGCTGCTGCTGCTGCTGCCGCTTGGTTTTTGAGCCACACGCGCCGCCTCCCGTAGCGGAGCGCTCGCGTCCCCGCGCGCCTCTGCCTTGCGCCTCGGTCCCTGCCTCGGCAGCGCATTGAGCTGGCGGAGTGTCGGAGGTTGGCTCGGGCGCTTTGGAGCCCGGAGCGCGCGGTTCCCTGGACTCGGAGGGGAAAGGCAGGGAGAATCCCCATGAGAAAATCGCCGTGAAAGTGTGGTTTCATTTTATTTTTGTACCCAAAGCGAAGGGGCTGTCTGGCAGCCGCTGGGTCCTCGCTATTTATCGTATGTGTGGTGAGGGCACTGCAGGAAAACTGAAAGAGGAATGATGCCCGCGTCCCATATGAGGTGAAGGGGAAACGGGAGCTTTGGGGAGGGGTAAGTATGCAACCGCGCGCCGCGGAGATATTAAATGAATGGCGGCGTAACGCGACACAGGTCTAGTCAAGAGCAAGCCCCGTTGAGATCGGTGGGACTTACTCCGAGGTAAGTGCGTTTAAGCCTTAAAGGGCTGCAAGCTTGTACTCCCTTACCATGGAGTGTTGAGTCCCACACTGAACTCGATGGGGCTTACTCCCGAGTAAGACACGCATTGGGATTGCGCTGTGTTACCGCGGGGGTCCGCTCAGGCAACTGCTACTTTTGCGAACTCTCTTAGCAGTTTCTCTTCGGTTTTCGCGCAATGGGTAATCGTTTCATTTATTTATTTATCTGCATGCAGATTTCGGAAGGGGAGAGAGAGAGAGAAAAAGGGCGTTGCATATTTTCTGGGTTATCGAGGTTCGCTCTTGTAAACAGGGGGCTTGGGTCCGGGAGGAGGGAAACCAGTGTGCACTCAAGTCAGTTAAAGAAGCGGGGAGCCTCTCTTGTGTGTACAGTTGATGTTTAAATTAAACATAAGAAAAACAGCCATTCCTCCGCGCGCGCCCCCCTCTCCCCCGCCTTAATTTTTGGACGCTTTGCCGATTTCATTAACCCCAATAAACTAATCAAGTGGTTAAAAGTGTCAAGTAAAGACTGGGAATGAATGTGTCTGTGTGTGTGTGTGTGTGTGTGTGTGTGTGTGTGTGTGTGTCTGTTTGCGGGGGGGGGGAGAGGAAGAGAAGAGAGGCTTGGCTCCGCAGTTATTTATTTATTTATTTATTTGCTTGCTTCCACTATGAATTCTCCCCAATAGCTTTGCAAGAAAGGAAGGGGGAGAAATGGAGAGAAGGGAGGGAGAAATATCTGTAGGCGAGGGAAGAACGACCCCTGCAGTTGCATTGCGGAAAATCTCCGTTGCTTTGCTGGAGAATTAACGGGAGCTTGAGCTGTGGGGTTTTTTGGGGGGTTTTTTTTTCTTTTGGCAAGGAAACCTGCGCTTGGTATTTTGTCCTCCCTCCCTCCCTCTCTCCCTCGCCCTCTCTCCTTGGTTTAGATGTAGGTGAAATAACCATGCGAAAAGCTTAAAATCCGTTGCAATGTGTATATTAATCTCCATGTCATCATTTTGTAGTGAGAGAGCTGGAGAGGAAGGCGCCGGGATGGTGTGATTGCCGTGGTGATGCCCCAGTGAGGCGTGCAGAGTTCGGGGACAACTTGGCAGTTCGGGTCCCCTGGAATTGAGAGAGACTTTCCGGAGCGGGGAGCAGCGGTCGGGCTTTTCCCCCCGTCTATGTCTTGTTGGGAGATCTGGTGGATTTTTCTCGCTCTCCTGGAGGAAGGAGAAGAAGAAGAAGCTGGTGCCGGCGGTTGGCTCCTTGGTCTCTGCTGGAGGGCGAAGGAAGAGAAGGGATCTCGCTTGAGCTGTGTGGAGGGAGAACTCGGACATGTGTCAGCACATCTGGGGAATACAGGCTGCGAGTCCGAAAGGGGGTTTTCTGGGTCCGTCCAAACTGCGATATTGATCCTTGTTTTTCTTCGCCGAGGGATGCACTTGGCATGAGAATCGGAGGATGGAAATTGTTTGGGAGGTGCTCTTTCTTCTGCAAGCCAATTTCATCATCTGCATTTCAGGTACGCAGCAAAACAGAACGAGCGGGTTCCCTTTCCCCTCCCCTCCCAATTACGTGCAAAGCAGTATACGTTTTGAAATTAACAGTGTTGCCTTGATTTTAAAAGTGTGCGGAATCGCGCACCCCCCCTCCCAAGAGCGTCTGTCCCTGTTGTTTTATTTGGGGCTCTGTGCATGGGTTGTAATAAAGAAAGGCAGTGGTGTTTGAGCTCCCACCCTCCAATCCCTCTCATCTACTAGGCTTGTGTGTTGGCTGAAATAAATGCACTGCTCTGCTTCATTAATCTTGAATGCGTTGTGGCTTTTGAAAGTTGCTCAACTTCTTGCTGTGGGAGGGCAGCTCTGTTTTCTGGGACATTTCAGGGTTTCCATAGCATTGGTTTCTGATTGGAGATGCTGTACACCTCCCTCTCTCCCCCCCACCTCCCCTCCGCAGCCCAAATTATTCCTCCAGGGGTGGGGGTATCTGTTCCTGACACCTCGCCTCCTTTTGGCTGGGCACCTAACGCTGTGCTTCTTGGCCTTCCGTCATTCTCCCCTCCTCTGTTTTTTGTTTTGTTCTGTTTTTGCAGGTAATTCCAGTTGTCAAAAAGATCCTGCCCAATTAATGACCAGCCACGGCCTGGCGCCTGGCGTTTAGGATTACAGTACAGCAATTTATTCTTAGTAGAAGACATGCTCTTTCTACTTCAGAAGCCTTGGCCGCCTCGTTTAATTTGTCACGTCACTCGCGCTGGAATAATTAACGCCCCAGCCAGAGAGAGCAATAGGGGAGGAGGACTGGACCCTCGGATCTGGTGTTTCAGGCACTTCAAACACCCCCCTGCTCCCCCGAGGGGGACCTTGGCTGCTGATTCCCTTCCCTGAAGGCAGATGCCTTTGCCCTCCGGCTTGAAAGCAGAGGTGAAGCAGCCACTGGAGCAAGCATGAAAGCCCCTGGGGGAGGCCCTTTTCTGCCAAGCGAGTGAAAACATAGCCCTCCCCGCTGTCTCAGGCTTGTTGGCTTGAACCAGATCTCTGCTTCTCCTTGCTGTTTGGCAGGGCTAGGATTTGGCAGCCCCCATTTTTTTGAAGTTAGCCACCCGCTGTGCTCTGGAAACTGCGAGCCTTTCAACTTCCATCTTCTTTGGTTTTCCTCCACTCCTCCAAGCTACGCTTGGCTCTTGCCTTGCCCTGGCAGCCCTCCTCCAGAGTGGTGTCATCTGAGGCTGATCTCACACACTGATCCATTGCCTCGCTGGCCAACCTTGCAGACTTGCCATGTTCTGGGTTTGGAATGCTTGTGTTCAGAGCCTCTCGGAATTCTCAGCTCTAATAACTTTTGCATGGTGGAGGAGGTAGGAAGATAAATTCCCAGCCCTCGCTTGCTCTTGCTTTCCCCTCCTCTTTATTTGGCAGAAGCGTCCAAAGCCCCCTCAGGAAATCGCCTCGCAACAGCAGCTGCTCTGTGCTCTTTGGCAATTTCTCACCTCATGCACCAGCCTGTCCCCTTTTTCCCCCAGCCTCGTTTGGAGAGGTGCAGGGCTTTCCCTTCTCAGTTGCTTTTCTGTTGAAGACCCCCAGCCCTTTTCATTTTGTGCGACATCAGGTCGGAAACCCTCTCCACCATCTTCTGCTGTTGTTGCTCTAAGCCAAGGTGCTGTTGCAAGGGGAGGTGGGGGGGGGGCACACTGCAATACCACCCCCTACTGGCTGGGCCAAGAACTGCTATAGGGAGGGAAAGCTCTGCAACCATCCACACTCTCACTATTCTTCAAAAGCTACCTGATGTAATAGTTGGTGCAAAAACGAATGCGGCAGTGAGCAAGCTTGATTTTTCTCCTGCTTTCCCACACGTGAGAGGGCAAGGAGTTGCATACCCACTGGGAGCCCTGTCTATTCAAGAGCATTCTTGTAGGTCTGCCAGTGCTGCTGTCTCCCGCTTGTGGCTCACGCCACCTGTGCCCAAGTCTTCCATCTGGAGGGCTTTATTAAGTTGCATCAAAGCCAACATAAATCTTATCCTGAAGGTTTCGACCCCAGGGATTTGGTGGTGGTGACTAGGGTGAACAACTGGCTCATCCTATGCTTCTTTTTCAAATAGGGGCTTGCATTAAAAAATAAATTAAGAAGAAGAAGTCTGGATAGGCCTGGTGGAAATGAAAAAACCCCAAATGTCAGTGTGGCAAAGAAGGAAAGAAAAAGTAAAAACAACACCACACTAAGTCCAAATAGCAAGCTGATATTTTGTGCATGGGATGCACTTACCTGTTTTGTCATATGGTCCAGGGTATGAGAGCATCCTTTGATAGCCGTCTTTTCTACTTGACTCAAATTGTGTGTGTGCTGGTAGCTTTACTGACACGGCTGGGTAAAGGAAGAAGTGTTAGAGCATAGAATGAATCCTGCTATGAATTTTTTCACCATTGACAACTTAATGAATGAAACCCTCTCTCTCTCTCCCCCCCCCCTCTATATATATATATCAGATGTGCAGTATAGGTAACTGGAAGCAAAGGAAAATATTTCTAAAGGTTTACATATCTGTAGCAATGTCTAAAATGAGGGGAAATGTACATTTGCCAGCTGAAACATTCAAATCAATTTCCCCCCTCCTTTGGTAGGTTAGGAAGGTAGAGGCAGCTGTTTGTTTTGGCTGCTTGCTTGTTCTGTTGGTGGATAGGATTCAGCATTAGTGACAGGATTTGTGCTTTTACCTTCATAGGCATGTAGGCATGTTTCCATGCATGGGGAAGGTCCCATTGGAATGATATTGTGGCAAATCAGCTAAACATAGCAGTCTGGGCTTTTTTGACCATGTTTGTCATAAAAATATGTTTTAAGAGCCTAGGAATAGGCTTGGAGAACCTTTGGCTACAATGTAATAGCCATTTAATCATGGCCATTACACTGCAAGTAATCTGGGTAAACATTCTTTTTTCCTTTACATAATTGAAATTAGCATTGTAGCAGTTTTCTGCTAACAGCCTTCCTAGCAAAGGGGGGCTGGGTGGGCTCTGCAATGGAAATTAGTGGTACCTGAAGCGTTGTGGCAGACCACTTAAATTCAGAAGGTGTGTTAAGGGTGCTCCATATGGGGGAACAAAATGTGTTCATTATCATTTTGCCAATCCCTGGCTGCTTAACATTCCTCATCGAGTCACACAGGTAATTCAGTTAACGCCAGGGTTTTAGTTACTGAAGTGTTGGCACGGTTTACATTAGCCAGAAGTGGTTTTGATAGAGAGAAGTGGATAAATTGTGGTGTTCTTCATCTCTGCATTATATTGGAAGCTTGGCAGTGTTTATTTATTTTTTGCTCATGAAATAATGCGTACTTTTCATGCGTACTGGATGTTTTCTATTTCTGGTAAAAAGCAGGAGGGGTGGTGGTTGGGTTTTTGCATCTTGTAGGTGTCATTTTCTAAGACCTGAGTGATTATCAGAATAGACAATTTTTAAATAAAATAATAATAATCTGAAATGTGGCATCTGAGTGCTGTGGAAAACCCGATCCTCCCAGGAAGTCGGATGCTGTCACGGTCTCCAGCCCCCCTAATGATGCTACAGTAAAGCATTATTAATTGAGTGTTGTGCCAAGGAAACAATGTCAAAACAAGGATGCTAAAATGAGATCCCACCCGGCTGCCGCTCCCAGGGACCTTCAGATAATCGTGACACTGAGTAAAAGGCATATGGATTACGTGTTCTGTGCTCCTTTGGCCCAAATCCCTTTTTCCGTGTAATGCCACGACAGATTAATTAGCAGCAACATTTGCAGCTGTAGGTGGGATGCTCCCGATCACATAATGGCTGACACATTTCTCTGCGCTGTCATTTATTTTGCACAAGCCTTGGGTAATGTTTGCATAACGTTAGGAAGGAGTCAGCCAGGTGCGATGGAAAACAACAGAGTCTCTGCTTTAAACATTGGCGATAGGCACTACGAACATACCAGAGCGGCAGGCATTCTGGTGAGATGTTTTGTTTTGGACAATGGTGTCTCAGTAAAAAGCAGTTCCTGACTAGAGTACCTAATATTTGCCACACAGCTTGCTGTTACAATTAGGTACACTGTTATGTGCTCAATCTGGACGGACACCATTAAGTGTGAAAATCAGTTGGTCTTAAGGATCATTAGCAGTGCGCTAAATTGTTGATGAGGTGTTGATAAATTCATGAGATGGAAGCATACAAGAATGAAATACATCTCAGTAATGCTCCAGAACATTAAGGTGTTACTTTGGTGCGGTCATGTTTGTGTCTCTGCACATCTAAAAAACTTCTGTCTGACGTGTAAGCCATTCTTTGGGGCCCTCAGTCACAAAGCCATGCCTTGCTAGAGTGCTTCCTTCAAGCCTGTTGTGAATATAGGAGAGAGCGGCTCTGGCCATGTGCAGAGTATTTTATCACCACTGAATAACCACAGTGATGTTACTCGTATCTGAGATTCAGAAATGGAAGCTTCCAGGTCAGAAGTACCTCAATTTCAGAAATGAACTGATGCTTCATGATTGACTTACCACATCCATTAATCGTGTTCATTAATTCTACCAACTAAGTCTACCAAAGTGGAATTCAAAGTGATGTGCAGTTGAATACAGGATTGGAAACCATGAACTTATCACCATGGCTTGCTTCCATAATTATTAATTTCAGTTTATCCTTGTTGGTTAGTTTAAATCCAGAAGCAGATGCTTCTAGTCTCCTCCTCCTAATTATATTAGGGAAGGGAATGGAATGCATGCCTGAAGCCCACCCTGGCTCATTCATGCTGCACTGAACGGTGATTTAGTGTTGGGTCTCTAGCTGTTGTTGGACTACAACTCCCATCATCCCCAGCTAATAGGATGAGTGGTCAGGGATGATGGGAGTTGTAGTCCAACAACAGCTGGAAGCCCAAATTTGAGAAACACTGTGGCAATATCTGAAGCCTGGTCACCTTCCTAGTGGTAAATTTATTTTTGACCATTAAAGTAAAATCAGAAATTGTTGACACATGGGTAGTGCCCTGTTATTAAGCCTGCATGTGTCCCTAATCATGCTTTATATAAATATTCATGTTACACCTGTATCCACAGGTGTGTGGTATTTGAGCTGGAGATCATTGCACTCCATAGGTGAACTAATGCTGGATCTCTACTGATCCCTTGTTCAGGGTAGTTATTAAGAATTGCTGGATTCTTCGATTAGAAGCAAAATGATACATTTTTATGTACTGAGTCAAAATGGTGGTCATAGAGTAAAATGGCTTTGTGGATTGTAGTACCAAAATGAAGAGTTTGTTTACACAATGGCAAAATAATTCTTGGAGCAAAATTATGCACAACCTACTCAAACTCATGTTATACTTGGTTTCGTACTACAATAGAGAAAGATGGAGGTAGGGATTTTTTCCTTTCTAATTAGAACTCGTATGTTCTGTTTGTTTGTTTGTTTTGATTAATACCTTTTATTGTTAAAATGTAGAAAGAACAGCAGTACTAGTATATCATAATACAACAACACTAGACATACCAAAGAAAAACAAGCAAAACGAAACTAGTCACTGGAAGGTCTTTGTGGACGACAAAGCAGATTTTTAATTGTTGTCATATCCAGTGCTTTTTTTCCTCCTAAAAAAATGTTTAGGGGTACTCTCATTTTGACCACCATTTTATAGTTCAAATTGGGAAAAATAAATACAGTAAATAGAAAAAGGTACAAGGAACATGCATTACTCATATTGAAATACTGCCTCTCAACGAGGAGAAGAAGAAGAAGAAGAGTTTGGATTTGATATCCCTTTAAGGAGTCTCAAAGCGGCTAACATTCTCCTTTCCCTTCCTCCCCCACAACAAACACTCTGTGAGGTGAGTGGGGCTGAGAGACTTCAAAGAAGTGTGACTGGCCCAAGGTCACCCAGCAGCTGCATGTGGAGGAGCGGAGATGCGAACCCGGTTCCCCAGATTACGAGACTACCGCTCTTAACCACTACACCACACTGGCTCACACGAGGCCAAACTTTCATCATTAAAACAACACACATCCACATTCCACACTACTTCACACATTAAACGCTTGCTTCCGTCTGAGACTCAGGAAACAGTGTGACAGGAAATGAGGCCGCCATCGGGAGTAGCAATGGTACTGACGATTCACCGTGCTAGAGAAGAAACTAATTTTTTTAAAAATAAAATAAAATAGTTTTTTCTCCCGTAGATTCACAAAATGTTTATGGGTATGCGTACCCCTGAGTACCCCCAGGGAAAAAAGCACTGGTCATATCATAAGTGAGGAAAGGTGTTGGAAATATGGTGTGGTTGCAGTAGAGGCCTAGGGTGTATTCAGACATGGGGTCTATTGTATTGGCTTTCCTGTTGAAGACTTAAATGTTCCTTTTGCTCTATTACCTCTTGTGTCATAGAATTGTGACTTTTTGATCGATATACTTCCATGTCACACTAAATTTCCTTCACACCAGTGGGTGTCGTGTGACACAACAAGGGGACACCTTTTATACACATTCAGGCTTCTGTTCCTCCATGAGGCTAGAACCGCCCCCGATTTTGTCCCCTGAGCAATGGTGGCATGATCCATGAAAACAGCTAGGAAAATACAACACAAAACTCCCGTGTTACCAAAAACGGGGCATTCCAGGATCCATTCAGATTCCGGGATGGCTTCTGTAATTCCTGGGTGTCCTGGTCAAATCGGGACAGTTGACAGGTATAGTATATACCACATTCTGCTTTTCAATGTGTGCAGTGTGTAGCCAACCCATGTTTATTTCTTCCCATGCGCACAGTACAAGCCACACATACAGAACTTTCCTCTTCGCACACTTGGCAAAGTTTTCATGTTACACATTCCAGCAATCCTTGGATTCCCCTTGGATGGGGAATAAGGCATTTATAGTGACAATCAAGAAAGCATCTATGATTGCAGAATCTCTTCTTCCAGGCTTTTTAATGGTGTAGGAGTTCAATATATCTAGGTCACTGGGATTTACAGAGATGGGATGGATGAAATATTTATGAATCTTACATTTTTAATGTTTTATTGATGGGCCATATTGTTTTGTTTCTCTGTGTTACATAACCTACCCTGGGATCACTGGTTAGAGGAAGGGCAGGATAAAAATGAGATTGATAATTGCGATGACGATAGCAAAAAGACAACAACAAAATGAATAGGTTTCATTTGACTACCTCTATTTATTCACTTCCTTTTAAAATTATAATAATTTTCACTTCATCTTTGTGCAATAATAATAAAAATCTGCAAATCAAGTGTTCTTCATAACGATAACATCTCAGAAAGTGCATAGTACTCCAGCTCTTAAAAAAAAATTATTTGGGTTTTCACATTAAAATTTTACAATCACATATCCAAACATAAAAACAAGATTCCAATGAATCTCTTGGACTTCCCTCCTTCCCTTTGTGGGTCCTATTGTTAATCATTTCCTCCTGCATCTTTTATGATAATCAAAATCTTTTACCTCTCCATTGTGTCCAAAATCCACCATTAAACTGCAAGTGTTATTCCAATCCTACTAACAATTTTACAATGGTTTTTAAAATAAGTTATAAAATTTTGCCATTCCATATAAAAATTTTGGTCTTCCTGATTCTTCTGGTCATTATGGCCATTTTGGCATAATCCATCAACTTGATGTGCCTAGTACTCTAAACCAGGCACCCCCAACCTTCGGCCCTCCAGATGTTTTGGACTACAATTCCCATCACCCCTGACCACTGTTAGCTAGGGATCATGGGAGTTGTAGGCCAAAACATCTGGAGGGCCGCAGGTTGGGGATGCCTGCTCTAAACCCATTCCTTGGGGGGGGTCCCTTTAATTATTGCATCTTCCATTGCTTTCAGTAGAGCAGATAGAGAGGGGCATTCTACCAAAACCAGATAACAAGCAACAACCATTTTGTATGGGGCTTGCATTCCTGGCATGTTTAAGCCTGCTTCCCAGCCAATTCTGGGGGTGACATAATGCGCCTGGTCGCAGGTCAATCGGATGTGCTTAAAATGCTTGTTGCCTGTACTGAAGGGCTCCGTCTCACCAGTTGTCTAAGGGTGTTAAAGTTCTAAGCAAGTAGGGGGTGCAGGACGTTGCTCCTTTGACCTCACCACACTGAGTCGTAAAATCGAAAAGGGTGTTGCGGGTGTGTTTGCCTCAACACGCTCACAGTTCTTCCCATGACTGGGAACTGGGACACAGGTGGCGCTGTGGTCTAAACCACTGAACCTCTTGGGATTGCCATCAGAAGGTCGGCAGTTCGAATCTCTGCAACAGAGTGAGCTCCCGTTGCTCTGTCCCAGCTACTGCCAACCTAGCAGATGGAAAGCACATCAGTGCAAGTAGATAAATAGGTACCACTGCAGTGGGAAGGTAAACAGCATTTCCATGCTCTCTGGTTTCCGTCATGGTGTCCTGTTGTGCCAGAAGTGGTTTAGTCACGCTGGCCACATGACCCGGAAAGCTGTCTGTGGACAAACACTGGCTCCCACTGCCTGAAAGCGAGATGAGCATCACAACCCCATAGTCGCCTTTGACTGGACTTAACGGTCCAGGGGTCCTTTACCCAGTGCTTTTTTCTGAGGGGATGCAGGGGTACACATACCCCTAAACATATTGTGAAAATCTAAGTTTGGGCTCATTGCGGTATTTCAATATGAGCAGGGAAATAAGAGGTACCCCTAAGCATTTTTTATTTTTTATTTAGAAAAAAACACTGCTTTTACCTTCTTTTTTCTTGCAGTTCTTCTGGGAACCTGTGTGGTTCAGATTCTGAGTTGTGGGGAAGCTTGAAGGTACATTCAGGCCAAAATACTTATATGCCCCCTTCAGACCTTGCTGCTCAACACAGCAAGGCTAGGGGGAAGTGGGGCTGAAGAAGACTGCTGCACTTTAGGGTTCTAAGTATCTAAAGTGGGTTGTAACCGGACAAAATCCTGCTCCCTATAAGTATGTTTGGGAGTTTCTCAGAGCTGCACCGCCCACATCACCTGGGCATCCATGTATCACGTTGTCTGGACAGCATCTGCGGAACGAGCCCTTTAATTGCCGAAATCTCCATATTTTTAGCTGTTGGGGATATGTCACAGAAGGATAGTTTAATTATGGTGTGCATTCTCTATTGGAATTATTTTTATCAGATGGCTAAACCAGAGGCTAAAGGCTATCTCAGCTGGTGTCTTGCAAGACGACAAGATCTTTCTCTTGTTAACTATTTTTGAGTTTTGTCTTATAATCATACTCTTAATTAAATTACCACTTCAGACCTTAAAGACAAATTTATTTTAAGAACACTATCTTACAAGAGTCTCAGTCGGGTTTGACGACTACTTGGTGGCAGAGTTCTCTTAGTCAGCTAATGAGAAGAATACATGTATTTTCAGTAAAATAAAATGAAAATGATTTATTCTTTGTTTTGCCCCAGATGAGGGATGGTTAACCCATGGTCCTCTGGATATTGTTGGACTGCAACTCCCATCATCCCTGGGTAGTGTTTATGTTTGCTGGGACTTATGGGAGTTGGAGTCCAGCAACCTTGGGAGGGCAATAGGTTCTCAATATTCTACAGTACAGCTCAGAGCCATTAGGGTCTTCAGGAATTACTAGCTAGTTCTGTCTGTCTGTCTGAGCTTGCCTGTCTGCCTGTGTCAACCATGAACCCAAAGAAGTAAACAGCTGACATTTTCAACGCTTCTTTGCCTAGCTGTCTGAATGCAATGCTTACCACACATGGTCAGATGTGGCTTTCTGCAAGCTGCTGATAATAAATAACTCTTAGGGTGGAATTCAATGTCACACTATTGCAAATGTTTTGCCTGCACAAGCATATCAGCTTGCCGGATGCAATTATCCCCACTCCCCTCCCCTTCCTCTGTGCACTGTTCTGGGGATTCTCTCGCCCCCACAAGCGAATTTGGGGGTGCACGTGGGGTGGAGGGAGGAGAGGGGATCGAGCCCCATTGGGCAAGTGGACGTTTTTTTCTTGCACAGGATTTCGGTTTGCAGGATTTGTTAAGTGATTTCCATCCTACAACATTTTTTTTTTTAATTGCTAAAAGCTTTTCTGCCCTCCCACAGAGCATGTCCACAGTGAATTCGGCAGTTATTATTTGGAAGGGTAGTGGTTTTCCTGAAACTGGCAAGTTCATGTGTTCCTGTCAGGGACTGGGCAGAGGAAGAATGGTGGAGACCACCTCCCCAGCCTGACCCTTCCAGAGAAGAAGAAGACAGTTCAGAATTACAACAGGGGTTTGAGGGAGGTCACAGCTCAGAGGCAGATGAGGGGAAAAGCTGGGAAATAATGGGAGAGGAGGAAGAAGAGGCGGAATCACCAGGAGGGCAACAGCTGATGGACACAGTGTATTTAGAAAGCATTCCCCCCCTCTCCCAGAACACGGCAGGCCTTGAAAGTAGGAGAGCAAAGGGCTGAGAAGCAAAAGGTCCTCAGCACCACCCATAGAGGAGATGATGAATGAGGAAGTGGGAGAAAAAGGGGATGGAGAGTGACTCAGGACAACACCATTATTCCGAGAGGCTGTATTCCTGAGCCTCTCTCTGTGAATATTGAATAAAAGCTGATGGGACTTTTCCTTGTCTCGTCCGTTCCTGGCAACCTGCCATGGGAGTTGGTTCCTCCGCTGCCTGACAGTTCCTTAGACATTCCCCATATCAGTAGTGGGGATTCTGATATCTATGCAGGCTGCTGGGCACCTAGCCATTTCCACAAGCACTGTGAACATCTGAGAGACCAGTGCAAGCCGAAATCTTTTGCATGTGTGAACTGTGTAAATGTGATGCCCGGTACAAATGTAACAGATGCATAAAAGAAACACCATGAGAGTGTGTGCAAAAAAAGTTGCTTTTTGCATCAGTGTCTTGCTCCTGATTCTTACATGCAAGGCTTTTTATTGCTGTCCTAATGTATTTCCTCTGTGCTTACTGCTAGTCCCTTTGTTGTTGTGGTTTAGTTGTTTAGTCGTGTCCGACTCTTCGTGACCCCATGGACCAGAGCATGCCAGGCACTCCTGTCTTCCACTGCCTCCCGCAGTTTGGTCCAACTCATGCTGGTAGCTTCGAGAACACTGTCCAACCATCTCGTCCTCTGTCGTCCCCTTCTCCTTGTGCCCTCCATCTTTCCCAACATCAGGGTCTTTTCCAGGGAGTCTTCTCTTCTCATGAGGTGGCCAAAGTATTGGAGTCTTTGCTTCAGGATCTGTCCTTCCAGTGAGCACTCAGGGCTGATTTCCTTCAGAATGGAGAGGTTTGATCTTCTTGCAGTCCATGGGACTCTCAAGAGTCTCCTCCAGCACCATAATTCAAAAGCATCAATTATTCGGCGATCAGCCTTCTTTAAGGTCCAGCTCTCACTTCCATACATCACTACTGGGAAAAGTCCATCTTTATTCTTCCTTGTCCATGTTTGAAAGGTTAGCAGCAGATGAGCTTGTGCTCGTCCTGTAGAATATGCTGAGTGCCTGGTTGCTACCAAAGCTAGATGGTATGACTTATTTCTAAGGCAGAACTTCAAAACCCATACCCTCCAACATTTCTCCAATGGAAATAGGGACTATTATTATTATTATTATTATTATTATTATTATTATTACTCCACCCACCTGACTGGGTTGCTCCAGCCATATTGGAGGCTTCCACCATACAGTATATCAAAATATAATAAAACGTTAAACATTGTAAAAACTTCCTTATACCTTATACTTATACCTTATTCCTTATACTTATATAGACATGCCTTCAGATGTCTTCCAAAGGTTGGAAAGTTACTTATCTCCTTGGCTCAGGGGTCACACAACTCCATACCCTCCAACATTTCTCTGATGAAAATAGGGACACCCTAAGAAAAAGTGGGACGTTCTGGGATCAAATCAGAAACCGGGACAGCTTCTGTGAATCCAGGACTGTCTATGAAAAACAGGGACACTTGGTGGGTCTGAAAACGTGTCATACTGATGGTTACCTTAACATACCTTTGGGTGGGGAGCAGTTCTTGACAGCCTCTGACTTGGGCCTTGATCTGCCTTTTGCATGGCTCAGAAGGAGATAGTGGGCCCAAGAGTTTTAAGTGCTTCTCAGAGAGGAAAAAATAAATCTGCTGTGTATCCTTCTGTTGATAGGGATCAGCAGGATCATTAGAGGCTAAATTCTCTGCTCTGGCTATTGCACACTAAGTCGCCTTGGTACTTTTGCTCAGTAATCAGAGCTGTACTCTGCTAGGCCCAGGGGATCACATGCTAATAGTTTTATTAGAAATGACCTTAACAGCTACTGTGATGTTCGAGCCAGTAATTTTACATTTAGGACAATGGTAATTGACGCTGCTATTGGGTAAAGGCCGGTCAGATTTGATGGGGGTGGAGAATGCCAGTCCTTTTCCCAACAGCATTCTGCACCATCTTCAATAGCCTCCCCTTTGATTTGTCCCACACTTCATCCCATGGAGCCCTATGAAAACCACTCTAGAGCCTCATTTGCTTAGTAACAAAAAACAAAACAAACAGAACAAAAAAGTAGCATTTTGGGCAAGGAAACTTTATTCTGATATGCACACCCTCCAACATTTCTCTGAGGAAAATAGGAACGTCCTAAGGGAAAGTGGGACATCTCGCGATCAAATCAGAAACCAGAATGGCTTCTTTAAATCTGGGACCATCCCTGGAAAATAGGGACACTTGGATGGTCTGTGATATGTGGCTATAGGTATATGATATATGCATAAAGGTAAAGGGACCCCTGACTGTTAGGTCCAGTCATGGATGACTCTGGGGTTGCGGTGCTCATCTCGCTTTAATGGCCGAGGGAGCCGGCGTACAGCTTCTGGGTCATGTGGCCAACATGACTAAGCTGCTTCTGGCAAACCAGAGCAGCGCACGGAAACACCGTTTACCTTCCTGCCGGAGTGGTACCTATTTATCTGCTTGCACTTTGACGTGCTTTCGAACTGCTGGGTTGGCAGGAGCAGGGACCAAGCAACGGGAGCTCACCCTGTCATGGGGAATTGAACCGCCGACCTTCTAATCAGCAAGCCCTAGGCTCTGTGGTTTAACCCACAGCGCCGCTTGCATCCCATGATATATGCATAGAACGCACAAATCTCAGGTACGCATTCATTGAAACCTTTGCAGCTGATGGCCATTTGCCAACTCCCTAATGTTAGGTTTGATATTTGCAGACAGCTTGGGCCATGAAACCCAAGCTGCTCAAGCCAAGCTCATCACAACATACTTAGTCTCGTTGTAAATAGGTAGAGTGTTAGTTTGCAATGCTTCCCCCCCCCTCCACCCCCAAGTGAGGAGGAGAAGGAGGCATCCCTGTTTGTTCTAGTAATTTAATTGCTGGGGTAGAGATGAATGACAACTCTTCCCTTCAAGCTATCACAAGCCATCACAAAAGAGGAGAAGGGGCTTTCTGAAATTCAGATCACACCCCCCCCCAAAAAAGTTCTGAATCCCCTCCTGATTTTTATATATTCCCTGGGGGGTGTATGGCAGCCCATGGCTCTAGTTAAGAATAATTGAGCTAGACTGTGATGGAAGGTTGGGAGATTGAGATGGAACATAAAACTATGACTGAAAAGTATTGAGAGGTCTGATTCATGGATTAGAACGGAGTCCATTGTGTCTGCTAAAATGCTTCACTCTGTATCTTATTCACAGGCTGCATTTTCAGGTGTATTCAGCTGTACATTCCTCTGAATGGAACTCCTTCTTTTGTTTCTGCACCACTGTGCCTCCTTGCAGAACCTTCTCAATGTCAAAAAGCACAGTAGTCATAAATTGTCAGTTGCAGCTTTTGTTAAAAACACACACAAACCCCGTAAAAAAACAACAACACCCACATGAAGGCGTGACAATGAAAGTGAGACAACATGAGTAAGAACTAGTAGAAAACCCTAGGATAGAAATGTATTTATTATTGTTAGTGGTACAGTGGTACCTCGGGTTACGAACTTAAGAGGTCCATTCTTAACCCGTAACTGTTCTTAACCTGAGGCACGCTTTTGCTAATGGGGCCTCCTGCTGCCGCCGCCACGCGGCCAGTGTGCAATTTCCCTTCTCATCCTGGGGCAAAGTTCTCAACCCGAGCTACTACTGCCGGGTTAGCAGAGTTTGTAACCCAAGGTACCACTGTTTTGTGAGAGAGAACATTCATAATATGGCCACAATTTCTTGCAGCCCATGAAGCGATGGAGCGAAATTAAAAGCATTGTTTCTGCTAGCTAATCCTTACATTCAGCTGAACAAAATGGATCCTATAAAGATTGAAGATGGGGGTATTTTAATTTTTTAAGTTGTGTGTGTGTGTTTTTACTTACCGGTATGTGGACAATGTGCTTGGATCAGCTAGGGCAACCTCTTGTGGTGTAGTGGTTAAGAGCGGTGGACTCGTAATCTGGTGAACCGGGTTCGCTTCCCTGCTCCTCCACATGCAGCTGCTGGGTGACCTTGGGCCGGTCACACTTCTTTGAAGTCTCTCGGCCCCACTCACCTCACAGAGTGTTTGTTGTAGGGGAGGAAGGGAAAGGAGAATGTTAGCTGCTTTGAGACTCCGTCGGGTAGTGATAAAGTGGGATATCAAATCCAAACTCTTCTTCTTCTTCTTGCTCTCCAGCCCCTTGTGTTCTTGGCTAATAAAAACTAGCAGGGAGGGGACAGCTGGTTGGTCCAGGGAGGTGATGAATGCTTCCCTGTGAGAAGGAGTGATCCCTGCCAACTTGTAGGAGGCGGTGGTAAAACTGCTCCTCAAGTAACCTTCCCTGGGTTCAGAAAATCTAAGTAATTACCAGCCAGTTGCCAATCTCCCCTTCTTGGGCAAGGTGCTTGAGCAGGTGGTCGCAGACCAGATCCAGGCGCTGGATTTAGACCCAGTTGTGGAACAGAAACTGCTTTGGTCACCCTGAAAGATGACCAGGGGAAATGTGTCCTTGTTAATTCTCCTCAGCCTCTCAGCCACTTTCAATACCATCAAACATTGTATCCTTCTGGAGTGACTGTCTGAGTTAAGGGTGGGTGGCATTGCTTTGTGATGGCTTCAATCAGGGCAATTTTTCAGCCCGAACTCACTGGAACTCAGTTTTGGCACCTCTCAAGTTTGTTACTATTTTACACATTTTTGTTGTTTTTATATTGTAAGCCACCCTGTGATCTTTGCATGAAGGGCGGTATAGACATTTTAAAATAATAAAATAAAATATACCAGCTGCACTGGCTCCCGGTGGGGTACAGGATCAGGTTTAAGGTGCTGGTTTTAACCTTTAAAGCCCTATATGGCCTAGGACCCTCGTACCTACGGGACCACCTCTCCTGGTATGTCCCACAGAGGAGCTTATAGTCTTCAAACAAAAACATCCTGAAGGTCCCAGGCCACAGAGAGGTTAGGCTGGCCTCAACTAGAGCCAGGGCTTTTTTGGCTGTGGCTCCAATCTGGTGGAACGCCCTGTCAGAAGAGACTAGGGCCCTGCAGGACTTAACATCTTTCCACAGGGCCTGCAAGACAGAGCTGTTCCACCAGGCCTTTGGTCAGGGCACAGCCTGACCCCCTCCTCTGGCAATCTTCACAGAACTTTAGCCTAATGGTTGCCATCAATTTGAGTTGAATTAATTTTAATGAAATGATTTTAGAATGTTGTATTATTTTATTGTTGTTAGCCGCCCTGAGCCCAGCTTCGGCTGGGGAGGGTGGGATATAAATAAATTATTATTATTATTATTATTATTATTATTATTATTATTATTATTATTAATAATACCTGTATGACAAAAGTTGGTAATCATTTGCTAACATCCCCTTTTAAAAACCAGTCTCAAGTACTCCCAGAAAAGATATTCACAATAAGTTCTACAACTTATATTTTTTTTAACATATTCATTTGGGAGGAAGAAAATTTTCACCCACCCAACAATCAATACGGTACTTAACAGCAATCTTGTGATAAACAGAAGGTGTGTGAATCACAACTTAGTCACTGCCTTGTACAGAAAACAATTACCCACCTTTGTTTTTTATCTAGTATAAAAAAATATTTATATGTTGCTGTACTCACAGCATGGTACCTAAAAAGAAGAATAAATTGGATTCACTTTCCCCAAATGAAACTTCTGTGATGTGTCAATTACAATGGAAATATCAAATGAAACTAGCATAAAGTGCTTTGGCTGTAATGGAAGATTTGCTGCAGCACCGAAATGGGGCTCCCTTCTAAAATAACAGGCAGGAAAAGTTGGGGGAATTACTGGATTCCTATGAAATAGTATTACTGAATAAAGAAACTGTGACCTCAGCTGGTTTCGAGGTATCTTTGAACCCCGGCGCAGGAGCTTTTGTGGTCATGTGCTCACAATGAATTTCTTTTTTTCAATCGCATTGGTCATGGCAGGATTAAAATAGGGGATGCAGAGATTAATGGCCTGTTGTGACTAATCCACTAAGTCTTCTTTCCCAGTCCTCCTTTAGATTGACAGAGCCTTGAGATGGCTAAGAAACACCAGGCAAGTTGATGTCACAATTCCATAATTCAACAGATTTGCTGATTCCGCTCGCTTAAGCGCTTTGTAGCTTCTTACAGCATAGCATATAATAGTCCGGTGTTAGAAATGGCAGCCGCAATGTAAAAAGTAAACATGGATTGTGGGAAGGCTAAAACACGGACACAGGGCTTTTCTGTAGTTCCAGCCTAGATTGATGGGAGGGAGGCTTGGTTCTGCAACAGAGCAGTTCTCATAACAGCAGTATTTCTTATTCATTGCTGGCATCCATCTGTCTCAGGAGACAATGGAAGAGTATGCCTTTGGCGGTGAAGTCCAGTTGTTGGAAGGTTGCAGCGCCCGTTGTGGCTGTAGAGACTGATGCAGGAGAGACATGTTTTGTTGCAACTGGAGCAGAGGAATGGCACAGAATTGGATAGGATTGCAACATCTGTGTGTCTCTTGTTGGAAACAGAATGTATGGTCTGTTGCTGTATAAGAAAAAATAACAAAGAGGTTACATGCATTGAATAATACAAATGATGTAGACCAGGGATGTCTAACTTCCAAGAAACTACTCCCACTATATAAAAAAACTGGAAGTGATCTACTCATGGATTGACTGAAGTTGTTCAGCTTTTTTGGGGGGAGGGGCAATTGATCAGGATCATGTGATCGATCAGGATTGACCAGGGGCACCCCACGATCGACTGGTAGATCACCATCAACCTGTTGGACAGCCCTGATGTACACAATTTTGTTGAACTATGGCATACTTTTATACAGTGCTTTTTCCTAAAAAAAAAATTTCACGGAATAACCCCACCACTTGACCTTCCATCATACATGTCATCTCTTTCATCAGTACCACACCGACTTGCATTTATTCGTGCAAGGTTCAATGTCCTTCCATCGAACCTGCTGAGCCACAGATTTTCCAAGGGTTTGGTGTCTCCGCTATGCGTGTGTGATGGGAAAACTGTTGAATCTCTTCCACATATAATGTTCAACTGTCCCCTACATAGCATAGCCAGGACTAAATTCCTGGGCCCTGCTTTACTGCGCTTGGTTAGCAGGCCTGTTGAGTCACACGCCGCACTGCTTTTGCAGGATACAGACCCCTCTGTTACTCTGCAGGTGGCGAGATTCCTGAATGCGGTTATCTCACACGCAAAAACCACCAAAAAACAACATCAAAATCTAATCGGGCAGTTATGATGAGAGTGCATGTCGGATCTCGTCTTCAGTTTTCCTTTTTCTGTGAACCGTCCCTTGGAGCTCTCCGGGCCACATCCTGTTATTTGGCTCTGCCCAATGACCCACCCTTGCATCGCAGTGTTCACCTTCTGTTGTCAGATATTTCGGTTTTTAAGCCTTTGTGCTTTTTATGATTGTACATATTTTATGGGCTAATAGCCGTAAATAAATAAATAAATAAATAAATAAATAAATAAATAAATAAATAAATAAAAAATTTTAGGGGTACTCTCATTTAGACTCAAGAAAAACCACCATTTTATAGTTCAAATCGGGGAAAATAAATACAGTAAATGGACAAAAGTACAAAGATTCACAATTTTTTTAGGGGTATGCATACCCCTGAGTCCTTCCAGGAAAAAAGCACTGCTTTTATAAAAAAATTCACTGATAGAGCTGAAGAATGGTAACCACCAAAATCACAGATTGGTTTTTGGCAAACTTGACTAGATTGATCCATACTGGAGGGGAGAGTGGGAGAGTTGAGAGTTTTATTAATTTCCAGTAGCGCGTCACAGCAATGCAAAAGCAAGTTACAATAAAAAAAATAGGATATAGGGTGATGAGAATCTGTGGGGAGAGGAGGGAAGAGAGTGGCAAAGAAGGAAGCAGAATAATCTGTTTTAGAACTGAGATTCTCTGGATGTGGCCAAAGTATTGGTTGTTGGTTAAGGAACAAACTTAACATCCAGGAAGTGAGTGGGCTTGTTCTGTCACTTCATTGTATATGTTGGAGAGGGCGTGGAGGTACATTTGGAGAGGCAATATGTGCCTCCACATTTTTCTCCAGGAGCATCAAGCCCCCTTGCATTTGCAAAGCTGGCACACCCGAGAGCAGGCACATCTCTTCCTGGCATGCAGAGTTAATTTGATTTGTCCTTCCTGGAGAAAAGTTTGCAATGAAGTGGACAGCAGGGCACTTTTATGGCAAGGCGGTAGCAGCACGTGAGGAAAAGCTGCAGAACAACTTGTTGATATTATTAGTAGCAGGTCTTAATGGAATGAAGCTCCATCTTGCATGCTTTGGTGACCACCAACATCTTTTTGCTCTTGGTAAAGGATGATGGAGGACTTACTGAGTGTGGCAAGTTGCAGACCAGAGTAAAAACTATTTTCTTCTCTCTATGCCAATGGCTCTCTGGAATGCCTGAATGGAAATAAGGTTATCAAGAGAGATGTACATCAAGGAGTTATCTTTACCAAAGAGCAGGAGTACCAAATGTGGTGGTACCTGGAAAATCAGAAGGACCTAGAACCAGACAGAGAGAAAATGGAGCACAGCAAAAAATCCAATTCGTGTAAATAAAGAGGCCCCCAAAAATTACAAAAGAACAGCATAGACACCCCCAAAACCAGGTCCCTGTCCCAGGTAACTTTGTCTTTCCAAATCACCCACTGATACATTGATCAACAGGCCCTCTATGTAAACAAAGCTGGTGGACTTGAGTCTTAGAAGTCCTTGTTTTTGCTTTCAACTGTTTGGCAATCTGTGTGAAATATATATTTTTTTCTAAATGGCAAATAATAATAATAATAAAATTTATTTATATCCCGCCCTCCCCAGCCGAAGCCGGGCTCAGGGCGGCTAACAACAATAAAATAATTCAACATTCTAAAATCATTTCATTATAAAATTAATTCAAATCAAATTGATCAAATTGATGGCAACCATTGGGCTAGAGTTCTGTGAAGATTGCCAAAGGAGGGAGTCAGGCTTTGCCCTGGCCAAAAGCCTGGTGGAACAGCTCTGTCTTGCAGGCCCTGCAGAAAGATGTCAAGTCCCGCAGGGCCCTAGTCTCTTGTGACAGAGCGTTCCAGCAGATCGGAGCCACAGCCGAAAAAGCCCTGGCTCTAGTTGAGGCCAGCCTAACCTCTCTGTGGCCTGGGACCTTCAAGATGTTTTTGTTTGAAGACCGTAAGTTCCTCTGTGGGACATACCAGGAGAGGCGGTCACGTAGGTACGAGTGTCCTAGGCTGTATAGGGCTTTAAAGGTTAAAACCAGCACCTTAAACCTGATCCTGTACTCCACCGGGAGCCAGTGCAGCTGGTATAGCACCAGGTGAATGTGATCCCGCGGAGAGGACCCCGTAAGGAGTCTCGCCGCGGCATTCTGCACCCGCTGGAGTTTCTGGATCAGTCTCAAGGGCAGCCCCATGTAGAGCGAGTTACAGTAATCCAGTCTGGAGGTGACCGTCGCATGGATCACAGTGGCTAAGTCAGGGCGAGAGAGGTAAGGAGCCAACTGCTTAGCTTGTTGGAGATGAATGGAAGATTTGAAAGCATGCCCAAATCTGGCTTGGAATTTAAGTGTGATTTCTGCAAACCGGTTTTCATGAACGATTGCACTTCTGCCTAGACTAGAACATGGTGACATACGGTAATGTTTCAATCTGTTCCAGTGACATACACTACCAGAGCTCGCATGCCTTTCATGTAGCTTTCTGCGTCTTGGAAGAGTAAACTGGGCGGCTACATTTTCCACTCATTCTTTCAACAAGAGTGCCTCTGAGAAACAATTCAAATAGCCCAAGGAGAGCTCTCCTTGTGAGACATCTGGGATTGACTGTTGCCTAATAAATTTAAACTTGGATCTCCTGCACATGCTGTGGCGTCCAATTACAGACTCATCAAGGGATTTAATGGTGCATTCTAGCAATACGTGGGTTTCCAGCAATATCCCTTTGAGGTAAAGTCAGAATTGAGAGCAAAGCTTTGGCAGCTTTTCCAAGCGAGGGCAAGGAAAAGGAGAGTTATTAAGAGCACTCAGTCCATTGACCACTGTGGCATAAATATGCAAGAGGTTTTCCTGTCAATTTCTCCTGCCAGTTTTTCAGAAATACTACATTTGGGCTGGGGTGAAATTAATGTTGCTGTATGGTCCTGGAGTCATTTTTGAAGACGGATAAAGGAAACTTCAGCTGGTCGAGGAAACCAGAAATGTGATTATAACTGTAATTGACCAAGTGGGGAGCACTGTACCATGGAACAGCCAGAAGGCATTTTATTCTAATACCATTCCTCTTCGACAATTCACCAGTAGGTGTTCTTGTTATTCAGCGTCCATGCATTGGTACTTACTATGGCTGTGAACTTTCATTGGTTTAATCAACTGACAAAGCAACCTTTGTTGAATAATGGGAGGAGGTGTGTGAAGAGTCCCTCCTGAGGAGTTTTCAGTGGAAGTCGCCTGGATCAAGAGATCTGGATAGAAACACAGTAAGAGTTCAAATGAGAAAGGGCCATAGGTTGATGGTAGAGCATGCAAAATCCTGAACAAGCCGGAATGATGGCCTACGTTTTATCAGCTTTCTGGGTTCCTAGGTTGCTGAGTCAGTATCACTAGCAGCTGCCACCTGCACTCTGCATTTAGAAACTCTGCCAGTCCAGTGTTAGAAACTCAGATATATAAACTAGGCACCCAATGGCTCCTTAAAACAAGGTTACCCTCATTGCAGTTCCCTCATGGCAAGAAGTGAGGTTACAGGGAACCAGGCAGAGGGCCTTCTCGGTAATGGCACCTGCCCTGTGGAATGCCCTCCCATCAGATGTCAAGGAAATAAGCAACTATCCTACTTTTAAAAGACATCTGAAGGCAGCCCTGTTTAGGGAAGTTTTTAATGTTTAATGCTGTATTGTGTTTTTAATATTCAATTGGGAGCCGCCCAGAGTGGCTGGGGAAACCCAGCCAGATGGGCGGGTATTATTATTATTATTATTATTATTATTATTATTATTATTATTATCATTACAGTCACCCAAACAGAATGTCAAGACAGCTCTAAAGTCTTATTTTTCAAAAGATGACACAGACCATTCACCATTCTTCACAACTGTGAGCAGGGCAGTAGGGTGGGGTAAATGAAGACAAGCTACAACAATTAACTAGAACGTTGTTCACTGCTCAGGCTGCACAGAAAAAGCATTTTGGTTGTGCAGATAAAATATAACTGATAGAATTCTATAAGATGTGGTATTAGTGTGTGAAAACAGTCCCGATCCAAAGATCCCGAGGCATGCAGCTTCAGATGGTGGATACATCAGGCGCCATGCTGGTGCCCAGGCATCTTCACTTGGACACAAGTGGCCTATAGGTAAAGGTAAAGGGACCCCTGACCATTAGGTCCAGTCGTGACCGACTCTAGGGTTGCGACGCTCATCTCGCTTTACTGGCCGAGGGAGCTGGCGTACAGCTTCCGGGTCATGTGGCCAGCATGACTAAGCCACTTCTGGCAAACTAGAGCAGTGCATGGAAACGCCGTTTACCTTCCCACTGGAGCGGTACCTATTTATCTACTTGCACTTTGACGTGCTTTCGAACTGCTAGGTTGGCAGGAGCAGGAACCAAGCAACGGGAGCTCACCCCGTCACGGGGATTCAAACCACCGACCTTCTGATCGGCAAGTCCTAGGCTCTGTGGTATAACCCACAGCGCCACCCGCGTCCCACTCAAGTGGCCTATAGTCAGGTGCAAAATGCGCCTGGTGCCTGGCTAATTTCAAACACTGTCTGCAACTCTTGAATCCAGCAGGTGTGTGTGTGTTTCAGTGTCAGTTCTGCTGGAACATTGCATTGTGAGACACCACAGCACCCAGTTAAAGTTGCTCCTTCTGTGAACAACTTTAGCCCTTATTTGTCAGATGTGATTCCCATTGCATTATGGGAACGGAAACCTTTTGAGCCAGGCATTTGGAACTCCTAGGTACCATGATGGAAGTGCCCGAATTTTTATTCTGTGTTAGTGATGGCAGGATTGCCTCCAATGAGCTGTTGGTGATGGGAGCCTGACTTTATTTAGCACCATTAGCTCATAATTAAATTTATGAATACACACACACAACCCCCTCCCCGATATTTGTATACTGTCTTTCAACATAAACTTTCTCAGGTAGTTTAGCAAAAACATTTTGTTAACCATAATAAATCTTCGTCCTTCAAAAAGGTTCCTTTTGGGGTCAGGATACCTCCTGACGGGGGTCTAATTCATACATGTGTGTTATCTTTTGCTGTGATGCTTATTGAGCGATTCATACATGTGAATTGACTCAGAGACTGTCCATTTTAAGGTGTTGCCCATTAAAGAAAAATAATGCTAATTAGATTCACTGATTTTTCTGGAGAGTTCAGTTAATTTGCTTTCTGTAGAAATGTGAAGTTCTACCTTGCAAGGCTAGGCAACAGATTAGTAAACGCTTTCAGCTGTGCCTCTGCTTGTCTACAAATCACTGTTAAATAGGTGCAGCGGTTTGGCTTCTGGCCTTAGAGTTGAGAAAGCTTTGATATCTCTGAAAATTTTAAGACTGTGCAATCCCTTAGGTTCCTTTTCACCTCAATCTGCATTGCACATTCTGATGTCTGCAAACACTTCCTCCAGATGGGTTGTTTTTAAAATGCCCATGCAGGTCAGGTGTGTTGTGTTCAGCTGCTCTTAAGTGCATTAATAACAGATGGTGTGCTTTGCTCATTATACCTGTGCTCTTCGAAGACTGCAGAAATGTTAGGGAAACAAGACTTGGTAAACTACCACCCGCAACAAGTGTCTTCAGCTCCTAGCGTTACACTCATACACTTCTATTTTTCTCTCAGGTAGGTTTCAAATATAAAACATAGCTATTTCTGGAGCAGCCAGCCCACTGCTAAGTTGCTCCTAGATGGCTTGCTAACAATCCGCTAATGTTTTTGCTATAACTGTTTTTGAAACGTGTGGTTCTGAAGGCGGGCTGCTGGAAAAGTTGCAAAAATTGAATAGATGGAATAGCTCAGTGGGTTAGAATGTGGTGCTGATATATGCAGAAGACAGGAAAAATAAATTTAAGGAACCCCAGAAAGAGGAGCAAGGAAGTCAAGTTTTAAAATGTCAGAATGATTGTAAAATTGTTGTTGCTTAGTCGTGTCTGACTCTTCGTGACCCCATGGACCAGGGCATGCCAGGCACTTCTGTCTTCCACTGCCTCCCGCAGTGCAAAATTAATTGTAAAAGTCTAAAATTAATTGTAAAATTAGTGAAATGAATAACCATGAAAAGCCACTCCCGACATAAGGAGGGGGGTTGCGGGCTCACGCCCACCAACACCCGCGCAGGGCTGGTCTCGGCCCCGCGCGATCTGGGGAATCCTCGGGCCGCGTCAGCCCCAGGGCCAGCCAATTGGCTGGCTGCAGGGGTGGGGCCTGGGTCACTTAAGGTCGGCGCAGCCCGGGATCTCCCCTTTTCGTCCTCGCCCACAGCTGCAGTTTCCCACCCACCCTCCCTCTAAGTCCCCCCCCCCAAACTTTGCTATGGACTTCGGTTGGTTGCCGCAAGGGGCCTGGTAGGAATTTTTCCGCTTGGCTAATTGGCATTGATTTAAAGCCATTTGGTTTTTTTCGCAAATTGTCACAACTCCTTTGGTTTGGCGGTTAGGCATTGGTAGGGGTATTATTATGCAGATGATTTGCAGGGGAGGAGCGCCATCACCTCCCCCAAATATTTAAGGGTAGTCCGATAAAGGATTCCGGGGGGGCGTTGCCTCGTCCGAAACCTATGGGGGCTAGGGCCTAAAGCGCACCCCCGAGCGGTGACCCCTCGGGGAGTGCCTAGGGATGTACATCTCAGGGGCTCCCCCTGCTGGTGTTAACCCTTTCCGGTTCTCATGCCTAAGATAGTCTGATAGGACCAATGCCTAAAGCCAATACTGCTCTTACCTGTAACCAATAAAGTTGTGGCCATTTTTTGCCCATTAACCTAAAATTTGGTGTCCTGTGTCTTTATTATTCCAACTGGTGGGGGGCGGGAATCGCCACGCAAAGTAAAAAAAAAAAAGTGTGGTGCTGACAAAGTTGCAGGTTTGTTGTACATCTGGGTTTTCGTAGACATGTCCTCTTTTCCAAAGGAGAAATCCCCATCCAGGCAGATTTCCAATGCTTTGCAAAAGGTCCAGGGTTTTGGTTTTGTACTGTTTTCGGCAGCCGCCAGGCCTGTTGCAGCCTTCGTCTGGAAACACAGCATCTCCACCATCTTCATGTCATTAGTTCTGGACTGTTTTCACACACTAATATCCCACCCTGCAGAATTCTATCAGTTATACTTTATCTTCACAATTGGAATGAATTTCCGAGACCAAAATGCTTTTTCTGTGCAGCCTCTGCAGGAGCAGTCACCATTAAGAAAAAGAGGTCAGACTAGGCCAATTATGTATGTCGACTTTCCCTGGACCAAGCGACTTTTCTCCTTTAAGTTCTCAAAGCTCTTAACCTAGCTCAGGATTGTCATCTGAACTAGCCAGATGTTTAACTGAGAATCAATTGCAGTCCTTCATTTGAAAAATAAGACTTTGAGTGCCGTCTTGCCCCCCGAATGGTAACTCGGCATTCCATTTTGGTGACTGCAACTTTTATTTAAGTAGCCATTTGGCGCCTTAATCAGCTTCTACCACTGATTGGGATGGGGAGGGGTGATGCAACGGCAAAGTCAGTGTGGTGCAAAAGCACCAGCGGAACCAATTCCGTGCTCTTGCCAGTGCATTTGCACCGCAACAACTATGCTGTTGCCTTGCCCCCTCCTCATCCTATTATGCAGCAGGGAGGTCGGGTGAATGCCTCCCCCAGTTCCCCTGCTGTATCTTGTTCTGTGAGAGAGTTGTTCTGCTTGCACAATGTGGCTTTCCCTTTGTCTCTTCTCCCTGTGTACCCCCAAAATCTGACCCAGAGTGCCTAGGAGTTGAAAGGGAGAGGAGAAAGAAGTTCTCTTCCGCAAGGGCAAGTCTGCAGCACATAGCTGTCAACCGTCCCTTATTTGGTGGGAAAGTCCCTTATTCCAGCGCCGTGTCCCGCTGCTGTCCCTTATTGATGATGCCCCTTAAATTTCCCAGGTTTCAAAAGAAGCAGCTCCTCTCCCTCCCTCCCTGCCAGCCAGGGAGGAGGGAGGCGCCAACTGTGTTGCTTGGCTGCATTGATCACCCAATAAGGAGTCTAAGAACGACTGGGGGGTGGGGCTTGCATGCCTTGTGCCCATCAAATCGGCCACGTTGCCTGGAGACTCGCCTTTGCTCAGTGCTTCCCAGCAGAGAGGTGACGGTGGTTTCCCTTGCTGCATCCCCTTTGCCGGGTTGCTGCACTGTGGGAACCACCGCTTGAGGCTTCATTTGGCTGCTGGCTGGGCTTCCTGCCTTTGGCTCGGAAGGGCTCAGAAGTTGAACATACTTGTGCTCTGAAAATCCCTTATTTTGGCTGCTGATCCCTTATTTTCGAGGCTACTGGTCCCTTATTTTCAAATCTGTAAGTTGACAGCTATGCTGCAGCATGACTGGAACAGCACTGCTTAGGGGTGGATGAAGGGGGCAGGGGGGCGGTCTGCCCTGGGTGTCATCACTGAGGGGGGTGACATTTGGCGTGCCACCCACCCATGATTCCCAAGCCTACCCCGAGCTGTTGGGGGATGGGGCAGAGCTGCACCACTTTGTCAGCGGCCTTCCCCCTTCATTTTGACAGCTCAGGGGAGGCTTGGAAGTTGTGGGCTGGCAGAGTGCAGTTGCCCCCCCCCCCTGCTGGGCTGCTTCCTGGGGGGGGGAGCCTCCCCCGAGCTGTCAAAAGGAAGAGGGAAGGGAGGAAGGTTGCTGGCAAAGCAGCGTGGCTCCCTCCCCCCCCCCCAGGAAGCAGCCTGCCATGGGCGGCTCGCTCCATCTCCCCCCCCATAGGGGGTGGCTCACTCCCCCCCATGTGTGTCTCAGCCCCGCCCCCATGGACGCATCCCTGGGTGCAAAGCATGTGTTCCACTCCAAGTGCCAGAGCAGCTAACTCCACCTCTGGCACCGCTGGCTACAGCCTGCAGATTGCATTTCCAAATCAAGGGCCGCTTCATTTAAAACTTCTCTCACGATGTCCCCCTGCCTCTCCCGGTTGTAATAAACCTCCACTCAAAACAGGAGAGACTAAATAAAATAGCTGAAAGTGATAGCATCACTCTAAAGTTTCCTTCAGGCAGAGAATGCAAGGGAACAAGGTGCCCTCACATTTAAAGCCTTGCATTTTCAGAGAGATAGTAATTTAGTACAACCAGATGACTCAAATCAAACAAGTTATATCTCAAATCTTCTCTTACCTGACTCTTGTATCCTGTTTCTCCATCTTCAGGGTTTGTTTGTTTTTTGAACAGTAAAATCTTTCTTCTTTTGCTGCCACTTATCTTCTCTGCCTATATATTGATTTCAAGATGATTCAGTGATGTGCTGGTGTGTTTTTTTCCTCTCTCTCTCTCTCTTTCTCTAAAAAAATCAGTGACATTTTCTGTTTCCTCCCCAAGGTAGTGTTTTGGTTTTTTTGTCCATGCATTATGGGGAGTTTTGATGAAGGGGTGATTTAAAAGAACACAAATGGAAAAGAGTGCATTAGCTAGGCTAGGATTAAAAGTGTGTTTGTAGAATCAAAGACTTCAGGTTATGTAGAAGAGACCAGGCGATTGGAGAGCCAGTGTGGTGTAGTGGTTAAGAGCAGTGGACTCGTAATCTGGTGAACCGGGTTCGCTTCTCCGCTCCTCCACATGCAGCTGCAATGGATATTATCGCATCTTGGGCTAGTCAAACTTCTCTGAAGTCTCTCAGCCTCACTCACCTCACAGAGTGTTTGTTGTGGGGGAGGAAGGGAAAGGAGAATGTTAGCCGCTTTGAGATTCCTTAGGGTAGTGATAAAGCGGGATATCAAATCCAAACTCTTCTTCTAACTTCTGCATCAAGTCCTTACAGCCAGTGCTAAGGGCCTTCTCAGTGGTGGCACCCACCCTGTGGAACGCCCTCCCATCAGATGTCAAGGAGATAAGTAACTATACAACCTTTAGAAGACACCTGAAGGTAGCCCTGTATAGGGAAGTTTTTTAATGTTTAATGCTTCATTATATTTTTTATATATTTTAGAAGCTGCCCAGAGTGGTTCGGGCAACCCAGTCAGATGGGCGGGGTACTACTACTACTACTAATAATAATAATATAAGGAGCACATGGAATAGTTTTACAATGAATTCCTAAGTGTCTGTGGAGAAGAAAGTCTGAATATTTTCACAGGGGCTTACGCTTGGGTAAGTGTGAAGAGGGCCGCAATTTTATGATTTTTCCCCTTCTTTTTTCCTTCTGTCACCTGGGTTCAGTTTAAGGGGATTGCACTAGACATAAATATGTCAGCTGAATTTATGCTGACATCAGGTGCCGGGAGTATTAATTTATTTAGCAGCATGGCTAATCTGAACATGATGTTAAAAGGGATATACTGTACAATGTCCTTGTTGCTACTCTGTGAAATGGCAAATCGCCCACTACAGACCTTAAGGAACTTTAATGTTCTGTAATCCAAAGTGGGGCTGATCAGTTTGTACGCAGGTTCTACGTAGCTTTGCTGACTTGCGGTTAATAACATGTCTACGTTTGTTCATCCTGGAACTTCAGTGTTTGAGAATAACGTTGCCTTGCAGATCACTCCGTTGACATTTCTACCCGTGGCAAAAGTGTTTGCTCCCCTGGCAATTTCCACTTTTCGCTGAAAAAAATATGTCATCTTAAATTTCTGCAAGGTCACAGAAGCAGAGGAATTGGGGGGGGGGAGAGAATCCTGTTACCCTTCTTGGAGGTGGGGTCCATGTGCCTGACAATAAACTTGAAGGTATGGTGGTTGCAAATGTGCGAGCTGAGCTGGAATATATTTCCAATATGGTTCTCTTGCACCATCACATCACCTGCTTGGGAGTTAAAAGAGTGAAACGTGTAGAGATGAAAGTAAGTTAGTAAATTGGTCGATTTGATGATGTTCTTAGTACAGTGGTACCTCAGGTTAAGAACTTAATTTGTTCTGGAGGTCCGTTCTTAACCTGAAACTGTTCTTAACCTGAGGTACCACTTTAGCTAATGGGGCCTCCTGCTGCCGCCATGCGATTTCTGTTCTCATCCTGAAGCAAAGTTCTTAACCCGAGGTACTATTTCTGGGTTAGTGGAGTCTGTAACCTGAAGCGTCTGTAACCCGAGGTACCACTGTACAACAAGATTGTAGGCTGCATTTGCTATGCGATCAGCACAGTGAATTACAAACATAATTCAGTTACAGGTAGGTAGCCGTGTTGGTCTGCCATAGTCAAAATAAAAAAATTCCTTCCTGTAGCACCTTAAAGACCAACTAAGTTAGTTCTTGGTATGAGCTTTTGTGTGCATGCACACTTGGTATCTTTCTTGGTATGAGCTTTCGTGTGCATGCACACTTGGTATCTTGGTAGCTTTCGTGTGCATGCACACTTGGTATCTGAAGAAGTGTGCATGCACACGAAAGCTCATACCAAGAACTAACTTAGTTGGTCTTTAAGGTGCTACAGGAAGGAATTTTTTTATTTAAACATAATTCAGACATTGAAAAAGGCACAAAAGAGAAGCTCAGGATTTAAAGATGAGAGTTTTCAATGAAGTAAGCAAACAAGAAAAAAATGTGCAAGTGCATCCCATTGACCGCTAGGGCTGGGCGAAACCTGGTTTTTGACATTGTGATATATCACCAGCTAAGCTTCATGATATACTGATAAATCGCAATGTCTGAAATAAGGATGGGGATAGGTTCTAGAGGCTTTGGCTGGCTTCATGGTTTTTCCCACATTGTGATTTTGTCGTAGCACATGCACACATATCATATTCACAATATATTGCCAGGTCAAAAATTATTAAACCAATATCACGATATGGATTTTACACCAGTTTTCAATGATATACAGTGGTACCTCAGGTTACAGATGCTTCAGGTTACAGACTCCGCTAACCCAGAAATAGTACCTCGGGTTAAGAACTTTGCTTCAGGATGAGAACAGAAATCATGCTCTGGCGGTGCGGGGCAGTGGGAGGCCCCATTAGCTAAAGTAGTGCTTCAGGTTAAGAACAGTTTCAGATTAAGAACGGACCTCCAGAATGAATTAAGTTCTTAACCCGAGGTACCACTGTATTGATATATCACCAAGCCCTATTGCCCACATACGGTCTTGGGTATAAGGGTGCCTTAGTTAGTAGTTCAGCAAACACAGTTGCCATTCATTGTAAGCACAAAAGATAAGAAAGGAAAACATGCTTCATTTTCAAAGCAAGCACCACAAACTTGGGATGCCGGTGCCTGAACCTGTGACTTTCTGCATTGAATTAGCTGCAGCCCCTCAGAGCAGAGGGATAGCTTGCCTTGTTCCAGATAACAAGGGGATCATAGGAGACTGAACGTTTGAGTTAAGGCTGGCAAAAGAGGATTGCTGGCAACCCGGTCAAGTTGCACGAGTTTGTCAACTGTGTGGACTCTGTCACTGTTCCTGTTTCTGCATGTGCTTAGGTTTAAGTGGCAGGCAAGTGAAATAATGTATTTTCCTGTGAATTGTGGGGTATTTTGAGGAATTTATCCCATTGCCCAGAGTTCAAGAATGTTTAAGAGCTGAATCAAGCACAGATTAGTGATATTATGTACTAGCACTTGCTAAGGAAATTACATCTCCCATGTTGAATATACAGGAAGTAACTTCTTTCTTTAGACTAGGACAGCCAGAGTAGCAATCACATATAGCATTTGCTAAAATGCTCTTTTGAAACAAATGGAGCCATAAGCAGGTCCCATTATGTTTCATATCTAAATATTTCAGATTAGGGTTTGAAGAGCAGTTTAAGTCACCAGCGTGTTTCAGAGAGTTCACATACAGAAAGGCAGCAATAACTATTCTGGAAAATACATCCTCTCCAACGACTCTGAGAGTAGCTATTGTCTGTTTGCACTTAAGAGTGAGTAACAAGGAGTTTTGGCCAAAGTCAAGATCTCACATTTAAAGATGAATCATGGAGTTGTTTTTAACATTTCCTGCATTGTAAAGTTTCATAAGTTATTCCGGGGAGTGTTAACAGCACACCTATACAGGAAAAGCATAATCTTACACGTGTGTTCATGAATGTACAGTGGTACCTTGGTTCTCAAACGCCTTGGTACTCAAACAACTTGGAACCCAAACACTGCAAACCCAGAAGTAAGTTTTCCGGTTTGCGAACTTTTTTCAGAAGCCAAACATGCTCCGTTTTGAGTGCCACACTTCCATTTTGAGTGTTACACTGAGGTCTGTCTGTTTTTTATTTATTTTGCTTTTTTGATTTGTTTTTGTGATTGTGTGGAACCCAGTTCACCTACTGACTGATCAGTTGCATGACTGCAATACATTGATTATTGCTTTCATTTTATGGATCAGTGCTATTGTTAGATAGTAAAATTCATGTTAAATTGCTGTTTCAGGGGTTGTTTTTTAAAGTCTGGAAGGGATTAATCCATTTTGCATTACTTTCTATGGGAAAGTGTGCCATGGTTATTGAACCGACTTCCGGAATGGATTACGGTAAGTTTGAGAACCCAGGTACCACTATGTCACTTTGGGGGTCTTTAATCTTGAGTACCATAGTGGTTACTGTGCTAAATTAATACCAATTTAGAAATGCTGATATTGGCTTCCATATTTAAAAAGCAATGGCTTAACAAAGCTCTAAATGGCCTGTAACCTAATTACTTGAGTGGATTACTTCATCTATTTCCCGACCTGAGTATTAAGATCTCCTCTGCATTCCCTTTCTGGGCGCTAGTGATTATATTGGGATATGGCAGATGTTTTCCCCTGCTGTAATGTGTCATATATGGAATGCCATCCTTTCAGAGACTGAGGTGGCACTAATGGTGACTTCATTCTCGTGCCAAGCTGAGACTTTCCTCAGACCCCAGGTCAACTGGAATTTGTTGATTGCTGAGTAATTATGGTTTTATAAATTGCACTTTTCTTTTTATGAAATGTTACCTGCCCTGAGATCAGGATGATGAGGACACTTTAGCAGATTTCCTCATTCGTTTCAGTTCACATGGCTTGAAAATTGCATGCGACTCTTGGGTTCTGATTTGACCACCCTTGTGATGAACTAATAGCATGGGTAGGCAAACTAAGGCCCAGTGGCCGGATCTGGCCCAATCACCTTCTAAATCCGGCCCACGGATGTCCGGGAATCAGCATTTTTACATGAGTAGAATGTGTGCTCTTATTTAAAATGCCTCTCTGGGTTATTTGTGGGGCATAGGTATTCATTCATTATTATTTTTCGAAATGTAGTGTGGCCCCCCACAAGGTCTAAGGGACAGTGGACTGGCCCCCTGCTGAAAATGTTTGCTGACCCCTGACTAATATAAGTAATGAATGGAAAGAGTTAGTGGCTTCTTAGAGAAGTTTTGTATGCAGAAAATTGACACAAGTGAATGGTTCCTCATCATCCTGGAAAAAGTGACAAGTGGGGTGCTGCAGGATTCTGTCCTGAGCCCGTTGTTGTTAAATGTCTTTCTAAATGACTTGGATGAAGGAATTGAGGGGATGCTCTTCAAATTTGCAGATGGCACCAAACTGGGAGGGGTAGCTAACACCTTAGAAGACAGAATCAGGATTCTAGATGACTTCAACAGATTGGAGAACCAGTTCAGAACTAACAAAATGAATTTCAGTTGGGATAAATATAAGGTTCTTCGCTTAGGCAAGAAGAACCAGCTGCACAAAAATAAGATTGGGGACACCTGGCTTGCTAATAGTACATGTGAAAGGGATCTAGGGGTCTTAGTAGAACCTGCTGAGCCACAGATTTTCCAGGGGTTTGGTGTCTCCGCTATGCGTGTGTGACGGGAAAACTGTTGAATCTCTTCCACATATAATGTTCAACTGTCCCCTACATAGCATAGCCAGGACTAAATTCCTGGGTCCTGTTTTATTGCGCTTGGTTGGCAGGCCTGTTGAGTCACACGCCGCACTACTTTTGCAGGATACAGATCCTTCTGTAACTCTGCAGGTGGCGAGATTCCTGAACGCGGTTATCTCACACACAAAAACCACTAAAAAACAACAACAACAACATCAAAACTAATCGGACAGTTATGATGAGAGTGCATGTCGGATCTCGTTTTCAGTTTTCCTTTTTCTGCGATCCGTCCCTTGGAGCTCTCCGGGCCCCAAGCTGTTATTTGGCTAGGCTCAATGTCCCACCCTTGCATCGTAGTGTTCTCTTTCTGGTGCCGAATATATCGGTCTTTATGCCTCTGCCCTTTTACGTTTGTACATATTTTATGGGCTAATAGCCGTAAATAAAATTAAGTGTAAGTGTAAGTGACAACAGGCTTAAGAGGAGTTAACAGTGTGATGCAGCAGCAAAATATTGGTTTCACAGTTTTTGACCTAGCAATATATCACAAATGATGTGTGTTACGACTGGGCAATATATTGTCCAAAACCAGTTTCAAGTCCATATCATGGTATCAGTTTCATAGTTTTCGACCTGGCAATATATTGTGAATCATGGTGTGTGTGTGTGTGTGTGTGTGTGTGTGTGTGTGTATTATGCAAAAATCACAATGTGGGAAAAACCATGAAGCCAGCCAGTGCCTCTACATATTACAATGTTTAGCTGGTGATACATTACGAAGTTGAAAACCAGATGTCGCCCAGCCCTGTTTGCCTTTACATAGTTCAGTCCTTGTTTCAGACATCGTGATATAGCAGTATATCAAGATGTTTATCTGGTGATATATCGCCGTGTTGAAAGCCAGATATCATCCAGCCCTAATCAACAGAAGTATAGTGTCCAGATCAAGGGAAGTAATAGATCCACTCTATTCTGCCTTGGTCAAACCACACCAGAAGTCCTGCGTCCAGTTCTGGGTGCCACAGTTTAAGAAGGATATTGACAAGCTGGAGTGTGTACAGAGCTGGGTGACCAAGAATATCAAGAGCTTGGAAACCAAGCCTTATGAGGAACATTTGAAGGTGTTGGGTATGTTTAGCCTTGTGACAGAAGAGAGATATGATAGCCATCATCACATATTGAAAAAGCTGTCATTGCCTCAGCCTAGTATACCTGAAGGAGCATCTCCAGCCCCATCATTCTGCCCGGACGCTGATGTCCAGCGCCGAGGGCCTTCTGGCAGTTCCCTGATTGCAAGAAGCAAAGCTACAGGGAACCAGGCAGAGGGCCTTCTCGGTAGTGGTGCCCACCCTGTGGAATGCCCTCCCATCAGATGTCAAAGAGATAAACAACTACCTGACATTCAGAAGACATCTGAAGGCAGCCCTGTTCAGGGAAGTTTTTAATGTGTGACATTTTAATGTATTTTTAATCTTTGTTGGAAGCCGCCCAGAGTGGCTGGGGAAAGCCAGCCGGATGGGTGGGGTACAAATAATAAATTATGATGTTGATGATGATTGATGATGATGAAAGATGGAGCAAGATTGTTGTCTCCTGCTCCAGAGGTCAGTGGCTTCAAGTTAAAAGAAGAAGAAGAAGAAGAGTTTGGATTTGATATCCTGCTTTATCACTACCCGAAGGAGTCTCCAAGCGAGTAACATTCTCTTTTCCCTTCCTCCCCCACAACAAACACACTGTGAGGTGAGTGAGGCTGAGAGACTTCAGAGAAGTGTGACTGGCCCAAGGTCACCCAGCAGCTGCATGTGGAGCGGAGACGCGAACCCGGTTCACCAGATTACGAGTCTATCGCTCTTAACCACTACACCACACTGGCTCTCAAAAGAAAGGATATTCCGACTAACCATCAGGAAGAACTTTCTGACAGTAAGAGCTGTTTGACAGTGGAACAGTCTTCCTTGGAAGGCAGTGGACTCTCCTTCCTTGGAGGTTTTTAAGCAGAAGTTAGGCGGTCATCTGTCATGTATGCTTTAGTTGAGATTCCTGCATTGAGGGACCTTGAGGGACCTGCATTGAGGGACCAACTCTACAATTCTATGATTCTAAGCTTTTAAATGCTGCACGAGACCTAAATTGGAGATTGGGCTTTGGTAGTTCAGTTGTGTACCAGAAACCAGTTCCATCATATATGTGGGCTTCAGTCTTTAAATCAAATAGCAGAAGTATACTTGCCATCATAATTCTTCTCCCATTGTTAGCTGTTCCCTCTCCTACATGTAATGAGGCTCTGCTGAGACAACCATAATATAGCTTAAAGTGTAGAGAACAACTTCCCCTTTCTACAAGCGCCTTTTGCAGGAGCTCAGAGCAACCCCTTACTCACAAGTAGGCAGATCCGGGCATTCAGATTTTTGGATTAAGCATATAGGGATGGCAATCTCTTGAGCGATAACCAATTGCCTTTGAATCAGTTTTGCCGCCGTGAATTTCCCTTAATGACGGTATGGCTACCCGTGCCAAGTCTCTCATCCTTTGCAAGAAGATTCTGATTGAAATAGCTTTCTTGCGAAGCTTATGAGACAAATATTTTAAGGTCTAAATTGCTCAGAAGTATCTAACCACACAGTGGTTGGCCTCTGGGGAAATTCTTGCTGTTTTTCAAGATTATTCCATTAGTGTTTACACTGTGCTTGCCTGCCAAAAAGTCAATCTGGCTTTCCCTTTCACGGTTCTGTCCGTTCTGAAGGTCTTATGGCTGAGAAGTAAAATCCATTATATATCAAGGACATGATGAATTTGGAAATGGTGCAAGACAAACGTTTCCAGAGTCCAAGCTGGATTGCGCATACACCCCCTCCCCCGTCTTTCATCATTCATTTTCATAATTTGTTCCTAAATTTGAATGTATACTATTTGGCCTTTATGTGGGGCTGGGGGAAAGACTTTCTCCACATTCTAAAAGAATAATGTTCTCAAGTGTGATTTTGCTATGTTCTTTGTGGAGCTTCATTTTTTTATTCTAACTGTTTATTGCAATAAATATACAAGCAAGGATGACTGTAAAATTTCACTTTCGCTGAAAGTGAAAATGTCAGAAGACAATGGAAATTGCTGTTTTCTTCTCTGATGACAAAAAGAATTCAGTCAAAACATTAAAACAAGCCATTGAAATGTGAAATAAACAGCGCCACAATGAACACAGTGAAAACAACAATTAAAACTAAACAAGCGTGTCTTCAAAGGCTGAGGGAGTGTCAGTATTGAGGGGGACCTCTATTATTTCAGCAGGAAGGGCATCTCATAATAATAATAATAATAATAAATAAATAAATAAATAAATAAATAATTTATACCCCAGCCACTCTGGGCAGCTCCCAATAGAATATTATCATTAATAACAAAGCAATAAAACACCAAACATTAAAAACTTCCATAAATAGATATCAGATGTCTTCATCAGATGTCCACAACACAAGGGCCACCCATGAGAAAAGCCCACTTCCATGTTATCAGAAGCTGATAATCATCAGGCAGTGGCAAAACTAGTCATGGCTCCACATGTTAATCTAAATCAGAGTTTTCCAAACTTGGGTCTCTGAGCTGTTGTTGGACTACAACTCCCATCATCCGTAGCTAGCAGTCCCTTTCAGATAACAGAGTGGTGAAATCATTAACTGCCTTAAATTTCCCCTCTAACGGTGTCTTTTTCTGCATCAAGATGGCGTTCAACATGTGTCCATGTTCTCATTTGAAATCAGAATCTGAAGGATACTCTTCCCCTGGTCACTTTCACAGGCTTTCTCTCTGTTTTGTTTTGACCCTGAACACTGTAATAGGATCAGTGATCAAAATTAAGCTTATGGAGCGAGTGGCCATTGCTGATGGTATAATTGTAATGACACCCAGGCAGAGATAATGAACTTAGATTCTTATTTGTTATTCAGGAACATTTTCCGTGCTTCACTCATATCGCGGCGTAGAAGTTCTCGAGAGAGAAACAGATGGATCTTCATGAAAGCAGGCTGGGAGAGGCACAAAAAAAGAGAGCAGTATTTAATCAGTTTCTAGTGTTTGCCATCTTGACTTCAAAAAGAGATGTTTCTTAGTTTGTTTTCTCCCCTTTGGTTTTTAATGTGCTGTGGTTCCAAGACTTATCATCTTGATTACTTGAAGAAGCCTGTGTATTTCTTCTAAAGTGTTTTTTTCTTTTATATTCAAGAAGTTAGCTCTTGTTGGGGGAATTCTCTCGCTGCAACAGCAAGCCAGCACTTGTTTTACATGGGAATAAGTCCCATTGAACGCAGGGATATTTTTCTTCATGGGATCATAGAATCATAGAGTTGGAAGAGACCACAAGGGCCATCGAGTCCAACCCCCTGCCAAGCAGGAAACACCATCAGAGCACTCCTGACATATGGTTGTCAAGCCTCTGCTTAAAGACCTCCAAAGTAGGAGACTCCACCACACTCCTTGGCAGCAAATTCCACTGTCGAACAGCTCTTACTGTCAGGAAGTTCTTCCTAATGTTTAGGTGGAATCTTATTTCTTGTAGTTTGGATCCATTGCTCCGTGTCCGCTTCTCTGGAGCAGCAGAAAACAACCTTTCTCCCTCCTCTATATGACATCCTTTTATATATTTGAACATGGCTATCATATCACCCCTTAACCTCCTCTTCTCCAGGCTAAACATGCCCAGCTCCCTTAGCCGTTTCTCATAAGGCATCATTTTCAGACCTTTGACCATTTTGGTTGCCCTCCTCTGGGCACGTTCCAGTTTGTCAGTGTCCTTCTTGAACACTGACAAACAGGCTCTGCTGAATTCTGCGAGTTTTCAGATAATGAATTGTTTTACCAGGGTAATCTAGAATGGCAAAGTAAGCACGTCAAATGTCCATCAACTGCAATAAGAGCGTTTAAGCAAATACTTAGCTCTCCCGTTGAAATCGCTAGGACTTTTAAATCAGTCTAAATCCAAATTACTTGGAATTAATATTGATATCGTGGATAAGGATGTAATTTTCAAAGGTTTGCAAGGCTAAATGGAAAGATAAGGGCATTAGTATCCTGGTGTGAAATTAGTTAATTATGTAGAGAACTTATTAGTTAGCTCTAGAAGCATTGCTATTCAAATTAGGGCAGGAGCTGAACTGGAAGTCAAAAAGGAAAGTATCTTTTGAAACCCTGTTACAAAAATTGGGTCCTCCTTTAAAGAGTATTGCGGTGAGGCCTGGAAAACCGACACCCTGTGTTGTGGGTGGGTACGATTGGTCAGCCACAACACCCGATTGGTAGGTCCCTCGAAGCTGGGTGCAATCTGACCAATGGGACGCAGTCCAAGCAGTTTGAGGGACCAATTTATGCCCATTCACGTGGCCCAGAGCTTCCTCTTTCAGCGCGTGCATTCGGAACACTCGCCCACCTCTCCCTACTTTTAGGGCTTGCACTTGACCTTGCTATCCCGTTGTGTGTCGTCTGTCATTGGGACAGGGGCACAGCAGGAATTTTCCCCACTTGGCTGATTGGCTGTTGTCATTTGGGTTTCGCCTGCCGCGTAGCAAATCGTCATAACTTGTAAGGTTGCAGATAGGCTCTGGTTCAGGCGATATGGATAGGAGAATGCTCTCGCCATCCCTTTGTGAAGGGTATTCCGTTAAAGGAATCCAGGGACTCAATGGTTTGGTCAACCCCCGAGAGGGGGTTGTGCCCGTGTCTGAGTCCAGAGGGACATTTGGGTGGCGGAGATAGCCCGTTCCCAGCTTTCCGCTTATTCAGGTGTTCACCCTTGGCTGACCTGTGCTGGAACCCTGGGTCAGCGCTACCTGTATGGCAGGGAGCTAGTCGAACCAGAGCCTATGCAACCAGTCACTTTCTGTAATCAATAAAGTTGTGGTCTAAATTCTGCCAAAAAACAAACCAAAATTTGAGTTGTGTGAATTTATTTAGGGGGGAGGTTTCTGGGTCTGAACACGCACATGAATGCTCTTCCAAGACATCTGTTATTTTTTTTCTGAGGGTCAGTCCTGCATAGTTAGTGTTCGATAAAGGAGCAGAGTCAGGTTTAGGTAAATGTTGGAGCTAAGTGGCAAAGGAGACCAGTTTCTTACACATACAGTGGTACCTCAGGTTAAGTACTTAATTCGTTCTGGAGGTCCGTACTTAACCTGAAACTGTTCTTAACCTGAAGCACCACTTTAGCTAATGGGGCCTCCTGCTGCCGCCGGAGCACGATTTCCGTTCTCATCCTAAAGCAAAGTTCTTAACCTAAAGCACTATTTCTGGCTTAGCGGAGTCTGTAACCTGAAGCATATGTAACTTGAAGCGTATGTAACCCGAGGTACCAATGTATATCTTATACATGTGACAGGATTTCAGAGTCTTATTAGATAGATAGAATCACAGAATCCTAGTGTTGGAGGGGGGAACCTCAAGGGTTATTTATTCCAACCTCTTGCAATACAGGCAATCTGCATCTTTGACAGGTAGATATCTTGTTGTTGTTGTTGTTTAGTCATTTAGTCGTGTCCGGCTCTTCGTGACCCCATGGACCAGAGCACGCCAGGCACTCCTGTCTTCCACTGCCTCGCGCAGTTTGGTCAAACTCATGCTGGTAGCTTCGAGAACACTGTCCAACCATCTTGTCCTCTATCGTTCCCTAGCTCATAGCTTCTCTGAGTTATTCAAGCCCCTTCGCCATGGCAAGGCAGTGATCCATGAAGGGGAGGTAGACAAACTTCTACCACCTTCCAAGGATGTCTGTTCAACTGCAATAGCTCGTACTGTCAAGAAGTTCTTCCTCTTAGTCGAAATCCCCTTTCTGGTAATTTTAACTAAGCGACAAATTTAATTTAACACCCAAAGTGGTCCTCTTTAATGACACTAAATTCTGTGTGGAAGGAAATAATGGAGATGTAGTTGGCAATTTGTTAACAGCTGCAGAAATGATTATAGCTGGAAAAGAATGAATGAGTCATCAATAGAGGATTGGCTCTAGAAAGTCTTGATATTGTAGTGCTTTGTCAAAAATTACTGCTATTATACAATGTGCATTTGGGGAGGGAAAAAAGGCCATTGAAAGGTTTCTGAGGGAAATTGCAATGATCTGTGGAATTGTAGAATTGGAAGTATAGAACTAATTGTGTCCGTCCTCAAAAATTTGTTTTGATTTGAATATTTTATGTTCATTTGAATATTTTGTATTGATGTAATTTTATGTAGAAATGATTGATGGAGGGTTTTTCCAAAGAACTTAACAGCCCATTCCTAACCATGTCTACTCAGAAATATGTTCCATTGAAGTCAATTGGGCTTCTAAATTCTTTTTCTTGAACATGAAACTCAAGTTTTCACGACACAATTACAGTGGTACCTCGGGTTAAGAACTTCATTCGTTCTGGAGGTCCGTTCTTAACCTGAAACCGTTCTTAACCTGAGGTACCACTTTAGCTAATGGGGCCTCCCGCTGCCGCCACGCTGCCGCCACGTGATATCTGTTCTCATCCTGAAGCAAAGTTCTTAACCTGAGGTGCTATTTCTGGGTCAGCGGAGTCTGTAACCTGAAGCATCTGTAACCCGAGGTACCACTGTATGTGTGTGTGCGCATATATATATATATATATATATATATATATATATATATATATATATATAATTTAGTGGCAGCCTGAATGCAACCCTGATAATCAGATCTCTTCTAGTTTTGTGTCCCTCCGAAGACTATGGTTTGACTCATCTGAATGTATTGCTTTGCATGCAGTCTCTCTCTCTCCCCCCCCCCCCCATTTTCTTTTCTTTTGCTGTGCTGAACTGTATTCTTTGTGCAGCACACAGGGACATTCTGTGGCAGCAAAAGTTTTGGCAGCAATAGTTTGGTTTTTCTGAATTTAATTTTAAATTTGGAAAATATATTGCACTCCTAATGATGTGGTGATGATCAGAGCTGGGCGATATATTGGTAAATTGTCTGAAACCAGTATGGTGTGTAGATCACAATACCAGTTTCAGACATTGTGAGCTGGCAATACATTGTGGTGGCTAGGAAGCCTGCAGATGGCAAAGGCGCTGGCAGGTAGGCAAATGGAGTTTGAGAAGGTTCCAGAAGAGCTCCATCTGCCTGCCTGAGTGAGCCTTTGAGGAAGTCCCCACCCCTTGCCCCTCTGGCTTGTGTGAACCAGAGCGGTATGGGGGCTCGCTCAGCTGGGAGACATGAGGCTTCATGCCCCCCAGCTGAGCAGTTTAAGGAAGGCCCCGTCCCTCTAGTGCCAAATGGCTCCTTAAGCCAAAGTTACAGTCATCAAAATGGAATGTCCAGTTGCCTTGGGGGGGGGGCAAGATGGCTCTGCAAACTCTTATTTTTCAAAGGATGGATTGACTCTGATTGACTCTGATTGATTAAACATCTCATTAGTTCATATGACAACCTTGAGCTATAGGTTAAGAGCTCAGAGAACCTAAACAAGAAAAGTCGCTTGATTGACATATATTGACCTATTCTGACCTCTTTTTCTTAACGGTGACTGCTCTTTGCTCAGAAAAAAAGCATTTTTGTCTCAGAAATTCATTCCAATTGTGCAGATAAGATAGAATTGATAGAATTCTACAGGATGGGGTATTAGCGTGTGAAAACACTCCAGATCCAGTGATCCCCAAGCACACACCTCCAGATGGTGGAGATATCAGGGGCCATCCTGGCGCCTGGGCATCTTCACTTGGTCGCTTCACCTGGGGTTGAAATCCTGGTGCAAAATGCACCAGGTGCCTGGCTAATTTCGAACACTGATCCCAATATGCAGCAGTGATGCCCCACGTCACCATCTGCTACTGCCACAATGGTTAAACTGAAAAGCTACTGTAAGCACATCTCTTTACTGGAGAGCAGAAGCACGTGGCTCCCTAGCAGTTCATATGCTTTGCCTGCAAAGGCTTCCAGGTTCAACCCCCTGTATCTCTAGGTGGAGTTGATAGAAAATCTGGGGAGCTGCTACTAGACATTGTACAAAGTACTGAGCCAGCTAGACCCTCAGTTTTATGATAATCCATTCAAAGACTTGGAAGAAACTTATCCTGTACCAAAGAAGATGCCTTCTAATTAAAGTGGTACCTCGGGTTAAGTACTTAATTTGTTCCAGAGATCTGTTCTTAACCTGAAACTGTTCTTAACCTGAAGCACCACTTTAGCTAATGGGGCCTCCTGTTGCCGCCACGCTGCCAGAGCACGATTTCTGTTCTTATCCTGAAGCAAAGTTCTTAACCCGAGGTACTATTTCTGGGTTAGCAGAGTCTGTAACCTGAAGCGTATGTAACCCGAGGTACCACTGTATCTTCTTTGGTACAGGATAAGTTTCTTCCATATCTTTTAATCGATTATCAAGAAACAGGTGTACAATTTGATAAGTGCTTCCTGTAAAGGTAAAGGACCCTTGACAGTTAAGTCCAGTCGCAAACGACTCTGGGGTTGCGGCGCTCATCTCGCTTTACTGGCCAAGGGAGCCGAAGTTTGTCCGCAGACAGTTTTTCCGAGTCATGTGGCCAGCATGACTAAGCTGCTTCTGGTGAAACCAGAGCAGCGCACGGAAACGCCGTTTACCTTCTCGCCGGAGCAGTACCTATTTATCTACTTGCACTTGGACATGCTTTCGAACTGCTAGGTTGGCAGGAGCTGGGACAGAGCAATGGGAGCTCACCCCGTCGGTGGGATTTAACCCCTGACCTTCCAATTGGCAAGCCCTAGGCTCTGTGGTTTAGACCACAGCATCACTCACGTCCCAAGTGCTTCCTAGTACAGTCCAAACCAGCTGTTTGAGTTGTGGAGGTGGGGCTCATCACCAGTGTTGGATTTATGTATAAGCTAAACAAGCTATAGCTTAAGGCCCCACTCTCTTGGGGGGGGGGGCAAAAATTTAAAGGGAAAAAAACTGGATGTACATTTCCATAATATAAGATAAAAAACAAATAAAATAAAACCTACATACAGCAACAGTGTTTTGTGTTGTGTAGGCTCCTATGATGTAAATACTGGATCCTGTTTGCTAGCCAACTCTGTAAAATATCACTAGTTTGCTCATTTCGATATATAGAGTGCAGGGACGCGGGTGGCGCTGTGGGTAAAACCTCAGTGCCTAGGACTTGCCGATTGTATGGTCGGCGGTTCGAATCCCTGCGGCGGGGTGAGCTCCCGTCTTTCGGTCCCAGCTCCTGCCCACCTAGCAGTTCGAAAGCACTCTTAAGTGCAAGTAGATAAATAGGGACCGCTTTATAGTGGGAAGGTAAACGGCGTTTCCGTGTGCTGCGCTGGTGCTGGCCCGCCAGCTGCAGCTTCGTCACGCTAGCCACGTGACCCGGAAGTGTCTTCGGACGGCGCCGGCTCACGGCCTCTAGAGTGAGATGAACACGCAACCCTAGAGTTGGACACGACTGGCCCGTGCGGGCAGGGGTACCTTTACCTTTACCTATATATACAGTGCCTATATTCTGCATGGACTGGTTGCATGGCAACATTTGCAAACGGCTTTAGATACCTATTAGGTCCATAAATTACCATATAGAATATATCCAACACAAATAACAGTGGCAATTTGTTGTTGACAAAGGACAGCTGGACATATAAAGGGCCCCATTACCTTCAGTAGCTTAGGGCCTCATCAAACCTAAATCTGGCCCTGCTCTTCACACTTATTTCTGTAATGGTCTCAGAAATGCAGAGCACTTCTTCACATGTATGGGAAACTGCTTGGAAAACGAGCCAACTTTGAATGAATTTCCTTCCACACTGCACTCTCTTTTCAAAGCAGACAAAGCGAGTCTCTTAGCCAGGGACATTGTCAGTCAGAAATGGGATTGTTTTGTCATGGAAAATGCATTCTCCTCAAATAACAGTATAGCATCATAGTGACAGAGGAACATTACTGTTTCAGGCAGCAAATACAGGTGGGGGGTGGGTGAGGAGGAATGAGTATTTTCCAAGCTCAGTGGATAAACACCACCATGGACAGATGGGTGCGAGAAATAATCTCTAAGGAAGTTAACAAAATTGCCAGGCAGAAACTGAGGGAGAATACGAGGCAACAGAATGATCTCTTGGCTTCTCTCTCTGTGACCTCTATCCAGGGTGGAGAAAGATGGACGATTTTTATTTTTTGAAAAAAAATGCATTTTGAACATCATGGTGTTTGTTTGTTTGTTTTGAGTGAATCTGAATGCAAGCATGTTAAACCTACACTTAAAGATCATTTAAAACTGGATCAGTGGCCCTCTTTCAAACACATTAAATTAAAGGCCTCTGTGATATGTAAATAAGATCCATGAGGATACAGAGAGAGAGAGAGAGAGAGAGAGAGAGAGAGAGAGAGAGAGAGATCACAAGGTCATATATTACATTTGTTGTCATGGGATTGATATAGAGAGACATGAACTGGCAGGTCAGATGAGCAGACTTCAGGCTGAGTAGAATCTGCTTTAATTCTTGAACCCTAACATCTGTCAGTCAGCATCAGCCACAAAAAGACATGCACTTAAGCCCTGTTAGGGTGTACAGTGGTACCTCGGGTTAAGTACTTAATTCATTCCAGAGGTCTGTTCTTAACCTGAAACTATACTTAACCTGAAGCACCACTTTAGCTAATGGGGCCTCCTGCTGCCGCCGCGCCGCCAGAGCCCAATTTCTGTTCTCATCTTGAAGCAAAGTTCTTAACCTGAAGCACTATTTCTAGGTTAGCGGAGTCTGTAACCTGAAGCGTATGTAACCTGAAGCGTCTGTAACCTGAGGTACCACTGTCCGTTTTACTCCATGGTTAAGTAAACACCCTTCTTTGGAGGAAGGGCTCAGTGCTAGACTACTTTGCATGCAGAAAGTCCCAGGTTTGATTCCTGGCATCTCTAGGTAGGATTTGGTCCGAAACCCTGGAAAGTCGCTGCCCTTCAGCTTCTTGTGTCCCATGATGGTGAGCAGGGACACTCTGCCAAGCCCTGCGTCTTCCAGCTTTCCAGCTCTACTTTGTTCCGACCCTCCAAGTGTCCCTATTTTCCAGGGACAGTCCCGGATTTACAGAAGCCGTGCCAGTTTCTGATTTGATCCTAGAATGTCCCACTTTCCTTAGGATGTCCCTATTTTCATCAAGAAATGTTGGAGAGTATGGAGTTATGTGATTTCCAAGTCAAGGAGATAAGTAACTATACAACCTTTAGAAGACATCTGAAGGCAGCCCTGTATTGGGAAGTTTCTTAATGTTTAATGTTTTATTATGCTGTAACAACTCTTGGGTTGGGGCAACCGGCTAAAATAATAATAATAATAATAATAATAATAATAATAATAATAATAATAATAATTTATTATTTGTACCCCGCCCATCTGGCTGGGTTTCCCCAGCCACTCTGGGCGGCTTCCATAGAAACCAAAAATACAGTAAAATATCATAGATTAAAAACTTCCCTGAACTTCCCTGAACAGGGCTGCCTTAAGATGTCTTCTAAATGTCAGGTAGTTATTTAATGTTTTAAACGATGCTAATTTTGGTTCCTCTGTTTTGTTTTTGTCAGGTTGGTGTTGGTTAAATGTTTAGTTGGGGTTGGCGGTTATTTTAATTTGGGTATAACGGTAAACTGTTCATTGTTATTATTGGTTTCTATTGATTTATTGGTTTGTTTGTTGCTTGTATAAGTTATATTCTGTTTCTTTATGTTTGATGTTTGTTGTGTTTTTATATATGCTGTAAGCTGCTCAGAGTGGCTGGGGAAACCCTGTCAGATGGTCAGGGTATAATTAATGAAATTATTACAATTATTATTATTATTATTATTATTATTAAATAGGGCTTCCCCATTTTCATCGGAGAAATGTTGGAGGGTTTCAGTTTAGAGTCCTCCATGAATTTGAAGCCACGGAGAGAGCCTTCATGAATGAATGAAAGAATATATGCATCAGCCATTGGCCATAGCAATAAAACAACAGAGAATAGAAATAAAAAGTAGATCTTATTCTGATTGCCCCAGCTAAAAACCTTGCAGCCTTTGCTGTCACCTGCTCATCTTGATCTGCCAAGAGAAAGGACACTGTGGCAGTGGTTGGGTGATCTGGAATGGGCAATAAAAGAGGAGGGATAATATCATTCCTCAAGTCTTTATAAGGAGTGCAAGCCAGAAGGGTGGGGTGGGGTGGAGTGGAGTGGAGTGGAGTGGAGTGGAGTGGAGTAGAGTCCTTGTTTTAGGTGTTTTGCCCCCAAACTTGTGGAAGGGATGGCAAACTGGGATAAAGCTGACCATGCTGGAGTTGGCAGGCTTGGACAGCTCACTCTCACATTAACTTTATTTATGCACAAGTAAAAAATAATGCCTGAGTAGAGCTTTGCAACAAAAGAATTCTGGGCCCGGGAATTTGTTTTTGGTCCCAAAACTGAATGGAGCCCAGGGTCCTTCCACACAAAATCCACTTCTTGTTCCTCCAAGCATTTTTCATTTCAGTCGTAGAATTTAGGTTTGGGAAGTAGTAAGAGGAAGAAAACCTCCTTTCTGCTGCTGTTGCTAGAGACAACTGTGGGTCATAAATCCTTGCTGATTTATTGCATATCACCCAGAACTCTATCAGTAGATTGAGATCTACCTTCCGTCCACCCCAGTGCATAGCAACTGGAGGAGATTCAACGGTTCACATGGGTGACTGTTGATGGGTGCTGTTATTTGCAATTTGCTCACGATATTATTACCGTCCCCTTTTGGACCTTTTAAGAACAGACTAGAGGACTTGGGGGTCAGTGAAAAGATCATTTAACTGTTTGGTTTGTTCAGTTTAATAAACACATTTGCCATTTTGTGTGCAATTTCCTTTTAGCCAGCACTCCTAACGCTTTGCAGCTTTGCACGCATAATGAGCAAAGTTAAGTAACTCAGGAAAAACATAATGAGCAAAGTTATCTACTAAGCAAGCTGTGTGCCATGTAACATTTTATGGAGTTAGTAAACATATCAAGTTACATAATGCGTAAAATTATCCAAAGTATCTCCCTGTAGGTAGGGTAAAAATATGTATTTGTTTGTAAATGTGCATGTTTTACTGTAGCAAATTTTTATGCTTCACTGTCTAGGAATTACAAATTACCAGGGAGAAGTTCCCTTTAAATGAGTGGTTTAAATTGGCCCTCCAACCCTTGGTGTGTTAAATTGTGATTTAAGTGGGGAGTTACTCCACTCCAAGTCATCCTACCTCCCTGCTTTGGGACATCACCAAGAGCTGTGTTCAAATGGCCTTTCAAGATTCTCCACTGTTTTTTTTGTTCGCTGAGAAATTAGGAGGACCATTTCACTCAATTTGTCCAGGGGGAGAAGAAATTATTTGACACTTCCTCGTTAGCACAGCCCCCCTCCCCTGCCATTTGCTGCAAGTGGCTGCAGCAACATATGTACAGACAGCCTGGCCACCATTTTGTGTTCTGCCTGATCCCTAATCCAGAATGCGGCAGCTAGACTGGTGACTGGGAGTGGCCACCGAGACCATATAACACTGCTCCTGAAAGACCTACATTGGTTCCCAGTACGTTTCCGAGCACAATTCAAAGCCTTAAACGGCCTCAGCCCTGTATACTGAAGGAGAGGCTCCACTTCCATTATTCGACCTGGACACTGAGGTCCAGCACCGAAGGCCTTCTGGCAGTTCCCTCACTGCGAGAAGCGAAGCCAGGAAACCAGGCAGAGAGCCTTGTCAGTAGTAGGACCCACCCTGTGGAATGCCCTCCCATCAGATGTTAAGGAAATAAACTATCTGACTTTTAGAAGATATCTGAAGGAAGCCCTGTTTAGGGAAGCTTTTAATATTTTATGAATTATTGTACAGTGGTACCTCAGGTTACATACGCTTCAGGTTAATACGCTTCAGGTTACAGACTCCACTAACCCAAAAATATTACCTTGGGTTAAGAACTTTGCTTCAGGATGAGAACAGAAATCATGCTCCGGCGGCAGCAAGAGGCTCCATTAGCTAAAGTGGTGCTTCAGGTTAAGAACGGACCTCTGGAACGAATTAAGTACTTAACCCGAGGTACCACTGTATTTTAATATTTTGTTGGAAGCCACCCAGAATGGCTGGGAAACCCAGCCAGATGGGTGGTCTAATAATAATAATAATAATAATAATAATAATAATAATATTATTATTATTATTATTATTATTATTGCTCATGGACCATTCCCCAGGGCCATGTGAGTGTGTGTGTGTGTGTGTGTGTGTGTGTGTGTGTGTGTGTGTGTGTGCTAAATGGCAGCTGGACACCTCTAAAGATGATTCCCTCACCCCCCATTTTTGGCCAGAACTGCCATAGACTTACAGGCAAGTTCATCATTTCAGAGGGAATTTATCCTGCCAAATTTCAGGATAGCTGTAGCGGTTCCTGGTCCCCGGTCCCCCTCCCCCCGGTCAGTTAACAACAGTTAGAAAGAAATGAGTTTATCTTCCCTAGGGTTTCGTGGGTATGTGATCTAAAAATATGAGATGTGAGCACAAAAGCCCCTTGCCTGTAATTTGTCAGGCTTTATCAGTTTCAGTGGGTCTAAAGTGCCTAGAAATTTCATTCACTTCTGTCAAAAGGAGAGAACGGTTATAACTATTTTATGATTTCCCAATGGTGACAGGGTGATGGTTGGAAACTAAGGGGACACTTATGGGCCCCAAACTGCTTTGGACAGACGAAACAGACTCTTTTGGACCCCAAGCTAAATTCACCCCCAATCTACAAAGTTATGCAACACTTTGGACCGAAATGGACTGTTTTCCAAACGCCAAACTGGTATCTGAATCAAATCTTGTGGTTGGTATATACCACCAGAATACATCCTCCTTCTACCAATATGTTCTTAAAGACCTGAGTCAAATATTTTTCTGGAAACAGGGTCAACAGAGCTAGTAATTCATTTCCCCCCTTTAAAAAACAAACAAACAAACTATGTTAGTTGAGGGAAGTGCTAGATGGGGGGAGTTATAATTACCTGGTGTGGACCACCTCCTTACTCTGCAAAGAATTTCTGTGATTTCAGGAAAACTGCTCATGGTATAATCTGCTACTCAGTACAATTGTGGATATTGCAGTCTGGTCTTAAGAAAAGATATCTTAGCAGCAAGCTATCTTTTCTGCTCCATTAAAGGTATGTCTGTGAGGCTTTGCCATAAGAAACTGACTGGCATTAAGAAACTGTACAGCTGGAAGGAGAAATAGCTCCGTCAGCTTTGCCACTTTTTTATGGCCTACTTTTCTGCTTTTATATTTGTGTCTGAACTCCACCCCTAGCTTAGACTATACTCTGAAAATAGGATGTTCTGAAATAGGATCTTTAACAAAGCTTCCACTAAGATGCTATATCATTTTATGAGGAACTTAAAATGTTTTTGGTTAGTGTCAATGAAATCAGGAGTCTCTATTTCTGCAGTATTTGATAATGTGTAGCTGTGCACTAGATGGTGGTTGTGATTTTAATCCTAGGTAAAGGCCCGTCGAGTCTGAATGGAATAAGGAGGTGCAGGGTGGCGGGGAGGGTATTCATTGCTCTCTTTCTCTCTCCAGCCTTGCAAAAAGTCCGCAATAGTTAACTAGCCCTCCATGGTGTATTGCAATCAGAACAAGTAGCTGTGAGCCTTCTGGTTCTTCTTTTGATTAATCTCAGTAATGTCCAAACTCTTAACAGTAGTTGATCTCCGGCAGGCTAGGGACAAAGGTGAGAGCTGTTTCCTAGTTCTGCTGGATCTCTCAGCGGCGTTTGATACCATCGACCATAGCATCCTTCTGGACCGTCTTGAGGGGCTGGGAGCTGGGGGCACTGTCATACAGTGGTTCCGCTCCTTCCTCCTGGGCCGTGTTCAGAAAGTGGTGGTGGGGGATGAGTGTTCAGACCCTTGGGCTCTCACTTGTGGGGTGTCTCAGGGTTCTGTCCTCTCCCCCATACTTTTCAACATTTACATGCAGCCACTGGGAGAGATCATCAGGAGGTTTGGGCTGGGTGTTCATCAGTATGCGGATGATACCCAGCTCTACCTCTCTTTTAAATAAGAATCAGTGAAGGCGGTGAAGGTCCTGTGAGAGTGGCTGGAGGTGGTTGGAGGATGGATGGCGGCTAACAGATTGAGGTTGAATCCTGACAAGACAGAAGTACTGTTTTTGGGGGACAGGAGGCGGGCAGGTGTGGAGGATTCCCTGGTCCTGAATGGGGTAACTGTGCCCCTGAAGGACCAGGTGCGCAGCCTGGGAGTCATTTTGGACTCACAGCTGTCCATGGAGGCACAGGTCAAATCTGTATCCAGGGCAGCTGTTTACCAGCTCCATCTGGTACGTAGGCTGAGACCCTATCTGCCTGCAGACTGTCTCGCCAGAGTGGTGCATGCTCTGGTTATCTCCCGCTTGGACTATTGCAATGCGCTCTACGTGGGGCTACCTTTGAAGGTGCCGGAAACTACAACTAATCCAGAATGCGGCAGCTAGACTGGTGACTGGGAGCGGCCGCCGAGACAATATAACACCGGTCTTGAAAGACCTACATTGGCTCCCAGTATGTTTCCGAGCACAATTCAAAGAGTTGGTGCTGACCTTTAAAGCCCTAAACGGCCTCGGTCCAGTATACCTGAAGGAGCGTCTCCACCCCCATTGTTCTGCCCGGACACTGAGGTCCAGCTCCAAGGGCCTTCTGGCGGTTCCCTCACTGCGAGAGGCCAAGTTACAGGGAACCAGGCAGAGGGCCTTCTCGGTAGTGGTGCCCGCCCTGTGGAACGCCCTTCCAGCAGATGTCAAAGCGATAAACAACTACCTGACATTCAGAAGACATCTGAAGGCAGCCCTGTTCAGGGAAGTTTTTAATATGTGACATTTTAGTGTATTTTTCATCTTTGTTGGAAGCCGCCCAGAGTGGCTGGGGAAACCCAGCCAGATGGGCGGGGTACAAATAATAAATTATTATTATTATTATTATTATTATTATTATTATTATTATTATTATTATCAACTATTATCAGCTTCATCGCCCATGGTCTGAACTCTACCACATTTTCTGGGGGTTTTCAAAGTGATTTGTTGTGTTTAATCAAACTTGGAAGCAGGAAGCTTCTTTTCTCCTTGTGGCTTTGCTGGAAGAAGAAAACACCCAAGTCTTGTGGATTATTCCTGGGACAATATCATTGTGGTTTTTATCATGACGCCTGATGTGTGGTTCTTTGCAATATCTATTTTCTCTACAATATCTATTTTGGTGAATCAGTTTTGCTTCAGGGAGCCACAACTATTGATACTACAGTGGTACCTCGGGTTAAGAACTTAATTCATTTTGGAGGTCCATTCTTAATCTGAAACTGTTCTTAACCTGAAGCACCACTTCAGCTAATGGGGCCTCCTGCTGCTGCTGCACTGCCAGCACGCAATTTCTGTTCTCATCCTGAAGTAAAGTTCTTAACCCGAGGTACTATTTCTGGGTTAGCGGAGTCTGTAACCTGAAGCATCTGTAACCTGAAGTGTCTGTAACCCAAGGTACCACTGTATATTACAGAAATGTTTAAGTGTGCAGGATACTCCCCCCTTTTCCATCTGGTTTCCCTGGTTGCCATTTTAGGAGCTGGGCATTTTTGCAGCATGTACACAGCGAGTTACATCTTCCAACCATGCATACATATCGTGATAGAGAGGCTTGTATTTGGTTTGTGAAAATGTATGGTCTACATACTGATCTCTACGTAGATAATGGTGGACAAATCCATAACAAAGATAACCCTGTATGCTATTTCAAATGGGAAAGAAACACAAAATGCAACATAGAATAAAAAACACAATGAACATGATTTAGTAATATACTAGTAGCTACCACGAAAGCTCCTGCCAACCTAGCAGTTCGAAAGCATGTCAAAGTGCAAGTAGATAAATAGGTACCGCTCCAGCGGGAAGGTAAACGGTGTTTCTGTGTGCTGCTCTGGTTCTCCAGAAGCGGCTTAGTCATGCTGGGCACATGACCCGGAAGCTGTACTCCGGCTCCCTTGGCCAATAAAGCGAGATGAGCACCGCAACCCCAGAGTCGGCCATGACTGGACCTAATGGTCAGGGGTCCCTTTACCTTTACCACGAAAGCAGGTTCATTCGATCATTCATTATATCTTGTTACTTTCAGCAAACCAGTCAATCACAGCCTCTGCTGAGACTTGATTTGATTTTAGTAGCTAACACACAGGTAGGTCTAAACCACTGAGCCTCTTGGGCTTGCTGATCAGAAGCTCAGTGGTTCGAATCCCTGCAATGGAGTGAGCTCCCATTGCTCTGTTCCAGCTCCTGCCAACCTAGCAGTTCGAAAGCACACCAGTGCAAGTAGATAAATAGGTACCGCTGCGGCGGGAAGGTAAACAGTGTTTCTGTGCACTCTGGTGTTCTGTTGTGCCAGAAGAAGTTTAGTCCTGCTGGCCACATGACCCGGAAACCTGTCTGTGGACAAACGTTGGTTCCCTTGTCCTGAAAGCGAGATGAGCACCGCAACCCCATAGTCGCCTTTGACTGGACTTAACCGTCCAGGCGCCCTTTACCTTTACCTTTTTTACCCTTATCTGTTGACGAATAACAAAAAAAGAATTATTGATAATATGAAGGCTAGCTTTTCCAGAGTAGACTTTTTACAGCTTGGGCCTGATTTCAGAATATTTAGGGTTGTATCTAACATTAGTCATATTAGGAGAAGTCTCATTTAAATTAATGGACATATCTAACTTAGGCCCATTAATTTCAATGGGTCTACTCTGAATGGGAAATAGTGGGGTGCAAACCTTAGAATGCAGTGGGACAAACATCAGTGGGTAGGTTTTTCAAGTTTTTCCTCATCTACATTGATGCAACCCACAGTCAGTTTGAATAGCATCTTTCTAGCATCTTAGATACAATTGTTTTGGGGACTTCAAAGAAAGGCATAGAATAGACCACAAAAGTAACTTTATAATGTAACTGTTCCTTTTTAAAATGTCTATGGGAGGGGGGCCTAACAAAGATTCAGAACTGCATGCTTGCTGTGCAACAATATCATTGAGTTTAGGTTAATTAGTGTTCTTGCCTGAAATAGGTCTTTTGGTTTTCATTTCAACTTGTGAAAAGCCACACAGCGAGATTAGAGTATCAGCCTTTGAGACCCTGGATTTTCTTGGGAAGTCAGGGTTACTAATATTGATCACCGCAACAGAAGGATAGCAGTCTGTCTTGGCACCAGTACTCCTTTTTAAAACCATTATACAGTGGCCTGTTTCTGTACCTTCAAAGGCACAGAGGAGCTTTCCTAACTTCTGTTTGCAGGAGTAGATGAAAGGCAAGAGATACAGAGTTCTTGAGTTTCTTTTATATAGCCTCAAGCTTCTGTGCCATATTCCATACCCAGCATTTGGCTTCGTAGACTATGGGAAAGAACTTTTAATTCTCAAAGACAGGCAGAGCTGGAAAACTTTGTAGAGAAACTGCAGTGTAACTTGTGTTGCCCACTGCCTTTTACTCCTTGTGCTGCCTACGCTTGGCTAAAGGAGAACTAGAGGAGAGAACTCCCAGTTTCCAAATATTGGAAAGATTTCTCCTGGTCCAATTTTTGTTCCTCCAGTGCCCATTTAAGTAACTTGCATTGCAGCCCTAACAATGACTTCTTGAAAGTAAGTTCCCCTCAGTTTAGTGGGGCTCACTCCCAAGTTAGTGGAGTTAGGATTGCAGACACTCTCACTTTTTAGAAGTACAGTGGTATCTTGGTTCTCAAACTTAATCCGTTCCGGAAGTCCGTACCAAAACCAAAGCATTTCAAAACCAAGGCACACTTTCCCATAGAAAGTAATGCAAAACGGATTAATCCATTCCAGACTTTTAAAAACAACCACTAAAACATGATTTTTACTATCTAACGAGACCATTCATCCATAAAATGAAAGCAATAATCAATGTACTATACTATAAAATAAATAAGACAGTATTGTAGATGATAATTTTTTATTTTTTTAAATTCTTACCTGCACTGATGATAGTCATTGTTTGGATGGGGGGGGGGGGGGCTTTTATCCATTTCTGCAGTCACACAGTCAATAAATCAGTAGCTGAACTGAATTCCACACAGTCACAAAAACAAATTAACTAAAAAGAGCCTCAAAAACAAAAGCGCAAAATAATAGCAAAAACAAAAACGCCAAACTTAATCCATTCCAGAAGTCCTTTTGACCTCCGAAATGTTTGAAAACCAAGGCGCAGCTTCTGATTGGTGCAGGCGCCCTGGAAACAATAGCCGACAACCGCATCAGATGTTCGGCTTTCAGAAAACGCTCGAAAAATGAAACACTTCCGGGTTTTCGGCATTTGAGCACCAAGGCGTTTAAGAACCAAGGTACCACTTTATAACCTTGAATACCCTCCCCCAATTTTCTCCATGCACAGATCCTTGCACAAGTTCGTTCCTTCACATGGAGGAGGGCAGCAGTCGCAGTCACTGGGCCCCAGTGATGTCATCATGCCTCTCTGGCTTTATACCCAACCTCTGCATATCAGCATAATGTGGTACTGATGTGCATAGACATCCTTTCCAGAATTGCTAAATGTGGAAAGCTTGGGTCGGGACCATTGGACGTGGTCCTTCTTCCATTCATTATCACAGGAAGGGAATTTGTGAAAGGGGATTTCTGTCTTTTTGCCTATTAACAACCCGGTGTTTTGAGATTTGTCTTGACTTAGTCTTCTCTAACTTGGTCTTCTCTTGGCTCACTGCAATCTGGCTTCTGCCTCCAGGAGTCCCCTCACAAAATCACCAATTATTTATTTTCTGCCTGATCTAAAGGTCTTTATTCAGCCCTTGTTCTTCTTGATCCATCTGCGTGGATACAGTTTATCCCTTTCTCTTGCTTGACTCCCTTTATGCCCTTGGCTTCATTATCAGTGATTCCATCTTGCCATATATATCATTATTTCAAAAATTCATTATGGGGAATCTCTTCCTTTGCTTTGCTCTAAAGAGAGTAGGTAGGGGAGAACTTTGAGAAGAAGGAAAGAAAAGACTCCTTAGCCTTTTTCCAAACTCTAATATATATATTTTAAGTAAGCACAACACCCTGACCCCACAATGGAAAACCTCCATATAATTTTCTGCCACTTTGCCAGACAGACAAAAAAATGATGCCTCTTTCATGGGGAGCAAAGACTTTTGCAAAATAGGGGGTGGGGTTCAACACAGCACTTTAAAAATTAGTAAGCCTACAGGAATTTAGTCATTTGCATTCTGAGATGGAGAAAGTATGGGATTTATGAAATGGTAGTTGAATGTATTTTGAGCAAAACAAGAAGAAGAAACCTGGTCTGTCTATGGAAGCATTTTATTTAGTGAACCCTTGATAATGCCTTGCTGTTTTTTATTCTTCTCTTCTCGTCCCTTCCCTCCCCTAATGCAAAATTTAATAAGGTTTCATGGCAGCATAACCTTGGATGCAATATACATTTATATTGTGCCATAGCAATGGAAAACAGTTCCACAGTAACTCAAGATGCCTTATGGACAAGTCCAATGTTGATTGTGGTAGCTTTTGAAACATATGAGGGACAGATCCACAAATGAAACTGTCAGTCGGTAGAGCATGAGACTCTTAATCTCGGGGTTGTGGGTTCAAGCCTCATGTTAGGCAAAAGATTCCTGCATTGCAGGGGGTTGGACTAGATGACCCTCGTGGTTCCTTCCATCTCTACGATTCTATTATTCTGTGGTAGATGTGTCTGCACCAACATGCAGTAGGCCTTCTACAAGAAAGAAGTTTCCACCTAAACATTAGCAAGAACTTCCTGACAGTAAGAGCTGTTCGACAGTGGAATTTGCTGCCAAGGAGTGTGGTGGAGTCTCCTTCTTTGGAGGTCTTTAAGCAGAGGCTTGACATCCATATGTCAGGAGTGCTCTGATGGTGTTTCCTGCTTGGCAGGGGGTTGGACTCGATGGCCCTTGTGGTCTCTTCCAACTCTATGATTCTATGATTCTGTGTATGGCTCTGCCTTCACTTAACAACACTGTTCTGTTTATCTTGCTTTCTGATTTTTCAGATGCTTGCTTGGTTTAAGTTTGTGAGTGTTACTCTGCTTACTAACCAGAGCTCTTTAGGCAGCTTTAAAATACAATAAAATAGATAACGGTTACTAGGGCAGCACTAATATGCGTAAGTCTTCCCTCCCGTGGCCCAGTTGACTCTGCTGACCTGTAACTGGCTTTTAAAGCAACCAGATAGTACTTGCTCAAAGCCTCAGGCTTCCTCACTAGGCTGCTGCTGCTGCTGACAGCTTCTGTTTCTGGTGAGAGATTCAGGAAACCCTGTGGGACCAAAGCGATTAGCAGATGCTTCTCTGCACCCCAAGTCATAAGATGCTCCAACTCTCACCCGAAGCCTGAATTGTTGCCTCTTATTTATTAAATGTAGCTCTTCACTGAGAACCAGGCCTTTATTTGCTGGGCTCCAGGTGGGCCCTTTGTTTTTACTATCAGGAAAGCCTGAAATATATTGCTTAACAAAATAATACATTTTTGTTTGAAGACATTTTAAAGGAGCAAAACTAATTATATAGTTTTGATGTATGGCACCACTTTAGAATCTCAAAGGAAATAACCAGATGAATCACACTTACTGAAGGCAGATGATTCTTATCTTTTCCTATCCCCTGCTTCTTTCCGTGTATCAGATTCGGCTTTATTCTAAATAATACATTGGGTTTTTATTAAAGAGATAAAGACTCGGTGTTTTGTTTACAAAGACAAGATATAAATTCTGTGTCAGGAAAAAACATTATCTGACTTTGCCTAGGGAATCTCATTCTGGCAGAGGCTTGGGGTTGTATCCAGCTAAGTTTTACTCAGAGTAGATGCATTTAGATTATTGGATCCAAGACAGTATTTTCCATTAATTTCAATGGTCTGCTCTTCAGCAGAGCTAATATTGGATGCAAACCTTGGCATTATGAGCACACAGCATTTGACAGTCTTATTTAGGATGCTGCACAACTGGTTTTATATTTTCAAAACAGTAACTTGGCTTCCTGAAGTGCAAATGGCTGAAAGCCTAATGGTTGGTGGTGGAAGGTTTGGAGGCACAACAGAGGAATCTGAAGAAACTAGCTTTTTCACAGCATCATAGTTATGGTTGTGTGCATGTGGTCCATGCAGTGAGACTTCGAAGTGCAGTTCTGGTAGGGAGTAGGCAATACACGATGGGGCTGATTTGTAGCACATTCTCACTGTGTGACCTGTGGGGCCAAACAAAGACATGAAAGAAACACAGTTATCACTTCTGGTTCCCATCTGAAAGGTCCATAGCTGAGGGGAGATGCTGTGCCCCTGCTTTTTTGTGGGACAAATGACTATTTAGATGGCCTTGTGTTCAATTGGAGTCAGTGCTAGCTTGCATTGTGTTGTACTAGCATCTGTGAAGTCCCTGGCACTGTTTGGCTGAGCTGGTGTGCAAACGTTCTAGCTCCTTGTAGATCAAAGTGGTCAGACTATTTTCCTTCTCTTGTGAGAGCTGGACTGCAAAATGGTCAACTTGGGTGGAATTGAAACCTCACAGTGATCCTATGGAAAGGGAGGAATGGCTTTGTGAAGTGGACTGACTGGAAAGAGTTCTCGGGAGGAGACGAAGGAAACTGATGGAGAAAGAATCCCAGAGATGAGGAAGGAAAAAAGATCCTTTTGCTACCCACCTCACTTTAGATGAGGAAGATGTTTAGATGAGGGAACCAGGCACAGGGCCTTCTCGGTAGTGGCACCCACCCTGTGGAATGTCCTCCCATCAGATGTCAAGAAGATGAGTAACTATATAACCTTTAGAAGACATCTGAAGGCAGCCCTTCATAATGTTTAATGTCTTATTCTGTTTTTATATATGCTGGAAGCCACACAGAGTGGCTGGGGCAACCCAGTCAAATGGGTGGGCTTCTTCTTCTTTCTTTATATTTATTTATTATTTATTTCTGTGCAGGCAGGCTGATTCAGGAGAAGAAATTTGCTCAAATATACAGGTCAAGTTATGATGAGGGGCAAGGCCTTGTTATAACCAAGAGCATCGTGTTTTGTGTTGAAAGTTCTGAAGTGTATAAGACCAAGATGGTCTGGCAAATCTGAATTTGACTTCATGCTCTCTAAGCTGTGCTATTAATGGCAGTCACACCCATTAATAATAATGCACAAAGTAAAGGACAAAGATAATGTTTGCCAGTTTCAGAATAATAGTGCCTTGGATCTCAGAATCCTCTTTTAGGAACCTCTGACCCCAGGGATGCCCAAACTTTTTTCAAAGAGGGCCAAGATTTGATGAAGTGAACATGCATGAGGGCTGACCGAAGTTGCTGCCATGGGGACCGGTTTAGGCCTCCAAAACAGACTTTGGACATGTCTGCTATATGGCATCTTATTTGTCCATATCTCATATATATATATATTCTTTATTTTTTTTACCAACAACCAAAACCCAACAGTGAAAACCCCCAGGTAGCTGATACATTGAGTATACATAATCAATAATAGCATATTCAAATCGACCATATGTACAATTCTATATACATTAACACTCCTCGCTCCACAAGGTTTATTTAACTTTTAACATTTTAATTGCCCCAAATTGTTCGAATCTACCTAAATAATTCAATATCTTCTCAAACCAATCCTCATTGTTCCTTTATAAAGGTTCTCAAATGAAGGAACGGTTGTCGAGAGCGGCATATAAATCAATCAAGGTCGAATTTTTTAAAAGTTACTTTCCTGACTTCTGCAAGCCTAACTACCAACAGATTCGCTTACAGTTTCTGCCTGGCAGAGTGGCATTATGTTTTTAATTTCTGGAGTAGAACATCTTATTTCTTTCAACATGCCAAATAGGGTGTACATGATTACATTTTGTTGTAAAACTATTGATCTGTCATTCACATTTGAATGGGGAAGGCAAGTGAACAAGAGATCATGTTCATCAAGTTGTTTTCTGATTTAAGATGCTAAATAATGTAAAGTGTTTCAATTGTTGCATTTGAGCCCAGAAGCCTGGATTCGCAGCAGGCATGTGGGTTAAACCACAGAGCCTAGGGCTTGCCAATCAGAAGGTCGGCGGTTCGAATCCCCGCGACGGGGTGAGCTCCCATTCCTCGGTCCCTGCTCCTGCCAACCTAGCAGTTTGAAAGCACATCAAAGTGCAAGTAGATAAATAGGTACCACTTAGTCATGCTGGCCACATGACCCGGAATGGGTCCCTCGGCCAATAAAGCAAGATGAGCACTGCAACCCCAGAGTCGGCCACGACTGGACCTAATGGTAAGGGGTCCCTTTACCGTACTTTACCACTGATCCAGCCTCTGTTCTCTTGTGCTTCATTGAGCTGCGAAGACACATTTTTCTTCAGGTAATGTGAGAACTTGAAAATCAGTCCTTCTCAGCATGGGTTGGTTAGGCCGATAAAGAAAGCTACTATCCCTACTGTAACTTTCATCATCATCATCATCATTTTATTTGTATGCCCCCTTTCCACAGTTAAAAACATTGCTCAAGGTAGCTGTAATGGGAATTAGGGGTTGCTTGTGCGTAAGTTGCCGCCACTCTCAGCAAGGTTGCCTGGAAAAACCTTTCCCTGGCTGGACAGTCCTGATTCTGCATCTGTCTCAGTCACTGGCAGAATCTGTCAGTGGGTGTTTCCTGAACTTCTTCCAACATAAAAGTTCCTTGACGGATAGTCTCCGCCTAGCCTCCCTGCGCGGAAGTCTTCTGCGCAGGGTGGGTGTGGGCAGTGGAGGACCAATGCTGTCCCTGCTGGTCTCTGGCGAAGAGTCCTGGAGCCATCCCTCCGAAGCCCACCTCTGCCCGCCTTTCTCCCTGGTGTAACGCTGATTTCCTTCCCCGGTCACTGAGTCCCCTCCTTTCCTGCTGGGACCTTCTCCGGCATCGCTCGGGAGCCCTTCCTCCACTCCTGACTGCGATGGCAGTTCCCTGACAGTAGCTTACAACATGACAAGATTTACATAATTACAAAAGTCATAGACAATAAACCACATCAAAAAAATACACAACCAAATGGAAAACAATTTCCACATAAATCAAAATCTAAAACTAAGAATGCAGCATTAATATCACAGTTTAAAATGTCATAGGTAAAAAATAATAGCAATAAAAAAAAATCATGCATTTGACTTGTTTTCCTTATAGGCTACAACCTTCTACATATTTATTCAACCCTTTCCAAGTCACAACCTTTTATCTAAATACCAAGCCAATTATCGATTCCTTTTTCCCCACCAGTGACTATAGATAAGCATGGAACAATATACATTTTATTTTATTTTTATTTTTTAAAAACCACTTGCTTCAAACAGAGGCTGGTGCTAGTTTGTATGCTTACTATGTGCTGAAGTTAACTTGGATACTGTTTATTTTCTTCAAAATGGTTATACTCTGAAGTTACAGTATCTTTAAAGACACAACTTTAGAGGATCAGTTTATCCCCCTGTTTAAACCGTGGCAATTTTCCCTCTAAATAATAATAATAATAATAATAATTTATTACTTATACCACGCCCAATCCACTTGTTCTAAAGTGATTGTGGAAGTTACGATGCTTGCTGCTGTTTTGGAGATTATTGGCAGGTTTGTTGGGTTTTAGTATATTGTTTAGTTGTTTTTATTTTTATTATTCTTTTATTCTGCAAACCACTCTGTGATGAAGAGTGGCAGGTTAAATAAGTTTAAACTCTGTATATCTCAGTACAGTAGAACCTCGGGTAATGTAAACTTCGGGTTGCAAAAGCAGCAAACCTGGAAGTATTTTTCTGGCTTTCGCCACTTGCGCATGCACAGAAGCACTCTATCATGCTGCGCGCATGCGCAGAACAGGCACCTCCAGTTGCGGAAACCTCAGAATCTGAGCAGAGCTCCGGAACGGATCCTGTCCGCAACTGGAGGTACCACTGTATAAGTAGTGCTCTGCTGCAGAAGTAGTAAATAACTTTTCTTAGACCGGATATCCATGTTCAACACAAGCATGGGCCATTTCTGTGGTGGCTTCCCATCTATGGAATACTTTCCACAAAGCCTGGCGTTACCATTATGTATCTTTAGGCACCAGGTGAAAATATTCCTCTTTACCCAGGCCTTTGGCCATTATATAATCTATGGCCTATAAAATGGGAGAGGGGACTGTTATTATGATTATTTTATTTTTCAGCTTTGTATTATGTTTTTTATGATGATGTGTAAATTATGTTCTTCATGTTGCACACTGCCCCAGGATCTTTGGATAAAGGGTAGTATATAAATCGTCATCATCACAGTAATCAGATTCCATAATTTGGGCATCTGTGTCCAGGGCAGCTGTTTACCAGCTCCATCTGGTACACAGACTGAGACCCTACCTGCCTGCGGACTGCCTTGCCAACATGGTGCATGCTCTGGTTATCTCCCGCTTGGACTACTGCAATGCGTTCTACGTGGGGCTACCTTTGAAGGTGACCCAGAAACTACAACTAATCCAGAATGCGGCAGCTAGACTGGTGACTGGGAGCGGCCGCCGAGACCACATAACACTGGTCTTGAAAGACCTACATTGGCTCCCAGTATGTTTCCGAGCACAATTCAAAGTGTTGGTGCTGACCTTTAAAGCCGTAAATGGCCTCAGTTCAGTATATCTGAAGGAGCGTCTCCACCCCCATCGTTCTACCCGGACACTGAGGTCCAGCACCGAGGGCCTTATGGCAGTTCCCTCACTGCGAGAAGCCAAGTTACAGGGAACCAGGCAGAGGGCCTTCTCGGTAGTGGCACCCGCCCTGTAGAATGCTCTCCCACCAGATGGCAAAGAGAACAACAACTACCAGACTTTTAGAAGACATCTGAAGGCAGCCCTGTTAAGGAAGCTTTTAATGTTTGATGTATTACAGTATTTTAATATTTTTTTGGAAGCTGCCCAGAGTGGCTGGGGAAGCCCAGCCAGATGGGCAGGATATAAATATTAAATTATTATTATTATTATTATTATTATTATTATTATTATTATTAGGCAGATTGCCTCATACCACATTTCTGTATACTAAAGAATAAACTTCTCATATAGTGGCGCCCGTCAAATGCTACATTTCCATGAACAGGAGCCTGTCTTCACTTTAAGAAAGTAATATAGGACTATTGCAAAATCCATTCTGGAGGAGCTGTTTCACTTTTATTTGCTGATTTGCATATATAAAAGAGCTGCTTGACTGATGGTCCCTCAGATCAATAACATACTCCATCTTCCACTGACAGCCAAAGAGCATGAGGAGAGAGGAAAGCCTGACATAGCAAATAAATAACCTTGCAGGTGTAGAAAATGCCATAGAGTTGGAACACCTTCTTAAGCAGAAGTAATTATTTTATCGAACTTCATGAAATAGGTCTGATTCAAAGTTTGCAAAAGTCAGAGAAAGGGCTTCATGTTTTGCAGGACTATTTTTATGTCATATATTTTGCCTCACTCCAATCTGATTACTTATTGAAACACATTTGAATGGTCATAAAAACTGTGAATGCACCACCATGATCTTGGAAGATTCAGAGTTTGAAAAGAGAAGCTTACTTTTTTGTCTTATGACAAGCAAGCATATTTTCTTTCTTGTCTCTGTTACCTCCCCCTTTCTCCCTACTCCTGTGACACCTGCCCCCAGTCTCCCAGATTGCTCCCCTGTTCCTCCTACCCTCTCTCACTCACAATTTCTGCTCCACTGCTTGGGCATAGATCTAAGCCTTAAAAGAGCATAGAGCTAAAGGAGGAAGTGGGAAAGAGTGTCAGTGTGTCTCTTGTGACAGAGCGTTCCACCAGATTTTGTGACAGAGCGTTCCACCAGATCGGAGCCACAGCCGAAAAAGCCCTGGCTCTAGTTGAGGCCAGCCTAACCTCTCTGTGGCATGGGACCTTCAAGATGTTTTTGTTTGAAGACCGTAAATTCCTCAGTGGGACATACCAGGAGAGGCAGTCCCGTGGGTACAAGGGTCCTAGGCCATATAGGGCTTTAAAGGTTAAAACCAGCACCTTAAACCTGATCCTGTACTCCACCGGGAGCCAGTGCAGCTGGTATAGCACCGGGTGAATGTGATCTCGCAGCGAGGACCCCGTAAGGAGTCTCATCGTGGCATTCTGCACCCACTGGAGTTTCTGGCTCAGTCTTAAGGGCAGCCCCACGCAGAGTGAGTTACAATAATCCAGTCTGGAGGTGACCATCACGTGGATCACAGTGGCTAGGTCAGGGCGAGAGAGGTAAGGAGCCAGCTGCTTAACTTGGTGGAGATGAAAAAAATGCCGCCTTTGTTATAGCTGCAATCTGCACCTCCATGGAAAGGGAGGTGTCGAAGATTACACCCAAACTCTTAACGGACGGTGCTGGCACTAATTGCGCCCCCGCAAGAGATGGGAGTTGCCCCCCCCCCAATCCCATATCGTCCCGTCCCAGCCACAGGACCTCTGTCTTCGAAGGATTTAACTTCAACCGGCTCCCACGTAACCATCCAGCCACAACTTCCAAACATCTGATCAGTGTGTCTGGGGCCGAGTCAGGATGGCCATCCATCAACAGATAGAGTTGGGTGTCATCAGCATACTGATGGCAGCCCAGTGCTACTGCTTTGGCAATAGCCAGATTCATAGCCACACTTCTAGGCAAAGCTATAATGTAACAGGTAGCACAACTGACATTAATTTGTCTAGAGTCATGAAGTCATCAGCTTGGTGTAACCTCACTTGATAGATACATTTCTCCAAGGTGTTATAATGGGATTGTAGCTATTATAGCACAACATAGGATGGGCTTGCTCTCTGTTGAAACAGATGATTCTTTGTGGCTTTGTCAGAGCCAAATAAATCTGTAAGACAGGCACGTAAGGGAATTAAGATATGGGCAGTGTTGTTTCGGTTTTCTATTTTTAAAGCTCTACTTTGTAGTTGGCACCAGTAGCCCAATTGCAAGGTCAGCCTTGCTTTGGAGAGAGGCAGGCATCCTGCCATCCAGTCAGATGGGTATGAGATTAAATAGCAGAGGCCCACTGTGAAATGTGTACACCAGGCAGGATGCTCAGCAAGGGGTATTCATGTGGCTATCTCATTTTGATTTCTCAGCCCTGTGTTTTGGCGACTTTTGTTACTAATCCAGCTTTGGTGTGGATTAAGGTTTGAAGCAAATACCCGCCTTCCTTACTCATCTTTCAAGGCCTCATGGCCTTTTGCATCAGACTGATTGGAGGAATGAGGGAAACCACATGCCTCTCCTACCCCCTCCTTCCTTTCAATGCGTGCCTGCAAAATTGAGCCTTCTTTCATTGCACGGAGAATGTCGAGTCCTGCTGTGGTGGCATCAGAATCTCCTTCAGTGCATGGAATGGCAGAGTGCAAATTCATGTCAGCCATTTGCTTCATACACAATTTTCTCCAGTGTGTTTTCCCAGGACTGGTGTCAAATGTAGAGATGTCGCGGTTCAAAGAAGAACATCCCTTTGGGAATGAACTCCCCAATTTGCCTGCTTGATAGCATAGATGCTGCCTTAGTTTTCCTGTCAGTCCCTGTAATTCAGGATTGGTTCTGACAGTGCTTTCTATCATCCCTCCATTATTTTAAGTGACCTTCAGATGGTATCACTGGCTCCCTAATCCTGGGCATTTTCTCTAACACATCTTGCCTCCTTGCAGCCCAACAGAATATTAGCAGTCATCGTGAGCCTTTCTGTAACATGTAGTTGCTGACACAGCATGATTTGGGGTTGGGATGTTAGTATTTTTCTCTAGGACTTTCTGTTTAGTACGTTTAACTTGATGCTTCTTGACCTGATAAGGATTTTATAAATACAGAGTACTGGCACAGTGTTTGCTAGGTCGTTGGCTCCCTTCTTGTGCAGTTGCATTGTCAACCAGACATTTGGCACAAAACCACGATAATCTGGCTTTCTTGTTCATCTGGAAAGCGTGAGCGGGGGGGGGGGAGTATTTTCAACTTTCCCCTCAACTTTCCCTGCACAGTAAGCATGGCTTATGCAGTGCCCAGCCTTCTCTGTGCATGGAGGCTCTCTATGAAGTTCAGAAACCTCTTCATTTCCTGCTGCAGGAATTAAGGTAAAGGTAAAGGACTGCTGGATGGTTAAGTCTAGTAAAGACGACTATGAGGTGTAGCACTCATCTCACTTTTCAGGCCGAAGAAGCCGGCGTTTCTCCACAGACAGCTTTCTGGGTCATGTGGCCAGCATGACTAAACCGCAACTGGCACAACGGAACACTGTGATGGAAACCAGAACGCAAGGAAACGCCATTTACCTTCTCGCCGCAGCCATACCCAGTGCTTTAGAAAAAAAAGCACTGCCGGTACCTATTTATTTACTTGCACTGGTGTGCTTTTGAACTGCTAGGTTGGCAGGAGCTGGGACACAGCAACGGGAGCTCACCCCGTTGTGGGGATTCGAACAGCCGACCTTCTGATCAGCAATCTCAAGAGGCTCAGTGGTTTAGACCAGTGTTCCCCAACCTTGGGCCTCCAGCCTTTTTTGGACTACAACTCGCATCATCCCTCGCTAGCAAGACCAGTGGTCAAGGGTGATGGGAATTGTAGTCCAAAAACAGCTGGAGGCCCAAGGTTGGGGAACACTGGTTTAGACCACAGTGCTACCAGCATCCCATTATACTTTATTATGCTTACTGTGACAATGGTGATGGCAAAGGCATGGGCAGCAGTGCACCTTTGGTGGTGGCAGCTCAGAACTCATCACCCTACAGACCCTTTCACCATGCTTGCCATCTACACATAACACATGTAATCTCAATATTTGATTGGCTTCCTCAATACTTGTTCCTAGATAAGCTACACATTTTTCTATGTTTGGCAACTCAGTGTTTGTTTTGGGGGTTCAAGGTTTGCTGTGCTTTCGTAAATGCATTGCAAGGTACTTGGAGGGCCTTTCACATGCAAGCAAACTGTGCAAGACCTCCTTTTAGACCAATTCTCAGCTTATGCTTCCATGTAAGCCTCATTGACACAAATAGGACCTGCTATCCAATTTGAGAATTGAAGCACGGTCTCCACTACCAACTCTTGATGGTTCTGCACAAGACTGTCATAATAGTATTTGTATTTTCAGGATGTTGTGAAAGCAGTATGGAAGACTATAGTTATCAAAATTTTGAAAACATTTTGCCCTATTTTTATTGTTTTCATTTTCCCCCCCTACAGCTCAGCAAAATTCACCAAAAATCCATGAAGGCTGGTGGGCTTATAAAGAGGTGGTCCAGGGAAGTTTTGTTCCAGGTAGGTGCTAAGTTTCCAATCCAGTGGTTGTGTGGGTTGCTGCTCTTTTCTGGCATATTTACCAGCATGTACTATTTGATATCATATTTAACAGATTGAGAAGTACTGATACCTGTACACCTGTGCATTGTAACAAAAATCTGAAGAACATATCAGATCAGCACTATATTTTTCACTTCAGCCAAAGATGCATTGTTACATATTTGGAAGGCCTTGTGGCTTTCTAACTCCCTTGATTCCCTCCCTCCCAAACCGTACATCTTAAGCTTCTTTTATGTGAAGTCAGGGGAGGAACAACAAAGCTTGCCGCTGCCTTCGGCTGCAGTTGTGTGCATTCAGTCCTCACTGAAATCTGTGGGGCCCTTCTCTTCAAGAGATCTTAGAAAGGCAGACTCTTTAAATTTTTTTCTGAGCATTTTCCAGAGAACGACAGCCGCAAGAGTAGAAAGAAATGATCCTAAGTAATGAAACAATAGGGGAGACTGCATTGTAATTGTAGAGAGAGACTGATTCCGTAAAGAATAGAATGCTGGTCTATCTTCCACTTGGCTATGTTGATGATTCAAAGTCTAGGAGTGTTTTCTTTGGCTCAAACAACAGGCACCTTCCAAGACAAGGAGATTTTCTTTGGGCATATGCTTTTGTGAACTAGAACTCCTTCTTGGATGCTTAGAATGTGATCCTCAGTTGCCAGGTTGCGTGTGTGTGTACACATATATACATGGGTGCAAAGGGGGAAAGATGTAAAGGTTGGCATTAAGTGAAAACGGAACACAAAAGTACAGTCTGACAATTCTATTAGTATTTGAATGCTTGCAAAATGAACTTTCACTGAAACAGTGCACAGTGATAACACAATCATCTTGGCAGTGTTGAATGGGATAGGAAACCATTGTCTCTATTCAGACCCAAATGAATAAAATTTCCCAGAAAGGTGAATATATTCAGTAAGGATTCTGCAGGCAAGAGGAATTTCTCAGGATATTTAGATATTTTGGAATGAGATAATTGGAAATATGGATACTGGTATATGCTAAGTACTCTAAAACCTAGAGGGAAGATGCAGTTTTCCCTTCTGTCTGGGATATGTGGGCACATGTCAGAGAGTTGTGATAAGCCTAGTATTTCTTTATGCATGTCCATTATGAGTCCCCAACTGATTTGGACATACTCAGTCTTTAGCGCTGCCACACCAGTTTACATATGACACATTTATGTAAATTGCATGCTGACCGTTAGATCAGAGAGCTTATTACACAGCACATACCTTTGCCACATATTATTAAAAATGCCAAACAAAAATGTCTTCTTCCCACAGTGACTAAGGGCTTGTGTACCCAACTATTCTAGGATACCAACTCACAACTTGACATAATCCTCTGATTTTGCTTCAGCCCCTGAACATCTAAACAAGATAGAAGTGGGTTGCAAGAGAGCCCACTATGACTAGCAAGATTAAAGGCTCTTTCATCCTGGAATTGGTGATCATGTAAATAGTAGTAGACTGTATATCTCTGGTATATGAATTTTGTAGAAAAACAAAGTGATTTGTGAATGGCCTTCGATACTCATTAGTAGTAGAAGTAGCCTATTCTCACTGAGGGCATATGTTTGAACATCCTGGAAAAATGTACAGTGGTGCCCGGCAAGACGAATGCCTCGCAAGACGGAAAACCCGCTAGACGAAAGGGTTTTCCATTTTTGAGCTGCTTCACAAGACGATTTTCCCTATGGGCTTGCTTTTCAAGACGAAAACGTCTTGCGAGTGTTCCGATGTTTTTCCGCTCCCCCCTTTTTCTAAGCCGCTAAGCAGCTAATAGCCTTTTAGCCGCTAATCCGCTAAGCCTTTAATAGCCGCTAAGCCTTTAATAGCCGCTAAACCGCTAATAGCGCTAAGCCGCTAAGCCGCTAATAGGGTTGCTTCGCAAGACGAAAAAACCGCTAGACGAAGAGACTCGCGGAACGCATTAATTTCGTCTTGCGAGGCACCACTGTATATTCCTCCCTGCTATCTCATTCTTCTTTCAACTACAGAGTTACAGGGATTAAATGTGGGACCTCTTGCAAACAAAGCATATGTTCTATCACTGAGCTATGGCCTCTTTCCTGTATTATACAGAATGTGTGCATGGTATTAACTAGTTCACATTTTCAAATGTCAGTGCATAATACTGGCTTTCTGAATGCATCTTAGAAACACTTGAATTAACAAACAATAAAAAAGAACCGCAACTGTTTCTCAGGAGTGCAAAGCAACTGCAAATCCATTTTGTCAGCCTCTGCCTGGAATGCCCAGCAAACTCAAAGCTACTCCCTAAATGTCCAAGTGTATAACTAGAATATTAAGTAGAACATGCTAAGCAATTCCAGATTCATGCTCCAGGTCCTGCAGAGATTTGTCTTTGGTGAGCACTTCATAAAATGCAATCATATGTTCCATTCTGTTTTCGTTATTTGCTCCAGAGGCTGACAGGCCATGTTAGCGATGTGTTCAGTGACTGCCTTTTAGTTTTTGTTTATCCTTTTCCTAAATCCCAAGAACATGTAGAGATTTGCAGTAATGTATCCAAAGGAAATGTTTCTCTTGGTCTAATGTCACTTGATTTGGGCAGCTTTGAAACAATTGAGAGTGAGCATGCTTCCATTAAGGAATTAATAATCAGTTGATATATATTCAGGTATTTGTATTTGGAAGTGAGAGCTGGAACATAAAGAAGGCTGATCGCTGAAGAATTGATGCTTTTGAATTATGGTGCTGGAGGAGACTCTTGAGAGGCCCATGGACTGCAAGAAGATCAAACTTATCCATTCTTAAGGAAATCAGCCCTGAGTGCTCACTGGAAGGACAGATCGTGAAGCTGAGACTCCAATACTTTGGCCACCTCATGAGAAGAGAAGACTCCCTGGAAAAGACCTTGATGTTGGGAAAGATTGAGGGCACAAGGAGAAGGGGACGACAGAGGACGAGATGGTTGGACAGTGTTCTTGAAGCTACGAACGTGAGCTTGACCAAACTGCGGGAGGCAGTGGAAGACACGAGTGCCTGGCATGCTCTGGTCCATGGGGTCACGAAGAGTCAGACACGACTAAACGACTAAACAACAACAACATTTGTCTTTGATTCAATTAAAAAGGCATCTAAAAAGCATCAGTGCTAGGGGTGGGGAACCTAGGGCCTTCCAGATGTTGTTTGACCCCTAACTCACATCAGCGCCAATCAGCATGGCCAATGTCTGGGATGATGAGAATGGCCGCTTACCCAGTCCTGGGGTGTGTTGTAGCCCATCGCAACTGGTCCTGACCCCTGGGAGCAATACTGGGCTGGGCGACCGACAGTTGGGAAATCCCTGTGTTGGCCACTAAGGAGGTCAGGAGTTTCTGCCAGTCCGAGTTTTCAATTCAGGCCAGTCCATGGGGTTGGGACTTTGGAGCCTCAGCCCCAGCCAAGATGGCCAATGTCTAGGGGATGAAAACTGTAATCAAACAGCATTTGGAAGGCCACAGATTCTCCATTCTTGTAATATACAGTGCATTTATTATTAAAAATGAAGGGCCACAGCCATTTTGTACATTGGATGGATTTCAGTCCCTGTTCATTGTTTTGTTATACCTTCCATATCCTTGGTTCAGACGTATACCTCCACAGTTGTGTTTTTATATCCTGCACGATAATACGTGTTGGCATAGCATGGTTGTTTTTAGGAATAGCATTCACCCGAGAGACTCCAATATGGAAGCAAGAATTGCTTTTTTCTTCCAAGTGTGTGGGGGAAATGCAGATACTGAACCCTGTGCAAGTACAGTGTCGTATTGCTTTCTTTTCCCTGTACTGCATGTCCTCACACAGGTTGTTTATATAACCCCGGGCCAAAAGAAGTCGTAGGAGGCCCATTATTTGTAACTTGCCTGATAGTCAGTTTTCAGATTGTTCAAGACACTGCCTCACAAAGTCTGGCCTTCTGGCCTTTTCTTTGTGAAAAGCTTGTAGCTGACCTGAAAAGCGCTTTTGTGAAGTGTATCAAAATGCCTTCTAGAAGTAAATGCCACTCATTGACAATTTGGGAGAAAAGATTCTGCATTTGCAATGGAACCCAGGTAGCAGAGTGAATTTTTGGCAGTCTTGAGCAGAAAGCAAACATAACGGAATATGACCCCACGCATGATAATTTTTGGGAGATCATGAACCAGTCTCACCGTATTTTTGAAATCCTTGTAATCAGTTCTGTCTTCTCTGATAACTGCTGGAATAGAGAGAAAGATAATTTGCAAATCATTGAGTTTTCTTATTTATCACATTTGCTTCCTCTCTTTTTCCATAGGATCTCAGGGTAGCTTATATGGGATATCCCAACAGCCACCCTGTGAGTGATAGCCATTGGCCCTAAAACCACCTAGTGAGCTTCATGCCCAAGCAGGGTTTCAAATCCAGGTTTACTTCATCTGAGTTCACCACTGTCTCTGGGCCATTGATATAGCCAATTTGTACATTTCACAAGTGGCATGGTTTTTACATGATCACCAGTCTGGTAGCATTCAACATGTGCAAGCCACATGGCTGAAGTCTATGACAATTCTTCATGCCAGTTCCATTAACTCTAGCCAATGTTGCTGTTGATGGGAGTGCAAGAAACCAAAGGGGACATCCTAAGGATGCTTTGAAACATTTTCCTCCCTCATGATACCCAAGGTGCCATATTTGAGGTTCCCAAGCAGTCGCCCATCCAGGCACAGCCCAGACCCAGGGGGCAAGAACTGCTTAGCTTCAGCAATGTGGTCCCTTCCAGGGGTCAGTGAACTTTTTCAGCAGGGGGCTGGTCCATTGTCCCTCAGACCTTGTAGGGAGCCGGACTATATTGGGGGGGGGGATGAATGAATTGCTATGCCCCACAAATAACCCAGAGATGCATTTTAAATAAAAGCACACATTCTACTCATGTAAGAACACCAGGCAGGCCACATAAATAACCCAGAGGTGCATTTTAAATAGAAAGAAACATTCTACTCATGTAAAAACACGCTGATTCCTGGAATGTCCACAGGCCGGATTTAGAAGGCAATTTGGCCGGATCCGGCCCCGGGCCTTAGTTTGTCTACCATGCCTTAGACCAGCCTTTCTCAACCTGTGGGTCCCCAGATGTTGTTGAACTATAACTCCCATCACCCCTAGCTATCAAGGCCAGAGCTCAAGGATGATGGGAGTTGTAGTCCAACAACATCTGGGGACCCACAGGTTGAGAACTGCTGCCTTAGACCACGCCCAGGGAAAATATACGTAAGCATGTTAATGACCAAAGTCTTTGGAGCCTTGCTGGCTGTACTCTTCTTTGAGGCATAATTGTTACATTTATGTTTATTGTTAATTAGTAAGGTGAATAATAGTTTGAGAGCATTTTTGAAATGCACATATTTTTAAGGAACCTAAATATTAATAGCTGAGGCAGGGATGGTAAAACTCTGGCAAGCAGGTTGGATGTGGTCCTCTCAGCATCTCTACCTGGCTTTCGGGATCCTCCATATATCGTACCCCTCTCTCTAGTTACACATCGCACAACCCTTGACCCACACATTCTTCAGTTGCATGGATGGAATGTGTCATTGAACATGGTTGCCTGGCTAGAGAATGGAGATGTTTTGTGTGTGTGTGTGTGTGTGTGTGTGTGTGTGTGTGTAGCTCATGGGCAGCTCATGCTAATCGCTGTTAGTCATGTGGACATTCAGGTATCAGGTGGTTTTGCAGAATTCTACAAGGCTGTGCTGGGTGAATGGGTTATATCCAAGTTATTAGGGTAGCAGCTTTGCATATGGAGAAAAGTTAGTCTGTGGGGATACCTATCACTTGTGCTTTTCCTTCAGTTCTGTTTCCTCATATTTTTATATTTTACATTGCATTTAAATTTTATATTTAATACTGTACTTAATGTATCATACTGTGTTTTATGTATTTTGCTTTATTCGCTTCTTAACTGGTTATTGACCGAAACAAATAAATATTATATTACAATAATTGACCCTTCCCAAACCAAATGTTGTTGGATTGCATTTCCCATCAGCTACATCTACAGCTGACATAGGCAGTGTTAAGAGATTAAGGGAGTTGCCACCCCTAAGATCCGGGCAACATCCGGTGGGGGAAGGCTGCAATAATCTATGTTAAACCCATTCTTTGCTGCTTTAGAGCTGTCCAAGGTACTGAAAGCATATGGTTCTGCAAGGATTGCAGTAGAAAAGACTGCGGACACCTTTGTGTTTCAAATGAGCATCCAACATATAAAAAGGGAGGAATATTCAAGAGGAATTGAGTACTTTAAAGATATATTTGCTTGAAAACAAAGGCTGCTGCCCAGAAGTCATTACTAGTAGCAGTTCACCCCAATTAGATAGATTTGCTATAAAGTGGTTTTAGAAACGCAGCCAAAACATTACACAACATTAAGGCCACTTCTTGCACCCTGATCTCAATTACAAAGGGTGCATGAATCAAGTGCAAGCCACAGATATATGAGTATCATTATAACAGTCCCATACTATGAACTGATAAGCATAATTTATAGCACCACTGTGCATAAAGTGTTTTCTTCCAAAAACGCAAATGGAGAGTGCGGTTTTAAAACTTGTCTGAAGTCATTCTTCACTGGAATTTGGAGGCTGTTGAGTGAGACATGCGGCTTTGCCTTCTGTTGCTTGCATTCTTGCGTAGACAGGCTGCTCACAGGGGGTTGCTATATGGATCAGCACTCCTTGCTTTGATTCAGCTGTCTTGTCTCAGAGGCCCCAGCAAGCTTTTCTATGCTAATATCCCAAAAATGAACTTCAATCAGGGCATCTGCCATCATTCAGCATGTGGGATGGGAATTTTATTGGAATTAATTATCTCAGATCAGTGCTTGGCTGCTGTGACATCTCGCCTTACAATTTGGAGGCTTGCACAAGATGGACAGTGGTAGCAGTAATTGCTCCTTCAGTGCTGTGATCTACCGTTTTGCATAGTGAATTTTGCATTACTTGCAAAAGTCAGAGCCACAGGGCATGAGCACCACCCAAGGAAAGGGACTCTGAGAAAATGCAAACCAGTATTTTTAGTCAGAATGTTAATTGACGTTCCAACAGCCTCCTGCAAGGCTCATACATATGATATCAGTGCCTAGGATAGGTCAGTAACTGGTTCATTTTGATTTCCTTCCCTCCATCCCCACTTCTAAGAAAGACAAGACCCTGTTCAGGAGCCTAGCAGATTCCACAGTGGACTTGGGCAACAGCTTATTTCCTCATATACAAGACAGATTAAGGTGTATATATTTAGGATCCACCTTGTTTCTGTGCTTGTAAATTGTTTTGAACTGTTTTTAGTATTGAGTTCTAATATTGTAACTCTCCCTGGGACATTAGGGTGAAGGACAGGTAATAAATTAGAATAACTGAATATTGATTGAATGGTGTAGCCTTCCACTTGCTAACTTGACCCTTGTCCACCAGGCCAAGGGGATCGGCCAGCTCTGTTGAAGTTGCATTGTAATGTATTTTTGTGTGAGGGCATCCTTAAAGGAGATAGTCACAAGGCTGCTCTTAAAGACCCCTGGGTGTAACTACCAAGTAACTACCCTGTAACCAAGTAACAGGGAACCAGGCAGAGGGCCTTCTCGGTAGGTAGTGGCGCCCTCCCTGTGGAATGCCCTCCCATCAGATGTCAAAGAGAACAACAACTACCAGACTTTTAGAAGACATCTGAAGGCGGCCCTGTTTAGGGAGGCTTTTAATGTTTGATGTAGTACAGTATTTTAATATTTTTTGGGGAAGCCGCACAGAGTGGCTGGGGAAGCCCAGCCAGATGGGCAGGGTATAAATAAATTATTATTATTATTATTATTATTATTATTATTATTATTATTATTACCATGCATTGAAATTCTTCCGGTTTCCAATTCTTTCACCCAGGTATAGTGGGGAGGGGGAGTTAATTCATTGATACATTTTCTTCTTATTTTTCAGCACAGCCACACAATTTTTAGGGATGTTTGCACAAATGCCAACTTAGCCCAGTCTAAAGCAAAGGGAACTAATTATAAGCACCCCACTTAACTGGTTGTTGCATAGTACCTCTCTTGGGTGGAGGAATGAATAGTGTGTTGACAATGGCATGAAGAGACCCACACATCACTGTGCACTCCAAATAAATGTTAGTCACTATATGCTAAGGCACTGTAGAGAAGCTGTTACAGTTTCATTACTTAAATACAGAATAATAAGATTTTTATGGCATATAGTGTTTATTGCTTGCCCAAAGCTCTGTGTTTCCTTAATTATGTTTTATCAGATGTAAGATTTAGTGAATTGTTATTGCATGCTGTTGCTCATTTTATGGGATGAGGACAAGGCAGAATTCAACTGCAATCCCCATTTTTTTTAAAAAAAAATCTCTTCCTGATACAATGCTTCCCTATAGGAGTTCATTATAGATTCACAGAGCCATGCCTTTAGAGAGCCCAAGTGCTGATCAGCACAAATTACTGGAAATTTCCAAAGTGATCCATCATGTACCTCACACTCTAGGTCAGGGGTGGGGAACCCGTGAATCAACTTTGACAGGTAGGCAGGGCAAACTCACCTGTCAATCACATGATAGGACTATGCCATCACATGGATGACAGGTAAGTTCCGACCTGTCAAAATCCCTTGCGCAGGTTTCCCAAGTGCTTGACAGCCATCTGGCTGTTGGGTGCTTACGAAACACAGCACAGGGAGTGTTGCCAGCCCTATCTCCATTGGTTCCCAAAATTCCCAACATAGGATGAGTGAAGCCTCCCTTCTCCTCCTCTCCATCAGCTGTTGAGGAGGGCGAGAAAGAAGTCTGATTTGCAAATATCAGCTGTGAGAAATAGAAGACTCAGATACCACTCTGAGCCTTTTTTTTATTTTAGCATTGCGCTTGTCATTTTGCTCTTTAATTTTTAATTCAGTTGGGCTGATCCCCGTAACACTGCAGCGTGTCTGCTCTCAGGCAGGCTACTGGACAACAGAAGCATCTAGGGTTAAGAATTCAGGGGAAAGTCAAGCTTCCAGGTGTTTTAATTTGCTCTTCAAGTTGGTTAACTGGGACATACATTAAAATAAAGTAATAGAGGAAATGGACTCCCTGGAGAGAGTTTTTGAAGAGAATTTTTGCTTCTTCTAACTTTCCTGTTTTATGATGGCTTTGGTGGGCAGAGGAAGCTGAAACCAGTAAATCTGGAAAGTTTGGTTGGGATAAAGGGCTTAATCAAAGGATGGCTGCAATCAAATGGACTTTTGTCCACAGATACCGAGTGGATTTGGCAGATATCTTAAATCAGGATGAATTGGTTTAAATCAATATGATTTAAATCTTTGATTAAAACCATTTTAATTTCTAACCAAAGGGCTCATTTGATATAAATCTGTGATTTAAGTCTCCTGTTTAGCAAATCATAGATGCATTTTTTTGGAACAGGCGTGCTGGCCAATTGATTGGTGTAAGAAATAAAAAACTACTGGTTGACAACAAAATAGGCTGCCTTTATGCAGCCTAAGAACGTAATCTAAAACCCTTGGCCAGGCAGCACACATGCATTTTGCATTGTACAACTATACAGGTAACTCACAGTTTACGTGCATTTAATTTGTGCGTATTTAGCTTTACCTGCTTGAATTTTTCTAAAAAGGGTGTGGAAAGGGGGCAGGTGTCCAGGAAGGGAAGACTTTGGCAACCCTACCTGCCATTAAACCCATTGTGCTTTGACTATATCCAGTTTTGGTTTTATGTGCTATCCCAGAACACAACCCCAGTGTAAGAGTCACCTATATCTACGTAGAGCAGGGGGGACAACATTTTTTAATCCATCAACCCTCCGTGGGCCACATGCTAGCCGTGTGTGCACGTGCGTGTGCTTGCACACACATACACTTGCCCCCTACCACTCTGTTTCTTTCCCAAATTAAGGAATTCCTCCCCAACACACATACAGACCACATCATCCATAGACCAGACATGCTCTTTAGAAAACAACTTGACGAGCATATGGAAATATGGTGCACATATTGAGAGATGCAGGGCAATATCACTTAACTTAGTTGCAAAGTAATCATGTACTTAGTTGTAAAGACCAGCGCATTTTAGGACACAAGTCATCAGAGGACATAAAGGGATTGTGAAAGTTCAGGTATGTAGGCTCAGTGGATGATCCTGGTCTGATTCAGAATGGCCTATCCTAGGGGGGCCACTAGGGGGCGCATTGGAAGATGGCTGACAATAACATCTCTCCGACCCACACGAGGTAATTTGGAGGCTATGATGGGGGTAATTAGCCTCCTTAAACCCCCCCCAGGATTGTGGGGGGGGCGGCCCTTGCCTGCTGTGCCCTATACCACCCCCGAATTTGTGGGGCTGGGGGCACTAGGCACAAAGCCCTCCTGTGGGATTTCGGCACTCCTGAACGCCGTCCCTGATTCGCGCCACTAGATGCAGAACTTCAAAGGAAACAATTTGGATGAAAGGAATGCACATATTTCAAGAGAGAAGGGGGAGTAAAGACTGCTAACAGAAGAGATCTCTGACAAAACAAGATAAGAATAAAATATGAGAAGATACGCCAAGACAAGGTACGGCAAATGACTGATGGGGGAGGGGGGAAAACTCTCCCTTCTTTCCCTATGTGATTAAACAAGAATCCCCTCCCCTCACGAGTCAGAAATGTCGTTTTAAGGACTTAAGCTGTGGATTTAAGGCTGTGTGGAGATAAACTTTTGAACCAAAGCATGTTTTAAGAAGAGGGAGGAATGTATAAGAGCTTGGGAATGACGCAGTTAAAAATGCCGTCGCCATATTGGGAAGTTCTGTCGGAGGTCTTGAGTCTGGGAGGAGAAAGAGAGAAATAGAGCTGTTTATATATTGTGGGTTAAACTCCTCAGTGGGACTTAAGTGCGACAGTTTTACGAGACTATGATGGAAAGAGTGATGTTATCTATGAAGCAGACGATATATGGAAACCATCTCGATTTGAGGATTGGAAGAACGGAAAATTCACACAGGACTATTATTACTATTGGTGTTTATCGGCTTAAGGAGACTATCAGAAGAGATCATAAAGAAAAAAGAGAAAATATACGAACAAGATGTGATGTGGAAACAGCAAGATAAGATGGGGTAGAACTATAAACTTTGTTTGAACTGATTTGGACTGATTTGGACTGATTTGGACTGGTTGGGACATTAATGCAGCAGCAAGAAGATGATCAGAATCCCCCTTCGGATCTTGAAATATGGGTCCCCCCAACAAAATTTAAAATTCGGCTTTGTAATTCGGAATATATGTGATATGATTTAATTTGATGTGATTGGCCAGTTAATAAAAATTATTTTTTAAAAAAAAACAAAAAAACAGAATGGCCTATCCTAATTTCTCATGACCGATCACTTGCCAGTTCCTGGATTAATTGTAATACTTGACTTATTGCAGGGGTGCCTATTTAAATAAAATATTGGGTGGGTGAGGCAGATAAATCCTGCCCTGCATAATCAATCACGTGATGCATTGCGCACACACCATTTGAATGGCAATGCCCATGAACTTTTTTGGGGAGGGGAATGGCCCCCTCAAATATTTTAGGGGGGGGCGAAGGGACCTTGGCCCCTAGGAGTTGGCTCCTATGACCTATTGTATTATTTACAAGGCTTAACCCTGGGCCAGACATTTCCCCACCTGGTTTTCTCTTACGGCACTGAGATGTTACACAATATGGAAAATATGGAGGCTATTTAAAAGTGAAGATGGTGGAGGCAGTAAATTTGTTGGATGGTGGTGTTTTCCATGGTTTCAGTCCCTGACATACGGAAAGAGTTTTGCAACAGAGTTTAGAAAACCGTTAACATAAAAGAGTGGTTAGCGTTCTTTCCAGTCCCATGAAACATTCTGGCTCACTTTTAGAAGGATGGAACTCCAGCTACAGAGGTCTCCGTGCCAAGCTGTCATATGCAGTGGTGATTGGGCTTTCATTTAAGTGAGAAATAAAAAAATTAAAATGTGTTGCTGCCTGCTGAAAAGCAATCCCTCGCAACTGAAATTGCTCTAAATTATACTCTGCCCCTCACCCTGCTACAGAAATTCTCCCTCCACATTTATGGGGGTGGAGACAAAGACCCTGCACATGTAGGGGGGGGGGTTGGTGTTTGGTTTAGTTTTAGTGTGAATATGTGTGTCAGTGTAAGAGTGTACATGAATGGGATGTGTGAAGAGCATGGAGGGCTGTGTGAGACTGATAAGGAATTGGTGTAGAGAAGGGGTTGCAAATAAAAATAACCACATTTGTGAATTTTCACAGACCTTAATGCATAGTGCACATTAAAAAAATCAAAAAAATCTAGCCTGCTGAGCTTTTCGTTTCCAGGGAGATAGAAACCCTCTCTCTATGTGTGTGTCATTAGCACATTGCTGGGCAATTTGCTGAGCATTACTGTGTGCGTGTGTACACATGTATCTATACGTGGGTGGCGCTGTGGTCTAAACCACTGAGCCTCTTGGGCTTGCCGATTGGAAGTTTGGCGGTTCGAATCCTTGCGATGGGGTGAGCACTTGTTGCTCTGTCCCAGCTCCTGCCAACTTAGCAGTTTGAAAGCACACCAGTGCAAGTAGATAAATAGGTACTGCTGTGGTGGGAAGGTAAGTGGTGTTTCTGTGCACTCTGGCTTCCGTCACGGTGCTCCATTGTGCCAGAAGCGGTTTAGTCATGGTTGCCATATGACCCAGAAAGCTGTCTGTGGACAAATGACGGCTCCCTCGGCCTGAAAGCAAGATGAGCGCCGCAACCCCATGGTCGCCTTTGACTGGACTTAACCATCCAGGGGTCCTTTACCTTTTTATACTTGTATAGATACACACATACATACGTCTCAAAACCCCTAGCTTCTTGCATTTCTTTCTTTTTTAAAAAAAACCTCTGTGCTTGTGGGAAACAGCGATACCTAGATCTACTTAGTTGCATCTACTAAGAGCACTGTATCTAGATTATTATTTCTAAGACCAGGCCAATAGTTGTATACAATACAAGCATGCTTTGTATATGAAAGTTCAGATACAGCTATTAAGTCTTATACACTGGAGCAAATAGTCCACTTTCGTCGATTTTTTTAAAATGAAAAGGCTGAGAGATTTGGAATATTAAGACAAAATGCCTATAAGCCTTTATTGTTGTTGTTTTATTGCTTATTTTTTTTGTATTTGATTGTCAATTGTTCACTGCCCTGACAACTTTTGTTGAAAGTTGACCACAGCGATTATGATAACAAGTTGTATTTCCAACCTGTATTTTCTTCAAAGAACTTAGAGCAGGCCAAACTTGGCCCTCCAGCTGTTTTGGGACTACAATTCCCATCATCCCTGACCACTGGTCCTGTTAGCTAGGGATGATGGGAGTTGTAGTCCCAAAACAGCTGGAGGGCCAAGTTTGGCCATGCCTGACTTAGAGTAACATAATGAGTCCTGCCCCTTTTATCCTTCACCCCAACCCTTAGGTTTGAGAGGGTTACTCAGTGAGTGGGACTTGACTGAGGAAGGATTTTAACTCAGATTTCCCTGGTGCTAGTACACAACTTTCATCCAATACACTACACTTTCTCCTTAAAGGATGTTGCCAGTGCTATTCTGCAGCTTAGTCGCTCAGGCTTCCTAAATACATAAAAAATGTATTCATCAGTAATGTTAATTATCTTAGCCGTGCGGTGCAATGAAAATGCAAGGGACATCAGGTACCCATGGTACCGTAGTTGTTCTGTTGTTGTTTTTGGAGGAGGAAGTAAGACAGATAAATTACACTTTATGTGAAAGCATAACTCAGTTACTTTTTATGATGCAAGAAGATCGGGAACCTGCATTGGGAATGATAAAGGTGGTTTCTCTGTGAAGATGTGGAAATAAATCAACACGAGGAGTTATGATTTATTTATGTGACAGAAGAAGAACCCTCAAGATATGCATCTTGTTGTTCTGGCAGGAGGCAGCTTCCTTATTTATATTCGGAATTTTTTTTAATGTTTTTTTTCCATGAGCAACTATTGTGAATGTTGTTTTTTCCTTTTTTTCTTTTTGTACCCTTGAAAGGATGTAGATTTATAGCAGTGTGGTTACTATAGAAGAAAGACACAGGAAAACAAGACACACTTGGGTAGAACTAACGCACATGGGGAGCTCTTTGTAGGCAGGGTGGCCAGGTCCTCTTTCATGTAGGAAAAAGTGTCGCAAAACTTAGAACGTGTGTGAGGAATATTCCCTAGCCCTGAAGAGAATGGAGCAAGGCGGGCTGACACTGAGCTCCATGTGTGCATTGGAGTCTTGTGGATCGAAGTCAAAGAACTTAAGCAGCATGGCATGTACCGTAAAACAAAAGATTAGCTGCAAAATGGCCAGAATCCTGTGCTATTTTGAGGGTGGAGTTCAGCGTGTGTACTTTCATTCCTTTTCCAGAATTCTACAACCTCTTTTGAAGTGTCCTGGCTGATGAAGTGTATTTTAAAATAATGGGATTAACCTAGGAGAAGAGAGAAAGGAAACTTGTGACTCTCCAAACGAAAAGACCTACATTGGCTCCCAGTATGTTTCCGGGCACAATTCAAAATGTTGGTGTTAACATAGCAGTCAAGTTTAACATTCCTAGAGTGGACATGCAAGGGGATGCTTGATCCAGCCAGTAGAAAACTTCCTCTTTCCTCCAGGGCTGGGACAAACTTCCTCTGCATGTGATTAGAGATGGGTGTGACCTTACCTGTACAGGTGACAAAAGGACCAGGAACAAACACACACCCTGGACTCCATTCCTTGAAGAAGCAATATATTTTTAGTTAGAGGCGCCCTGTTTGCTTTCAGCCAACAGAGGACAAAGGAACTATCTCCTTATGGGATATATTCCATGTGTATACACTTTTGTAACCTAAGTCTGCCTTCAGGGATCCATCTGTGAACTGACTGAATGTGAGTAAACTTCTTTTATATTTTTTGCACAAGACTGTGTCGTGTCTATTCTTTTTAAGGGGGAGTAAAGAGGATTACCAGGAATCTTATATTGAAAGGCTAAAACTAGCCTGCAACAAGCTAACCACTGTGAATTTAAAAGGGGGATGTTAAAACTCTGCTAAGTTATAGAACTTGCTAGCTCAAGTTAGGAAGGATATTATTAAACAATATATCCTCTCCTGCCTCCCTGAACATTCCAACATAAACAACCTCAGAGCCAATGCAGTGGGAACCAATGTAGGTCTTTCATGAGCTGTGTTATATGGTCCTAGCAGCCTTTCCCAATCACCAGTCTACCTATGAGATGTATACCAGGGGACTGCTGTGGGAAGGGGAATCCTGGGAAGTCACATGTTCAGAAGAGCTTGTCTCTTCCCACAGAACACTCTTCATACTATCCTTATAGAGGCATCTCCCAAGCTTTGTGATAAATGCTACATGGTTCCCAAGAACATCCTTTCTCTTCGCCACCACCCCTTTGGGGATTATTGGAGGCACTCTTCATACTGGCAGAGGAAGGGGTGGGGGGTGCGGTCCGCCCCAGGTGTCATCCTGGGGGGGGTGACATCACCGCCCCACCACCTGGAACGCTCACTGCTCGCTGCAGGTGGTGCCCCCCTGGGATGCTTGTCCCGCCCCCTGGGACACTCGCCCTACCCTAGCGGGTGGCTAGCCCCGCCCCCACGGGTGGCTAGCCCCACCCCTGGGTACACAGCTTGTGCCTCTGAGTCTTCAGTCTTATACTAACTTGCAGAGGTAATTTTCCTTGAAAATTGCAGGGCAGGGCAGGGCGGTGCATGTTCTGTTCCATTTTTCTCAGTCATTCTGAGACGGAACCATACTTCCTGAAGGTGCGGCCTACCTTACTCCCTTGGAACGAGGTGACTGCACATATTTTAGCAATTGGGAGGGGTGTATGCCAGTTCTTCCCACTCAAATGGGCATAAAGAAGTGGGCGCATGGGGACTTAATTTTTCAAAACACACTTCAGGTCATCTCATAGCTTGCAGTTGGGCAGATGCCAGGTCCTTGGTAGAATGGGTCATTTTCTTGCATGTGCTACCTAATACGATCCTGTCCTGAGACTTAGGCATTTAGTACACAGCAGGAGCCACACAAAACTGGTTGTCTAAATGGGGCTTTTGAAAAGTCACAGGGACTCTCTTGCAGAGCCACACTCGGTTCCTCTACTTTAGAGGTGGCTAACTTTTTGGACCAAAGGATTGGACTTTTGCAAACCCTTGGGGGGGGGTGCCAATGTGACCATGACTGAAGCCAGACTCTCATAGAGAATCTTATGAATGCATGTGAATTACTCAAATTAATTTTTAAAACATTAATAGATTAATGATTTTTACAAGACAAACAATGAATTTAAATGATTTACTAGTGCTTAGTTATAATGATCTTTAGCTATTATTACCCCACATTTGAACATTAATTTAAATGAATTAGTTGCCTTCCCTGTAATTGATATGTACTGAATTTAAAATCAATCTTTTTAAGGTTCTCTCTCTTCTCCTCCTCCTCTCTCTCTCTCTCTCTCTCTCTCTCTCTCTCTCACACACACACTCTCTCTCTCACACACACAGGAGAACTCCATACCCTCCAACATTTCTCCCACGAAAACAGGGATGTCCTGCCATACCCTCTAACATTTCTCCCTAAGGAAAAGTGGGACATTCCAGAATTAAATCAGAAACCAGGATGACTTCTGTAAATCTGGGACTGTCCCCGGGAAATGGGGACACTTGGAGGGTCTATATAGGGTTCAAACTACATCCTTTACCCAGGAACATGTAATGATAGTAGCCCAATGGCCATTTTAAAATAGGAAAGCTGTGCTCACATGGTCTTAACGGGAGCTGTAGGGTGACAGCATAGGTGAAGTTTAACCTGTTCTCTAACTGCCATTCTCTCATTCTAATTCATATACAGTGGTACCTCTGGTTGCGAACTTAATTCGTTCTGGAGGTCCGTTTTTAACCTGAAACCGTTCTTAACCTGAAACACCACTTTAGCTAATGGGGCCTCCCGCTGCCGCCGCACCACCAGCGCACGATTTCTTTTCTCATCCTGAGGTAGGGATCTGTTTATATGTCGTAGGGATCTGTTTATATGTCAATTTGAGATTGTTGTTAAACTCCAGTAAGCTGAAGAAATGCATGTTCTTCACTTCTTGGCATATCCACTCATAACAGTTTGACAAGCCAGGCAGGCAGTTTTCAAAACTGCTCCTTTATGTTGTTTTTAGATGCAGAAACAATTTGCAGGTATAATCTAATAAAACAAAACCACACTTCAGGGAGGCAACCTTAGTGCAAAATAGAGCTGTGCACCGAAATGTTCTTGCTCGGAGCATAATCTGAAACTGTATAAGTAAGACCTTTGGAGTAAAGCAAAAAAAAAAAAAAAAGGGAAGTTTGGGGCACATTTGAAATAGAAATCCAAAGCAAAGCGTGAATCCCTTTGGATCAGAACCAAGGGAAATGTTCATGCAAGCTCCCTTAGGAATCCGACGCTTGCAAGTCTTGATGTCTGTAGTCTGAAGAAATATTTTATAAGTTTCTGCCAAGAGGGGAGAGATCAAAGAGCACGATTCACTGTTTCTATCTATTGCTAGACTGGCTCACAAGTCATGAATAATAAAACTTAATAATTCCTTGCACTAATTGAAGAAAGTTGCTCAAAATATCATTCTGAAATGAAAGTGCCATGTTTCTGATCATGGGGGGGGGGGGAATGCTTTAAATAAGAAACAGCTGGGAATTATTTTTGTAAGTAAATATAGAGGACAGAAATCAGTAAATGTTAGCTGCAGTGAAGGCCCTTTGAGAATATTGAAGAGGATTTTAGTGGGACTAACCTTTGCTGGATTGTGTCAAAACCAAAGGGCACAATTTCATAGCATTTGTTGTGAAAAGTTTGGGAGAGATGCTATCGAAGGAATTATTATTATTATTATTATTATTATTATTATTATTATTATTATTATTAAATTTTATGTGTACCCTGCCCATCTGACTGGGTTGCCAAGGAGAGAGGAAAATGGAAGAGAAAAGAAGTCTTGCCTTGCCCTTTAAAATTTCTAGAAATAAATGTGGAGGAGGAAGATTGGGTGGTAGGAAGGGAAGAACTGGGGGGAATTCTTTAAATTTCAAAAGTTAGTTTATTTGGGGCTTTGTGGTGGGAGGAATTCTCAGAGGAGCTGTTCAAATAATCAACATGGTGTTCACTTTACAGAGGATAATTCAGGGGTGGGGGTGGGGAGGAAGAATCTTAGGATCAAAAGCTGTTCACATCTTTCACTTTCAACTGAGCAGGCACTCCACAGCATCAAAGTGGAGGCAGAGCACACAGCAGAGAAGAAAAGACTTGGAAAGAACAGAGGCAATATGTAACATCTGGCCTGCGTTTCAGAATGCAGAAGCCAACCTTTTCATACATGAATAGTCATGTTTATAACATGAGAAGTTGACTCATGTCCCTGTTGATGGCATGCTCTCTGATCACTGTGGTCCTACTAGCTTTTTGGCAGCCAGATTTTATACGGATTGTAATTTACAAACCTAGACAGCATCTTAAAAAGCAGAGACATCACCTTGCCAACAAAGGTCCGTATAGTTAAAGCTATGGTTTTCCCAGTAGTGATGTATGGAAGTGAGAGCTGGACCATAAAGAAGGCTGATTGGCAAAGAATTGATGCTTTTGAATTATGGTGCTGGATGAGACTCTTCAGAGTCCCATGGACTGCAAGAAGATCAAACCTCTCCATTCTTAAGGAAATCAGCCCTGAGTGCTCACTGGAAGGACAGATCGTGAAGCTGAGGCTCCAATACTTTGGCCACCTCATGAGAAGAGAAGACTCCCTGGTAAAGACCCTGATGTTGGGAAAGATTGAGGGCACTAGGAGAAGGGGACGACAGAGGACGAGATGGTTGGATAGTGTTCTCGAAGCTATGAACATGAGTTTGGCTAAACTGTGGGAGGCAGTGGAAGACGGGAGTGCCTGGCATGCTCTGGTCCATGGGGTCACGAAGAGTCGGACACGACTAAACAACTAAACAACAACAACAATTTACAAACTGTCTTTAATGGCATCTTTCACATAGAGAGCATTTCTCCAGACAAGAAAGACCATAAGTGGCAAACCTGCAAAAGATGCTAAAAGATGCTTCCAGCTATTGGGGTCATTTGAAAATCCAGGGACATTGCCAGGTTCAGGAGCACCCTGAAGCTATGTGCAAACTTAATCCTTCATCTAGGATAGAGGGCATGTTTCACCCAAAAGCTTGGGTCATTCTATAGAATGGTGCACCTCTTCCATCAGTGACAACCCTTCAACTGCTTACATATTAAAGAAAGGTGAATCAGGAGGCACAGATCTTGCTAGGGTGTTGTCATTATGTGTGAGCCAAACCTTTGACCCTTTGACCCATATTTCAGGGAAGAAGGTGAGGCAAAAAGTCCCCTTCATTTGTATTTTGCAGACCCTCCAAGTGTTCTTATTTTCCAATGACAGTCCCAGATTTACAGAAGCCATCCCGGTTTCTGATTTGATCCCAGAATGCCCCGCTTTTCCATTAGATAAATCTTGGAGGCTATGGTAGGATATCAGAGAAATATCAGAGAAATATTGGAGAGCACGGAGTTATGCGATCCCTGAACCAAGGAGTTGAGTAACTTTTCAACCTTTAGAAGACATCTGAAGGCAGCCCTGTATAGGGAAGATTTTAAATGTTTAATGTTTAATTATGTTTTTACATTTGTTGAAAGCCGCCCAGAGGGGCAATCCAGTCAGATGGGTGGGTCGTCACCATCATCATCATATAGGAGGTCCCTGTTTTCATCAGAAAAATGTTGGAGGTTATACTCTTCATGCTTTAGCTCCCCATCTGTAAAATGGGTATTTTGTATTCAGAGTTTGTCCCCATCCTCTTCCCTACGCCTCCATGGACAGCTGTGAGTCCAAAATGACTCCCAGGCTGCGCACCTGGTCCTTCAGGGGCACAGTTACTCCATTCAGGACCAGGGAGTCCCCCACACCTGCCCACGCCCTGCCCCAAGAATTTCTCTACAAAAACTGCTTTCTCTCCTGAAGCTTCATTGCAGGGTCCTCTGCAAAACTAAGGAAACGAATCCAATCTTCCTAGCAAAACAAGTTCATATAGGCCAAATTTTACTGGCAGACTCCTTATAGGACCCTGGAAGCATCTGGCTTCCTGTTTCAGGGTGCTCTCTCCAACTGTTTGGACCTCTCCAGAAGGCTGCATCCACCTTCTGCAAACATACACAAAGCAGAGATATTATTAGAAGTGTGTGGAAATGTCGTGCCCACGCATATCTGGCATATGGCTTGCAGATTCCTCTGCCAGGATTCCTGGCCGTTCAAAATATCTTCTGCTTCTTGATGTGTGTTTTTTTAAAAAAGAATAATGATGATGATGAAATGAATGAATTATCCACTTATTTCACCCAAAGCAAAGCCTATTCTTGCCATAAATACATTTCTTTTTGGCCATGGATCCCCAATTATCCCCAACAGGACATCTTCTTAGCCATAGCTAATTTGAAAAATAAAGTCTACCCAGCACTCCAGGTCTCTGTTTACAGAACTACTATTCAATTCTTCTTCCCAATGGCTTCCATGTCTTCTAAAGGTTGGAAAGTTACTTATCTCATTGGTTCGGGGGTCGCATAACTCCATGCCCTCCAATATTTATCTGATGCAAATTTTGTTTAGTCGTTTAGTCGTGTCCGACTCTTCGTGACCCCATGGACCAGAGCACGCCAGGCCCTCCTGTCTTCCACTGCCTCCCGCAGTTTGGTCAAAATCATGTTGGTAGCTTTGAGAACACTGTCCAACCATCTCATCCTCTGTCGTCCCCTTCTCCTTGTGCCCTCCATCTTTCCCAACATCAGGGTCTTTTCCAGGGAGTCTTCTCTTCTCATGAGGTGGCCAAAGTATTGGAGCTTCAGGATCTGTCCTTCCAGTGAGCACTCAGCGCTGATTTCCTTCAGAATGGAAATCAAATAGGCACGTCCTAAGGAAAAGCTTGACATTCCAGGATCAAATCAGAAACCGGGATGGCTTCTCTAAGTCAGGGAATATCCATGGAAAATAGGGACTCTTGGATGGCCTGGAAGTGTAGTGTTCAGATCACCGAAAGCCAGCCGAGCTGTGCAGCCAGGAATTTGGACCCCATCACCCCAGTCTATTGCTTTACTGTAGGACCTGTGCATGTTCTGCCAGACTGAAACCACAGCCAATCTATCAGAACATTCAGAGGGTGCCTGCATTTCATTTGCAATCTGTTCTAGATGCCATAAGAGACATTTTGTAGTCCTTGGGGCAGAAACCAGAGAATGCACACCTCCTGTTCCTTCTGTGTTGTTAACATAATTTGGCATTTGCATCGATATCCTTTGTCAGAGCTTCTGAAAATGCACTTCATTAAGTCAAAGGAGGTTGGAAAAAACGAATGCCATGAGTGCATCTTCTTCCTAGATGCATACAGCATTGCGGAGGGGAATCGCTAGCATTAGTTTAGCTAGAGTTGCAAGGTTTCTAAAGTAGCATGCCGACAATAATAGACATTTGCTTTGTTGCATTGTTATGAATGTATGTGGTTGTGGAAATTGATTTCTGTTTTCTATATAAAGTCATGGCCAAACTGTGAAGTTATTACACGGCACGGATCACTTTTTACGGTAAAGTGTTTGCTGCAGATAAAAGCTGTGCCAGTATTTTAAGCCGAGATGTCCAATTGATTCTGTATTGACAGTGCAAATGCTTCCACTTTGTTGAAAAAATGGCTCTTGGTGGTCAGGTCGTTTGTCCACAAAACCAGGTGCACATTTTTTATTTTTATTTTTTTGCAACTGCAGGATCTTCCAATTGTTTGCATGTTTGCACAGATTTTGGCATTACTTCCCCTCCACCCACCCACCTTTTTACAGGTACATATGTGGTGCTGTGGTGTAAAACACAGAGCCTAGGGCTTGCTGATCGGAAGGTTGGTGGTTCGAATCCCTGCAATGGAGTGAGCTCCTGTTGCTCGGTCTCAGTTCCTGCCTACCTATCAGTTTGAAAGCATGTCTAAGCACAAGTAGATAAATAGGTACCACTCTGGTGGGAAGGTAAACAGTGTTTCCGTGTGCTGCTCTGGTTTTGCCAGAAGTGGCTTAATCATGCTGGCCACATGACCCAGAAAAGCAGTTTGCGGACAAACGTCGGCTTTCTCGGCCAGTAAAGCGAGATGAGCGCTGCAACCCCAGAGCTGTTCGTGACTGGACTTAACTGTCAGGGGTCCTTTACCTTTACGTGTGTATTGCTTCTTTTCTCTCTTTCTTCCTGCCTCCCTCCCTCCCTCCACCCATCCCACCCACCACACACTGTATGGGCATAATTGGGTATATTTTCATTGCAGAAATGTTGGAGGGTATGGTTTTGCACTAGATGAAGCACCCCATATTCACTGCCCCCCTTTTAATTCCAGGGCGATTCCTTTTCCTCAACAAAATGTGGGGATGGCGAGACATTTTCTGCTTGTTTTCATTTTGCTGTACATTTGCTATCCATATTCTGACTTTTCTCATTAGTGAGGAACATTGGAATCATTTGCCCAAATGTTATGATTTTTTTTTTTTATGAGCTGCTTTGGAGGAGAGGAACCTGTGCCCTTTTCTTCATTAAGCATGCCAATAAAAGAGTTTAAAACTAATTATAAGGATGCTACATGGATTCTAGATAAATCTGTGGGAAATAGGATCATGAGGTCAACTAGACAACCTGCCAGTGGAAACAAAGTATGATATATTTTTAGAGTATGTGTTAATTGCAGCCCGGTTCCACGTAATGCTGACCATCTTGATGTTTAGTCAAATTTGGTAATTCTTGAGGGCATTCAGTATGTCACAGAATTAAATTCCCTCTTATACACCTATTGATCCGTTGGAATGAATGATCTTGTTATGGACATGATACGTTTGATGGAAACCACCGACAAGTCACTACATGACCTACTGTGCAATCCTATTCAGGTATACTCAGAAGTAAGCTCTTCCTTATTCAGTTGGACTTTCTTCCAGATGGGATCACAGCCCTATGGAGGTTGCAGGCTGAATCCCAAATGTGTTCTTCCACCCTAGGTGTTTACTTTAAGTCTTTTTGTTGTTGTTTAGTCATTTAGTCATGTCTGACTCTTTGTGACCCCATGGACCAGAGCACGCCAGGCACTTCTGTCTTCCACTGCCTCCTGCAGTTTGGTCAAACTCACCTTAGTAGCTTTGAGAGCACTGTCCAACCATCTTGTCCTCTGTCGTCCCCTTCTCCTTGTGCCCTCAATCCTTCCCAACATCAGGATCTTTTCCAGGGAGTCTTCTCTTCTCATGAGGTGGCCAAATTATTGGAGCCTCAGCTTCAGGATCTGTCCTTCCAGTGAGCACTCAGGGCTGATTTCCTTCAGAATGGATAGGTTTGATCTTCTTGCAGTCCATGGGACTCTCAAGAGTCTCCTCCAGCACCATAATTCAAAAGCATCAGTTCTTCGGTGATCAGCCTTCTTTATGGTCCAGCTCTCACTTCCATACATCACTACTGGGAAAACCATAGCTTTAACTATACGGACCTTTGTTGGTTTTTCTCCCAAGAAGCAGGCGTCTTTTAATTTCGTGACTGCTATCACCATCTGCAGTGATCATGGAAAAAAATCATACACATCCAAGTCTAGTTTACCTCCTTTCAACCTATTACCTTCTACTTCAGAATAGTGCTACAAAAATAATAACTGCAAAATATTGAAGAATGAAATTGAAATACGAAAACTGACAACAATCATTGGGACAATTATGAGATCACGGCCTATATGGGTAGTATGAATCGCTGGTCTTGAATCTGAGTGAACTTCCATCTGGGTTAAAAAAATCTGCTTCCAGCAGATTATGTCTCTATATACCACCATTTTGCCACTGTCTGTGCCCCTGAAATTGCATTTTGTCAACAACTTTCAGACATCTCAAGTGGGCCCTTAAGGTTGAAAGTTTGAGAACGTGTGTCGCAGTGTATTTTGTGGAGAGTGTTTTTAATTGCCTAACATGAGACAGCTAATGAGGACCTGAGAGGACCAGTGTGCTATAAAAGCACTGCCAGCGGTTTGAGTGCAACCAGCAAGGTAGAACAGATGGTTAAAAAATTAAAGGACATGGTTGAAGAAAAAGGTCCCTCTGACATTCAGAGTTAGAGACAACAGTAGCCATTAATATACCAGAGCTAATTCTACAGCAGGGAGTGAAATATTATTTAATCAGCAGTACTTCATACATAATTCAATTAACTGCTTTCACTCATCAGTATTAACGAGATCTGGAGCTTGGATTAATGTGCAAGAGCTTCATAAAAGGGCTCCCAGCCTCCCTAAATTCTGCCAAAACTTAATAAAGTAGTGCCAATCAAATTCCAGTCTGCATCCGTTGCTTTTACACCCTGATACCACAAATCATCCTATGCTCTCATCATTGTTTGCTAATTCTCTAATTATGCCACTCTCTGCAGTAAAAACTAATTAGTGCATAGTGGTCAACTTTCTCAAGAGCAGAAGACTCCAGATGCTTCAAGCAACAGAACCAGGGATAGGGCAACAGACAAACACCTCCTTTGGTTTTTGTTTTGTTTTGTTTTGTTTTTGCTTGTCCAAAGGAGTACTGGCGTGACTTTCAAAGAGGAGACGAGCAAAAATCATGCACTGCTAGGCTTCTGCTGGAGAGAATGCTATTGGTTCTCTGGCGCACGTTGATTGCACATGGCACCCACTCTTCAAATCAGTACACACAGCTGGTTGTAGACCTTACTCATCAGGGACTAGAACAGGGGTCAGCAACCTTTTCCAGCCATGGACCGGTCCACTGTTCCTCAGACCATGTGGTGGGCCAGACTATTTTTTTTTGGGGGGGGGGAATGAACGAATTCCTATGCCCCACAAATAACCCAGGGATGATTTTAAATAAAAGCACACATTCTACTCATGTAAAAACACCAGGCAGGCCCCACAAATAACCCAGAGATGCATTTTAAATAAAAGCACACATTCTACTCATGTAGAATCACGCTGGTTCCCAGACCGTCCGCAGGCTGGATTGAGAAGGCGATTGGGCTGCATCCGGCCCCTGGGCCTTAGATTGCCTACCCCAGACTAGTATCATCATGTCAAGTTAAATGGTACCCACTGGCTTATCCACTTATCTATTCAGCTCAAGGGGCAAAACTCCCTTTCTCTCGTTGCACTTAGTGTGTCTCTGGGACTGGGAATTCGTGAGTGGGCATCTCCCATTTACTTGGTAAGGATGATCTCTTAAAGCAGCCTTTCTCAACCTGTGGGTCCCCAGATGTTGTTGAACTACAACTCCCATCACCCCTAGCTAGCAAGGCCAGAGCTCAGGGATGATGGGAGTTGTAGTCCAATGACATCTGGGGACCCACAGGTTGATATCTTAAAGTGATAAGAGGGTGGGAATGTAATAACTGTGAGCAAGCATGAAGTGAAACGAGAGCCAAGGGCATTGATGAATAGGAAACGGGGATAAATCTGATTGTGTTTGCACTTTCTGAAGCAATATGAGGAAGTGACAAGCAACCATCCCTTGAAATTCACACTTATCTGAAATTTCCCATGCAGTTCCCCCAACCAAGGAATGGTTACAAAAAATGCATATATTAGGTGAAAGTGTGCCCCCAAATGAACACCTTATTGAAAGTGACATGCAAAATGTAGGAAATGCTTGTGAAAAAGTGTATGCTCATCAAAGCTGCATACAAAAATGTGTTTGTTACCAGAAAAAGCATACTAAAATTCTGAAGAATTCTCAGGAGGATTTTCTAAATGAAAATTCACAAATTGCAGCAGAAACATGGAGAACTGAACTTAAGGCTAGAAAATAGAAAGACGGAGAGAATCAAAATTGATAGATCCTTCTGCCCCTATTAGAGAATATTCATCAAGGAGAACATGGCGTACGGTTCTCTATAGGATTTTCCCAGAAGTTTGCCATCCAGCACAGACTACTTCCTGCCCTAAGTCTTGCTTCCTGAGGCTCAGGTCCATGCTCCCTCTCTGTGTGTGCCTGTTCCTAGGCTTCTAGTCCAAAAAAATTTTTCATCCTGCTTATTGCTTTCATGTTCCTTTTTAGGAGCTGGTATCCTTTTCACTTCTGATTGATTTTGGGTTGGTTGTAATCTGTTATTATTTGTACTATGCATTCCATTTGCTTTTGCATTTCAGGGGATGTTCATTGTAGGGCAGCCTAAAAATATCACACAAATAATCAAATAAATGGAGCCTGATTTTTGGGCAATCCCTTTGGATATATAGAGCAGCTGCTCCCTTGGTTAAAGGGGTTGTTCTGAAGCACTGGAAGACCTTGCCATCACTCAGCAGAACAGTGGATATGCTGAACTTCAGAACAAATGGGAAACCAAAGGGTGTAAAAACGACCCAGAACTGTGCCTGTTAACAGACATGGCACTCCAGAGACCTTTGCATCCACTTGGCAAGGCATTTGGCATTTACTCGAAGAAAAGGCACACACTAATCTATAATTCTGCATGATGGATCTTCTCTGCCGCCAATTCTGTCCCTTGCTGCTCACTCTTTCTTCTGCCTCCCTCTCTGTTTTTTTAACTATTTCTGGAGACTTTCCGCTTTGTCATTTGTTTATTAATCTGTTGCTGCAGAGTGCTGTAGCGCAGAGGCAGGGGGACTTGGCTGGGATTATTGTTTAATTTGTTTCTGCGAAAGAAGAGTTTGTTCCTTTCCCTCCCACTTTCTGTTGTTTATTGTTGTAATAATGAAAACCAATAAAAACATGAGTGTTACTCCCCGCCCCCCATTAAAAGAGGACAGAGAAGCTTGATGAAACTTAATGCTGAAAATGTTTTAATGTTGAATAGGAGTTCTGTGGCAAAATAAGAGCTTTTTATTTTTATTTTATTGCTTTATATCTTAACTATCTTCCAGCACTTCACTCAGGGCAGTATTTAGAGTGCAATTCTAAGCAGTGCATGGGGGAGATGCAAAGTTGTGGATTCACAAGAACTCCTAAAGCCCTTGCAGGGTGATGCCTGCTAGGGTGAGAGGTGTGTGTGTGCCTGTGTGGTCAAATTTATCTCCTTATTTTTTAATGCATGGATATTTTATTTATTCATTCATTCATGGAGGTCTCAGGTATTGAAAAAAATCACAATATATAAAATCAAAATAAGAACAATAACCCAGTAACACCCCCCTCCAAAAGGAGTCACATTTTAAAAGGGTATAGAATGTCCGTCAGGTCAACCAAAGGCCTGGTTAAAAAGGAACGTTTTTGCCTGCGCCTAAAGGTGTATAATGAAGGCACCAGGCGAACTTCCTTGGGGAGAGCATTCCACAGACGGGGAGCCACTGCAGAGAAGACCCTGTTCTCGTGTTACCACCCTCTGGACCTCTTGAGGAGGAGGAGGCACATGAAGGAAGGCCTCAGAAGGTGATCTCAGGGTCTGGGTAGGTTCATATGGAAAGAGGCGGTCCTTGAGGTATTGCGGTCCTGAGCCATTTAAGGCTTTATAGGTCAAAACCAGCACTTTGAATTGGGCCTGGAAACTCACTGGTAGCCAGTGCAGTCAGACCAGGATCGGTGTAATATGCTCAAACCGCCTTGCTCCGGTGAGCAACCTGGCCGCTGAATTCTACACTAGCTGGGGTCAGTTATTGCAGTGTCAGACTGCAACCATTCTGGAGCCTCTGAAGGAGCCATGTTTCCAACAAGTCCAAAGCTGCCCCATGCTCCTTCCCTAGAACAGCAGCCAGGGGTCAAACGAGCACTCACCAAACATCACCCTCTGGAAATGACTATCTGGGTAGGATCAGAACCACTGCAAAGCAGTACCACCCACAACTTCGATAGACGCTCCAGAAGGATATCATGGTTGATGGTATCGAAAGCCGCTGAATAGTCAAGGAGAATTAACACAGACACATTTCCCCCTGTTTCTCTCCCAACAGACGTCTTCATCCAGGGCAACCCATGCAGTTTCTGTGCCAAAACCAGGCCTAAGCCCTGATTGAAATGGGTCTAGAAAATCAGTTTCCTCCAAGAGCACTCGGAGCTGGTTTAAACGTTTCACAGTAGCAGCGACAAAATGACTCCTCACCGCTACCAGCCACCCTAAATGATACTAATTAAATCTGGCATAACCTTTGACCTTGCCGATGTTGTTGGACTCTGTCTTCTAGCGGCCCCAGCCAACATGGCCAATGGTCAGGAATGATGGGAATTGTAGTCCCACCGAATTGAGAGGCAAAGTTTCCTGTCCCTTGCGTAAATGAATAAAGCTCGTGTCTCCCCATCCCTACTGTAGTGAATAGACTTTTCAGGAACTATTTATGTGTGTTAGTTCATCCATGAAGCTTTGGATCATGATGAATATGTTGGGGAATAAGTCACTTATAGTCTTTCTGTTGCACTTGGGTGATAACTGCCTTTGAATTAGTCAACTTACATAGGCAAAGTTTTGCTGTTCAGCACTCTTGCTCAGAAACCCAGACCCTCATTTCTCCGTTGTGATTTATAACTGGATGATTAATCCTATCTTTGAATATTTTGCCTTGAGGTTTAAAATAGATTGAATGTAAATAGATGGAAGAAAATGTATGGTATACTAATCTGCAGGGCTGCCGTTCTGTGCAAAAGCACCTTTCAAATTCATTTTTGAGTTATTTAAAGTGTGCATGCATTTACAAATTCAATACGCAGCAATGCTTCCCAGTCATTCTAAGTTGGTTGAGCTTCGGAAATGATGTAACGATGCAATGCTGTAAAAGATCAATCACCATTATCTAAAAGTATAGTCCGGAAATATGAGCATGGCATGTTTAATTCAAAATTTCTGTAAAAGGCAAAAGTGAAGCTGTCACTGCAATGTGGTGTAAGATGAGAGTGAGGAAGGAGTAGAACAAGAAGATGTTTTTTTTTGACTACACTGCTCACTGGCATATTTTTAAAATGTGCTGGCAACACAGAAAGCTCAAGAGCAATTTAGCTCAAGTTACAAACAATCGAGATATATTTAGTTATGGGCAGTTGATAAAAAGGATCTTCCAACTGAGTAACAGAATGGAAAGTGGTGCTTGCAAAGAAATTGAGCACCAAAAATATTGGAGAACATATGTAGTAGGATTCTGTCAATCTAGGAATGGATGAGAGCAGGAGCAAACATAGGAATACTGGAAGCTGCCTTCTACTGAGTCACCCCATTAATCCATCCAGCTCAGGCATAGACAAACTCCGGCCCTCCAGATGTTTAGGACTACAATTCCCATCATCCCTAGCTAACAGGAACAGTGGTCAGGGATGATGGGGATTGTAGTCCCAAACATCTGGAGGGCCGGAGTTTGCCTATGCCTGATCTAGATCAATGATATTTACACAGACTGGCAGCAGCTCCCCCAGGATTTGTGGTAGGATTTTCTCCCAGCTCTACCCGAAAATGCCAGGGACTGAAGCTGGGGACCTTCTGCATGCAAGGTCTACCACTCAGCTATGCCCCCCTCTCCCCCCAAAAAGATAGTGGTTTTGAGAAATAGCAAAAGGGAGGAAATGTATACAATGGTGGAATCGATGTCAATTGTTTTTGCTTGGAAGCGCCTCTGAAGTTTGGAGAACCGCATGGGCTGCCCATCCATGCTACTCAGGGAGAGCTTTAATTGTAGTTATAATAATAATAATTTATTATTTATACCCCGCCCATCTGCCTGAGTTTCCCCAGACACTCTGGGTGGCTCCCAATCGAGTGTTAAAAACAATACAGCATCAAATATTAAAAACTTCCCTAAACAGGGCTGCCTTCAGATGTCTTTTAAAGATAAGACAGCTGCTTATTTACTTCACATCTGATGAGAGGGCGTTCCACAGGGTGGGTGCCACTACCGAGAAGGCCCTCTGTGTGGTTCCTTGTAACCTCACTTCTCGCAATGAGGGAACCGCCAGAAGGCCCTGGGAGCTGGATCTCAGTGTCTGGGCTGAACGATGGGGGTGGAGACGCTCTTTCAGGTATACAGGACCGAGGCCGTTTAGGGCTTTAAAGGTCTGGTTGGTAGGAAATGCATACCCTCCAACATTTTCTCAAATGAAAATAGGGGCCTCCTATTCCATAATAATAAGAATTTGTTTATTTATAGCCTGCCCATCTGACTGGGCTGCCCCACCCAATCTGGGCGGCTTCCGACCGATATAAAAACATATCGTATTTTTCCGTCTATAAGATGCCCCCATGTATAAGACGCCCCCTATTTTTGGGGACTCAGATTTAAGAAAATGGGGGGAGATGTATCTGTGTATAAGACACCCCCTAATTTTTGACATTATTTTTTAGGGGAAAAACCTAGTCTTATACATGGAAAAATACAGCAATTAAACATTCAAAGAACTTCCCTACACAGGGTTGCCTTCAGATGTCTTCTAAAGTTTGTGTGGTTACTCATCTCCTTGGCTCAGGGGATGCATAACTCCATATCCTCCAACATTTCTCTGGTGAAAATAGAGGCATCGTAAGGAAAAGCGGGACATTCTGGGATCAAATCGGAAACTCAAACAGCTTCTGTAAATTCGAGACTGTCCCTGGAAAACAGGGACACTTGGGAATCTGGGAAATGGAGCAAGCATGCCAAAGAGTCAGTTGCTTTTTTAATTTTGTGCAATGCATTCTGATAAGGCACATATTTATACTTCAGATTGGATGCTTTCTAACCAATAAGGTAAAGGTTGAAGAAGCAAATGATGTGCAAGGATCACATCTTGCCTAAAAATGGAATGGGGTTTGTTGGGGTGCACATCTTCATGTGAAATGTACAGCATCCTATTAATGGCTGCTCTTTCAGTTGGAAGGTGGTGGTGTTCTTGTTTAGTCATTTAGCCGACTCTTCGTGACCCCATGGACCAGAGTGGTCAAACTCATGCTGGTAGTTTCGAGGACACTGTCCAACCATCTCGTCCTCTGTCGTCCCCTTCTCCTTGTGCCCTCCATCTTTCCCAGCATCAGGCTCTTTTCCAGGGAGTCTTCTCTTGGGACTCTCAAGAGTCTCCTCCAGCACCATAATTCAAAAGCATCAGTTCTTCGGTGATCAGCCTTCTTTATGGTCCAGCTCTCACTTCCATACATCACTACTGGGAAAACCATAGCTTTAACTATACGGACCTTTGTTGGCAAGGTGATGTCTCTGCTTTTTAAGATGCTGTCTAGGTTTATCATTGCTTTTCTCCCAAGAAGCAGGCGTCTTTTAATTTTGTGACTGCTGTCACCATCTGAAGCGATCAGATTGGAAGGTAGGAAGCCCATATTGGGATTTGCTTGGAAATTATGGTCGATCCATTGCTCCTTGGAGAGGCCAAAACTCGTTGTTCTTTGATTTTGTAAATCAGATTGTTAGTACACTCACAGCTTGTTGGATTGATTTAAACCAAGTGGATTTGAATCAAATTCCCAATATGTAAGGAAGCATGCATGTTTAGTTGCAGTTGCAATTAGGCCTGCAACTAAATTTGACTCGCAGCTATCTGGGAACATAATCCAAAATGTCTGGACATGACGTTCATGGGCTTTTCTACTGCAAAAGTCATATCTGCTTAGCAACAAAGGGCATTTGTGAAATTAATTATTTCTGTTGACTGTCTCTGAACACATGCAAGGACACAGAGCAAATTCACTTACCTAAAGTTTAATTGGCCAGAATTTTCAACTTGCAAGGACTGTAGTTACTAGAAAAAAGCAATACAATTGTCTAAATATTCATAATTTGCATGATTATTAACAAAGTGCATCTGATGTGTCATATTTACAACTCCAGACCTCAAACGCCAGATATATTTTGCATCTGGTATGTTTGTATTTTACATAGGAAAGCAATCAGTGGCTTGGTGACCTGGTAAAGACATAACATTAAACCATAATCTTGTCTGGTGCATTTGGAAGTGAGCTGATCTAACTCACACCACCTGGATTCATACATGGATTGGAATTTATATTTCCTTTGGATTTCACAGTTTTCCTACTTTGGTGTGGGGTTTTTTTAATTCCCATCTGAAAAAAAGATCCAAAATAGATACAGCTGTATATCGTAAGGTAAAATACATTTAGAAATGTGTGCATTGAGGTAGAATAAATATACAAATACATATTTTGTGATAAGACCTCAGAGAACTTTCCTTCTGAACTAGGGTTGTCAAAATATGTTAATATCTGAAACGAAAATGAAGTCTAGGTAGCTACATTTAGCTTACAAAATATTTTGCTACAATTGAAATAATGCAGTTTAGCAGTCAAACAGAAGGTATCTTGCATTCTGTTGAGTAAAATCTCCTGTCTAAAACAGAAGTGTTAATATTCTCATATAACACACACATTAAATGGAGACTGCAAAATTCTGGTCCCAGTTATTATACCCATTGCCACCTGCTCCCATCAGTTGTGTGCCTGGCTGGGCATCTGTCTGATTCCTATCCCTCATGGCATTTGTGTGACTGGTGAAAAGGGACTGTTCAGTGAAATAGAACAAAGACTGAGAAAAAGGCAAAAGAAAATGCATTAACGAATGATGACTTCCCTCTCGGGTTTTTTTTTATATGTTTCATGGATTAAACCTTACCAGAAGAAAAGCTGCACGTTTTCCGCTGATGCTCTATCTTTCAGTGGGAACATAACGGTTTGGTTTATTTATTCTGAGACGCCTTATACAAAACTGCTCTGGGAAAGGTCAGAGATGGGCATCGAACCACCAAGAATAGTCATGAAGTTTATAAGCTGTTTATTGGCGCCAGTTTCCTGGAATCTAACACCACAAAATGGCTGAACTGATGTGCTGTCACAATTACAGTGGTACCTCGCAAGACGAATGCCTCGCAAGACAAAAAACTCGCTAGACGAAAGGTTTTTCTGTTTTCCATTTGCCTCGCAAGACGAATTTCCCTATGGGCTTGCTTCGCAAGACGAAAACGTCTCGCAGCTTTGTTTCCTTTGTCTAAAAACAAAGACATGTTTTGTTTATAAAGTTAATTTATTTTCCCTTCAATTTTTGAACTGCTCTTTACAGTAAGTGTGACTTTAAAGAGCAGTTAATAAACTGTTGTTGTACCAAATTTGGCTTTGTTTGGACTTTTTTTGACCATAGGAACGCATTAATTGATTTTCAATGCATTCCTATGGGATTTCGTGATTCGCAAGACGAAAAATTCGCTAGACGACAAAACTTGCGGAACGAATTAATTTCGTCTTGCGGGGCACCACTGTATGTTTTAATATGGCGGCAAATGAGCTGAAACACACACACCCTTTTATTTTTTTAGAAAGCAGAATGCAATGTTGTTGGTGAATCTTGAACACACACTGGTGTTACATTCTGCATTGCCATTTTCATTTTCACTCACTGAAGAGCTTCCAGGAGTCCTTCTCTTATAAGGGGGAAATTATACAGTCATACCTTGGGTTACAGCCACTTCAGGTTGCATTTTTTCGGGCTGCGGACTGCTGAAACCCAGAAGTACCGGAATGGGTTACCACTTCCGGGTTTTGGCAGTCACGCATGTGCAGAAGCGCCAAATTGCAACCTGTGCGTGCGCAGACACAGGTTGTGAACGCTGCGGGTTGCGAACATGCATCCTGCATGGATCATGTTCGCAACCCAAGTGCCCACTGTACTTTAGAAAACTTTAGGGCTCTTCATGCACTTTGTCTCCAGAGAATATTCTGGGGTGCTTTGGTTGTTGATGCATATTATGTACTGAAGTTCTCACCCTGGGCCAGCAGGGGGATACTGTAGATAGTTTTCACTCAGGTCCACATATGCAAATAAGGGATTGAAAGTGGCGTTCAGTGATTGGATAGTTACAGAAAGTGTTACAGTTGCGTTGTAGTGGAGCTCTATATAAGCAGGCTGGCTGAACCCTTCAGTTCAGTTCTGTTCTGGCCTGTGAATAAGCAAGAGCTGTTTGGAGAATCGCTGTGTGGTGTGATATGTTCACCCACAACTTAACAATGCATAAAAGGCAATAATAGTGTTTTCACTGAACATAGCTCAGCTGCACAAGAGCGCCTTAACCTTCATATCAGGGATAAGTGTGACCTCCTGGATTGGAAGGCAGGATCAATCTTTTGAGCTTTCCTCCCTCTTGTTTGGGCAGAAAATAGGTTTCTTCCGAACTCTTATTTTCAGTAGATCTTTTTTTGTTTTACTTGCTATATTTTCATTCACTGTAGCCTGGGAAAGGCCTTCGGGTTGGGAGCATGTACCAAAAGAAGATTTTGAGGGAGAAGCTCCTTTGACATTGAATGACCATCACTCCTTACAAGGTCTTCTTCCTCCCTTCCTCTTTCCCCCACAAACTAGCAGCTTATAGGGGCCAGTGACATGAAAAAAAAATCTCCCCCTCTCATCCCAGCTCGGAAAACCTAAGGCACTTTTTGGGTTGTTTTGTACAATCTCCTGGACATTGACTCACCAACTTTACCACCAGTCTCATGAAGACTTGGAAAAGTGAGGCTGATGTGCAATGATTGCACAAGCATCCTCCCTTGTTTGGGGTGGCCATTTTCACATTATTTGCTAATTTATATGTATAGATGCAAAATTAGAAATACTTGCTGCAGTTTAAATGTAAATGCAATACATTTCACCACAGTGGGCATGAGTGTGACCAGGTGACCTGCTGATTGTGGCTGGGTAATAATAATAATAATAATAATAATAATAATAATAATAATAATAATAATATTAAATAACTTATACCCCACCCATCTGGCCAGGCCTCCGCAGCCACTCTGGGCGGCTCCCAACAGACTATAAAAAGCATGATAAAACATCCAACATTAAAAGCTTCCCTAAACAGGGCTGCCTTCAGAGATCTTCTAAAAGTCAGATAGTGGTTTATTTCCTTGACATCTGATGAGAGGGCATTCCACAGGGCAAGCGCCACTACCGAGAAGGCCCTCGGCCTGCTTCCCTGTAACCTCACTTCTCACAGGGAGGGAACCGCCAGAAGGCCCTCGGCCCTGGACCTCAGTGTCCGGGCTGAATGATGGGGGTGGAGATGTTCCTTCAGGTATACTGGGCCAAGGCAATTTAGGGCTTTAAAGGTCAGCACCCAAACTTTGAATTGTGCTCAGAAACATATATGGTCTGGGTGGCCACTCGCAGTCACCAGTCTAGCTGCAGCATTCTGGATTAGTTGTAGTTTCTGGGTCACCTTCAAAGGTAGCCCCACTTCAAGGCCCCTTCCTACTTTCTTATGGTTCTGGATCTTGCAGGGGTCAGCCATAGATCACATGACTCTTGGAATAGAAAACTCCTTCATATAGGAAACTGTCCTCTTCAAATAGAGGAATCTCCTCAGGAGACATTGTCGGCCTACCTCCCATAGCTGAGAGCCAGGAAATAATTTCTGGGGAGTATTGTTGCTCAATTCATAATATAGCTAAGCATTGTGAGCTGGAGAGATTGGTATATTGAACCACATAATTACAAATTTCAATGCCATTACTTGTCAAAATGCTTTGGGAACGCAGAGACAGGGCTTTCTCTTTTGGAACACAATCCAACGGTCTAATCAAAAGCTGTTGGACTTATATTGGGTCTTCTGACCCTAGAGAGTATAATTTAAAATGAGGGTGATACCCATAGCTTGTGGAAGTAGCCAAAGGATGCCCATGCTACCCTGTGCCAATGAATTTTTTATTTATTTATTTACATTTAAGTGGTTTAAAAATGAGATATTGCTTTCCTTTTTAATACTTTATTCTTTTTCTTTCTTTCTTTTTAAAGCCATACGTACTTAAGGTGAATGTAGCCTTTTGCCCATGGCTTATATTACTAAGCTATTCCTGGCACTTTCTCTGAAGTTAAATGAAAAAGTGATTTTAAGAAACAAGTGGGGTTTTCCATTCACAGCACACAGCTTAAGTACAAACAATTTTCCACGGTGCTTTCACAGGCCAGGCTAAAAGACTGAATTGTTTTGATTGCTGAATTGCCTTTCTTAAAGCCAGATACAAAGTCATTGGGTGTATTGTGATAACTCAAGAGAAAACTTTTTATTCTCTCCACCCCAACCCACCTAAAAAGCTTTGTATTTTCCCTGCTGAGTCATAAAAGTTCATTCCGTTTGGTGTGTATTGGAGTGTGGGGGGCGGTCAATACTCTTTCTGTAGAGAAAAGTAGGGAGGAATAAAAGTGATTGTAAAACTGGCATTGCCTTTTCCATATTTAGTCCTCTCGAATACTGTCAAATCCAATTGGGGTGGGGAAACACTCTAGATATGTTGAAGAGGAATTTGTGGCCTTAATATGATTGCTGACTTGGCTTTTGGTAGCTTTGCATTAGAGGATGTTTAAACAGAGAAAAGAGCACTAAAGATAGTTAATCTTTACTGAATAAATCTTCTTCAAACTACCCTTACAAAACACTCCATAATTGAGGCAAATCACTATGTATTTGGAATATGTTCTTTCGACTGCTGCTGCACACAGCTTATAACACACCCAGTCCTGATCTAAACGACGGTGGGAAGAGAAATAAAATCTAGACCGTTGATCTTGGCATTGACATGACCATTATTTTTAAGTGTGTTTTCACCGCTGAATGAAAATGGGTAATGGGTATATGTGTCTGTAAGTGGAAGAATCAAATGTGCATTGATGGGCTAATTCTGGGTGTCACAGATAGGTCTGTAGAACAGAGTCCACAAACTCAAAGGACAATAAAATTGCACCATTAAAGCCAATGATAATTACACCATTCTTTTTAATCAAGCTTAAAGGCATACTGAATATAGAATGAGAATTTGATAGTAAGAGTATAAGCTATTGGGTACCAGATAAAAGGCATTTCACACTCATATTGAATAAAGATATTCATATATGCAGGTGACGTACTGTCAGGGAACTGACATCGGAGGGAGAGGCGAAGGGGAGGCTCCCAGATGATGCTGGTGAAGGACCCAGCAGCAGGGGGAGAAACAGCTCAGTAGAGGGGGAAGCCAATCAGCGCAACACCAGGGATAAAGGGGGGCAGACGGGGGAAGTGGAGAGAGGGCTCCAGGACTCTTCACTGGACATCAGTGATGAGAGCCCAGGTCCTCCGCTACCCACGCCTTCCCTGCGCAGAAGACTCCCGCGCAGTGAGAGGAGGAGGAGACTGGGTGTCAAACAACTTTTATGTTGGAAGAGGTTCAAGAAACGCCGACTGACGGATTCTGCCAGTGACTGAGGCAGCCACGTCGAGAAGGGGCTGTGCAGTCAAAAAGGTTTAACAAAGCAAAATTAACCGAGAAAGGCACCAGCTTATGCACGAGTAACTCATACCTATTACACGTACACATCTGGTGTTTTGTTTTGTTTTGTTTGTTTGGCTGCGTCTCAAGATACTAAGCATACCTGCTCAGACACCTTTGGGTTTTTTTAAAAAAAAATTCTTTTGCACCTTTAATCAGAAGGATTCGAGGCAGCTTACAGACCCTTCAAATGTCCCTGTTTTCCAGCAACAGTTCCAGATTTACAGAAGCCATCCCGGTTTCTGATTTGATCCCTGAATGTACCACTTTTCCTTAGGACATCCTTATTTTCATCAGAGAAATGTTGGAGGGTATGGAGTTCTGTGACCCCCCACAAGCTGAGAAGCTAAGTAACTAGGCAAGCTATAGAAGACATCTGAAGTCAGCCCTGTGTAGGGAAGTTGTTTAATGTCTTATGTTTTTTATATGTGTTGGAAGCTGCCCAAAGTGGCTGGGGCAATCCAGTCAGTTGGGTGGGCTATAATAATAATAAAATGATGGTGATGGTGATGGAATAGCAGGGGTCAGCAGACTTTTTCAGCAGGGGGCCGGTCCACTGTCCCTCAGACCATGTGGGGGGGCCGGAATATATTGGGGGGGGGATGAACAAATTCCTATGCCCCACAAATAACCCAGAGGTGCATTTTAAATAAAAGGACACATTCTACTTATGTAAAAACACACTGATTCCCAGACCATACACGGACCGGATTGAGAAGGCGATTGGGCCGGATAAGGCCCCTGGGCCTTAGAATAAGGTGTCCCTATTTTCATTGGAGAAATGTTGAAGGATATGAGCTTATAACACTAGTTTGGAGGTAGGTGAGTGGCTACTGCAGAAAATGAAGCAAATGTCATGTTAGAAGCTCTGAGGGATCTGAGAGGATCCCCACATCAGCTCTGCCCCATGGAGGCAATGCTTGTGTGGGGCAGACCTGTGGCATGGAATCCTCACTCACTCAGGGCTTCTGACAGAACAGGAATGGTGCTTCTGGCTGTTTGAGGGAGCACATTTAACCATTCAATTACTGGGGTGGTCAGCATTGGCCTGTGACCATTCAAGCTCTCGGCCCCCACCTATCTTAGAGTTGTTCAACATTGTGACATTACCACTCCACAAACATGGGGACCGCACTGCCTTCCAGCTTTTCGTATATACATGACAAAACCCAGGTTCAATATACACAACTTGAGTTACACTATCATATCTTTCTCTCTTCCCCTACCATTTAATTCATATGTACAGTGGTACCTCAGGTTAAGAACTTAATTCGTTCTGAAGCTCTGTTCTTAACCTGAGGTACCACTTTAGCTAATGGGGCCTCCTGCTGCCACCGCCGCGCAATTTCTGTTCTCATCCTGAAGCAAAGTTCTTAACCCGAAGTACTATTTCTGGGTTAGCGGAGTCTGTAACCTGAAGCGTTTGTAACCTGAAGCGTCTGTAACCCGAGGTAACACTGTATGTGTGTATAAGTGGGGGTGGGTGGGGGTGTCAATAGATTTTTAAATTTCATGCATGCAATTTTGGGAATGCAATGCCATTTTAAAGTTTAAATATTGGGGGGAAATGGAGCTTGTAGGGCAGCAGAGAATTGGCCTCATTTTGCCTCTACTTTGGGGATAACCTGGTCTAGTTGCCTTTTGCACAGTCAGGAAAGATAAAGGAGAGCTTTGTAATAAATTTTTTTTTAAAAAAAAGTCTAATGAAGAAACTGCAAGATGAAACTTCAGTAGACTTAATTAGATGACTCTTGGGGTCTCTTCTAGGAACGCTACCATTCTATGAAATATATGCTTCTGTTTCCATAGGAAATGGCTCTGTGGGTCTGGCCCTGCCCACTCTTGGAATGTGCCCACCAACATTTTCATACCCCCCAACATTTCTCTGATGAAAATTGGGATGTCCTATTCCATAATCATTTTATTCTTTATACCCCACCCATCTGACTGGGTGGCCCCATTAAAAAACATTTTTAACAATTAAAAAAAAACCTTCCATATACAAGGTTTCCTTCAGATGTCTTCTAAAGGTTGTATAGTTACTTATCTCCTTGGCTTGGGAATCACATAAACTCCGTACCCTCCAACAATTCTCCAATGAAAATAGGGACGTCCTAAGGAAAAGTGGGACATTAGGAGATCAAATCAGAAACAGGGATGGTTTCTGTAAATCCAGGACTGTTCCTGGAAAATAGGGACACTTGGAGGGGGGTGCACTTTTATATGGGGGAAATGTGGCCCTGAGCCTGGAGAAAAAACAGCTCCAGATCCACAATAATTCAACTCTCATTCAAATCCTTTGTTTACTCCAATCAATTTTGTTCACTTAATTAAAGGAAGGTTGATAGTCTCTGCAGGTCTGTGGCTTGTAGGGGATGCTGGGACAATGAGAAACAACAGCGCTCGAGCCACAGTTTTGTAACACTATACTTGATAACATCCCATGTTTACTAGCCACCTCTGCAGAATCCTTATCAAACGGGAACAAAACTTGTTCAGCTCTGAATAGGCCAGGATTAAGTTCAATTAAACTAATTACTCTAATGTTTGCAAAGAGCTTTGCACATGAAATAATGCTGTAAAAGCACCAGAGCGTTATTATTTATTAGACTCCAGCTTGATTCTGGCACCACGCAGCTATCAGCATTTCTATAAAATGCTCTGTTGATAGTGTGTGTTTCTTTTATATAATAGAGATCAATTTTGTAATTGAGATCAATTGGAGGCTTTTCTGGGAGACCTGTAGGTTGTAGTAAACCTAATAGTCTGTAATTGTTCAAGGTACAAGTCTGTACAGTGGGTTGCTTGGAATCACATTTTGCAGTTTTTCTTGGACCACCGCCTGCTTTTTCACTTTAACATCCCATTTTGGATTAACTGGCAGAACCTGATACACTGGGCTTAGGTAGTCAGGATGAAAACCCTAAGTTCTTCATCTTGCCAGTTTCTGCCTTCTTCTCAGTCATTGGCTTCTTCTAGGCAATGCAGTTTCAATTTGCAGGGACTTGCAGGACCGGGCATCAGGCTCCCCATACCCCAACCCATATAAATAAGAGACCAACAAGACTGGTTTGGGGTCAAAACAGGCCACAATTTTATTGAATACAGATGAAAGAGGTTTGGCTTGGGCATGGGGCAATCAAAATACTTCCGGCCTGGCCGCCGGAAATGATGTGTGGTCAATGCAGGCGAGGGTTTCTAAGACTTACATAAAATAAGGTGACCCCCCCCCCCCACAGGGACTGCCACACCGTACCAAGAGGGGTGAGTGGACTTTTTGAGGAAAGCTTCTCGGGGGTCTTTCATGAGCCGCTGAGGAGTCTGTGATCCAGTCATTACAGTCAGGTGACAGAGGTGACAACTTGGCGTTCAGGAACGAGATGTGGGTTCTGATGCCAGTGAATTCACATGTGAAGGACCAGTCTCTTTTTTTTCTCAGCACTACCATAGTGGAAGGACTCTGAATCTGAGAATTCCTGGTCCAGGGCTATGACATCATTGCTCTCGTTTATAGGAGGAACAACAGTGGAATAGGGAGGAACTACATATTGGGCTAATCCTTTTTAGCTTTGACTTTTCATGTTACCCAAGTCATGACAAAAGGAGCTGTGTTACAGGAGTTCCCATTGACTTCACAGGACAGAGAAATCTGTAGCTGATCAATCCAGGATCCATCATCAGAAAATACTGTTCTTAGGCAAACTAAGATATAACCCATGGACTGCAAGAAGATCAAACCTATCAGCCCTGAGTGCTCACTGGAAGGGCAGATCCTGAAGCTGAGGCTCCAATACTTTGGCCACCTCATGAGAAGAGAAGAAGACCCTGATGTTGGGAAAGATTGAAGGCACAAGGAGAAGAGGACAACAGAGGATGAGATGGTTGGACAGTGTTCTCGAAGCTACCAACATGAGTCTGACCAAACTGCGGGAGGCAGTGGAAGACGGGAGTGCCTGGCATGCTCTGGTCCATGGGGTCACGAAGAGTCGGACACAACTAAACAACTAAACAACAACAACAAGATATAACCAAATTGTGAGCAAGCTTTCCTTCCCTGCCTAATTCCTTCATCATACCCTAATTTGGATCTTGGTCCCCCCCACCTTGGCCTTGCTATGGACCTTAGGTTGGTTGCCCTGGTTGTCCGGGGGGCCTGGTAGGAATTTTTCCATTTGGCATTAGGCTTTTTGGTTTTTTCGCCTACCTCGTAGCAATCGTCACAACTTTCGTGGTATTGGTGGGTAGGTTAGGCATTGGAATAATGTGTTGTGGTGTCGAAGGGCTAGGTGTGGCCATCGCCTATGCCTTCAATTTTTGGGTATTCCGTTAAAGGAATCTGGCGGTCGTGTATTCTGTCCGATGCCTGCTTGGCAGGAGGCCATGGCACGACCCTCGATGACATCAGGGGAGAGCCTATAGTTGGATTAGCATCAACAGGCTCCACCTACTGGTGAATAAACCCCCCTCGTTTCAGACTCACCCCTCTCTGAGGGGGTGGAGTCAGCTGACGTAATCCAATGCCTAAGCCAATACCTTTTCACTTGCTGTAATCAATAAAGTTGTGGCCTTTTCTTGCCCATTAAAGTTATATCATGTGTCCTTGTGTATTCATTCCTCTTTGGGGGGATCGGGTCCTCGAACCACACCAGGTACATTGTGGAACTTTATTTCCCTATGTTATGTGCTGCAATACATCCCCTGCTCAATTTGAACCAGATCATTCCATTTCCCCCCTCTCTCTTCCTAATCCTTTTTAACCCAAGAGGGAACAATTTTATTTTGGGTGACGAGAGGGAGGCCATCAAACGGTGTAGCAATGGGGTAGAATAATTCAAAAAATAAGACGTATTCTGTTTTGTTTGAAGGTCACGCGTAATAAAGCCTCCGAGGTACTATCTCCTGGCAAATCTTGGCTGCCAAAAAGAAAATATGCATTATATTTTACAAGTCCCCCCTGCAAAGTGTTGGTGCTTATTCTGTATGAGCTACAGCAGTCTTGGAGAAAAGAAAAAGAGACAGCTTAAGAGTTTGGGAGCTGCAAAGCAGCAGTGCAACAGCAGAGCAAGCCAGTAGATTAGGGCACATGTTGTGCTTCTGGGTTAATTTAGTGTTCTGCCTGAGGGTCGTGTACAGAAAAGTGCATATGGTGGAGTTTCTCCTGCCTTCAACAGCACCATTCTCAACATGGGCCCATATTTCTTGCATAAAAGAACACCAGGATGTGTGTTTGCTCCGGGCATCAGTGGGCCAGCACTGTAAACCAAGTCTTACTCTATCTGAGATGTTACGGTTGAACAAAATTATTTTCTTGGGAATCTTCCTTATTCTGCAGTACTTTACTGAGCCCTCACCCCAGTATTGACAATTCTCTTTTTTTTAAAAAAAAAACCTTATTCATAGCTATACAAAAACACAAACCCATTACAAAGTGTATATATTTTTATAATATACTAAGATAACATAACTATTTAATCTAAAAAAAAGTTAGAAAGAATAAAAGGCAAGAAGAAGAGAGGCCAAATGAAAAGAGAGAAAGGGAGAGAAAAGGAAGGAAAAGCTAAAGAAAATTTGAAGTGTAAAAGGACTTCCAGCTCTCTGTTCTGCAGCTACATAAAATATTCATTCCTTAAAATCCAACCATTCTATCTTCTATAAACCAGTATAATATCAATCTTCATATCCCAATATTACCGGTTCTTTTTCCCTTTCATGCCGACTGCCCATAAGAAATTTCCAACCCTTAACAAATGTCAGTAATGATTTTTCTCTAATTAAACATGTTAACTTTGCCATCTCATCTCTCTGATCTTTGACCGCAATAAAGATTGATTGATTGGTTGCTTGACTATGGCCATCTCAGCCAGATCTGATAATTTTATCAGCCATTCTTCTATAGTGGGTAGGACTGTATCTTTCCATCTTGTTGCGTATAGCAGCCAATTCTCAGCAAGAACCACATCTGTAATGTTATTGAAAGCATACGACAGAATCTAATTGCTGCCCTTACTCTTATGGAAATGGCTTTTGATCCCATGAATGCCCTTGCTAATGGAAGAAGCTAAAGGTAAAGGTACCCCTGCCCGTACGGGCCAGTCGTGACCGACTCTGGGGTTGCGCGCCCATCTCACTTAAGAGGCCGGGGGCCAGCGCTGTCCGGAGACACTTCCGGGTCACGTGGCCAGCGTGACGAAGCTGCTCTGGTGAGCCAGCACCAGCGCAGCACACGGAAACGCCGTTTACCTTCCCGCTATAAAGTGGTATCTATTTATCTATTTGCACTTAATTGTGCTTTCGAACTGCTAGGTGGGCAGGAGCTGGGACCGAACGACGGGAGCTCACCCCGCCGCGGGGATTCGAACCGCCGACCATACGATCGGCAAGTCCTAGGCGCTGAGGTTTTACCCACAGCGCCACCTGCGTCCCAGGTGGAATGAAGATGGAAGAAGGGGGAGGCAATTAACCGTGTTGTTTTAACCATGGCCCAGTTTTTATGGGGTTTACAGTTAAAATCCTCCTCCTGCTTTTCATTTTGTCTATTGAGATTGTGCTTTTTGTTATTTTACAAGAGGTAGCCCACCCCATGACCTTATAGCGAAGGATGGGTAAGACATCTAATGAATATAGCTTTGTATAAAGGGTTGCTGATCTCCTCCTGTAACTGGATTTATGGATTTTGAATTGTATTACTCATTTTGTCATCTAGAGGCTTGAGAGTAGGGGAGGCACTTGTGTAATAAATAACAGTGTTGCTTGTAACATCGCAAGTGGGATCAAGACATTAGGGTGCTCTGTTTTCCCTTCCAATGTTGAAAGTTTGATATGTAGACAAACGAGAGCAGGCTACGCCATAGCCGTTTTTGTTTTGTTTGTTTTTATCCAAGTCTAAAACTGAGCAGAAAAGAGCCAAGGAAATCTGAATCTTCATGCGGAACCTTTTATCCTATTTGCCTGAACTTTTCTCTTCCAACAGTTGAAAAGTTAACTTCATACAGGATGAAGTGATGAACTAACATTTCTATATTATTGCCGTCAATTCCCCCTGAGAGGCAAATGGCAGGTCTGCAGAGTCAGGCAATTGATGCATGGCTTGCTGTCAGGTTTTTTAGAGCTCTGATGGGGAAATTGAAACAGCATGCACTCTCAGGAGAACTCCACTAACTTTGCCTACAAATTATCATTGAGAACAAAACTCGAGGGTGTGTACATCTCCTCCGCATTTTTGGAAAGGCACCATATGCAGTGTTCCTATATCCAGCCTTAAAAAAAATGCTCATCTTTTCTTTGTTATGAAGTTTTCTATAGCTTTTGTAAGTTAGGGAGAATTATTAGAAAGGTGTCATCCAGGATGAGAACTGTGAGACCCAAACTGGATCCAGGTGACAGGGCAGATCCTAACCTGACTGACCTGCTGGGAGCCTGAAGGGCATTGCCCTACCTCTCTCCACCTGGCTTGGAGCAGGGCCTGACAGGCTCCATAAAGGACTGCTGCTGCTGCTTGACAGAGAGGGCTCTTTTTTGATGCTGTTTTTATTTTTTACCTATGTCATTTTAAATTGTTACTGATATTAATGTTGTAATTTTTTAGTTTTAGATTTTATGATTTATGTGGAAATTGTTTTCCATTTGGTTATGCACCTTTGGATGTGTTTTGTTTATTGTTTATGACTTTTGTTATGTTGATAATTATGTAAATCTTGCCATGTTGTAACCCGCCTTGAGCATTGTTTTAACTATGGAAAGGCGTCATACCAATAAAATGATGATGGTGATGGTGATGATGATAACCTCCCCCAATCCCCATGGACCATTTTGACAGTTCGGCAGGGCCACCTACTTGCCAATCGCCTGATGATATAAGGTGAAGCATTTTCCTTTCCCCCATGTATTTGTTGGCATGCACCTAAGGAAACAGGGGCAATTTGCAGGCCCCCAGTTGGCTCAGCCCACCGGCCGTTGTGCGGGGCGAACTCCGGTCCTTGGTGCAGCATAAAACTGTGACACTGGCTTTAGAAGACTGTGCTCGCTATTCAGCAGAGAAAACACTGTGCAAACAGAAGTGGCACGAGAGGTTGTGTGAGCATATTTACAATTCAGTGTAGATCAGGACAAAAGGAAACATGTCAGATCTCCTTCGTGTCCAAAGCAAAACAGCAAAAGCAAAAACTATACACAAAACGGAAGTTCCCAGCAAGCTGTGCTGGAATGTAAACAGACATGTGACATGCAACAATTCTCAACAGTATTCTGATGTGGGCCAAGGCACAGGGTATTGCAAGCACCACCAGCCTGTTGATTGGTGGCCCCTGCAAACCCTGCTTTCAGCAGGGAGGCACATATTTTTTCCTGCGTCACACCTGATGTCAGATATGCAGTGTACTTGGGCATCACTTGGGGAAACGGGCCTTGTGGACCAAACTAGGACTCCTGGTGGGCCTATTTATGCCTGTGGGCTGGAGGTTCTCAGATGCTGTGGTAGATGTGAGGGTGCTGAATCATTTCAGTGTTAACTTCTCATCCACAAATGTTTTTTGTTGCTGACAGGTGGTATTGTAGAGATCACTCCATCCTGTATGGGAAGGTCCATACCTCAGTGGGAAAATATATGCCTTGCCTGCAGAATGTTTAATCCCCCGTATCTCCAAATATAGGGCTAGGAGAGAATTCTGCTTGAAACCCTGGAGTGCTGCTGCCAGTCAGTGGACATAGTACTAAGTTAGATGGACAGACATAATCAGAAGGTTGGTGGTTCGAGCCCACCCAGGGATGGTTGTGGGCAAGATCCCTGCATTGCAGGGTGTTGGACCATATGACCCCGGAGATCCCTTCCAGCAAGTTAAGCATGTTAAGAATGCATGCAGCATCCAATACTTATGATGGCATCAAGTGCTATTAGGTTCTACTCTATCCTGTCAACCACCTTTCCATGATGAGCTATGTGCTTTACCATGATTACTTCACTATAATCGCACTGCAGTCTTCTTCTTTCTTTGGTGATCACTTGTAGCTGAGTGAGATTGTCTTCCATGAACATGGTCTTAACAGTGAGTCCGTAAGTGACTGTGGGAGCCAATCTGGATCCACACGTCCTTCCACAGTGGGGACATAGGTTTCACGGTGAGGGTTTGCCAAGTGTACCTTCCTGTTAGCATGTTTCTCCCTTTTGTCCTGAGTTTGAACGTTTTCAAGGTTCATGAAACCTTTGGTAAAGGCTGTTCTCCAGTTGGAGCACTCGCAGGCCACTGATTTGCCTTGAGAGAGTCTTCAAACCTCTTTTGTTGACCACCAGCATTACGCTTTCCATTTTTAAGTTTGGAATAGAGTAGTTGCTTTGGAAGACAATAATCTGGCATCCAAACATGACCAGTCCAACGAAGTTGATGTTGAAGAATCATTGGTTTGACAGTAATGATCTTTGATTCTTCCAGTACACTGGCATTAGTTCATCTGTCTTCCCAAGTGATATGTAGAATTTTTCGGAGACACAGTTGATGGAATCTTTCAAGGAGTTGGAGATGGCATTTATAAGCTGTCCATATTTCAAAAGCATGCAGTAAGAGTGGTAGTACAATAGCTTTGTAAACAACAATTTTGGTTTCCTCGTGAATGTCCCGGTCCTTAAACACTTTGCACTTCAATCGAGAGAAAGCTGCACTTGCAGAGATCAGGCAATACTGGATTTTGGCATCAATGTTGGCCCTTGTGAAAATAACTGCCCAGGTAGGAGAAGTAATCAACACTTTCCAACATTACACCATTGAGTTGGATTAGTAGCGCTGCAGAGCTATTGTTTTGTGCTTGTTGTGCAGCAATTTAGTTTTTGGATGTTGAGCTATAGGCCAACATCCTCTGAGTGTGCACACACTAGGTTGTTTACCTTTTGCACTACAGTATAACATCACTGTCATGACAGTTGTCACTTAAGTGTGAGATGCTGTTTTCATAATCATTGATACCTTTTACATTTTAATCAAAATGTAATTGAGTTCATCAAGATTTAGTCTTTGAACCTATCACATCATATTGTCATTCTATCCATGGTGTGTAAGAGTGTTACGTTCATTAGAGGGTGCACATTAATTTTTGTTATTGTACAAAGTCAAAGCCTACATAAATAGTTTGATGGATGGATGTGTAATGCTAAAATCTCTTGACATATGGTGGAATAGAAAAATTCATTTTTCTTTTGCCTGCTTATAAATTTTGCTGGGAGGAGAGTTTTATTCAGGTTGTGTTAACTCTTATAGTGTCATTCTGACCGCATGCTATGCAGACAGACCAATTGAGGTCTTTGTGAGTGACATCTTTTATCTCCCAGGCCAATCTCTTTCAGAGACAATGTCTTACAACTCCTTACATCTGTTCATTTAATTAATCTTACCCGTCTCCTTTTTAAAACAGTAAAGCCATGGAGTTCCAGCAACAATTTCTTGGTTGCATCTAGTGGAGTTGTTCAGTTCAGTTTAATTGGCTTAGGCATGATAACATGCCAATAGAATAGTTAGATATTTATTTAATTATAGTACTTGTATTCCACTTGGCATACAATGTTCTCTTGGCCCATTACAACAAAACTTTTTAAAGAAGTCTGGTGAAATAAAAAGGCCTTCATGTGGAACTGAAATGAGCACCAAGAAAGGACCAGTTGAGCCTCTGTGGGGAGGGCATTCCATAACTAGGGTACCACCACTGAAAATGTTCCTTTGCTCATCCACCTCACTTGGGAAGGTCACCTGGAGAAGCGACTCAGAAGATAACAATATTACTGAGTGCTCAGTGGAGTTCCACTGGGCCATCTTTCTCTGATACTGCATGTGAAAAGCCAGGTTTTTAATCAGCTTCCTCCCGGCTTGAGCACAGAGGTTCAAACCAAGTTGTTCCCTCTTCCGTAATCCAGTAACAGCCAGCATACCGTGACTCCTCCCAACAGCTTCCTCCTCTTTGTGATTCCTAAGCCTTCATCAGCACTGTTAATGTTAACACATCACAGAAAATGATATAGTCCCCTTATAATGGAAAAAGAACGTGGCTTAGTGGTAGAGCATGAACTATGCATGCAAAAGGCTCCCAGTTGAATCCCTGGCATCTCCAGGTGGGGCTTGGGAAAGGCTCATGTCCGAAAGCTTCAGAGGCATTGCTAGTTGCAGTAGACTATACAGTCTGATTCAGTGTAGGGCAGTTTCCTGTATGTAGTAGTATGTTAAGTGTAGTAATTTAATTCACTGAAATTGCAAATGTTTGTATTCATTACTATGTATTTAAATTTAATTGGTTGGTAACTGAATTCTAGAGAGTTCTCTAGTAGTTCTCATGTGCTTGGCTAACATTGGTCACATGGGAGGTATCTAGTGAAGGAGAGACTCCATTTTATGTGAAGCAAGAGGACTGTGTTTTGGAATCCACTGTGAACACTGCTAGTTGAATCGAGTGTTGGGGTGCTTCTTCTGCGCTTGAAAGAAATAGCAAAGCTGCAGAAGAAGGTGAAAGTGGAAATCTTTCATAGGAGCTGCAAGGCATGGCCTCGGTGAGATACTAAAGGCTGAAAGTGCTGAGCTCTGGAAAGAGAGTAAAATACAGTTGTTTGGAAGTTAGAAGAGACTGCAAACCCATGCTTGGATAAGCATGTGACTGTAAATATTATGTTTTAATTCATCTACAACTATAAGTTTCTGCAAGTAAAGCTTTTGAATGTTAAAGTCTAGACATTGGTTTAATTTCCAAAGAAGGGTGTCAGGCATATATATGATTTGAGCTACTTAGCTGCAATTTCACTATTCTTGCTTCAACGTAGTATGTATTGATGTTTCATGGCAAATAGACAATTTACATACTCCGTTGTCTCACAGGACTGTGACCTCACATACCCCACAGATATGGCACAGCTGAATAATTCCAACAAAAGACCACTTTGGGTGGCCAGTTAGCATCTTCACTAACATTTGGCGCCCAAATACCTGTTGCATAAATTGGTCACACTAATTCACATCTTAAATTTACCTGGTCCAGGTTTGTACTCATCCTAATAATCTCACCAACTGCATATGTAGGCAGCAAATAGCAATGTGCTGAGGAGAGAGAGCTATGAATCGGGAGATTCCGGTGTTTTAATCTTGCCTCTTCTAGAAACTTGCTAGGTGGCCTTGCTTTATGGAGCCTAATTCAACATACTTTTAGAAGCCCAATATGTTCCAAAAACCAATGGAGTGGAATCATATCTGCCTGTCAAGCATCCTACTGCTGAGAAATTCCCAGAAAGCCTATTCCATTTATCAACATTTTACCTGAATTAAGCCTAGCATTGTTTTTGGTTTTATATGCTCATTCTTTCATTGATTATATGTTCACGCTTTCATTAACATCTGTCAGCTAAAGGCCAGCAGTATGTTAAATGCATTAAAATTATGATGAAACTACACATCAGGCCAAGAAACTCTAAACAGTGCATCAGCAAAATGTTATTTGACCAAAAATAACAGCAAAGAGATGGGAGCTGCCAATATGATACCCTTTTTAGCTCTTAAATATATACACTTCTTTATTCATAGCCTTCATGTTTGGGGCCCGGGGGTAACCCGAGAACCACGGACTAGGTCCGGTCTAGAATCCGAAGGTTCCGCTAGGAGTCAGTCCAACAGGGTCAAGGCAGTACACGAGGCAGGAAACCAGATACAGGATCTCAGGCACGATCTGGCATACAGCAGTGTTGCTCCTGCAACCTGGGGCAGGGTCCGACAGCCTTTTATCTTAGTTGGGGTAACGGCCAGTACTGATCCCCCGGCGACTCACCTTTCTGTTTCGCCCAAAGGCAAGCACTCCTCCTGCGAGTACTCAGTTCTCTCCTTCTCTCAGGCCTTAGTCTCTGCAGCTTGGGAGAAGTCGGTGGGTTACTAGACCCAGGGGCTGCCTCAGCCTCCCCGACCCAACCAGTAGTGGAGCAGCTGTAAGTGATGGCCTAGCTGAAGGCAATGAGGTAATCCCCACATCTGGAGCCAGGGCAGGCTCAGGCCCCTGACTCAGCCCAGCTGGTGTTTGTTGCAAGGGAATCTGTGCAGACTGGGACTCTTCAGGATCAGGCCCCAGACTTGGTTCAGATGATGCCTGAGGCAAAGGATCTGGTGCAGACTGAGACTCCTCTGGTTCCGAGCCCGAACCCGAGTCCCAGGCCATCACACTTCATATGGCACCCAAAGAAGAACCTCAGTTGAAGATTTCAGTGGACACATGTGGCACAGGTTATTACTACCTCAATTGTATGGGAGTTACAGCAGTGTTACTCCTGCCCACACTGACGAGGTGACATGAGAAGCCTGGGATTGACATGGGGAACCCATGCAGTCTGAACTTCTCACATTATCTCACCAATGTTGTGGTGGCTACCACACTACCATGGCTACATAAAACCCCAGCTGCACAGTGGAATCCTATCTGTTTAACTTGGAAATCTTACTTCAGAACAAACCAGAGTCTTAAAGTCACACTTTGGACCATGCTTCAGTTGCAGTTGGGAGAGCCAGTGTGGTGTAGTGGTTAAGAGCAGTAGTCTCATAATCTGGTGAATCGGGTTCGCTTCCCCGCTCCTCCACACGCAGCTGCTGGGTGACCTGGGCTGGTCACACTTCTTGAAGTCTCTCAGCCTCACTCACCTCACAGAGTGTTTGTTGTGGGGGAGGAAGGGAAAGGAGAATGTTAGGCACTTTGAGACTCCTTCGGGTAGTGATAAAGCAGGATATCAAATCCAGACTCTTCTTCAACGGGAAACCGTGATTAATCAGAGACTTCCTGGTTTAATCTTGACTCGTGTGAAGATACCAGTTGATGTAAACCACAGGATGGGTGAGTGTACTTGACCTCAGGTCCTACTTGCTGATTTCCCATGGGAATCTGGTAGGCCTCAGTGAAAAGAGGATGTTGGACTCAATGAGCTGCTGGCCTGATCCAGCCAGCTCTCCATGTGTTCTTATGTTCTTCAGAGAGACATAGAAGGAAGTGCATGCACAAGCAGAAGGCTGGTGCATCTGTCAGCTTGTCAAGCCAATATATGATTGTCCCTTTCTGCTAGAGACCAGGTTAAGGAAGGGTGGTCAGAAAGAAGTACTGTTTTGTGGGGACCGGGGGCTGGCAGGTGTGGAGGACTCCCTGGTCCTGAATGGGGTAACTGTGTCCCTGAAGGACCAGGTGCGCAGCCTAGGAGTCATTTTGAACTCACAGCTGTCCATGGAGGTGTAGGTCAATGTGTCCAGGGCAGCTGTCTACCAGCTCCATCTGGTACGCAGGCTAAGACCCTCCCTGCATGCAGACTGTCTCGCCAGAGTGCTGCATGCTCTGGTTATCTCCCACTTGGACTACTGCAATGCACTCTACATGGGGCTACCTTTGAAGGTGACCCGGAAACTAGAATTAATCCAGAATGCAGCAGCTAGACTGGTGACTGGGAGTGGCAGCCGAGACCATATAACACCAGTCCTGACAGACCTTTATTGGCTCCCAGCACGTTTCTGAACATAATTCAAAGTATTGGTGCTGACCTTCAAAGCCCATGACCTCGGCCCAGTAAACCTGAAGGAGTGTCTCCACCCCCAAAGTTCAGCCTGGGAACTGAGGTCCAGCTCTGAGAGTCTTCTGGTGGTTCCCTCACTGTGAGATGTGAGGTTGCAGGGAACCAGGCAGAGGGCCTTCTCGGTAGTGGCGCCCTCCCTGTGGAACGTCCTCCCTTCAGATGTCAAGGAAATAAACAAGTATCTGACTTTTTGAAGACAACTGAAGGCAACCCTGTTTAGGGTAGTTTTTAAAGTTTGATGTTTTATTGGGTTTTTCATATTCTGTTGGGAGCCACCCAGAGTGGCTGGGGAAACCCAGCCAGATGGGCGCAGTATAAAAATATATTCTTATTCTTATTCTTATTCTTATTCTTATTCTTATTCTTATTCTTATTCTTATTCTTATTCTTATTCTTATTCTTATTATTACCATCAAGACAGAAATGTTTTACTCCTAGTATGAACCATCTGACACATTGCACCTCACATTTTGGGCTGGATAACCTTTGGAATCATAAGGACTCTTAGCCACTAAACCACTTATTGGAAGTATTTCAAATTGAGCAGTTTCTCTTTCTACCACAAACAATAGCTCCAAATGTTGAACTTCGGTCTGCTGTAAAAATGAACTTAAGTGAACTTTACATACAAACCACAAGAGGATGTTGTGCATATAAACTTAGCTCTCTCTACCAAATTTGTAATGTGAGAAGCAAAACTTACTGAAGATTTTTTATTGCCAGTACTGTGATTATTGTCAGTGCTGTGTGCATCCCCACATCCTTATAGCTTTTTAAAATTGAACGTAAGCTTATAGATCTTTATTTGTTTCATAAATTTTATATACTCATTGATTAAAAAAAACACCTCAAAGTGGTTTACTGGAAGATAAAACAATAATCTTGAAAGTGATTTACAAGAAGATAAAACAATAACATTTGCAACCATACTTTAAAACATAAAGTTAAAATACCAAAACAGATTAAAACCACACACACACACACACACACACACACACACACACACAAAATTACATATACACATACCCTAAAGAATATAACCAAGAAGGTAAAGTTTTATAAACAAAACCCAAAATCACAATACCTCAGATTTCTTGATTGTATCACAATGCTTTGTGACAGTTAATAAAAGAATGAACAATAAGAGCAGAAAGAACTAAGAAAAAACAAACAATTCAGTATTACTATTTTTTTTATTAAAAAAAAACATTTTCAAAACACAAAGCCACTCTGTATCTTAGGCAGGTCTAAGTTCTTTTGACAGAATCCCCCAAAAGGACTGCAGTTTGCAATAAAATTGTTTTGACTTTGTCCGGTTGGATCTACAGAAAAGATAAAATGCATAAACACTTGTGTTGTGCTGTTCCTTGTCCCTCTGCTGCATGTAACTGTACAAGAAATCTCTTCTAACTGTAAACACCATAATCAGCTGAAGAAATTCTACAATGCATAGAAGACAGATGTGATATATGTGTGGTCCAAGTTATCATCATGAAAGTTAAACAGAAGTAGTTTGTAGTCAGTCTCACAAAGTTGTTGTAAATCATTCTTAGTGCTTCGTTTAGTTTCACACTAATTCTAATTGCACCGAGACAAGGACAATCTAATTACATAAAACTATACACATGCTTCTTCCTCAAAATCCTTACCCCCTCCCTATGGGTAGCACAATTTACAAAGTGGAATTAAGAGGGCTCCAATCAGCGTAATGGAAGAATATGCTTCCTTTTGTTACCTACTGACATATCTGTAGTCTAGATGAAAATAACCAAATGATCAGCAAAGGGCCAAAGGTTGCTAATTGTGATTGCTCCTCACATTTTCCCCAGGTAATAATCTTAATTGGAAAAAAAATGCTTTAAAATTATAGCTACCAGTTTTTGCATAATTAAATGTTAATGTCGAAATGGCATTCTGAAGGGATTCTTGTTTGCCAAACACAGCAGAATTGGTGAGGTAGGGGGTGGAGAGACTTTGTACATGCTGAATAGTCTCGTTTTGCAGCGTTTTGTTTTCCATGCACAAGATCATAATTGGAAGGTACTGAAAAGCCACACAGTATAACCATCTCATGAAATATGAGACCATCTGCTACTCCTCTTCCACCAGGTTAACATATGCTGAGAGATGGTAGAATATGCAATTTCAGTTTCTTTCAGTTCTCATTTTTCCAGTCTTTAGTTCAGTTTTCCACCTTTCCGCATCAGACTGCAATCTTTTCTCAAGTACTCAAGAAAGTTTATTAGCCTTTTGGTGCAAATTTATCTTATTATGCACATTTTTGTATGCAATTTTGGTTAATATTTTTACAAAGCAGTTTTCCCCAACATGCATTCTTGCATGTTATTTTCAGTATTGTATACATTCTTATACACACTTCACTCTAGTACATTAATTTTCGCAAACATTAGCAGGCTTGCAGCTGCTTTGCAAAATCTGGAGATGTTCACATTTCAAAGGATGACTTGTATTTCAGTTTGTGCATTATTTTGGAAAGTGCAAATTAAGCAATACCATATTAAGTAACACCTGAAGGAGCGTCTCCACCCCCATCGTTCTGCCTGGACACTGAGGTCCAGTGCCGAGGGCCTTCTGACAGTTCCCCTGCTGCGAGAAGCCACGTTACAGGGAACCAGGCAGAGGGCCTTCTCGGTAGTGGCACCCGCCCTGTAGAACGCCCTCCCACCAGATGTCAGAGAGAAAAATAACTACCAAACTTTTAGAAGACATCTGAAGGCAGCCCTGTTTAGGGAAGCTTTTAATGTTTAATAGGTTATTGTATTTTAGTGTTCTGTTGGAAGCTGCCCAGAGTGGCTGGGGAAACCCAGCAAGATGGGTGGGGTATAAATAATAAATTATTATTATTATTATTATTATTATTATTATTATTATTATTATTATTAACTGAATTGGATTTCTCCTCCATTGCTCCATAACTTAATCCAGACCACATTATGCTACCAGTGTAAAGGCACTTGTGGAACAAGTAGCTCTGGGAGTTTGGATAAAAAGAGCCAGGACACCACATGCGCCAGAACTGTTAGAAATTGGCATGAAAAATACTGTTAGAAAGGTTGGGTCCCACCCCTACTCTCTGCAAGATTCTAGGGTGTTTCAGACACTCACCAGGGTCCGTGTTCCTTTGGAGAATTGAGACATGACAGAGACTGCTGTAGCTTTAAGAAATATGGTTTATTCACCTATTTACACCTTCAGTCTGCATGGAGGGAGTCCAGATCTTGTAGCATAGTCGTTTCAAGTATCCTGGCAAACAGGATTTCTGCTGTAGACTGCCTCCTCTGCTGTAGAACACCTCCTTCTGTGATGCTTGATGTATGTCCTTCTGTATGATTTTTTGGGGGGGTGGTCTTGGGCTACAGGGTGAGCAATTTCAAAAGTCTATATAAGGGCTTGTGCACCATTGTTCAGGGTTCTCCTCCCTCCTGCATGTGGTGAGTGGGGACCCTGTTGCAACAGTTAATAAAGATCAGGCTTCGCTTCTCAATATACTCTGGTTGGCCTCTGTTATTTTCTCCTACCGATAGGGAACCCACTTAAGGACTGTATATGGGCTCTTGGATACCCCATAAAGGAAAAGGAGCAGGTTTTTATTACAACAAACAAACAGCTCCTGGGAACTCTAGGAACTGTGGCAGTTTGAGGGGAATAGGAGTCTCCTAAAAACTCTCAGCAAGGACGCAGGTGGCACTGTGGTCTAAACCACAGAGCCTAGGGCTTGCAGATCGGAAGGTCGGCAGTTCAAATCCATGCGACGGGGTGAGCTCCCGTTACTCAGTCCCTGCTCCTGCCAACCTAGCAGTTCGAAAGCACGTCAGAGTGCAAGTAGATAAATAGGTACCACTCTGGCGGGAAAGTAAATGGTGTTTCTGTGCACTGCTCTGGTTCACCAGAATTGGCTTAGTCATGCTGGCCACATGACCCGGAAGCTGTACACCAGCTCCCTCGGCCAATAAAGCAAGTTGAGCGCCGCAACCCCAGTCGTCCTCAACTGGACCTAACAGTCAGGGGTCCCTTTACCTAACAACTCCCAGCACCCTTAGCTAACTACAGTTCCCAGGATTCTTTGGAGAAAGCTGCAACAGTTTAAAATTATATAATGCTGCTTTGAATGTACAGGACAGACAGAGCCCGTTTGCTTGGGGCAAGAGAAAGACCCAATAAACCTGGCAGTGGGCAACATTAGGCTGTTGCAGGTCCAGAATCCTTGTTCATTGGCAAACAAGTCAGTTTGCAAAGGGTTCCCTGAGGCTGGCAAACTGAGAAACCACAAAGTCAGGAGTGTGCTTTTTCTTGTAAGATGCTAGCAGCGTAATCCTTGCTTTAGGCTCTTAATGTATGGAGCCATAAACCATATTTATTCAAAATAAAAAGCCCATCTATCTTTGTGTACCCTTTTCAGCTGCTGATCTACAGCTCCATTATTTAGAGAAGGCTGCTTAATTTCATCACTGAAATCTTAATAGCTTTAAGGTTGAAAAACACTTGTGCATTCCTCCTTTTAATAACCATGTCCCAGCATTGAATATTGCCTCTAGAGGGGGACATTTCACACAGTACAAATGTGTAAGACCTCCACCAGCCCTAGGAAAACTTATATTGTAGGAGACATGATGCTAATTTTTACATTGTACCGTATTTTCCACCCTGTAGGACGCACCTTTTCCCCTCCAAAAATGAAGGGAAAATCTGTGTGTGTCCTATGGGGCGAATACAGGCTTTCGCTGAAGCTTGGAGAGCGAGAGGGGTTGGTGCGCACCTGGGGAGCCCGCGGGAGTTCCTGCAGGGCTCCCTAGGCTGCGGATAGCAGCCTGCCGCGCGGGGCGCCCTTAAGCAGAGCACGCCAGGCAGACATCCGCAGCCTGGGGATAGCAGCCTGCCGCCCGGTGCGCGGGCGCCCTGAAGCAGAGCACCCCGCGCACCGGGCACATATCCGCAGCCTGCTGCCCGGCGCGTGGGCGCCCTGAAGCAGAGCACCCCGCGCTTCGGGCAGACATCGGCCAGCCCCACAAGCTCGGGGGACAGCGGGGAGGCGCAGCACCGCCATCCCGCTGTTCCTCGACCTGGTTTGGAGGCTGGCGCTGGGGAGAAGCGCACATCTCCCCAGTGCCAGCCCCACAAGCTCGGGGGACAGTGGGGAGGCGCAGCACCGCCATCCCGCTGTTCCTCGACCTGGTTTGGAGGCTGGCGCTGGGGAGAAGTGCACTTCTCCCCAGTGCCAGCCCCACAAGCTCGGGGGACAGTGGGGAGGCGCACCGCCGCCATCCCGCTGTTCCCCGACCTGGTTTGGTTTCCCCGACCTGGTTTTGGGGGGGAAATAAAGGAAAAGTTTTTTTCCTTTATTTCCCCCCCAAAAAACTAGGTGTGTCCTATGGGACGAAAAATACAGTGATTGTTGATGTAAGCTACTCTTAGAAATGAAAATGTGTTGCAGGGAGGGAATAGATTTGATGTGATTTATTTTTTTTTATCAGAACCTCTGTTTTCTTACCTGTAAAACTGGAACACGGATCTAAGTTACAGGATTTTTGTGTGAATAAAACAAGGTTCATTCTGATTTTTTTCCTCTTTATTGTGTTGAGTTACTTGTACGCCACTTTGAAACAACTGTAATTAAGTGCAGTTACAATTTATGAGGCTGTCCATTTTATCAGCATATCTCAAATGTAATGAAACATCTAGACATTGCAGATACTAATCCGACAGCCATCTTTACCACTTTGGTCGGCAAAAAAGTGATGCAGCAATGCATAGTAATGAAGGTTATAATTACTGCGGCTATTATTACCAAACACAACACAATTATGCAGCTGCAGCTAAAATTGCTTCTAGAAAATTGGCAATTGTATTTTCTACAAAAATCGTGTTTGCCACACAGGGCTGCTTCCTCATTTTCTGGAAGGGGGGGGGGAAGAAAGAAAGAATGTGTGAGGGAAATAGCCATAGAGGGGAAGAATAATAGTAGCTAAAGAAGCAGCAGCAGCAGGTAGCCTTGCAGTAAAGATATTGATGTCAAGCACAATATATAGTGCAGACCTACAAAGGATGCACAATGCAGAACTATCTTGTGCAACTATGTTGGGTAAGGTTGATTTGTTTCCCCCCCCCCCACCTTGTTCCCAGAGTACTTCTTTATTTCCCAGGTTATTTCCTTGACGTAGATCTTCACTCATGCCTTCTCTGTTGGTGGGGGAGAGCATCATTTTGTGGTTTGCTTCAGGTGCCAAAATGACTTGCATCGGCCCTGGGTATAGAGTAAAAAAAGGTAAAGGTATGGTTAAGTCCAGTCAAAGGTGACTATGGGGTTGTGGTGCTCATCTTGCTTCAGGACAAGGGAGCCGGTGTTTGTCCACAAACAGCTTTCTGGATCATGTGGCCAGCATGACTAAACAGGCACAATGGGACACCGTGACGGAAACCAGAGCGCACAGAAACGCCGTTTACCTTCCTGCCGCAACGATGTCTATTTATCTACTTATGCTGGTGTGCTTTCGAACTGCTAGGTTGGCAGGAGCTGGGACAGAGCAATGGGAGTTCACCCTGTCACAGGGATTTGAACCACCAACCTTCTGATCAGCAAGCCCAAGAGGCTCAGTGGTTTAAACGACAGCACCACCTGCTGCACTCTGGGTATAGGATGTAAAATCAGTAAAACCAACCGATTGGAATAATTTCTAAAATAGATACAGGCATCAAACCCTCCTATAAGAGGCGAGTTACCTGTATTCTAAGAGATGGTAAAAGGGAGCTTAAAAGATACAGAAGTGTGTGGCATGATGAGAGATTGGCTGTTGTTGTGTGTGTGTTTTAATAAATCTAATATTGGACAAAGTTGGGAACAGAAATCTAAAACATGCTAGGCTGCTATATCAATGTAGCACTCTCTACACAAAGACCGAAATTCAGCCTGTTGTAAAAAAAACACCAAAACCAAGCAAATATACAAGCCAAAAATCAATATTGGCTGTTGTAACCTCTTTCCTGTTGATCTCTTGTGATGGGAGATAACACTAGGCCATACTGCAGTAAGAGCGTCACCACAAATATCGAGGGGCACTTCTATTAAGATAAAGTATGCTTTTGCTCTCTGCTGTTTTCCTAATAACCTATGAGCTCCTGATGAAATATTCCCATCTGTTGCCATGTTCATAAAATCTAGGGTATTAAAGGCAGCTTACTTGAGAGTAAACACCGCTGAGCTCACTCTCTTGGCTTCTGAGAAAACATCCATGCTGTTGGGTTACAGCATCTTAGAAAGTAGGAAAGGGCCTTTTTTCATCCGTTCACAAACAAAGCATTCACTGTGGAAGCCTTCCAGTGAGAAAAATGAAGGGAATGAAGTCTCTGAAACCATAAGGTTGTAGGAAAATCCATATGCTTGACACAGTGGCCAACAACGTCCCAGGAAGCTTATTCTCCACTCAGTCGAGAATGTACAAAAATGGCCGATTTTCAGGGCTGATTTCCCTAAGAATGGATGGAATCTAGACACACATTAAAACCGCTCTGAAAATGCTTTCTTTTTTAAAAAAAATACATTGAATTTTCCATAGAGCTCACCATTGCCATCTAGTGTCACATTGTATGTTGCACTTAAAACACATTTAAAATGTTATATTTGCAGTTGTATAGCTGAGTGCTAGTCCAGTACTCTAACCACTAAACAACCACAGCTGTTTGTGTGCAGGGAACCATCCTGCTATCATGAACTGACGTGTCAGAGATCAGGCTGAGGAGTACATGAAGTGCAGGAACTGGCAAGCAAGGAGATCAATGAGCAGAAAATTTCTTTCCTCTTGCATATCACCGCCCCAGTATTTGGATACTTGTAATTAAATGGATAACCGTAATTACCCAGCTTATAACTGAAGAATGTCTTGTCCTGAGGCTACCATCATCTGACTGATTTGGTTTGCTAATATTACTTTCTTACCTGCTTACCTTTCTTACTTCCTAACACTTGCAAGTAAATAGAAAAGTAATAAATAAGCCCAAAAAAATCACTATGGAGGAGGTGCAAATAGTCTCCATTTGCCTGCAATTAATTACAGTTCAAGCTCAGCGACAGGCAAAATAATTTTAGTGCAGGAACATGATGGAGGCTGATCTGTAGCTGTTGATGTGACAGTTATTACATTAACTATTACCTAGTTCAGAACTACAAAAGACAGAGAGCAGAAAGGTTACCAGAAGCAGATGGCATAGAAAAATAATAGGGTAGGGCCCAAATCCAATGCATGTGTGACCTGTTTGGATGTTTTGGCAGCAGTTTGCTGAGAAGAGAAAAACAGTGAGAAGCCACAAACCCCCACCCCCTGTCCTCCTCATCCTGAGATGTTTTTGGGTCATATTCAAAGTAGCTAACTAGGACAAATAGAAGGAGAAGAAATGGAGGCAGTGAAAGATTTTACTTTCTTGGGCTCCGTGATCACTGCAGATGGTGACAGCAGTCACGAAATTAAAAGATGCATGCTTCTTGGGAGAAAAGCAATGACAAACCTAGACAGCATCTTAAAAAGCAGAGACTTCACCTTGCCAACAAAGGTCCGTATAGCTAAAGCTATGGTTTTCCCAGTAGTGATGTATGGAAGTGAGAGCTGGACCATAAAGAAGACTGATTGCCGAAGAATTGATGCTTTTGAATTATGGTGCTGGAGGAGACTCTTGAGAGTCCCATGAACTGCAAGAAGATCAAACCTATCCATTCTGAAGGAAATCAGCCCTGAGTGCTCACTGGAAGGACAGATCCTGAAGCTGAGGCTCCAATACTTTGGCCACCTCATGAGAAGAGAAGACTCCCTGGAAAAGACCCTGATGTTGGGAAAGATGGAGGGCACAAGGAGAAGGGGATGACCGAGGACGAGATGGTTGGATAGTGTTCTCGAAGCTATGAACATGAGTTTGACCAAACTGCGGGAGGCAGTGGAAGACAGGAGAGCCTGGCGTGCTCTGGTCCATGGGGTCACGAAGAGTCAGACACAACTAAACGACTAAACAACAACAGGACTACAAACACACAGCACAGGCTGGGGGTTCACATATCCAAATCCCCATCCAGCTAGGGATGTCTATGTGGGAATCTCCTGTGCACACGTTTCCTTGCTGAATCAGTATGTAAGAGTTGTATATGGACTTCAGGCAAGTGGGTTGTCATAGCATATTATATACATGACTGAAACATCCTAACCTCAGTATGGTATATGAGAGGTAAGCGATTGGTGTGTCGATGTGTGTGGGGCTATAAAATATTTTTTTTAAGCTGTCTAAATGGAATCCCCTCAGGTGCAAAGATTCCATACCTCTGATATCAGATGCCGGCAACGAAGAAGAGAGTATGACGATAGACTACTGGAAAATGGCTAGGGGAATCTCACCAGGGATGCTAGACTAGATAGACCTTTGTCTATCTTTTTTGTCTGCAGCTGTTTAAAAACCAAAGAGCGTGTAACAAAAAACAAGATCCTTACCCACTCGAGATTTTAGCAGAGATTATGAGTAGATTTCTCCTTCAAACATTATTTTTCCTTCATTTGTATTTATTGCATTTTTTTCCTGTTGTTGCAGCAGTTGGTTAGTATTTGTGGTTGGTTTTTTTAAAAAAATGTTTCTTGTCAAATGTCTCAACTGGCTTTAGTGTTCCAGACCAGCTATGAGGCTACCTTGTGCTTTTCCATTGTATTCCTTCATTAATAACATACCCTTTTGTGTATTCTAGTCTCCATATCACTACATCTTTTCAAGTTGCCTACAAGCAACCTGAATTTCCAAATATAATAAATAGTATTTCAGGAATTGAAACACTGTATATAGTACAGGTGACAGGTGTAAATGCATCTCTTTGGAGGTATTTTAGAAGCCCCTGAAAGTTCACTGCCCTTGGCATCTCTCAACCTGGTCTGTGTCTAGTGGTTGGGTAGAAGTGGATGGAGTCATCAGGTTGAATGATTGGGTCAACTTTTGAGGGCTCTAGCATATGGTTACCAAATTGTTTTCAATGAATCTGGGAACACTTTTTTTTTAAAAAAATACACGCTTTATTATCCCTAATTACATCTATACATCAGCTGTTTTGCTGTCTCGAGGAGGAGAAGAGAAACCTGGGGAGTGGAGTTGGAAGCAGAGTTTGAGAATGCAACTGAGGGATGATCACAGAATCACAGATTTGGAAAGGAACTCTGAAGGTCATCTAGGCCAAGCCCCCGCAATGGAGGTACCTCAACTCAAGCAGCCTCAACCTCATAGAACACAAGGCTTCCCTGCTCCAGTTTGACTTCTGCAGTTCCCAGCCATCGGGGACACATTCTTGTTCACGCTCTCTCTCACGCTCAGCTGCCCAGCTCTGCGCCAGCCCACCGCCAGTCCAGTTGGCCAAGGGGACCCCTGACCATTAGGTCCGGTCGTGGCCGACTCTGGGGTTGTGGCGCTCATCTCGCTTTATTGGCTGAGGGAGCTTCCGGGTCATGTGGCCAGCATGACTAAGCCGCTTCTGGCGAACCAGAGCAGTGCACAGAAACGCCATTTACCTTCCTGCCGGAGCGGTACCTATTTATCTACTTGCACTTTGACATGCTTTCGAACTGCTAGGTTGGCAGGAGCTAGGACCGAACAACGGGAGCGCACCCTGTTGCGGGGATTCGAACTGCCAACCTTTTGATCAGCAAGCACTAGGCTCTGTGGTTTAACCCTCCTACCCCTCTAGCTGCATATTACTTCAGGAGAGCAGGGTATCACATTTCCCAGGGAAATTTAATGAAATCTGAGGACATTCCAGGGACAGATTTGCAAATCCGGGGACTGTCCCCGGGAAATGGGGACGTCTGGTAACCCTACTCTAGCATCCATAGAATCATAGAATCATAGAGTTGGAAGAGACCACAAGGGCCATCGAGTCCAACCCCCTGCCAAGCAGGAAACACCATCAGAGCACTCCTGACATATGGTTGTCAAGCCTCTGCTTAAAGACCTCCAAAGAAGGAGACTCCACCACACTCCTTGGCAGCAAATTCCACTGTCGAACAGCTCTTACTGTCAGGAAGTCCATCTCACCAAGCTACTGATTGCTCAGCATGTGGGAGCACTGGTGTCTGATGGCAAGGTTTGTTTTGGGTAGGATGTCTATGCATGGTGTGGTGACAGGAGATGTAGAGTTTTTGTTTTCTTTGTGTCTCATAATGCTGGTACCTGGGGCCATCCATTGAAGCTGAATAATGGAAGATTCTGGGCAGGCAAAAGAAGTTATGACTTCACACAGTGCATAGTTGAATTATGGAATCTACACACACAAGATGTAGCAATGGCCACTAACTTGGCTCTAAAGAATTAGAGAAATTCATAACTTATGGAAGAAGATAAGGCTATCACTGAGTGCTACTTAAGATGGGTATGTTCTATTTCCACTCCCGGAGGAATTATGCCTATAGATATCCATTGCTGGGTATCACAAATGAGGAGAGTGCTCTTGTATTCAGGTCCTGTTGGCAGATTTCCCATTGGCAACTGATTGGCCGTTATAAGAACAGAATGCTTCAATAGATGGGCATCTGTTCTTATCCAACAAGGCACTTATTGTGGATACACAATCTTTTACTACTCCCCTTCTTTCATTCCCCTCCTTCCCTCATATGTATGTGCCCACACACACACGCGCGCACACACACACACACACGTGGTATGACCCCATGCTAATGCATAGTGTGGGTGTGGCCAATGGAGTGAGCCATATCTATCTATTTGCTACCCTTCTTCCTGGTAGGGTGATGAGTTGGGTGGGGAAATCCTTGCACAATTGGCCCTGCCTCTAAGATTTATGGATTCACAGACTCCACAGCAGCATGCGATTCACCTAGTTGAAGGGCAGGTGCTATGTGGGGGAGAGACATACTCTAGCATAGAAAGGTAGCCTCTGAACAGCATAGGCAGCACCTGAGCAAAACTGCTTTTGAGGAACTAGATCAGTTTATTGGGACAGGGTCTGCTTGTGTCATATGGTCACAAATGGATTGGGTGCAGTATACCCTTTGGCCACCTGCAATAATCCCAGTGCTTTTTTTCTGGGGGGACGCAGGGGCACGCATACCCCTAAACATTTTGTGAGTCTGATTTTGTGGGGCAGTACAGTGGTACCTCGTGTTATGGACAGGATCCGTTCTGGAGGCCCGCTCATAACGTGAAAAGCCCACAACTCGAAGCGCTGCATCTGTGCAGGCGTGCGGCACGATTTGGCACGCATGCGCAAGCAGCGAAACCTGGAAGTAACCCATTCCAGTACTTCCGGGTTGCCGCGGGACACAAGACAAAAACACGCAACCTGAAGCGGACGTAACATGAGGTATGACTGTATTTCAATACGTGTAGAAAAATGAGAGTACCCCTAAACATTTTTTTTTAAGAAAAAAAGCACTGAATAACCCAGTCCTAGGATCCCATGGCTTTCAAACTGTCATGGTGGCACAGGGACCAAGTAACCTGTACTCTGCCACGAAAGGCATGGTAGTTCAAAATGCCCCACATTTTTTCCAGGCTAAAAGGATTATGTAAATTAGTTCTAAAAATCAGTCCAAGTTCTAAAGTTGGAGGTAAGAGTTGATAAGATCTCTACTTCAGTTTATTCACTGAGTTCATTATTTTCATAATTTAAGCTTGAAATGAAGCCCAGTCGTAAAATAAAAGCCAATCAGGTTGTATTTACCCAGCAATTATTCTTGGCTTATATAATTACCGGTGCCAAAGATAAAATCTCAAGCTAGTTTATTGAAATTGGGAATTGAAACCACAGAGAGAGAAAAGAGCTCAGTGTACATCATTAAAAGCAGTCCATTCATTACTTCCACCTACTCTGCTTGAAGGAAACCATGATGCTAATGCCTCCAGATAACCACATGACCTTCTCGACTTTTACATAAAAGCTAAACGTAATGCCATAAATGCTTGAGAGGCATAAATCTTGGACACCAAAAGACATGACAGAATGGTGTTCAGCTGTGCAACTGGCCACAGGGCAGGGAACACGCCTGATCTGGGGTGGATATGAGCCAGCATCACAGGAATTGAAAAATGAGAAGTTTGATACACTGCTAGTAGACTGGCAAAATGGCCATTGTATCCTATACCTTCTCCGCTCAGAAGGGAAGGGGAAAGCAGAGTGATCAGGAAAACTCAAACTGAAGGAGAAATGCCATGCATGTGTCCAGCATCCATGGACGCACCACCAAAACCCACCAGTCAGGACTGTGCAACCAACTATGGTTATGCGGCAGACCCGTGTTTGGGAAACACTGATAGCCCCTCAACTGGCGGAGCTTGTGTATTAGGGCAGCATGCTAAAGTTTCTTTCCAGCAACTTGAATATTGTGTTGCCTTTACAGCTGAGACCCATGGGCTTATCACAGCAAAAAGTTACTAGTTTCCTTTGCATCATTGTGCTTTCCCATGAATCATAAAATCAAATCAAGCCCAGCAGACCGCACAGACTTAAATCCCTATCATAAGGCGGGGTTATCGCGATCTTAACCTCTTCTTCAAAATCTCCAAGAAAATATCCAGCAGCTTCCCCTGGCAATTCCATTGTTGAGCAGCTCTCATATTTAAGAAGTCCCCCTCCCCTCTAAGTACTTAAATCTACATCTGCCAGCCTGCAATATTGCTTCTTCTGCTATTATCAGTAGACACGGTGAAAAACTGTCTTCTTCTTTAAAAAAAAGAAAGAGAATAAATACCATAATAACATAATGTGGAATGAAGGAAAATGTATTGCAGATCTCATCTGACCACCAGAGAGATTTTGAAGTGAGATAGAGAGGTTTGTTTACTCATGGTGAAGCTCGTCATAAAGGATACTTTTAAAAGGAGGAGGAGGAGGAGGAGGATTTCTATTAGCCCAGTCCCTTTTAGTTCTATATTCCTTATCAATATTATTTATATCCCCCTCCCCCCATAGGTGGGATGCGGATGGCGCTGTGGGTTAAACCACAGAGCCTAGGACTTGCCGATCAGAAGGTCAGTGGTTTGAATCCCCACAACAGGGTGAGCTCCCGTTGCTCGGTCCCTGCTCTTGCCAACCTAGCAGTTCAAAAGCATGTCAAAGTGCAAGTAGATAAATAGGTACGGCTCTGGTGGGAAGGTAAACAGTGTTTCCGTGCGCTGCTTTGGTTCACCAGAAGCAGCTTAGTCATGCTGGCCACATGACCTGGAAGCTGTACGCCAGCTCTCTCAGCCAATAAAGCGAGATGAGCGCTGCAACCCCAGAGTCGGTCACGACTGGACCTAATGGTCAGGGGTCCCTTTACCTTTACCTTTAGGAGCCAATTCCAGGAGGCCGTAGGTGCTTGGGCACCATCAATAATAAAATTGTAGGAGCCAGGCACCCACAAAGTCAATGAAAAAAGCTTCATCCTCCATAGCCAGCCAGCGAGCCATTCTTTTCCGGGATTGTGGCTTGGATGTGGAGGCAGTCTCTCTGCCTCCTGGTGCGAGACCATCCCCACAGAAAAGGGTGCCTCTCTGGCTCTGGATAGAAGGAGGAAGAGGAGTCGCCACCGCCAGCCACCACAACACAGACGTGTGACATCACAAGCACACTGTGCTGGGCCCGGAGATATCCTGTGAAACACGGTCAAGGACCAGTCCAGAATCTGAAGGTTCCGCTAGGAGTCAGTCCAACAGGGTCAAGGCAGTACATGAGGCAGGAAACTAGGCAAGGACAGGTAGAGGATCTGAGGCAGGATCTGGCATACAGCAATGTTGCTCCCGCAACCTGGAGCGGGGTCCGACAGCCTTTTATCTTTGTCAGGGTAGCGGCTGGTCCTGATCCCCCAGCGACTCACCTCCCTGTTTCGCCTGAAGGCGAGCACTCCTCCTGCGAGTACTCAGGTCTCTCCTTCTCTCGGACCTTAGTCTCTGCAGCTCGGGAGACATCACTGGGTTACTAGACCCAGGGGCCGCCTTAGCCTCCCCTGACCGAACCGGTAGTGGAGCAGCTGTAAGTGATGGCCTAGCTGAAGGCAACAAGGTAATCTCCGCATCTGGAGCCAGGGCAGGCTGAGGCCCCTGACTTGGCCCAGCTGGTGTTTGTTGCAGGGGAACCTGTGCAGACTGGGACTCTTCAGGATCAGGCCCCAGACTTGGTTCAGATGGTGCCTGAGGCAAAGGATCCGGTGCAGACTGAGACTCCTCTGGTTCCAAGCCTGAACCCGAGTCCCAGGCCATCACACAGAGCTGCACCTAGTGCATGTGACGTCACACACACTATGTGCAGGTGGGTCGGTGGGTGTGACGTTGCACATCTGCATTGCGGCGGTGGGCACCCACAATCCTGAGAACGAGATGGCACCCCGATCCCCCCCCATATCATACCAGCAGTCTATTGTGGTAGCTAATAATAAGCAAACAAATATATTAAACCATCTCTTTAAACAAGAGATTGGATGCATTTGCTCATGTATCTTTCTGTGAGATATTCCGAAGCTAGACCGGGTCAATATTTCACTGGATGCTCAGTTTTACCGATTGTTTCTTTTCGTTAAAAGAAAACATGTTGGAAATTGGCCAGTAGAAATTTCTCGAGGGTTTCAAGGTGGTGAGGTTGGGCTTACCTTACTTGCAGGTGAGATGGTTGGGGTCAGGTTGCCTGCCCCCCTCATTTTGTTTTTGAACGTTTTAAAAGAAGGCTAGCCAGCCGTGATCAGCAGCCAGCAGGTTTTGTGGTCTCCCTGTAGCATTCAGATTTCCTTCCGGCTGCACGGCTGTTCCTGTGCCAGTTCTGCTCTAGCCAGCAACTGTGGGCAACCGATCAGGGCCCAGATATGCCAGGCAGCAAGCCAGAGGGGAAGATGAATGACAGGGCTGGGAAGCGGTGCCAACTCTACATTTTGAGGGGGCTCTGAGTCATAACTGTCTCAGGAAGCTCTTCCTTGCGTAAATGGACTCATCTCTGCCCCTGTACTCCCTCTCTTCCTCTGAGATCAGTCAACACAACTTTCTCTTGCTATAGTCATGTTTGCACACTTGGAGAGGGGCCATGAATAAGCAGCAACTAGGGACGCGGGTGGCGCTGTGGTCTAAACCACCGAGCCTAGGGCTTGCAGATCAGAAGGTCAGCGGTTCGAATCCCATGATGGGGTGAGCTCCCGTTGCTCGGTTCCTGCTCCTGCCAACCTAGCAGTTCGAAAGCCCATCAAAGTGCAAGTAGATAAATAGGTACCGCTCTGGTGGGAAGGTAAACGGCGTTTCCGTGCACTGCTCTGGTTCGCCAGAAGCGACTTAGTCATGCTGGCCACATGACCCAGAAGCTGTACGCCGGCTCCCTTGGCCAGTAAAGCGAGATGAGCGCCGCAACCCCAGAGTCGGTCACGACTGGACCTAATGGTCAAGGGTCCCTTCACCTTTACAAGAAGATAGCAGGACCAAGAGGCTCTTTGAATCACCAGTGTGCCTCCCCCTCTGCAGAGCTGTGGACCCCAGAAGGTGCCCAATGATGGCACTGCCTGGCATCAGGCCTGCCAGGGAGGGAACGTGCAGGAGAAGTCAATAGGCCAAGCCTTTCCTACTATTGAAATACAGATATGGGAAAGCTTCACCAGTTGACATTCTGTCTGCCAGGCAGTTTTATTACTTGTGTGTGGTACCCGATTTATTGCTGAGCCCTCCACCCCATCCACAAAAAGGATACAATTTGCATATGGTTCCAGGAAATACTGCTGACGTCCCTGCCTATTTTTTTATTATTATTTCTTTTAAGATTCAAATAGATATCTGAAAGTTATATGCATACTATTCTCTACAGCAGTGTTTCCGAACCGGTGTTCCGCGGCACACTAGTGTGCCGTGAGACGTTGGCTGGTGTGCCGTGGGAGGGAGGCGGGCGAGTCGGGCGGTGAGAGGCGGCGGCGGCGAGGATCCGCGTCGAGCCGGGGGCGGCTCCGCGGTGGTGGTGCCGAGGTTTCTCTCTCCATTCTCCCCTCACACACACACACAGGAAATAACACAGGATCAGCTGACAGGACCCAGCCAATGGGGCGGCGGCGGGGCAGCGCGTGCAAAAGGGAGGAGCACGAGACAGCGGACGAGGAGGAGGCCGGCATGTCCGGGCAGCAGCAGCAACAACAGCAGCAGCAACTCCCGGCGACGGCTCCTCAAGCCCCGGGCAACCCTACTCCCTCACCGGCCTCGGCCGCCCTCCTGCTCCACCCGCCGCCGCCTCCCCCGCCGCCGCCGGCCACCTCGGCCCCGCCGCCGCCCCCTCCTCCGCCCGCTATCGCCGCCACCACCACAACAGCCGCCGCCGCCTCAGCTGCCGCCGTCCCTCAGTCCCTCGCTTTGCTGCCTCCTCCCCCCCCCACCCCCAAAGCTTGGAGGTTCCCCGGCAAGGGGGAGGGAAAAAATTGAAAACTTTCACTTTCGTGCGTCCCTCCCGGCGTGACGCTGCGTGCTGACGTCACGGGGTTGTAATGGTGGTGTGCCGCGAGATTTTTTTCATCAAACAAGTGTGCCTTTGCCCAAAAAAGGTTGGGAAACACTGCTCTACAGAGTAGTTAAATGCTTCTTGTACTATGCACTCGTAAGTAAAATGATGAATAGGCTTAAAATTTTATTAAATTACTATTATAGCACAATCCTATGCCTTCCGACTCAGAAGTAAGCCCCACTGCATTCAGTCACAGCCAAGCTTGTATGTGTATAAGATTTCAGCTTTTGATTTCTTAGAGGAAAAAGGGATAAACCTTCTTGGTTTAACTAAAGTTTTCTTCTTTTCTTTCGCGTTGTTATGCACTGTGAACAATTTTTTAAAAAATTAACGGCACTCATTGTTTAATTGGCTTGTAATGCCCCCACTCCTGTCTGTTATTGGTAAGTGTGTGTGTGTGCGCGCGCTAAATCCAAATTGGATATATGCTGTTCTGATCTCTCTAAGAAATCATTAATTCCTCAGAATGCAATAATGAGGAAGGACAACAAAATGGGTTCTGGTAAAAGTTAGTTTTGTAAATGTGGAACTCTGCTTTCAGATTGTCTGCTTGCCATTTGGAACAGGAGGGGAATATAGAAAGAAAATAAATATGTTTTAAAAACATAGGATTAACGGCAGAAGATGGCACTTCAAACAAAACACCCCCTCATTGTATTTAAGAGCAGAGAGAGGGAGGGAAGGGAAAAAATATAAAGTCTTAAAGCAATAATTTGCCTTTATAAATTGACAGAGAGCGAATGGTCAAAGGCCTGGAAACGATGCCTTATGAGGAACGGCTAAGGGAGCTGGGCATGTTTAGCCTGGAGAAGAGGAGGTTAAGGGGTGATACGATAGCCATGTTCAAATATATAAAAGGATGTCACATAGAGGAGGGAGAAAGGTTGTTTTCTGCTGCTCCAGAGAAGCGGACACGGAGCAATGGATCCAAACTACAAGAAAGAAGATTCCACCTAAACATTAGGAAGAACTTCCTGACAGTAAGAGCTGTTCGACAGTGGAATTTGCTGCCAAGGAGTGTGGTGGAGTCTCCTCCTTTGGAGGTCTTTAAGCAGAGGCTTGACAACCATATGTCAGGAGTGCTCTGATGGTGTTTCCTGCTTGGCAGGGGGTTGGACTCGATATCCCTTGTGGTCTCTTCCAACTCTATGATTCTATGATTCTATAATTCTATGAAATGGATTACCAGAGGAGGCTAAACTCACAATTTTTCAGTAGTTGCCATTTAATAAAATGGTTTTTATCAGTAAGAGAGAGAGAGAGCACATTCTCATACACACACACACATATACATATATACAGTGCTTTTTTCTGGGGGTACATAGGGGTACGCATACCCCTAAACATTTTGTGAATCTTTGTACTTTTGTCCATTTACTGTATTTATTTTTCCCAATTTGAACTATAAAATGGTGGTTTACTTGAATCAAAATGAAAGTAGCCCTAAACATTTTTTAGAAAAAAAAACACTGCGTGCGGCGCGTGCGCGCGCACACACACACACACACACACATATACCTACATACATATATATATGAGAATGTGCACACATATACACAGAGATTCTAGCAGCTTGTTCAAGAACATAGAGAATATAGCTGCTATAATGCCCAGGTCCCTTGGATGCACGATACATTTTGCCATAGCAACTGTAGAGCCTGAGACCTTAGACATGGAAAAAGGATGCTCCCAGCCATTCCCACTACCTCCAACTGATCGGGGCAGGAGTAGGAGAGTGGTGAGGGTCTGCTGTTTGGAGCCCATATACTCTGCTCAAAGTTCATGATGCACCCAAGATACTAAGGCATAATGGGACTTGCACAAGAGTTTCTATGAGACCTGGCTCTTTAGGGTATGAGTGAACTTTCTACACTGTACTGTTCTCCTCTGCTAAGTGCAGGGTTGGGGATGACCTGATCTTTGCCATACTCCCTCTGATGTTATCAAGACCCATTCTGAATTTTATCCAGGAGGTCTGGAGGATTACAGTTTGAATGCCCAGTGAAGAAGCAACCACCACATGATTGGTGCAAGTTTGTAATGAGCTGAGGTGTGTGGTTTGGTTATTCTGTGCCAATCCGAGCATTCTTGAAAGGTTTTCTTTTCCTCCTTCACCTCTGTCTTGTATTAATGGTGATCAGAACTGAATATCTTCTGTTGGCAAGGGGACTGTACAAAATGTCAAATTTCCCCTTCTTTAATCTTACTACCATACGCATTTCTCCGGTGTTTGTAGAGAGATGGGAACAGTGAAGGCCTTTCAAATGCGAATGCTTCACTCACTTCTTTGATGTTACACATCCCATTTGCCAGCTATTCACGCTAATGTGTTTTGCATTAGTGCTATATAGTGGGAAAGGTCCTGTCTCTGTCACCTGCGTGTTGAAAGCGTTGGGTGGAATTTGCTGACTGAAATGCAGCTGAAGGCTAGTTGTGGCCTCAGCTGCAAGCCTCTGAACAGCTACTTGGGAGGAAAACCCAACGAAATCAGTAAGAGTTATTTATGAGTAAACAAGAACTTCACAGCCCATTGAAGCTGATGAAACAAGTTCATTGCATCCAACGTAAGTCACATTGCTTTTAATCGGACTGCCTAGATCATACTAAGCATCCATAATGCAACCCAACCACTCATAGTCTACAGAGGGCCTCTGTCTAGACTGAATATTCTTGTTAGTGCATGTGAATATGCTTGTTAGTGCATTGAGTGGGCCTGGGATTGCAGCCATGTAGAATAAGTAATATCTAGCCTGATGGCATGCAGCTGGTATTTTGTGTGGAAGATTCACATTCATGAGGAAGAAAACTTGTCTGTATCTGTGGCGCTGTGGTCTAAACCACTGAACCTCTTGGGCTTGCCAATCAGAAGGTTGGCGGTTCGAATCCCAGCGCTGGGGTGAGCTCCCGTTGTTCTGTCCCAGCTCCTGCCAACCTAGCAGTTCGAAAGCACACCAGTACAAGTAGATAAATAGGTACCAATGCGACAGGAAGATAAACGGTGTTTCCATGTGCTCTGTCTTACATCACGGTGTTATGTTGTGCCAGAAATGGTTCAGTCACGTGACCCGAAAACTGTCTGTGGACAAACGCTAGCTCCCTTGGCCTGAAAGCGAGATGAGCATCGCACCCCATAATCACTTTTGACTGGACTTAACCGTCCAGGGGTCCTTTACCTTTTGCCTTTACCATGGTGCCTTGGTTCTCAAACTTAATCCGTTCCAGAAGTCCGTTCCAAAACCAAAGCATTCCAAAACCAAGGAATGCTTTCCCATAGAAAGTAATACAAAATGGATTAACCCGTTTCAGACTTTTAAAAACAACCTCCAGAACTGCAATCTAACATGAATTTTACTATCTGACAAGACTACTGAGCCATAAAATGAAAGAAATAAACAATGTACAGTGGTGCCTCGCAAGACGAAATTAATTCGTTCCGTGAATTTTTTCGTCTAGCGAATTTTTCGTCTTGCGAAGCACGGTTTCCCATAGGAATGCATTGAAAATCAATTAATGCATTCCTATGGTCAAAAAAAGTCCAAACAAAGCCAAATTTGGTACAACAAGAGTGTATTAAGTGCTCTTTAAAGTCACTCATACTGTAAAGAGCATTTCAAAATTCAAACCCAGATTTTTTAAAAAAAACAAACAGCAGTGTTGCCCAATGGTCACAGAAAATCATAAAAATGCAGGGGGGGGGACAAGCTTCCAGATTCTTGCAAACCCCTCCCCAACTGTTCTCCCAGCCACCCAGCACACAGAAATTCAAATCCAGAATTTTTTTAAAAAAACAGCAGAGTGGCCCAATGGTCACAGGAAATCATAAAAATGCAGGAAAAAAACACACAAGCTTCCAGATTCTTGCAAACCCCTCCCCAACACCAAGTCCTTGAATTCCAAACACCCCAACCCAAAATCCAAAACCCCCCCAAAAAGTTTTAAAAGCTTAACTTACCAAATGGCTGCAAAAGAAGTTTTGGAAAAGCTTCAAAAATCACCAAAGTCTTTAAAAACCTCAAAAAAGGCTACTATGTACACTGCGTTCTATGAGTTGCTCCTCGAAGTCAAGTCGCAACTGTATTAACAGTGTTAAGAAAAAGGAAACAAACTTGCAAGACATTTTCGTCTTGCGAAGCAAGCCCATAGGGAAATTCGTCTTGCGAAGCAGCTCAAAAAACGGAAAACCCTTTCGTCTAGCGAGTTTTCCGTCTTGCGGGGCATCACTGTACTGCAGTCACACAATCAAGCAAGCAGTAGCTGAACTGGGTTCCACACAATCACAAAAACAAAACAAAAAGAGCCGCAAAAACACAACATAAATAGCAAAAACAGACCTCAGCATAACACTCAAAACGGAAGTGTGGCACTCAAATCGGAAGCATACCACTCAAAATGGAGAACATTCGACTTCTGGAAAAGGTTCGCAAACCGGAACACTTACTTCTGGGTTTGCAGTGTTTGGGTTCCAAGTTCTTTGAGTACCAAGGTGTTTGAGAACCAAGGTACCATTTTAGTAATGTATGAACTGCTATCCAGTCACATTATTTGCTGGGCTACCATTTCCTGTGTTGAACATTAGCATGATAAACTAAATAAGCAATTTTCTTGTTTCTTGCCCACTCTACTTCCTGCTCAGAGAGGAAAAGGGGGGGGGAATCCAACCAGTAATGGGTAGTGTGGGAGGGGCAAAGCTCAGATTGGCGCTGCCACCACACCTGCCAAACTCCCCAAATATTGCAGGGCCATTTTCCAACCAAGCAATGTGTACCAAAAAATGCATATGCTGGCCTAAAGTGTGAGGGGAAAAATGTGCATGTTACTGAGAATGCATTATATTAAGGGAAATCGCTATGCAAAAATGCCTATATTAGGAGAACTTCACACTAAAATGCATTTTTTTAATGCAGACTTCTTTAAAAAAATAAAAAATAAGTTGCAAATTGATGTGGAAATGTGGAGAACTTGAGCTTGGAAAAAAATAGAAACTCTGACAGATTTCTCTATCCCCAGCCACCATTCAACCTCCTGTTTTGCTTACCTGCTCAGGATTGCAAAAGTTTAAGTGTGTGAATATAAATAAAGCACCTGGTGGAGCAACCCACCTCTTTGTCTAAAAATGCATATTCTGCCTCCATTTGTAAAATTAGGGCAGCTTCCAACACATAATTAGAAAACTATGGTAACCCATAAATCTAAGAAGCTAGCTTGAAATCATTTTAACTGAAGATGATGGGGACTGAACCTGAGCTATGATAATCAGACATGTTTTCAGATTAGTTTATGAACACTTTTAAGCATGGGAATGGCAAATCTGCGCGGTCATTTTTAACACCTCCAGCTTTTTCCATGAGATCAATGATATCCTTTAAGCCACAGACTGATGTTCAGTGCTAGTGACACAGCCACCTTTGTTGAATCTCTGCTGCTTCAGCAAACACCGCGACAATCCCTCTGCTCACCTGCTGCTTCTGTCATCGGGAGGGAAGAGAGAGAGAGACAGAAGGCTCAGCGCAGCAACACAAGGGAAAGGAAGTGAAGCTGGAAATTAAATTTTCAGGCATTATGAGTGCAAGTGGAAGAACGGAGCAGATGAATTTGAAGGCTCAGCAGAATACCCTTCCTCCCGCCCCTTGTCCTTTGAAAATCCCCCGTTGGATTTATCGTTTGACTATGTCAAAGGTTAGCTTGACATAACGTGTCCTAAGTTGTTTGTGCCTAGTATGCCAAAGCTCTTGCTTGAAAGTAGCCTTCTGTAGCTGAAATGTTAGCTTCAGGCCCCTTCTACAACCACAGGCACTGATCACATAGATGACAGTTAAGGAGGAGACACAAATAATCAACATGGCAGCCTCAAGAGGTTATTGCAGAGACTGGGCATAATAGGTCCTGTAACCAGGAACCACCTTATACAGAGCTCCAGGGTGACTGTCAGGGCAGCTGTCAAATCTAATAAATGAATATTTCAGCCAGACAGTCTCCTCTTCCACCAGGACCTTTGTAAGACCAATTGTCCAGTGGAAATAAGCATCAACTGCAAGTTCTTACACAAGTCGAACTGATCTCCCTGCCCCCCTTTTTGTGTTTTTAAAGGTGTATTATTGAATTCTTATCAATATGAGCCCCTATGAGAGGCTTCCTCAGCCTCGGTCCTCCAGATGTTTTTGGCATACAACGCCCATGATCCCTAGCTAGCAGGACCAGTGGTGAGGGATGCTGGGAGTTGTAGTCCAACAGGATATTAAAAACACAATAAAAGATCAAACATTAAAAACTTCCCTAAGCAGAGCTGCCTTCAAAAAGGACTGGTTCCTTTTTCTTTAGGGGCGGGGGGAATACCGTATTTTTTGCTCCGTAACACTCACTTTTTTCCTCCTAGAAAGTAAGGGGAAATGTCTGTGCGTGTTATGGAGCGAATGCCTACGGATGGTGGGGGGATCTGCTGCAGTCGTGAGCAGAGGATCCATGGTTCCCCTTCCTTCCCTCCTCCGTGGCCCGCTTTGCTCGCTTTGAAACAGCAAAGTGGGAGAAGAAGCACTGAGTGGGGAGAAGAGAGGGACAGAGAGCCTGGTTACAAAGCACGGATCCACATGGATCCTCAGGATTTTTGCACTGGGTCACCCCAAATTCACCATCAGATCACATAGCATGTCCATGGCTACAGCTTGCACCAAAAAAATCACGCACCCACTGTTGCCTGGGGCCGCAGTGGTGCAAAAACATGGTTACAAAGCATGGATCCACATGGATCCTCAGGATTTTTGCATTGGGCTACCCCAAACTCACCGTCAGATCACGTGTCTGTGGCCACAGCATGAACCACAGAAATCATACACCCACTGTTTCATTTAGAATTTTTTTTTTCTTGTTTTCCTCCTCTAAAAACTATGTGCATGTTATGGTTGGGTGCGTGTTATAGAGCGAAAAATACAGGTACATTCTGCAAAATCGCATGGGATTATCTAAGAGTTCTCTGCAGTTCCCTGCTTTCTAAAGTGCAAATAACCACAGTGTCTGTAGTGGTTACAGGCATCCCGGGAAAGGAAAACGAGAGAAACAACCACCACTCGAGAAAACAATGAAGGATCTTGAGTATTGGGAGCCAGCCAAACCCTTGGATGGCAGCAGAGGGATTTGATGGAGCAGTATAGCCATTGCCACTCTAGCAGATTCTGTGCTGAACAACCCCTATCCCTTCCCCTGAAACATCTAGTTCAAGCTACCCTGTGATAACTTCCGCCTGCCCACCATTTGCTTGGGTACATTGGTGGGCTCCTCACAGGCCGGACTTTTCCGCTGGCAGTGCAGCTTCCTCAGTGGCAGAGGCTCACACCATCCAAGCACCCTCTAGTGTGGAGGATTGGAGGTTCGGATTGCACCTCTTGGCTTCTTTAAAAGATTCTACAGTGGTACTTCGGGTTAAGAACTTAATTCATTCTGGAGGTCCATTCTTAACACTTTAGCTAATGGGGGGTCTCTGGCTGTCGCTGCGCCGCCGCCACACGATTTCAGTTCTCTTCCTGAAGCAAAGTTCTTAACCCGAGGTAGTATTTCTGGGTTAGCAGAGTCTGAAACCTGAAGCGTCTGTAACCTGAAGCGTCTGTAACCCGAGGTACCACTGTGTTAATTTTTGATCCTTCCTTATTTTAACTTTTCACAGTGATTGTTCGTATGGGATGTACAATATCAGTAGTGCTTGCGTTGACTTCCTCTGCCGTGTTCCCAGAACCTCTTCTTTAAACTCCCTTCCCTTTTCTTTCGTTACAGTTCCTTCATTTTGGGGCTTGGTGAATTCCGCCTGGAATCTTTGTTCTGTTGGGAAAAGGCAATCACCGGTCAACATAGAAACCAGCCATATGATCTTCGACCCCTTCCTCACCCCTCTTCGCATAAACACAGGGGGCAGAAAGGTAAGATTCCAGCCATGGCTTCCGCTCTTGAAAAAAATGGCAACAGCTGTTTCACATTGGCATTTTTCCATAGGCATGACAATGCCTTCCTCATCAGTTGGGATCTCGAACTCGGGGCTCAGCCAGACCTGCGCTTGTCCCATACCTGGAAAGCGTGGGGCCAAGCAGTTTTGCCTTTGCCCCGCTGCTTTCCCCCAGAAATCCTGCTCTTTAGTGATAAATTGGAGCAAACGTCATTCCAGAGAAAACCCGGTTGACATTTGCACAGATTCAGCGGCTAATATTGGGTTTTCCCAGAGGGAAGCAGCAGAGCAATGGCAAGCCTGGAAGAACCCTCACACTCTTGCAGCTGCTGTACATTTTATCCTTCCCATTTTCAAAACCACATACACTTATGTTGCGCTGCATATATCTTTCTGATGACGTGCTTTAATGTGCCTTGTGTACTATTCTTAATACAGGGAAATTTTTCTTAATATTTGGAGACTTCTGCATTAGATGAGTTCTAACTTTAGTCTTATTAATGTTGTTTTAAGTGTTGTACTCAGAGGTGCCTGGTCTTGTTGGTATGCTTCATAAAGTTTTAACAGTGTGGGCTACTAGCAGAGAATTCTGTCCCTTGCATTTTTCTCCACGCTCTAAAATCTTTAATGAATTGGGGATAGCTCTGAAGTGAAGTCCCCTCGCGGAGTTTGTTGCCTCTTTGTGGCCAAAGGAGCTCCACTACCAGTGATGGTTGCACACAGGGACAGCAAAGAAGAGCAAAGTGCAATAGGCATTGTGTGTGTGTGTGTGTGTGTGTGTGTGTGTGAGAGAGAGAGAGAGAGAGAGAGAGAGAGAGAGAGAGAGAGAGAGAAAGCACTTCCCGTATTGCCTAGGCCACCAGGTGATGCTCTCTCTTTTCATTTGCTGAGCTAAAAGGGTGGGCTTTGCAGCAATTGCAGAAAGATAGTTGGTATGTGTTCAGTTACCTTGGGGGTGCATCCTCTCCCTCTCTGAATCGTACTATGTTGGTTTCATTGCTTACTCTCAGAGGGGTAGGAACCCCTGCATTCACTTGGCAACAGGCAACATTCCCTCTCCCCCACAAGTGTGCAGCCAGTCTGACTGCCTTTATAGTGGTGTGGTCTGCTTTTGTTCGTTATATGATCCCTGATTAGCTAGTATCTCATTGTGCCTATGGATAGCCATAAAAAAGCAAAAGCACACCAGTATGTTTGGGAGGACTGAGGGAAGTTCCCCATTTCTGCTTCGAAAATTCAGTTGATCCCATTTAAGAACAACTTAAGGCAGTGATGGCCAAACTTGGCCCTCCAGCTGTTTTGGGACTACAACTCCCACCATCCCTAGCTAACAGGACCAGTGGTCAGGGATGGTGGGAATTGTAGTCCCAAAACAGCTGGAGGGCCAAGTTTGGCCATCACTGACTTAAGGGAAGCTTTTACATATGCATTCAACACATCATTGCTGTATCATCAAGTACCGGTAATAACTTCTACGTGTGCAACGATCACCACAGATCCAACAAACAGCACCGTGAGTCACTCTCACATCGCCTGACAACACCTTTTGCCCCATGCTTTTCAATTAAAGCACTTCATGTATTCCATTTGGTGGCAAGTCATTGAGTGGTTAGACGCAGAGCAATGAATGTCTCTGCGTGGATCAGTTTTTAAGCATTGGCTTTGTTGCGTCCTATAATGGGGCACCCAAAGGAGACTTGAATTCCTCATGTTGTGGAAGGGGTTTTCACTTTGCTGCTGCAGCGTGTTTAAGATGAGGTAGCTAAGGTCGCTTGGAAGGTCACTTCTTGCGCTCTTAGAAGCAAGTCGAGCACGTCTTTTGCATATTGTAGGAAAGTCAATGGCCAAGCTGATGTGCCTCTTTAAGCGTTGTCCGAACTCTATGGGTAGGACACACCTCTGCTTTATTCTGCATCATCATCTACCCCATTTCATACCTCCAGGTGAATGGATCATGTGCCCATTTACAACTTGCTGATTAGAAGAAATGGCTTTTCTGTTTAACATCGAGAGAGGCTTAATGCAGTGTCTTAGCAAAAGCTATAGCCTGGAGGTTTTCAACATTTTTGAGTCCATGGCTCTCTTGACCAACTTCATTGTTTCTGCAGCTCCCCTATGGGAAATGTGCTTTGTGTTGAAGGAACAGGTTACCCAAACCTGACTGTGCAGTCACCCGAACCAGGCCCCCAAATTCCCAAATTCTTTCTTCAATGATCCATTGGCTAAAATCCATTAGCTTGAGCTGTATAACACAAACCCAGCTGTATAAACAAAGCCTTCTCCTTTATCAGTCCATGAAGGCTTAATGGATGGCCTTGTCAGTTCCAAGTGGAGACGGGGTGGCAGATCTGGGTCTTATCTTAGCGGTTGTAACTATCCTGACCATGCTGACGCACAGACCTTGCAAGACAGGCCTGTCAGCCCCCGCGCCTGGGGATGGCGCCAGGAGTACTCCTATAGTTGGGTGACCTTTTTACCCCAAGATAAGTGTACAGAAACAGGAATTTCTGTTCATACTCAAGGATGTAAACTTACGTGTACAAACTCATGAGGCTGGATTCCTGGGGAGGGGGAAAGGGGACCTGAAGGGGATATAACCTGTATGTAACTGCTCTTTAAGTGTGCTTGCTGTGACTGGTCACACAGTGCCTTTCTACTATCCGGAAAGCAGAAATAAACTCTTTCTCTGAACCAACACTCGGTGTCTATTGACTCCTTCCTCCCTCTCGGGAGCAACATGGACCCAACCAATGGGAAAGGTCTGAAAGGCTACAGTGTCTCAGGAGCCCAGTTATGTCGCTCCTTGCCTGCCCAAGCCAGCATCTCCTCACCCCTTTTTGGATAACCTCCCTTGTGGAGGGTTCCCCCAGCCTCTTCTCCCCTCTCATCGAGGTGGACGCTGCAGCATCTGCTAGTCTCTGAACTGCCACCCTCTGCTCCAAAGAGAGTTGCCTCCTCATGCTGTCCCACGGGGGCCTAGGAAGATGATGCCTCCGGTCTTAGTGGCCCAACAGAAACAGACAAATGGGGCTGAACATGAGGCCGTCAGCTTACTCACCTCAGGAGGCAGCAGCAGAGGGCGCTGCTGGGCCTGCATGGCAGAGAGACTCCCCTTTGGTGTCAGGCGCTCAGCTCCCAGACAGGCCTTGTATGCAGTGAGCACAAGACAGCTCACTGCCCGGCCTCCCACTTGTCTGCCTGTTCCCAACAGCAAGGGCTGGGCTCCCTCAGCCGCTTGCTTGCTTGCTTGCTTGCTTTCTCTGAGGCCACCTTAGCTCCTGGCAATCAGAGCCCCTTGGCCAGGGGTTCTGAATAAAATAGGGGGAGCAGGTAAGCCCCACCCACATAATTGATCGCGTGATGAGGTGCACACACACCATTGGAATGACAATGCCCATCAACCTGGGGGCGCCCCCTCAAATACATTATTGGGGGGCAAAAACCCCTTGGCACCTAGGAGTTGGCTCTTATGCCCCTGGCCAACCGCAGAGGCACCGTTCACCTGGGGAGCTTGTAGCCAGGGCCGCTGCAACAAATAGGCTTGCGAGCCTCCAATAGGCAAAGATGCAAGAGGGCAAGAGAGCAGGGAGGGAGGGAGGGAGGGAGGGAGGGAAGGAAGAAAGAAAGAAAGAAAGGAAGCTGGTGCTGCCTGAAGCTTACCTGATTGTCATTCAAGGTGCCACAGGCTGCCATGGTGCACTAGTTGAAAACCACTGATATAACTTATAGCAGGAGTTACCACCCAGTGCCCACTGGCACCACGATGTCCCTGGGCAAGGTCCCCAGTCTCTGAGCTGGTGGAATGCTTTAATACAAAACAATAGGGAGTGGGGAATGAGAAAACAGGTGCAGCGTTTGGGATTTTCCCCCCTGTGCCATCAACCTGCAAGCATTTCAGATGATGCCATGGAATCATCCCTCCATTATTTACTCTATGGCTTCCTTTTTATTACAAAGAGCCTCTCCAGCTCCTCGAGACAGTGTGTCACTAGAACACCTAATTGGATTCCAAGACCTGAAATATCAGCTTGAGATACTTAATGAGTTTACATGCAGATGAATTGCCCCAGAAGGAATGCAAGTATCGGAAGAAACCCCACATGCTGCAATTTTCTCATAATAAGGCTGCCTTTGTCTTTTGATTATATGTATTTAAAAAGAAATCAACAAGAAGCCCATTTGCAGATAAACTCTCCCTTCTAATCGAAAATTCAGGCTCTCATTAATTTACGCAGTGCATCCTCTTGTTCTTCACAAACAAGCAAAAGAAAAATAATCCTGATTTTTGCATTTTTCCCTTGATGCTCACAACACACAAGCACCACTGGAGCAAAACAAAAGAATTTATTAAGAGGCGAGTACAGGCCCATGTCAATCAGACAACGAACACCTCAGCTCCTTATGCCCAAAATGACTTAAGTGCCTGAGATAGCACTTTCTTTTAAAAACACTAAAATTGCTGCCAGTTTGCTCATAGGGAGTGAAAATTGCATTAAGGAAAAGTTGTCAGCCTGGTGTCCTATAGAAGACACAAGCCTACACCTGGATTACTAGATATGCCCTTTGCAATTTGAATCCTATTGCTCATATTGCTGGGCCCTTGCTCAGGGACAGTACCTTTAGCATTGTTGTTTGTTGCTGTTTAGTTGTTTAGTTGTGTCCGACTCTTCGTGACCCCCTGGACCAGAGCACGCCAGGCACTTCTGTCTTCCACTGCCTCCCGCAGTTTGGTCAAACTCATGAGAGAACACTGTCCAACCATCTCGTCCTCTGTCATCCCCTTCTCCTTGTGCCCTCCATCTTTCCCAACATCAGGGTCTTTTTCAGGGAGTCTTCTCTTCTCATGAGATGGCCAAGTATTGAAGCCTCAGCTTCAGAATCTGTCCTTCCAATGATCACTCAGGGCTGATTTCCTTCAGAATGGAGAGGTTTGATCTTCTTGCAGTCCATGGGATTCGCAAGAGTCTCCTCCAGCACCATAATTCAAAGGCATCAATTCTTCAGCGATCAGCCTTCTTTATGGTCCAGCTCTCACTTCCATACATCACTACTGGGAAAACCATAGCTTTTACTATACGGACCTTTGTTGGCAAGGTGGTGTCTCTACTTTACTATAGCATTAGGTGTGTTTATTATATGCTTTAATTGTGCATTAGGCTTAGAAACATGCTGTATAGCAAGTCAGATCATTGGTCTGAGCACATTGCATGCAAAATATCTCCAATTCAGACCCCGACAACTCCAGGTATAACTGGGAAATACTTCCTGAAACCCTGGAGAGCCTTGGCTAGTCAGCACAGATAATATCGAACTAGATGGATCAATGTTCCTAACTGATTCCCGAAGTCATATTTCTGGGTAATTTAGCATTATCCACTTTTTCAAAATGCCTTATATCACATAATATTTAACCTATAAGTTTTCCTGGAGTTGCAACTGCACCGGTACACTTCCAGTGGAAGTGATAGCACAATGTGGCAAGGGGAGTAAAAGTCAATTAATGCATTTAGTGTTTTGGATTTTCCAGTCACTTTTGCTGTTTCAGCGTAGTTTAACAGCTTAGTTTGCCATTCCTCTCTGGTCGGGACTCTTTCTTCTTTCCATCTCTGGGCTAGTAGCATCCTTGCTGCTGTTCTCACATACATGAAAAGTCTTTTCCGTTCCTTTGGAATGTCAGTACCTATAATTCCTGATAAAAAAGGCTTCTGGTTCTTTTACAAAAGTTATTTTAAACATTTTTTTTTTTTCATTTCATTAGAAGAAGTACAGTTGTACCTCAGGTTAAGTACTTCATTCGTTCCGGAAGTCCGTACTTAACCTGAAACTGTTCTTAACCTGAAGCACTACTTTAGCTAATGGGGCCTCCTGCTGCTGCCGTGCTGCTAGAGCATGATTTCTGTTCTCATCCTGAAGCAAAGTTTTTAACCTGAAGCACTATTTCTGGGTTAGTGGAGTCTGTAACCTGAAGCGTATGTAACCTGAAGTGGATGTAACCCGAGGTACCACTGTATTTTCTCTTAATAGCCCCAGTTATCGCAGCCAATAAGAAATGATGGTGCAGTCCAGTCACATTTCCTCACCCAAGCTCAGGGAATTATTTCTACATCAGCCTGTCTGTCATGGAACTTGGGCATGTTGTGGACCTGAGTTTACAGCAGAGGAGTCTGAGCGTATTCTAGGATGCCCATGCCAACGTCACCCACTAGGGCTTTAGGTCTTCACCTTTGGATCCCCTATTTCTGTCCCTCAAGGACTGCTGTCTCATCCGCTAGTATCCTTATATGAGAGTGGGCTTGGCTTCACCTGCATGTTGCTTTTATTCTCACTCTTCTTCCCACAGTTTGCCCCGTTCCCGAAACCTTCTGCTCTACAGAACAGTCTTTACTAGTTCTGCTGCCCATTCTACTAACCATACCATTATTTTCCCCTCCAGCTGGGAAAATGACCACTGCTTCGCACTCGTGGGACAAGAGAACAGTCTTGAGTAGAGACTATTTTAATGAGACCCAAGGAGCCAAATGGGCCTAAGCTCCCAGCCATTGCTGTGAGCCTTTCTTAGCATAATGAATAACCCAGCCTTTGGCTTCACGTATGTTTGGAAGGCACCTGCAGTTTGATTGAAATGGTGTCTTCTTTTTCTGCCATCACAAAGAGCCATTTCACCTGATGTGGATGTTTTGAGGCTGAATAAATCAGTTTGCACTGGCCACAGGCTATTATTTAAACTCCGTAATGCTGTGTGGGTAAATGAAAATTATTCAATTGTATCCTTTATAGCTTTCTTTTGAAAGAGCACATTCAAAAAATTGCAATTGCAGAGTCATTTAAAATAATGCTTTTATAAATAATTGGTTCATCCAGCATATGTTGGCACAAAATAATTGCAATACTAGAAGTCTTCTGACTTAAAAGAAGGGATAAGGATAGAGGGAGAGATCGGTCAAATGGATTCTCTGACAGCTAGTTTTGATTCCATGCTGTTCAATCAATTCAGAGTATTACTGGCATTTTTTTTTTCTTCGAGAGTGTAATTTATGACAACTGCCAAGCTATGCTTTGGTGATTACTAAAAGGACAGATACTGGCACGAGCCATATTTCAACACTGCGGGAATATAAAACGAACTGCTAGAAATGGTCCAGGAGGAATGAATAGCAATAAGACATCAGTGTCATCTGAAAACTGATTTGTGATTGATTTTCAGAGGGCTTAATAATCTGAAGCTTTGATGTATAGTGTTTGGAAAGTTATTAAGTTTGATACAAACATCTGAAAGTTTAACAAATAAAGATGCAAATAATGAATTCATGCTGTAACTTAACTATTATTCATAGGGGCTCCAGGCAATCAACCTTTTGCTAATAGCATGTCTATTGGAAAATGAAGTTTTGTTTAAATTATTATTTTTAAGTCTGTCTTCTCCAACCTGATGCCTTCCAGAAGTTTTGGACTACCGTTCCCATCAACCCCAGCTAGGAATGATGGGAGTTGTAATCCAGAACATCTGGAAGGTACCAGCTCAGTTGGTTAGAGGCTGGGGAAAGCTGATTGAGAGCCAGTGTGGTGTAGTGGTTAAGAGTGGTAGTCTTGTAATCTGGGGAACCAGGTTCAATTCCCTGCTCCTCCACATGCAGCTGCTGGGTGACCTTGGGCTAGTCACACTTCTCTGAAGTCTCTCAGCCCCACTCACCTCACAGAGTGTTTGTTGTGGGGGAGGAAGGGAAAGGAGATTGTTAGGCGCTTTGAGACTCTTTTGGGTAGTGATAAAGCGGGATATCAAATCCAAACTACTACTACTACTACTACTACTATTACTCTTCTTCTTCTTCTTCTTCTTCTTCTTCTTCTTCTTCTTCTTCTTCTTCTTCTTCTTCTTCTATACCTTCAGCTAAAACAGCATTTCCCAAACCAAACTTTGATCTATAGATGGTTTTGGACTACAATTCTTATCATCCTTGACCATTGGTCCTGCCTGCTAGGGATGATGGGAGTTGTAGTGCAAAAATAGCTGGAGATCCAAGTTTAGGAAACCCTGAGCTAGAACATCACTAATAACTATAACTCGGCACCCAACAGGTCAGTACAATTCTATACAGTACTGTGACTCCTCTTTCTTCAAATATTTCATCTACAGACACAGGAAGTGACCATGTTTTAATAATTACCAAATTTTTCCGTGTATAAGACGCCCCCATGAATAAGATGGCCTTTCTTTTTTGAGCCCAAAATTAAGAAATAAATAATGGCAACATTCCATGTATAAGACAACCCACAATTTTAAACTTTAAAAATTTGGGGGGGAATATAGTCTTATACACGGAAAAATACAGTACTTTTTAAAACTTAAGTCTTATACTCCTAATCCAGTCTTTGGGGAACACCAAAGTGGTATGTGCAATAATGATTGCTTATCACTCAAGTGACTTTCAATAGACACTTAAATAATCTTGAGCTGCAATCCTATTTGGACATAAGCATCACTGAGTGCAATGGGTTTAACTTCGGAGTAAACATTCTGAACTGGTCCTGCATAGCAGTGTGATGTTAGAGGATTTTCCTGTCAAACCATGGTAGCTTCTCGGTAGGCCTAACAAGACGTGAATAACTGCAGGGAGAGAACAGATGTTCCCTAATAAGGCTTCCTCCCATCTTTGACATAATCCAGAGAAAGTCACGCCTGCTTAAATTCTACTGAGATCAATGGGAGGAGCGTACAGAAAAGCACTCAAGCCGCTTTGCTTCCAGTGGGATGGGTGCATCTAGATGGCATCCTTTGCAATCTGAAATTTGCCCATGGTGTGTCAAGTGCATGAGTGCCTATCATTTATTCATCCCTGTATGTGTATCACTGTCTGTTTTGCTGCTTTGTTTTCTTTGTCACTTTGTTTAACAAACAGCGGTACTGTAGATTTTGTAAAACCCCTCTTGTTTGTAATGGTTTACAATGAGGACAGATATAAACAATAGACAGATCTTTTTCATCGTGTAGTCTAAATCTTCTTTTTAGACGATTTTTATTAATTTTACATATAATCACAATATGTAACATCATATCCTCTTATTAAATCTCTTGGCTAAACCGAGGCTAAACAACTTCCCTCCTTCCCCCCTAATGGTTTACAAAATTAAATTTTCCATTTTTGCATTTCACTTCCTTTCCTATTCTTGTTGTATCATTACTTAAAATATTAAATTACTCAAACAGAATAGGTAACTAATTCATCTTACAAATCTTCAGATAACGCTGCTAATGGTGTTAATTACTTACAGTTGTCTTTCAAATATAATATAATTTTTTTCCAGTCTTTTGGGAAGACAGTACTTGATCTCGCTGGTTCCAGATTCTCCCTGTCAGTTTCGCCAGTTCTGCAAAGTCCATCATTTTCATCTGCCAGTCTTCTTTTGTTGGTACTTCATGCTGTTTCCATTTCTGAGCTAATAACATTCTTGCTGCAGACGTTGCATATAAGAACAATTTTTCATCTTGTCTCAGTATCTCTTTCCCCGCTACAGTATATCCAGTAAGAAAAGCTTCTGGTTTTTTTAACAAAAGTGTTTTTAAACATTTTCTTTAACTCGTTATATATCATCTCCCAGAAAGCTTTTACCTCTTTACATGTCCACCACATGTGGCAAAAAGTACCCTCCTCTTCCTTACATTTCCAACAGTCATTTTTTGTTCTATACATTTTGGCCAGTTTAAATGGTGTTAAATACTTCCTATACATTATTTTCATGACATTTTCTTTAAGCAGACTGCATGCAGTAAAATTGATACCTTCCTTCCATAACCTCTTCCATTCTTCTACCCGTATATTATAACCAACGTCTTTAGCCCAGTGTCTCATTACCGATTTTACCTCTTCATCTTCAGCATGCCATTCCAATAGTCTAAATCTTTCTTAAATCAAGTTCTCTTTTTAAATCAGTTTAATTCATCTTGGTTACTTCACCAGGTTATATCAAAGCATAGCTTCAGGAGAGCACATCAGCACAGACTCTAGGACAGTCACAGAGTCATAGAATGATGGAGTCATCTTGGTCAACCCCTGCAATGCAACTAAAGCACCCATGATAGACAGCCATCCAACCTCTGCTTAAAACCTCTGATGGAGAGTCCGCAATCTCCCGAGGGAAACCATTGCACTGTTGAACAGCTCTTACTGTCAGAAAGTCCTCCCTGATGTTTAATCAGAATCTCCTTTCTTGAAATTTGAAGCCATTGATTCAGATCCTCCAGAGCAGGAGAAAACAAGCTTGCTCCCATGTGGCAGCCCTTGAGATTTTTGAAGATGGTTGTCATACTTCCTTTCAATCTCCCCTTTTCCAAGCTCAACATACCTAGCTCCTTCAACCTCTCCTCATAATAATTACAATAATTTGATTACTGAAGCTCACAGGAAACCAGGGCAAATGAGCTAGAGTTGAGCTGTGGGGTTCTACATTAGCTGAAGCTTGCAGACATAGCCCCATGTCGAGTGAGCTAGCAAGCCAAGATTTGACATAGCTTGCGCATAGCTACATCTTATGTGTACCCACAAGATAACCTAGCTGAATGTTAACACCGCGACTGCTTACCCATAGTGCATATTGATGTCTGTATTGTGTGGTGTTGGATATGTAAAAGCATCAAGTTCTGCCAGCAACGCTACATGAAACGAAGCCAAAGCTGTCACAGAACATAAACTTTGGAAGGGACGCCAAGATGTGTGTGTGTGCTTTTGGGAAGCTGTGGAATAGTATCCAATTTAAAATGTTCTATTCCGCTGGAAAGCTGTGAAATTAACATTTGATTCCTTCCAGTGTCTAATTAATACTTAATACTATACTATACACAGTGCTGAATTTTTGTGTGGAAGACTTCCCAGCTCCTCTGTTACTTTGGGGAAAAAGAAGCTTCTGATAAAGATTGGGTTAAAAAGAAACTTGTCAGTCCTCCTGCCTATCACGTGGCTTCAGTATAACAATCTTCCCTACATATCTTTGTCCATAAAGAATTCAGTTGGCCAGAAAGTCTCTATGGTTTAATATTGGCTTATTAACCAGGGTCTTGAACAACAATCTGTGGTTGCAGTTTTAACTTGATGGTCTCTGATTTGAAGCAAGACCCTCGAAGTTTGCTTCCAGTCAGTCAGGAGGCCTTCATCCATATCTCAAGTTACCATGGCGATATTTCTTTCTGCAGCAAAATTGGCACTTAACAACTGGCTGGGCAGAAGGTTAAGTAGACCACCAGTATGTGAAACCCTAGCCAATGTCAGGCAGGGCCAACTCATTCTATTCCACCCACCCATCTTACTGCTTCTTGCTGAGCTCTACAAGGGGCAACACTGGGATTTAAGGAAGAGGAACAGGCTGATTGAAGGAGGCAGGAAGGTGGGGGCTGGATGAGGTTGGTGGGAAAGTGCCCCATTTGCCCTAACAGAGAAGCCTTCACAGATAACAACAACAACAACAACAACAACAAACAGAATGTCCAGAGATTGTCAGAAAGTCCTCTTCTTGTGGGACTGCAGCATGCAACCACAGATGTTCTGCTTTTTTTCTTTCCGGCTTCTATTTTCTTTTTAATTAAAAAAAATTTTGTTTTACAGAAGTAAGTGTAATGTCTCTCATATTTTTTCCATGTAACATTTTTACAAATCCTTTTCATTTGTTGAGACATTAGGGGGAGAAGAAGAAAAAAGGGGGGTGGAGGGAGGGAAGATGGGTGGTGGTGGGGTTGGGTGGTGATGTTTCTGTTATGCTTAATGTATGTAGGGTTTGGTGTTGTAGGGTTTGGTTTCAGCGTTGCTTGTGCTGTTCACTTGTGTTCCTTTGGTGGTGAGAGAGGTTGGGGTTGACCTAGGGTGTGGTTGTTTGTTTGTGATTGGCTGTGGTGATCTTTGTTTTCGTGTGTGAGTGGGGTGGGTGGGTGTTTTGGATCAGGTTAGCCATATTGATTTGTATGCTGTTGGTGGATTCTTGTCATTGTCTTGTTGGGCTGTGTATGTGATAAAGGGGAGCCATACCGGGGTAAAGGCATCTTTTTCTGTTTGTCCCCGTGTCAGTTTCAGTTTATTGGTTAATTTTTCTAGTAGGGCTGTTTCCCATACTATTTGGTACCATTGGCCCATGCTTACTCCTGACAGGTCTCTCCAGTGTCTGGTTATGGTGTTTCCGGCTGCTGAAAGCAGGTGGGTTATGAGTTCTTTGTGGTGTAAATGGGCATTGTTGTCTTGGAAGATGTTTAGTAGGGCCAATTCTGGGGTGATGTCTAATACTTGCTGTTCTGCTTATTTTCGAACCTTTCCCAGTTCTAATTCTTTCTCCTCATGAGTTCCTGTGGCATGCCACATTCTTTGCCTTCCCTGTGCATATTTGAGCTGTAAATACAGAATAGGAATAGAGCAGTAGGGTGAGTAGGAGCCAGTTCCATGTGGTGGAGAATATTGAAAAATGCCTGAAATACAAATCAAGGATAAAGACCTCTGAAGTTTAACAGCCTCGGAGGAGACCAGAAATTTCATAACAAAATCTCTTCTAGCAGCCAGGAGCTGTCAGAATGACAAATAGACTAGTCTTTAATATCAGTTTACATACCAGGGCAGAGGGGGGTGGGGAGAGAAACAAACAATATTTCACACTGCAAAATCTGTAGGCATAATGGTTTCCGACTCCTAAGATGACAAAAGTAAAGCGGTCTGTCCAGAAGCTAAGACGAAACTTTATCCAGGATCACAGATAACATTGTCGGAAAATCAATACCTGTTGTAAAGCCCCTGGGTCAATTCTGTCGTTTGTCTTAAGAGTTACTAGTCAGATGTCTGGTTAACCAACAGTTTACTACTTGATGCTCTTATCTCTCAGTGTACCATTTTGTGGTGTTGAGATAGTTTTCTCACTGAATTTCACATTACCTTGTTTGGGATTTTTTTCATGGCGTCTGTGACTAGCTGAGGGACAGAGTTCAACATAGCATCCTAGAGCACTGTCAAAGGTAGATTTGTCTGGGAGATAATGACTGGCCCAAGGTGACCAAATGACCTTCACTGATTTGAAACCACTTCTCTCTGTTCTAAACACAGCCATATATCCATTGCAGTGCACTGGCTCTTATGGGACTGGCAATGATATTTTAATTTTTAATACATTTTATTATTCGTTTAGGTGGACTCTTATATTTGATTTTACTTGTTAGCTGCATTGACGTTAGCGGCATTGATCTAAGGCATGCTAAAGATGCAAAAGAAAAACACCATAAAAAAGGTTGCAAATATCACGTTATTTAAATGAGAGAAATGAAACAGCCCACTCTTCTGCAAATCTTGCCCATTGCAATTCTGTCCTGCCCCAGGGGGATGTGGCAGGCGGGGGGGGGGATCTCATTAGAAGTCCATGCCTTTGTCTTTTTGGCATCAGCAAAAATCAGTTGCTTGTTCCGTCTGATTCTTTTTCAATTACGCTCAAGGGCTTGATAATGGGGAAAATGTTTACAGTACATGGGTCCTTCATTAGACAAAAAGAGCCACTTAGCTTCATGAGGTATAATTGATGTCCTTCCTGCCACTTGTCAGAGAATATTTGGCATCACATGTAGGTGCTATAGAAAGAAGGAATCTGTTTATATGTTTGTGTATTGTGGCTGAGTTTGCATGTGGTGCTAAACTAGGGAAATGCCAGCCTGGGGCCTCTCCTTTTGTCCCCTTCCTCTTCTTCCTGATCCCACCCTCTTTCTTTTTCTGCTGGAGCTGAAGCTCACTGCCAGATCACTGGGGTTCCATGCTTCTCTTTCTACCCTCCCAGCGCAGAAGCAGTGTGAACTGCCAGTGGTGGGGCAGGTTGAAGGCAGCATTCCTTCTGAAAAACAAGCTGCTGGGTACCACAGGAAGGGAGACCGCTCTTGGGCTATGGTCCTACCTGAGAGTTTTCCACTTTGAGAACAGGATGCTGGACTAAATGGGCCCCTGGCCTGATCCAGCAGGCTCTTTTATGTTCTTTAAAGAGAAGGTGGGGAGGGAGGTGATGATCTTAAGAGAGAAATACCTGTGCATGCAAATAATATGTCAATAGCATTCAGCATTGTGGCCAACCATCATTGAAAGATACCAAGATCTGAACCTTCTTCTTTTTCTTCTTCTTCTTCTCCTCCTCCTCCCCCTCCTCCTCATCTGGCGATCACTCATAGCCTAGTAAGATAGTCTTCCATGAACACAGTCTTAACCGTGAGTTCGTAAGTGATAGTAGAGGCCAGTTCTGGATCCACACGTCCTTCCACAGTAGGAACATAGGTTTCCAGACAGGAGTTGATCACAGTGAGGGTTTGCCAAGTATGACTTCCTTTTAGCATGTTTCTCCCTTTCATCCTGAGTTCAAGCATCTTCAAAGTCCATGACACCTTTGGTAAAGGCTGTTCTGCATTTGGAGCACTCGCAGGCCAGTGTTTCCCAGTTCTTGGTGTTTATACTACATTTTTTAAGATTTGCCTTGAGAGAGTCTTTAGACCTCTTTGTTGACCACCAGCATTAGGTTTTCTATTTTAAAGTTCAGAATAGAGTAGTTGCTTCCGTGCTCCTCTCTGCTAGTGCAAGTGCAGAGAGTCAAGCCAGCAGTGGTGTAGCGTGGGTTGCCAGTGTCCAGGGCTGTGCAGAGATACCACCCTGTGCAGAGATGGGTGGGAGGAAGGGAAATGGACAGAGTACACATGCACATTTAACTGCCTAATAGTGTCCATGTCACCCAGGAGACCACAGCCACAGAGATAAGAAGAGTCGTTCTCTTGTCTTCCTGGTTTGCATGGAGTAGCCCTGGGTGGTGAAAGTTTGCTCCGTCTAACAATTTTGCGCCCGGGGCAACTGCCCCTGTGGCAACCACATGCTACACCACTTCAAGCCAATTAAGCCATTGTGTCTCACTCCAATCATGCAATTTTGCAAGATTCTCTGAAGGACATCGTTTCTCCTTGAACAAACATACTTCTCCATACAAGAGACTCATGGGGTTTTAATGACCTTTCCATCATGTTTTGTCATTCTAACAAGGGTATGAAGGGCGTGGCATAAGTTATTGTATTTAGTAGTTGAGCATTCCGAGATGCATATCCATTTCATTAACTTCTGAGAATATTAATTTTACCCTTAATCAATAAGTTTTATGACCCCCCAGTTCTCTGGTGGTCGGCTGCCGATGACTTAGCCATCAACTCTCTTGTCTTTGCACGCTACACTTGGGCAATTATGCCGTATTTAGTGACTGAAAACATAAAATCGTTTGAAAGCCCGTCCTTCCTATGTGTGGCGTAATTGCTTCCAGCTTATTCAGCGCTTATTGAATTAGTATTGAAAAGATCATTTCATGCTTGGTTAAGTGGTAAATCCAATTCATTTGCTAGTGAGACAAAGTAACAAATCTGACATTAACAGTGTTAATTGTAAGGCAACAACAAAAAAAGCAAGAACAGCTAACAATCAAAGGTAAATTAGTCTGTTTTTATTTTGCTACAAATCTGACCTTTCACTTGTCATGTTTGAGATAATGCTGCAATTGTTATTTGTTTAATTATACACTTTGGTAATGATCCAGCCAAACCTGAGTACGTTGCATAACCCTTGATTCTCATGGGAGACAGTTAAGGATATTCTTATTTCTCCCACTAAAACAACAGATCTTAGAAGTGATTTCCATTTGCTGAATCATGACCTTTATTGTTGAAATGGTGAAACATACAGTACCGGTAAAGTGACATTGTGTGCAACTAATGTTCATTTCATATAAATCACATAGTATTCAAGGCAGCCGGGGGCATGTAGAAACTGTATAAAGTTGTTCCATCTGTATTGAAACATATTGTAAATCTTCCCAGCTTCATCCTGGGTTTGTAGTTTAATTAACTGATTCCCAACGCTTAAAGTCCAGTCCTCTAAAGACACCCTATTCTGGGTTTTCTGTATCTTAGTTATTTTAGTCTTTGCAGCGATAATTAGATTAGAAACCGTTTCCGCCTTTCATTTTCTAACATCTTATTTATAATATCCAAGAAGTATTAACAATGGACCCACAGGCAATTGAAAGCACGCAGTTCTTTGGTCTCATTTGTATAACTTAATTCCAGAACGTGTGCACGTCACACTCAATGGCAAAAAAATGAAAACTTCCGCTGCTGACCACACTTCATGCAACAGTGTGAAACATAATAAATTTTCGTAGGTGTCAGATACCACTTACACATAATATTTTAATGATTGCTCTTAAAGTTGGAAGATATACACTCCTCCTGCAGTGGAGATTCCTCAAATCTTATTCCCTAGCTCTTTTAAATAATCCCCCCACAAGGTATCAGAGAAGGGTTATAGATAATTTTATAAGCTTTTTTTAAAAAGGCCAGGATCTTTTCTCAGTCTCTAGCTTAATGTTTTTAAAAAGTCACAATCTATCCCTGCCTGTAGTAATAATAATAATAAATGCCCTGACTTTAAAAAATTAAAGAAAAAATAGAAACATACTTTGCACCTGAATCACAGCCTCATAAAAGATTATTTTGGCTGATAAAGTGGCATGTTTTTGAGGAACTAAAAAGGTAAAGGGACCTCTGACCATTAGGTCCAGTCGTGACCGACTCTGGGGTTGTGGTGCTCATCTCGCTTTATTGGCCAAGGGAGCCAGCGTACAGCTTCCGGGTCATGTGGCCAGCATGACTAAGCCGCTTCTGGTGAACCAGAGCAGCACATGGAAACGCCGTTTACCTTCCTGCTGGAGCAGTACCTATTTATCTACTTGCACTTTGACGTGCTTTCGTCAAAGGGAGCTCACCCCGTCGCGGGGATCTGAACGGCTGACCTTCTGATCGGCAAGTCCTAGGCTCTGTGGTTTAACTCACGTCCCACTTTTGAGGAATTACCTTAGTCCTATTGACAAGTCCTATTTGAAAATTGCCTAGTTCCCCTTCCCCATTGCAGTTACAATGTCTGTTACAGGGTTTGGTGGGGCAGCCAGCTCAGACAGCAGGGTGGGGGACAATTGGGGACAAAGGGAGGAGACTTCAGTGGTAGAGGAGTAGCTGGAGCCAGGGGGTGCCATTTTGTGTTTTGCCCCAAACAGCAAAACAGCCCAACCCATCCCTGGTCTGTTGTCTAAACTCAGGTAAAGCGTGTTCTCCTTCTTGGAGAGCACGTGTTGCGGTGGGGCTAACAAGACACCCCACTGTTGCTGGGTTGGAAAGAATGTTGGCCACCATTATAATTGGGTTCTACCTGTTGCTGGGGAGATTTATATGTTGCCATTTTGTGATTGACAGCCATAGCCTATATATGTCCTGCGCGCAGCGTTGAGCTTCCTCTTTTTGCTGCGCTGATCGGATCACCCGCCCTCCCTCCCTATATTCAGGGTTGTTCGCTTGGCCTTGCTATGCCTGTCATGGGGTCACTTTTGGGGCAGTGGCCCGGTAGTTATTTTGTCCATTTGGCTGATGGTCTGGTGCCATATGGTTTTTGCCTACTGCGTAGCAAATCATCACAACTTGTAAGGTTGCGGTTAGACATGGGTTTTATGATTTGGTTGGTGGAGGGGTATGGATTGGCTGTGCCTGCCCCTCCAAATGCTGCTGCAAGGATATTCCATTAAAGGAATCCAGGGGCTCGCCATGCTTTTGTCCAAACCCCATTCAAGGGGCTAGGGCCACGCAAGAGCTCCTGGGAGCATTGGGGGAGAGGTGAGGGCATGGTACCCAGCTCCCTCTCTCCCTAAAATGTTTTCCCTTTCTGACTTCGCAGGCGTGCGAATGTCAGTCTGCCCCCGTGCCGGGTCAGATAGATGCCTAAGCAACCACTCACATTGCTTGCATTTTAATAAAGTTGTGGCCAAAATTATGCCAAAAACCTTAAGCAAAAATTATGTCTCAATTGTGTTTTATTTGGGGGTGGCTTGGGGACCTCGACACACAAATAGTGAAATGCTTGGGGTCAATTTACATCTGTACTTGTCCCAGATCTTTGCAGCTGTTAATGAAAAAGATTTGGAATCCTCACCCCCTTATTTCTGGAAGGCTATAGGCTTCTATTTCCGATTTGCAGCAAGATGCCTATATCCTCTGGCTCGAGATTATGCCATTAAGAGCTCATATCGAAGATGCTAACAATGATGCACAATACATTACATCAGGGGATTCCATTCTGCTTCCCTGCTTACCTTTTGAATAATCCAATAAATAAGTCTAGACATTTATTTTTTTTCAAAAAGCTGCTGAATTGAATTTTAAGTGCACACTGTTCCAGCTAATATCTGATCATTTCTTTGCTAGACATGTTGCTGCTTAAGAGCCCGGAGTGGTAGGCCGATAGCGGGAAACCTTGAGTTTTTGAATAAGATACCCATCAGCGCTTGATGAGGAAACTGGGTAAATGTAGTCTGTATGGGTGTGCAGGAACAGCAAATTGACAGAGAGAGAATGCTGAGAGTTGGCTAAAGTTTATGGGTCTCTTGGGATCTGATGTGGGCTGGCAAACCAGCTGTCCTCTTAGGGTATGTTCTCTTCGCCTCTTACTACTATATTTGCAAATGAAGCAAAAACATAGGAACTTAGAAACATACCTGTCAACCGTCCCTTATTTGGCGGGAAAGTCCCTTATCCCAGCGCCCGCTGCTGTCCCATATTGATGATGTCCCTTAAATTTCCTGGGTTTCAAAGGAAGCAGCTCCTCTCCCTCCCTCCCTGCCAGCCAGGGAGGAGGGAGGCTCCAACTGTGCTGCTTGGCTGTGTTGCTCACCCAATAAGGAGTCTAAGAACGACTGGGGGGTGGAGCTTGCATGCTTTGTGCCGATCAAATCGGCCGTGTTGCCTGGGGACTCACTTTTGCTCAGCAGAGAAGTGACAGTGGTTTTCCTTGCTGCATCCCCTTTGCCGGGTTGCTGCGCTGTGGGAACCACTGCTTGAGGCTTCGTTTGGCTGCTGGTTGATTAAAATCCCTTATTTTGGCTGCTGATCCCTTATTTTCGAGGCTGCTGGTCCCTTATTTTCGAGGCTGCTGGTCCCTTATTTTCAAATCTGTAAGTTGACAGCTATGCCTAGAAAGCTGCCTTATACCAAATCAGAACTCTGGTCCATCCAGCTCAGTATTGTCTATACTGATTCACAGAAGGTCCCCAGAGTTTCAGACACAGAGTCTCTCCTAGCTGGAGATGCTTGGAATTGAACTTGAGGCCTTATGCCATTGAGCTGTGGAGCTTCCTGAAATGCTACAGATACTTTAAGCTTCCAATGCTTTCTCACCCAAAGTAAATCAAACCTAGGTAATGTTGCTGCTGGAACATCTCAGAGCTCGAATAAGGGGTGGGGGTGGGGATGAAGAACTAGTGCACAATAATATACTATGGAAATCTCAGCTTTCTAAGCCCCATTACACAGAAATACATGTCCTAAAAACTCAAAGGTAAAAGACCCCTGGATGGTTAAGTCCAGTGAAAGGCAACTATGGGGTTGTGGCGCTCATATCCCTTTCAGGCCAGGGAAGCCGGCATTTGTCCACAGACAGCTTTCCGAGTCATGTGGCCAGTACAGCTAAACTGCTTCTGGCACAATGGGTGGGACACCATGACGGAAGGCAGAGTGCACAGAAACGCCTTTTACCTCCCCACCACAGTGGTACGTATATATCTACTTGCACTGGTGTGCTTTCGAACTGCTAGGTTGGCAGGAGCAGGGAACAGAGCAGCGGGAGCTCACCCCATCGCGGGGATTCAAACCGCTGACCTTCTGATCAGCAAGCCCAAGAGGCTCAGTAGCTTAGACCACAGCGCCACCCACATCCCCCTAAAAACTCAACAAGCATTTGGAAAGTTGCAGAGGGAAGCTACTTGGGGATGAATGATCTGGAGTGGTTAAATGGCATGTGGCTGGGGAAACCCAGCCAGATGGGTGGGGTATAAATAATAAATGATGATGATGGTGATTGATGATGTAAGGAAAGGTTTGGCACACCCCTTTCCATGCCACTCCTCCAAATTATTTTCTCCCAAAGTTTTTTTTTTCCTTTTTCTGAAAAAACAGCTCTCAGATATCTGGTCCATTCATTTGCAATTGGGCCCTTATCAGGACTGCCCCATATGTCAGTTCTGGGTCTAATATTTAGTGACAGCCCTCCCCATCTAGGAGCCAATGGAGTAGTAGTATTATTACCCCTCATATTGAAAACACTTTGCTCCAGTGCATTTTGCTACAATGCTTTAGACTTAGAGGAGCAGGCAATTTTAAACAATGTCATAGGCTCACTTCGTACAGACATGGCTTTGTGGGAGCTGCTTTTCTGCATCAGTGTGGATTATGTGTGAACCCACTCCACGAGCTGCCATTAGATTTGCAGTTTTTAATGTCTTTTTAATCTTTTGTTAGAAGCCACCCAGAGTGGCTGGGGAAACCCAGCAAGATGGGTGGGGTATAAGTAATAAATTATTACAGTGGTGCCTTGCAAGACGAAAAGAATCCATTCCGCGAGTCTCTTCGTCTTGCGGTTTTTTCGTCTTGCGAAGCAAGCCCATTAGCGGCTTAGCAGGCTTAGCGGATCACCTGATAAGCGGTTTAGCGGCTTAGCGGATCTGCTGATAAGCGGCTTAGTGAATCAGCTGTTAAGCGGCTTAGCGGATCAGCTGATAAGCGGGTTAGCGGATCAGCTGATAAGCAGCTTAGCGGATCAGCTGTTAAGCAGCTTAGGATCAGCTGATAAGCGGCTTAGCGGCTTGGGGAAAAGGGGGGGAGGGAAAAAACCACAGGAACTCGCAAGACATTTTCGTCTTGCAAAGCAAGCCCATAGGAAATTCGTTTTGCGAAGCACCTCCAAAACGGAAAACCCTTTCGTCTAGCGGGTTTTCTGTCTTGCGAGGCATTCATCTTGCGGGGCACCACTGTGCTATTATTATTATTATTATTATTATTATTATTATTATTATTATTATTATTACAGTGGTGCCTCGCAAGACGAAATTAATTCGTTCCGCAAGTTTTTTCTTCTTGCGGGTTTTTCGTCTTGCGAAGCACGGTTTCCCATAGGAATGCATTGAAAATCAATTAATGCGTTCCTAGGGAAACCGCTTGCCAGGCTGGCGGTGCGGAGAAGGGCTTTTCTCCTCACCGCAAGCCTTCAGGACAGGTACGGGAACAGAGGGGAAGGGGCGCAGCGCTTTCCCTCTGTTCCCGGGGCTTGCGTGGGAGGAGGGTTTTCCTCCCCACCGCCAACATTCAGAACAGCATTCTGAATGTTGGCGGTGGGAAGGAAAACCCTCCTCCCACCCCAAGTCTTCAGGAAAGCCATCCGATGCCGGGCGGCGGGAGAAGGCTTTCCCCCTCCCCCTCCCGGCATCGGAGCTTCGTCCCGATGCCACGCGGCGGGAGGAGACGTTCCCCCTCCGCCGCCCGGCATCGGGGCTTCGTCCCGATGCCGCGCGGCGGCGGGAGACGTTCCCCCTCCGCCGCCCGGCATCGGGGCTTCGTCCCGATGCCGCGCGGCGGCGGGAGGCTTTCCCCCTCCGCCGCCCGGCATCGGAGCTTCGTTCCGAAGCCGGCGGCGGGAGGAGGTCCGAGGACAGTGGGGAAGACGCGCTGCGCTTCCCCGCTGTCCCTGAGATTTCCCTATGGGCTGTCGTCTTGCGAAGCAAGCGCATAGGGAAATTCGTTTTGCGAAGCGCCTCCAAAACGGAAAACCCTTTCGTCTAGCGGGTTTTCCGTCTTGCGAGGCGTTCGTCTTGCGGGGTACCACTGTATTATTATTATTATTTCCCACCTGATCAGCACACCTACACTCACCAGGTTAAGCTTTATGTTTGCCACGTGAAAAGCACTCCAGCTCTGCCAGTTCAGAACTTTTAAGTGGTGTCAGTGGGGAAAGAAGAGCCCTGCGTTCTTCCCTTTCACAATTTATCTCCTGCCCTCTTTCCACCATTTGTCTAATCTTCCCTTACTGTTAGGAGGGAGGGAGGAGAGAAGATTAGATGCCACGAATAGTGATAACAGGAGATAAACAACTGAAGGATAGAGCTTTAGCTGGCAGTTCCCCTTTACCTATCGGTGTGTCAACCTCCTTTAGTTTTCTGTGTCTCGAGAGGGAACCTTCAAAGGTAGAGCCAGACTGTTTCTCATGCTGTAAAAGTAATGTATAGTCTGATTCCCACAGTTGAAGAGTTGCCACCAAGAAGGTTTCTCTGTATGTTACATGGATAGTATCGACAAAAGGGATTATTCCTGTCGGGCTTAGAGATAGCAAAGGAGCAAAAAATCTGTAAGGTATCTAGAAACATTTACAGCCTGGTCCCATATATTTTTTGCCTATTAGCACCATCGTTATTATTACCATTCAAATAATAATCAGTCTCAAGGCAACTTAAAGGCATTTAAAACATACAAGCTCCAAACTTCCTCCTTCAGACTGAACCCATTAAGAGCAGGTTGGACACCGCTGATCCAGGAAGTGATCTCACCACAACAAAGGAAGCAGTGCAAAGTGTTTCAGGTTGTCGTCTGTTTGCTGAGAAAATCACATCCAGAATATGCCCTGCTGTACGCTGGTTTGAAGGCATTTGGGGACAAGCTCATGGTTTTCATGGTACCCATGAAGTCATGGGGGCTAGTCCAGGTAAGGCAGCCTTGATGTGAATGTTGACACCCCCAAAGAAAAACAGCTAATAGCTGGGAGCTCTTCAACACTATGTTTGAGAACCCCTCCGTCAGCTCACATAGGGAGTAACCTGAGCAGCGTAGGGTGGGGTTGGTACACCAGCAGAATCCCCCATCTTTCCTGTTGGCCCTGAACTAGATGTAGACATTCTGGATTATCAACAGACAGGGAGCCTGGAAAGGGAGAGAGATGGTATTCCAATAGATCTCAGCAAAACCCTCAAAAAGCCTGGCTCTCAAGTCTATTGGTTCTGAACCAAATATCCAGGTGGATTTAGCAGGAAGAGGCGAGCTCAGCCTTACTCACCCACCTAGGTCTCAGTCAGCCCACATCCACTATTTAATTTTGGTTAAAGTGGATCTCATTGTATACCAATGAAGCATTCATAAACAACAACCAAGAGACTTGAGGACTGACTAATAGGACAGCCACTAGGCTTGGTGAGATGAAGATCAGACCACTGTTTGTTCCTTGATCCCCTTACCTGGCCTACCATCCTCTCACTACCAGTGACTACATGGTTTGGGGCCCCCACAAAGCCACTTCCGAACCTGGTGAGGAGGTGGGGTTGCGGGCTTCACACCCACCCTAAGTGCGCGGGGGCTGGTTCCAGCCCCCGCGAGACCAAGGGAAACCCGGTTGCATCGCCCTCCCAGACAGCCAATCAGGTGTCTGGGGGGGCGTGGCCCGCCCTATTTAGGGCCGGTGTGGCCAGAGCTTGCCCTCTTTTTGCCGCGCCAGCCATCACGTTTTGTCCCACCCTCCCTCCGTTTAGGTAGGCTCCTGACTTTGCTATAGACTTCGGTCGGTCGCCGCAAGGGGCCTGGTAGGAATTTTTCCCTATTGGCAATTTCAGCCAATCGGTTTTTCGCCTACCTCGTAGCAACTCGTCACAACTCCTCGGTATTGGCGGTTAGGCATTGGTAAGGAAGGGTTAAGAGGATGTGGGGGGGAGGAAATGCCATCACCTCCCCCCAAAAGCTAAGGGTAGTCCGATAAAGGATTCCGGGGTTGCGTGGCCCTGTCCGAAGCCTATGGAGGTGTGGGCTTAAGGCACGCCCCCGAGCGGTGACCCGGGGGAGCTCCTAGTTGATGTGCCTCAGCAGGACTCCCCCTTATGGTGTTAACCAATGCTGGTCTTCATGCAATCGGGCTGGAGCCGGCTAGTCGATAGGACCAATGCCTAAGCCAATACCTCTCATTCCTGAAATCAAGAAAGTTGTGGCCTAATTCGCCCATTAACCTTAATACTTGGTGTCCTGTGTCTTTATTTCTCCCTGGTGGGGGGCGGGAGCTCGCCACGCAACTCCCCCCCCCCCATTGAGTCCCATATCCTCCTTCCAGGCATAAGACAAAGCCCCTTCAAAACCAGCGGAGGAAGAGACCACTGAAGCTCACCTCCAGTAATTGTCACCAGAACACTACACCATAAATATTCAACCCCAGCAACAATGTTAGAAGGGGGACCCATGGCCTTACATCACCCCCCCCCTTCTTTGGTGTCACTGCTGCTGAAGGCACTGCCACTTGTGTTGAGACTGGCAGATAAAAGCCTACTCCCAGAATTAGGGCTCGGTTGGCTCATGTTGTCAGCCAGCCTGGAGGCAGCCTCTGGCTAGTGATGTCAACAGCAAAGTCCTAGGCACAGCAAAGGGAACAGCATGGCAGCAAGTGCAGAATGGGGCCAAGGTGGAACAAATGGTCCACATGCTCCGTAGGCCATCCCAGCTGTTGCATTTGCTACTTCTGGGACACAAATCCCACCAAGTTCAGTGGCACTTGTTCCCTTGGGAGTTTACATGGGATTCCGGTCTTAGGCACTGGAGGTTAAAACGCAACATCTGGAGTGATTGCCCGAAACCAAAAAGGAATCATTTGCAAATCCAGGAACGCTCTTGCTGACGTGTTCCTGGCAACCCACCAGCATCAGAAGACAGGCTGTCACAATTTCTCTCTGGCTGTTTTCAACTACATGCATAGCTAACATTTGCAAAAAGATTCTGTTTGTCTGATAATGTCCCCCGCTTCTTTCAGATTCCCTTATTATTCAAAGATGCCGTTCCTCTCTTGATTCGATAGAGCTTGGCAGTGCACGTTTGTGAGTTGATGTTGTTTGTTTTAATGGCCTGGAGAATGCAAAAGTTCTGTCTCTGGAATGACACCCCGTTGCATTAGGATTGCTTGTGCTTCTAGTTCCATGAGAAATGGGTATTGAATCTTGTGGTCTGCACTGGAAGAATGGCCTTTGTTGCACGGGTGCTGGCAATATAACTGTGTCTTGTGCGCTGTTTGGAGTCTTCTGCTTTCCTGTACGTGGCATAAGGCTGGTGTGCTTAAGGGAGATTGTTCATAGTGGGGGAGTATACATGGCAATAAAGAGCTTTTGCCAGTGATTAAAGCCAGCGAAGCAAAGCTGAGAAACACAAAAGCTGTTTACTGTTAAATACATCTCAGCATTACCCAAGAAGCCTTGCTTGCCAAATCACAAGATTAAGCTTAAATAAAGGAGGCAGAGTGGCTGGTGTCTCCAAAAACGTGAAGGTGCTTCAAGTCTAGCGATGGGCAAATCTGTCCATTTCCGTTCCTCCTCTTTTCCATCTGAAGGTCAATTCTCTGCATTTCCACATCAGTTTGCAAATATCTTTTTTTAAAAGCTGCCATGATCCATCAGCGCGTCAGTGTGAATTTATCCGAGCACACACATTTGTGTGTGGAGATTTGCCGAATATGTGCTGTGAAAAAAAATGGGTTGTATTTAGGTCTAGTTTGGATGCTATGGGCTTAACTTATTAAAACTTGCTGGGTCTGGAGATCAACTTGAAATCTGGTTAAATCGTTGAGAAAGATGCAGATTGCACTTAGGCTGTGTTTGCTGTTGAGAGAAGGGGGTGGGGGAGACTATTTAGCTTCCCTGTGTTTGGGAGTCATGCAGCCAGAGGGTAAATTGGGGAACCAGGTAAATGGATGAACGGATCAAGGCGTGTCTCAGGATACAGATAAAGAAACACATGCCAGCTGAAGGGTGCAAGATATGGCAAATCAGGCATATGTCTTAGCTCTCAGGACTGTGTCTAGCTAAGGAAAACTAGATTGCATTTAACCTACATTTATTTGGCTGTGTTTTTGCTCCAGTTGAGAAGAATGCTTTATGTGCATGTAACCATTCCGATGCTGCTGTTGTTTCCCCCTAAGAGCTTTTTCTTCATCCTTTTAGTAAACTTTTAATCTTGTTTTATAAAACTTTTGTGGTCTCCTTTAACGTACCACCCCAGGTCTAAAGTGCCAAGTTCTATACTACCTTGAGGACACACAGAAGAAGTTTTTGGCTGATGGAAAACAGCCAGGAGTAAATAATACTTTTACCAGGTGGCAGAGAGAGAGACTGCTTTGGCTCACTTCTTCATCATGGTATGTGCCCTGGGGTGCCTTGACCATAGCTGTCAACTTTCAGATTTGAAAATAAGGGATCAGCAGCCTCAAAAATAAGAGATCAGCAGCCTCACCTGTCCCGGGGACAGTCTACGGGATATCTAACAATCCGGGATAGCAGTGGGAAACGGCGCTGGAATAAGAGAATTTCCCGCAAAAAAAAAAAGGGAAGGTTGACAGCTATGGCCTTGACAGGCACACTGTTTCAAAGCAGATTTTCCACAATGTACTGCATTTTCCGTTTGTCATTTTCCCCAAATATATGCATTTGTATGCACACTTTACCTTAGAATATACATTTTTGCACACATTGCATGGCCGCTGCGAAATTCAGAGAAGTGTAAATTGTGAAGATGTCTGTATTTTGGTTTGCATATTGTTCTGGGAAGTGCAAAATAAATGTGAACTGAATTGCAATTTCTCCCCCCATTCCTATTCAGGTCCCACTCATCCTACTATCCCTACCTTCTCCACCTATATAATCCATTCCTATCAGATTCAATGGGATGATCCAGTTGACATTGTGCAGTTGGACTTTCAAAAAGCTTTAAGATATTCTCAACAGAAGTGGGAAGAACCTCAGGCCTGGGGGCCAAATGCAGGCCTCTATCAGGCCCTCAGAATTCTCCTCAGGTCATGTTCTTCATACCCTTCTTGAGACTTCTGGCCTAGCTGGAATGTGTCCTTGAACTCTGATAGTGCCTCTTGCTTGCCTGCATAGAGGATATTATTATTATTATTATTATTATTATTATTATTATTATTATTATTTGAATTTACATACCACCCTATACCCAAAGGTCTCAGAGCTGTTCACAGAACAAAAATAGGGGTGTGCAAGCGTACGTAGAAATTAACCTAGCATTTAAGATAACACTCATTGCCTCACAAACTTTTTCCTCTGATGCTGCTCACCCCTGGCGCATGACCCACAGAAGGTTGCCCAGAAAGGGGTGCAGTTGTTTGGCCAAAACAGGTAATGTCAAATTTGCAGTGAGCACCTGCTGAACTTTTTCTTTTCTTTTAAACAAACCTTTATTGCTTTTTAAATAAATACAGATACAATAGCCGTGCTCCATCCCACACGTTCAATGAGAGGCCGCCCTTTCCTACCTTTGTCCTTGAAGGAGGTAAGGAAAATAGATAATCCGTTTACTTAGATCAGTACTGTTGGTGTGGAGAACATGGAGCAAAACACTGGCCCCTGATCTTTTAATGTCAGTGCTGAGCACCGGGGAAGAGAGGTTTTCACCAGGACCACAATACACAGGGTTGGGAGGTTTAACCTTTCCATCTCCAGCCGTGACCCTCCCCAAAACCATTCCCCAGTGTGACAATTCCTGTCAGGGACCGTGTTGAGGAGGGCTGCACTGAGGAGAATTGGTGGGAGACTGCCCCTCCCCCTCCCCCTGCTCCGGATCCTGAATCTTCCCAGGAGCAAGAGGACAGTATAGATTTGGAACAGTGGCTTGAAGAAGAAGAAGAAGAAGAAGAAGAAGAAGAAGAAGAAGAAGAAGAAGAGTAGTAGTTTGGATCTGATATCCCACTTTATCACTACCTGAAGGAGTCTCAAAGCAGCTAACATTCTCCTTTCCCTTCCTCTCCCACAACAAACACTCTGTGATGTGAGTGGGACTGAGAGACTTCAGAGAAGCGTGACTGGCCCAAGGTCACCCAGCAGCTACATGTGGAGGAGCGGAGACGCGAACCCGGCTCCCCAGATTACGAATCTACCGCTCTTAACCACTGCACCACACTGGCTCTCTTGCAGAGGAACATAGTTCAGAAGGCAGAAGCTGGGAAGTACTGGATGGGGAACAGCTAGGAGGAGGAGAACTAGGAGAGAGTGTGTTAACAGTCTCACTGTCGCTTGAAAGTGTTCATCTGCTCAGCCTAAGGTCAAGAAGAGCAGATAAGGTGGCAGCAGAGAAAGCACAGTGGTTGCAAGATCAGGTTACCTAGTGACATGGGTGACTAAGAATGAAGTGGGTGAAACCCTTAATTGGGAGCACCTTCATTTCTAGAAATGGATTCTTTGTTCTCTCGCTGTGATCATTAAAGTTTCCAACTGGTAAGAAGACTTATTTTCCTTTGTTCTGCTTATCTACTGCCAAAGTGGGGAGGAAGCTGATTCTCTGAAGCCTGACAATTACCCTTAGAGAAAAAAGAAAAGAAAATTTGCCATCCTTCCTCACTTGCTGCAGTCCTAATGATAACCCCTACTCACTCTCAGTTTTGAAGGCCAGTGCTTCATACTACACATTTGATATAATGTGTAGTCCGGCCCACAGACTTCATGGAATCAAGTGTTGTTGTTTTTTTTTTGTTTTTAATGGAGCGGGTGTCTCATATATCAAAGAAACTTTCCAGTGTAATTGCTCTGGATGAAAGGGATAGGAATCCCTTGTTCAAATTGATGCAGGGGCTCCTTGCAGCTGTCGTTTCAGCCGTTATTTCCTTTGTCTCACGCTTGCCGTTCTTCTCCTATGAAGAGTTATTTCCATGCCTCGTGCTATTCCTTATAGCATCTCCTTTTCTATTCCACTTCAAAGGGTCTGTCTAAAGGAGGATACTGAGGCTTGAAGGAGAATCAGAGTATAAGACGAATAATCTGGAGGTGTTGGAGCTGCTGCTGCTGCTGCTGCTGATAATAATAATAATAATAATAATAATAATAATAATAATAATAATATACCCCACCCATCTGGCTGGGCTTCCCCAGCCACTCTGGGCAGCTTCCAACAAAATATTAAAATACAGCAATGCATCAAACATTAAAAGCTTCCCTAAATAGGGAATGTCCGAAGAAAAGCAGGACATTCCGGGATTGGATCAGAAACCGGGACGGCTTCTGTAAATCCAGGACTGTCTATGGAAAAAGGGACACTTGGAGGGCCTGAAGTTGTTGTGAGTGCCAAACAGAAGCTTTGACTTGCCATGGTGTTTCTTATTTGATTCCTCCCCACAGATAGATAGCTATCAGTATGGGTAGCTGTTACCGTAAGAGAAGAACTATCCATCTTGTATGACCATCTGCTTTTGGAGAGGATAAGAGCTGCTTCAGATGTTACTTTTCTGATGCTTCCATTTTTAATTGGCCGTCTACGAAAATTGAAATAGAGATGAATTTGCTAATCTGGATGTTCATATGTATGCTCCATAAATGCAACAGCATACACAATAACACAGAACTTAGACTTCGGCATATGCATCCAAACCTCTTATGCAGGGGCTGTCATCATTTATACAACCGTCCTAAATTCACGACACACGCAAACACCTGGAATCAACAGAACTTAAAAGTGCTTTTATTTTGGCTATTTTCTACTGTTAGGTTCTTCTGCACCTCTAACCCCCCCCCCCCAAAAAAAATGTGCAGTTGTGAATCCTGTTATCTGGCTCACCCCATGAAAATAGTTGGCAGGATACATGCTGGATGTTGCCAGGATATAGGTGTCAGGCATTTCCCCCCAATCATAGCGTATGGCATTTCTAAACTACAAGCAGTGACACTCAGTGGTACCTCTGGTTGCAAATGGGATCCGTTCCAGAGCCCCGTTCGCAACCTGAAAGGAACGCAACTGGCGTCTGCGCACGCGCGGGTCACAATTCGCCACTTCTGCGCATGTGCGTGACGTCATTTTCATTTTCTGCGTCTACGCATGCGCGAGCAGAGAAACCCGGAAGTTACCCTTTCTGGTACTTCCGGGTCGCCGTAGGACGCAACCTGAAAACGTGCAAACATAACATGAGGTATGACTGTATATTCCCCCCCAAAATGGGTAAAAAATATAATTCCTTCTAAACATAAAGCTTCTCCTAATAGTTACATGCAGGGAAGGGATAGAGTATACAGAGGTTCTAATTCAGAATGCGGCAGCTAGACTGGTGACTGGGAGTGGCCGCCGGGACCACATAGCACCGGTTCTGAGAGATCTTCATTGGCTCCCAGTACGTTTCCGAGCACAATTCAAAGTGTTGGTGCTGACCTTTAAAGCCCTAAACGGCCTCAGTCCTGTATACCTGAAGGAGCGTCTCCACCCCCATCGTTCAGCCCAGACACTGAGATCCAGCACCGAGGGCCTTCTGGCGGTTCCCTCATTGCGAGAAGTGAGGCTACAGAGAACCAGACAGAGGGCCTTCTCGGTAGTGGCGCCCGCCCTGTGGAACGCCCTCCCATCAGATGTCAAAGAGATAAATAATTACCTGACATTCAGAAGACATCTTAAGGCAGCCCTGTTCAGGGAAGTTTTTAATATGTAACGCTGTACTGTTTTTAACACTGATTGGGAGCCGCCCAGAGTGGCTGGGGAAACTCAGCCAGATGGGTGGGGTATAAATAATAATAAATTATTATTATTATTATTATTATTATTATTATTATTATTATTATTATTATTATCACTGGAGAGCATAGTTCATCTCCCTGTTTCCTGTATAGAAACTTCGCCAGGTATGCACAGCTTGTGATGTTCTGCATGCAGAACAGAATAAAATTGGTCACAGCCGGGGCTTTTTTCCAGCTGGAACGTGCCAGAACTCAGTTCTGGCACCTCTCAGGTGGGCGCCATTGCCGTTATTAAGAGAACAAGGGAGGCATTCATGGGGAGTTCTGGCCCCTCTTTTTCTAGAAAAATAGCACTGGTCACAGCACTAAAGCACCAGTGTTTCATAGTTGTAGGAGTGTCGTTGTCTCCTCCTGTAGAATCATAGAATCATAGAGTTGGAAGAGACCACAAGGACCATTGAGTCCAACCCCCTGCCAAGCAGGAAACACCATCAGAACACTCCTGACATATGGTTGTCAAGCCTCTGCTTAAAGACCTCCAAAGGAGGAGACTCCACCACACTCCTTGGCAGCAAATTCCACTGTCAAACAGCTCTTACTGTCAGGAAGTTCTTCCTAATGTTTAGGTGGAATCTTCTTTCTTGTAGTTTGGATCCATTGCTCCGTGTCCGCTTCTCTGGAGCAGCAGAAAACAACCTTTCTCCCTCCTCTATGTGACATCCTTTTATATATTTGAACATGGCTATCATATCACCCCTTAACCTCCTCTTCTCCAGGCTAAACATGCCCAGCTCCCTTAGCCGTTCCTCATAAGGCATCGTTTCCAGGCCTTTGACCATTTTGGTTGCCCTCCTCTGGACACGTTCCAGTTTGTCAGTGTCCTTCTTGAACTGTGGTGCCCAGAACTGGACACAGTACTCCAGGTGAGGTCTGACCAGAGCAGAATACAGTGGCACTATTACTTCCCTTGATCTAGATGCTATACTCCTATTGATGCAGCCCAGAATTGCATTGGCTTTTTTAGCTGTATGTAGGACTGGTATCACAAAAATGGTGCCTGCAGGTTAGAATCATAGAACTGTAGCGTTGGAAGGGACCACAGGGGTAAATTCGTCCAGCCACTTGCAATGCAGGAATGTTTTGCCCCATGTGGGGCTCGAGCCCGCGGCTTTGTGATGATGTCATACTCCACCAGCCGAGCTATCCCAGAGTAATGGCACCTACATTGACCTCCCCCAGTGTCAGTGAGGCCCCTGTGCTGATCCCACCTTTGGTTACCCCTCCCATTGGAAATTTGAAGGGAGAAGTTGCAGTCTTGAAAAGTGTGTAGACCATATATAGCCAACACTTTAGTACGCAATGCTGGCATTATGTGCTTTTGTGTGCATTTCCCTCCCTTCTTTCCACCGGCTTTGATTGACACTTGTAGAGAACCCAACAAGACGGTGAAGTGATTTTGGCTTGGCTTTGTTGTTGTTTTTTTAGTTGACGTTAAATAGCTGTGACACTGCTGAGGTGCTTGTCTTTGTTGTTATTCTTGGCACCACTAATGGCTGCTCTGGGAGTACGGCATGCACCGAGAAGGTGTCTTTAATTGTTGATGCCGTTCAAAGGATATTACCACTCCTGACAGATTTGCTGATGCACCGTTTATTCCAGTAGCCTTTCGGGCGGTTTGTTCTCCCTCTTTAGCTCCTTGTGGTTCTGTTTCTTGAACTTACTCTCTGCACAGAACCTGCACAGAGTTGTGCCGAGACACTTTAGGTCAAACAGACAGAGGGGTTCCTCAGCTGAATGGACAACAATGAATTTTGGTATAGGAAGATAAATTTCATTCTTGAGTAACTAGATCAGGGGAGGGGTACCTGTCAGAAACCTTTCACACTTTTATCAAACTTGTGGCAGGAAGCAGAACTGTGTCAGTTAGCAATACAGTGGTACCTCGGGTTACATACGCTTCAGGTTACAGACTCCGCTAACCCAAAAATAGTGCTTCAGGTTAAGAACTTTGCTTCAGGATGAGAACAGAAATCATGCTCCGGCGGCGCGGCGGCAGCAGGAGGCCCCATTAGCTAAAGTGGTGCTTCAGGTTAAGAACAGTTTCAGGTTAAGAACAGACCTCCGGAACGAATTATGTACTTAACCCGAGGTACCACTGTACCTTTCGTATTGGGGTGTGGCCAGTCAGTATTCATTGAATATGTGGAGGGTTTCTTGCAATGGTGTGTGTGTGTGTGTGTGTGTGTGTGTGTGTGCATGAGCAAGATTAATGTGATCTATAATTCCTTTTGGGAAAGGTTATAGAGTTTAGTGAATCATCTAGGTCTGCCTGATGCTGCCATATTATTAAAACTAAATGGTTGTGGCAGGATAAACGTTATACCACTGGGTGCTTCCCATAATCCACTAGAGAGAGGAACACTTGAATAAAATGCACCTCTCATAACTAATAGGAGGGGCAAAGTACTATAAATCTGTTGCAATGATGATTACTGGTCAGGGAGTGTATTGTAATCCTGGGTGTGTATTGTAAAACGTGCACATTTATTTGGGAATAAACCCCACTGAATTTGGGAGGCAAAGAATTGTGCTGCACTATAGTTCAAATGTCACCTTGGCCACTAGCTGGTCTTTGGAAAACTGTCTTTCATCCGTAGCAATAGGGGGGACGACGGTAGCCTCCAAGATTGTTTATTGAGCTATTACATACAAAGTAGTTTGCATACACATAACAAAGCACCTTTTAAACACAAACTATATTTTTACATTTGTTTTGCGGTAGAATTTATCTGATTAAAGTTGCCTCTTGCTCCTTATGGAATGTTAAAAGATTTTAAAAGTTATTGTGTGTGTGTGTTCTCTCTTCTTCAGATGTTGGGTTTTTAATGGCTAGAGTACTAGAGTCAGTGGCTCACTTGCCACAGAAAATCACTCCTGTGGGTCTTTGCTGATTCTGTACCTAACAGGAAATGGCAAAGTTCCCGTTGATTATAATGAGCGGGAGTGATATTAAAACTGTAATTACTGCTTTATTTTACTCTTGTAGGCTATCCCCGTTGGCTTACCTTAGATTCGTTTTCCCCGAACTTAAATGAAAATGAGGTTCTTGTATTATTCTGTCTCTCCCCGCTGCCACCACCACTTTGTACTGGTGAGCAATTTGGTAGGGAAACTGTGCTTGCTGTCGCAAGGCAACACAGTGGAAACATAATTTTTCAGAACTCTCTTTAATCATTAGGTAAATGTTCCAGCAATCAGCTATGCTAATAAACAGCTCCCCATTAATACTTATTCAGGAGAGCCAATGTAGGTATAAAGGAATTCATAAATAAATTTGAAAGTTAACAGCTTTAATCAGCTACACCTACATCCTAATATTATCATCACGGGGACAATCACCCAGTGGGTCAAGTAAAGAGCACAGCAAAGGATAGAAGGGGGGAAAGCAAGGGAAGAAGTCAAACGCCACCAACCACAAGTTCCTTAGTGCCAAATAAAATGTGTAGAAAATGTACATGGAACAGCCGGACTGGACTGCTTTAAGACTGCTGCTGGTGGTCTATTTCTTTTTTTCCTGCGCATGGAATCATAGCATCATAGAACTCTAGAATTGGAAGGTACCCCAAAGGTCATCCAGTCCAATCCCCAGCAATGTAGGAAATCTCAACCTGTGGTTCCCCTATCCAATTTGAAACTAGACCCTGCTTAATTTTGTGAATGTGCTAACAGTTTATTGCTGCACCACCGGGAGTCCAGAAAGCTTGTGGGTCAGGAAAAGGCTTTTAGCTTAGTCTTCTTCTTCCTTCAAGGAACCAGTCATATATGATGCCCCACCTGCTGTTTGAAGGGGTGCAATCCAACAAGAAGTGTTGTACACATACCGTCATGCTGTTCCAGTGGATTTGGGTTGGCCCTTAGATGTCTACAAGAACTTCATTGGCCTATCAACAGCTGGAGCTTTTATATATCCGAAAAGCAGGGTGAGTGATTGCGAAGTGCCACAGCATTGGTGCCAAGCAGTCCTATCCCCGTTCATGCAAAATTGTTGGTGAGCTTCTTGCGTCTCAGTCTTAATGGATGGTTGTGAATAGCTGTGCCATTATGCACCCAGCCACTAGCCGATTAGGTGCCGAAATCAGTTGTTAGTGGTGGAGCAGTGCAAAAGGATACTGATGATCAGCCAGAAGGGAAATAATGGCAACACGGCTAAAATGCATTATGCCTAATGGGGCAGTGTGAAATGTAAAGGAAGTCCCCTTTCTCTGAGCACCTTCTGGAGTTCAGCCATCATTTCGTCAGTCATGGAAACAGTCGCCAGCCTTTGCATAATGGCTCACTATCATTACAGAACGTGGAACATATGTTATGCCATAAACACAGGAGAACAAATTCCCAGACCAGCCAAGGAATCCAGCTCAAAATATTTCATAGCAAGTATATACAACATGTAAAACTGTGCCAGCCCTTCTCTTCTGTTCTAGGCAAATCCATCCATTGGCAATCCCAAGAGTGATCCAGTTACAGTAAAAGGGAAGAAAGTGTGTGAACTTTACAACTGCAATATTGGTAGTAGAGTACTTGTGGTGTAACCATCCCAATGTCTGAGGATCTCCTACCTCGCTTTTCTCTTGTTGGAGGACAATAGCATCCATTTGGAGCTGTTTTTCTGCGTTATCCCGCATGGTGGCTGTAATAGTTTTGAAAAAACACTTTGCTGAAAGAGGCTGAGGCATCAGCTTCTTAGTGCAGTTGGCAAACAGGTTGCTTTTTCATAGGCTCCTGGAAAGCAGGGTTCCTTGGCTTTTAAAAGGTAGCAGAAGTGGTGAATTTCTAAACAAGGAGTGTTGTCACACTGACCTGAAAGCCTGATGTTCTAACCCAGAGGTCTGTGGTTACTCAAGGATGGTTCATGAATAAGACAACCCCCCCCCCCTTAGGATCGCTTCAAAAACTATAGGGCCACCAGCAGGCTTCTGTCTGAGAAAGGTTTACATGGAGTTGCCAGTAATGTGAAACTGTCTCATAGGGTGGGTGGGTACGTAGGTGGATGATAGATAGAGATAGATAGATAGATAGATAGATGTCAGATAGATAGATAGATTATATAGATTTATATGCATCTAAACCACTGAGCCTAGGGCTTGCCGATCGGAAGGTCGGCGGTTCGAATCCCCGCGACAGGGTGAGCTCCTGTTGCTCAGTCCCAGCTCCTGCCAACATAGCAGTTCAAAAGCATGTCAAAATGCAAGTAGATAAATAGGTACTGCTCCAGCAGGAAGGTAAACGGTGTTTCTGTGCACTGCTCTGGTTTCACCAGAAGCGGCTCAGTCATGCTGGCCACATTACCTGGAAAAGCTGTCTTCAGACAAACATTGGCTCCCTCGGCCAGTAAAGCGAGATGAGCACTAAAACCCCAGAGTTGTTCGCGACTGGACTTAACTGTCAGGGGTCCTTTACCTTTACCTTTTACCTTTTACCTCCTTCCCCATGATAGTGGTGATTTATTTTATTTTATTTTTGCCATCAGGATTATGGGAATTAGGGTGACTCCATATTGATGTCCTACATGGAGGGCCCAATTCACACAAACAATGTATCTGTATGAACCTAGCCTGGTGGTGGCTCCATTCTCTGTTGGGGTAAGAGTGTTGGGTCCAGCTGATGCATTAACCAATTTTCATTAGTGAGGGGAAAACGTTCCCCATATGTTCCAAATAAGAATGGGTGAATCTGCCAGGTTCAGTATTCTAGTTTCCCCATCTTAAATTCATTTATCTGTATTTCCAGTTCAATTTGTGATAAAAAAGAAATTGTGATTTATATATACCATATTTTTCACCCTTTTTCACCTCCAAAAATGAAGGGGAAATGTGTGTGCATCCTATGGGGCGAATGCAGGCTCCTTGGCTTCAGCGATAGCAACGCAAAGCCTCCGAAGCCTGCGCTCCGGAGGCTTCGCGTTGCTTTTGCTGAAGCCAGGAGAGTCTGCTCTTTGAGGCTGGCGGCGGGGGGAAGCAGTGCTTCCCCCCACCGCCAGCCCCACAAGCTGGGGGGGGGGGGCAGTGGGAAGGCACGTGATGCCTTAGCACTGCTCCCTGACCCGACTTGGAGGGTGGCAGTGGGGGAATTCCCCTACCTCGTAGAAAAGCCCGCAGGAGCCGCGCACCCTTTAAAGAGCGCACCACTATTGGGGGCTTTTCCCCAAGGAGGGACAAGGGACTGACTGGCCATTTCAGTCCCTTCTCCCTCCTGGTCAAAAAGCCCGCAGGAATCGCGCGCGGCTCCTGTGGGCTTGTGCGGGAGGTGGGGGAATTCCGCCACCTCCTGCAAAAGCAGGGAGAAGGTCTTGGAGTAGCGCACAGGCTGCGTGCAGCCTGTCCGCTGCTCCCAGAGCTGTGGGGCGGGGGGGAGAATCATATTTTTTTCCTTGATTCCCCCCCCCTGAAAACTAGGTGCGCCCTATGGGCCGGTGCGCCCTATACGGCGAAAAATACGGTATTTTTTTAAAAAGAACGGTCCTCGTGAAAATTCATTCGCATTTTAATGCAAATTTATCCCAGTACACACATTTTTCTATGCAGTTTTGTCTAAAGCACACATTTTTATGAAGGTCTTTTTCCTAATGCAGTGCATTTCTGTATGTTACCTTCACAGGTATGTTCATTTTTACCCTATTATATGCATTTTTGGACTGAAGAGGATGGGTGTGTTACTGTTTGCATATTGTTCTGGAAAATGTCAGTTAAATGCAAACTGAATCAAATTTCTCCATGTCCCTAGTTCTAATGAACCCTTGCTTATCATTGCTGATTCGGGATCCAGAACCTTTGGTTAGAGACAGTGCTATTTTCCCAGAAAAGAGGTGCCAGAAGAGGTACGTGCCATGCACCTTCCTTGTTCTCTTATACAGTGGTACCTCGGGTTACATACGCTTCAGATTACATACGCTTCAGGTTACAGACTCTGCTAACCCAGAAATATTACCTTGAGTTAAGAACTTTGCTTCAGGATGAGAACAGAAATCGTGCTCCGGCGGCACGGCGACAGCAAGAGGCCCCATTAGCTAAAGTGGTGCTTCAGGTTAAGATCAGTTTCAGGTTAAGAACAGACCTCCGGAACGAATTAAGTACTTAACCTGAGGTACCACTGTAATAGGGACTGAGGTGGCACTGTGGAGGGATGCGGGTGGCGCTGTGGGTTAAACCACAGAGCCTAGGACTTGCCGATCAGAAGGTTGGCAGTTCGAATCCCTGCGACGGGGTGAGCTCCCATTGCTCGGTCCCTGCTCCTGCCCACCTAGCAGTTCGAAAGCACATCAAAGTGCAAGTAGATAAATAGGTACCGCTCCGGCGGGAAGGTAAACGGCGTTTCCGTGCGCTGCTCTGGTTTGCCAGAAGCAGCTTGGTCATGCTGGCCACATGACCCGGAAGCTGTACGCTGGCTCCCTCGGCCAATAAAGCGAGATGAGCGCCGCAACCCCAGAATTGATCATGACTGGACCTAATGATCAGGGGTCCCTTTACCTTTACCTTACCACTGTAATGGCAATGGCGCCCACCTGAGACATGCCGGAACTGAGTTCCAGTGCGTTCCTGCTGAAAGAAAAAAAAAGCCCTGGATGGAGACCAGAGGAAACCTGGTTTCAGTTCAGGTTCATGTTGAAGAAAGATTTATTTATTTTTACATTCTGCTCAGTGGTCATTGCTCTAACGTGCCACAAAGCCTAACCACAGGATCAGACTACTTGGACGTAAGGGATTATTTAAGAGTGGCTGAAATTGTTCACAATCACGGTGGGATGTATTTTTATCGGGCAGCTTGGACCTTTGAATTCTCCTTGTTACCAAGGCCAAAGTTTAATGGCAGCAAAGCCATATGGTAACTGACGCTGGGTTTTGTGGACGTTACTAATTGTCCACACACCACGGTACCTGCCAAATAACGTAATTTGGGCATCAGGAGGAGGGGGGAATTAATAGAGATTCTAGTGCTTTCTATATAAACCTTCAAATTCCCATTTCATTAAAAAAAAATTCCCCCTCTGCAGCTGGTAGCAGAGATTAGGATGTTTTGCCATCTGTGCAGATTAATGTTGACTAAAAGAGAGTGAGTGCAACAGATGAGAGCTAGCTTTTGAGATTTTTTTGGGGGGGGGCAGGATAGAAACACATCCAAAACACAAAATATCTTCCCCTGCCTTCTGCATCTTACACCTGTTCCGTTTAATCACATCAGTGAGCGTGTTGTTGTTGTTTAAGGCACAGGCTTCATCCAGATACATATTATTACATTTAAAAGATCTTTCCAGCCCATCAGTCTTTGTGGCTTGCGACAGAATTAACAACGGGGGTTCTGTTTGTGAGGTGGCTAAACTTACTTTCGGTTTCCGGTCGTCTGTGCATGCCTCTCCTGTCAAAGTTTCTTCGCTCCATCATGCTGTCGATCTGCGATACTGGGAGGAGAGAGTGGCAGGTGTAACCACATACCAGGAAATGCCAGTCTTCTGGTTCGCTTCTCCTTGATTAGCCTTTCATAACCATTCCAAGGGAGGCACAGCATCCTTGTGTATTGAAATTAATTTTTTAATCAAACCCATGTCTCCGCAATGTCCTACCGTGTCGCAATTATCAAATTACATTAGGCTCGTGTGCGGCGGGGAACAAAGGGAATACGGCGTGGCATTCTGGGCACGAAACACACACGCACCCAAAAAAAGGAAGCAAATTGTTGGCAGTGACTGCAGTGGCTGGGATTCAGCACTAGAATTAATGGGTTTTTCCAAGCCTGCCAGGAAATGTGATCATAATTTTGATTGTTTATTGGGGGGCCGCTAAAAAAGAAGAAGGTCGTGTCCAGAGTGACCTTGAGCCTTGGGATTATGCTGCTGTTTAGTCTCAGAGTTAGACTGCACACAGTCATCAACACATGTGAAGTATCAGTTTGGATTTGGATTTGATATCCCGCTTTATCACTACCCAAAGGAGTCTCAAAGCAGCTAACATTCTCCTTTCCCTTCCTCCCCCACAACAAACACTCTGTGAGGTGAGTGGGGCTGAGAGACTTCAAAGAAGTGTGACTGGCCCAAGGTCACCCAGCAGCTGCATGTGGAGGAGCGGGGAATCGAACCCGGTTCACCAGATTACGAGTCCACCACTCTTAACCACTGCACCACACTGGTGTGACTCTGTGCCACTTTTCAGTGCAGATGAAGGCTGGGCCGGGCAATCCTTTACTCCAATTGTGGGGTATGGGGAGATACAGCGGTACCTTCATTTGCATACATCTTGGTTTGCATACGTTTTGGATTACAAACACGTCAAACTTGGAAGTGTGTGTTCCAGTTTGCAGCCTTTTTTGGATTACAACCCTTTTTTCTTTTGGGGGGATTACGAACAAAAAAAATTTGGAGGCCCCATTGGTGAAAGCGTGCCTTGCATTACAACCTGTTTTGGTTTACAAACGAACCTCTGGAATGGATTATGGTTGTAAACCAAGGTACCACTGTACACTGTCACTATGCAAGCAAGACTGCCCCTAAATCCTATGCATGCTCAGCCCAGGATTGACGGTGAGTCAGAAAATGCAAAAAGAAAAAACAATGGCATGAAAACAGCAGATATTCTCATAGCATCCCTGGAAACATTGCCAGTGCTACCCAATTAGAACAGGAGGACTCAGGGGAAAGAGCCTTTGTCTTTTAAGGATAAAGGTAAAGGGTAAAGGGACCCCTGACCATTAGGTCCAGTCGTGGCCGACTCTGGGGTTACGGCACTCATCTCGCTTTATTGGCCGAGGGAACTGGCGTACAGCTTCTGGGTCATGTGGCCAGCATGACTAAGCTGCTTCTGGCGAACCAGAGCAGCGCACAGAAATGCCATTTACCTTCCCGCTGGAGCAGTACCTATTTATCTACTTGCACTTTGACTTGCTTTCAAACTGCTAGGTTGGCAGGAGCTAGGACCGAGCAACAGGAGCTCACTCCATCGCGGGGATTTGAACTGCCAACTTTCTGATCAGCAAGTCCTAGGCTCTGTGGTTTAACCCACAGCGCCACCCGCGTCCCATCTTTGAAGGATACTTGGAAGTAAAGCATAATTAGCACAGGGCTGCCATCACCGTTTCTGAAACTCTGTATGTGTCTTTTAGAACCTCTAGACAGGCAGAAATTCAAGAGGTACCTCTTTCACCAAAGTGGCGGTGTTGTAGAGAGCTGGTTAAGTGGAGTGACGTATAAATCAGCAAATCCATGGTTTGAATATTGCCTTAGATATCTCGTAATTTGTGGGGGTAATAATTCTGACCTACAACATGATTGTTGTAACGATTAAAGCAAGATAGTGCTTTTAAAGCTATAAGTAGAAAACTGTGTTATTTTCAAAATGTATCAATTTACGACTGTAAATTATTAGCTAGTTCTTGCACAGAAGGTGTTGATTTTCCTAGGGTTTCGCTTTATTAGAACCACATAGAGGAGTTTGCTGCACTAAGGTCACCGTAGACATCAGGTATTGATTGAACGAAACGGGACTCTCATTTTTGTGTAGCAGCATGTGCAACTTACAAATTTGCAGTTTGTCAGTTTAAAATGAAGTTTTTGAAAGCGTGGGCTATATAACATACAGTCGTACCTTGGATCTCAAACGCCTTGGCTCCCGAACAAATCGGCACCCGAACGATCGAAACCCGGAAATGAATGTTCTGGTTTCCGAACAATTTTCAGGAGCCGAATGTCCAGCACAACTTCCGCAGCTTCTGATTGACTGCAGGATGCTCCTGCAGCCAATCAGAAGCCGTGCCTTGGTTTTCTGTTTGAGAACCAAGGTATGACTGTATAATATCACGGGGCCGGATTTAGCTAACTGGCCGCACCAAGTGACTGATGGGGGTCAGTAAATTAAATTAAATTCATGGCTTCTTACATCTGAAGCCTGTAAATTCCATTTATGACCGTTGTGTTATATTTAGCTCGGGTGGTAGTCAACTTTAAGTTTTACTCAGAGCAGACATACTGAAATTCATGGGCCTAACATAAAACAGCAAGTAGCAGAACTTTATCCTAGATTCTTAAAAAGTCGTTTGTGGACGTTTGCCCTTGTCTTCCATTTGCATGGCAATGGATGTGCAGTTCCAAAGATTATTGCAAAAAGATTCACAAGTTTCCCTCCACCTCAATTCAGTATATGAGATGGTATCTTCCAGTCTTTCTTGTTTGTTTTGATTCTATTTCCACTCATGAGTCCTCATGTTGTTTAATATTATTATTTGTCTGCTACACTGTGATATAGTAGTGAGTCAAAAAGAAGCAGCAAATTGCAAGAAAAATAATTTACACTGCAGTCTGAGTAGCATTTAACACACCCCGAGGCTGAGCAACACAGTCTTACACTATTTTAGAGGACTATCAGAAAATACACACACAAAACTGGTGAGAGATACTCTAGGACAGGCATAGGCAGACTCAGCCCTCCAGGTGTTTGGGGACTACAATTCCCATCATCCCTGACCACTGGACCTGTTAGCTAGGGATGATGGGAGTTGTAGTCCCAAAACATCTGGAGGGCCAAGTTTGCCTATGCCTGCTCTAGGGAAAGGAGGTGGAAGTTCCATTGCTCAAGCAAAAGCCTGCAGCACTAGCAGAACGGCAATATTGACCGTGACCCAGTAATCCCAAGTTAAATTTAATTAAAGAGAGGCCCCTTATTATAGATTGTGCAATGCAACTTCATTGCAGATAGCTTTTTCTTCTTAAGCACATGAAAGGCATATATATGCTGAAATCAGACATTTGTGCTGTTATGATCTTCTCTCCGCTGAGCTTTTCTTTTGTTCCTTCACCCTCCCCGACTCTCACCTTAATAATTAGAAATTGTTCTTCTTGAAAGAATTCAAAACAAAACTATAAATGTGGAGGTGGAAAAAAATCAATCTTAATTTGAGGGTCAGTTCTTTTTCTGCTGTGTGGCTTGATATTCTTGCTGCTTTTTCACATCTCAGTTGCTTACAACAAGAAATAAGAACCACAGTGGTCTCCAAGCTGCCAAATGGGACAACCTTAGCTAATAATACCAACTATTATTGAAGGAAGAGTAATACATGGTGAATGTTGAAACCTTACGGCTTCACCACTTTACGGCTTCCTACAAAAGCCAGCTACAAATACATCAAGATACTTGGTTTATTAAAGATGGCTTTCATAAATTAATAGTAAACCGTCCATCATCAAAGATATCAGAGTGGCATAAGAGCGTAGATAAGAAACAGCCAAATCAAAATATAATACAATTAATCATAAAACAGCATCATCATAAACGAGAGCAATAAAGGCAGTTAGACAGCAACAGATTAAACTAGGTGCTAAAACTTTAAAATGCCTTAGCAATGGAGGCTTTTCTGGAGTTCCTATGAGCCTTCAGTACAAGATACCAAGCCCAGCTATCTGTTAGTCTTGAGTGGACAATGGAACTGCAGTACAGTTGTAAAACTAATGACTTCAGAAGTTTCCATAGTAACAGAAAAGAACTTTTGAAGTATAGTTTGTACGTGAATTTGATACATTATTTGCATAGAGTTAATTATTTTTATGAAGATTGGGCTTTATTTTTTTAAAAAAAAATCCACATAGCCTTCTGCCAAGGAGGTTGTTTATGAAGCTCATTAAAACACTTTCAGAAGAATTAAAGTTCCATTGAAGAGCAGTAGAAAATTATTTCTTTTCATTCAAATTCTGGACTAATTCATTGTTCAAACTGAGGGTGACTTTGAAGTAGTTAGTAGCATGCTGCATAAGGGAGGTTTTGTCTTTGTATTTGCTATCTATTTATTTTACAATTATGTATAATTTTATTCATCTCAAACTAGCTAGACAGCAGTACTTGTTGTTGATCATGCCTCTGGATTTCTACAGGATTCTCATTTTTCTTTTCACACACAGACACACAAACATATGTATATATATATTCTGCTTTAAAATTTAGAATTCAGACAACCTTAAAATAACAATGACTTCCCTTTTTCTCTTTCCATGATTCATTTTCCATAGCATAAATCCCTGCATATTTTATATAAACTAAACCATTCATGTTCCATCAGTTTAAATTGCCATTCTTCTTTGGTTGGGACCTCGCTTGTTTTCCATTTTGGGGCTAACAAAACACGGGCCGCAGTTGTGGCATACATAAACAACCTTTATTGGTACCTGGAAATTTCCATCTGAATTTTTTATTTTTTATTTTTTGAAAGGTACTTTTAAACATTTTTTTTCAATTTATTATAAATTATTTCCCAATACCTTTTTACACTTTTTCAGGTCAACCACACATGAAAGAACCTTCTTTCACAGGATTCTCATTTTTCAATGCCTTGGGATTTCTGACAGAATTCCTCGTTCAGGGTGAAGAAGCCCTGGCAGTGAGGCAATCTCAGATTCAGCCATACTTACCATTGGCAATTACATCTTCTTAGGCAGGATTGGGGGTTCATGGTGCATGCGCAGGAAATATGTCAGAAGCGCACTCATGTCACTTTGGAACTTACATGGCCTCTGTACCTTAACCTGGGTTATGCTCTGTGCCGAGTGATTTTGTGGCAAAGATGTGACAAGAATGTTGCTTGCCCAAAAATGGAAATAAAGAGTCCCAAAAAAAGGAAGAATAGATACAAAAACTTATGGAATATGCAGAAATGGCGAAACTTACCAGAAGAATAAGAAATCAAGATGTCGAGAATTTTGTAGAAGAATGGAAATAGTTTATTGAATTTGTTTAGTCGTTTAGTCATGTCCAACTCTTCGTGACCCCATGGACCAGGCACTCCTGTCTTCCACTGCCTCCTGCAGTTTGTTCAAACTCATGTTGGTGGCTTTAAGAACACTGTCCAACCATCTCATCCTCTGTTGTCCCCTTCTCCTTCTGCCCTCAATCTTTCCCAACATCAGGGTCTTTTCCAGGGAGTCTTCTCATGAGGTGGCCAAAGTATTGGAGCTTCAGCTTCAGGATCTGTCCTTCCAGTGAGCACTCAGGGCTGATTTCCTTAAGAATGAATAAGTTTGATCTTCTTGCAGTCCATGGGACTCATTTTATGTTTTACAATTTCAAATACTCAATTTTGTTGTTGTTTAGTCATGTCCGACTCTTTGTGACTCCATGGACCAGAGCATGCCAGGCACTCCTGTCTTCCACTGCCTCCCGCAGCTTGGTCAAACTCACGTTCGTAGCTTCAAGAACACTGTCCAACCATCTCATCCTCTATCTTCCCCTTCTCCTTGTGCCCTCAATCTTTCCCAACATCAGGGTCTTTTCCAGGGAGTCTTCTCATGAGGTGGCCAAAGTATTGGGGCCTCAGCTTCAAGATCTGTCCTTCCAGTGAGCACTCAGGGCTGATTTCCTTAAGATTGGATAGATATGATCTTCTTGCAGTTCATGAGTTCATGGATCACTGCCTTGTCATGGCGAAGGGGCTTGAACTCAGAGAAGTGATGAGCTATGCTGTGCAGGGCCACCCAAGACAGACAGGTCATAGTGGAGAGTTTTGACTAAACGTGATCCGCCTGGAGCAGGAACCGGCAAGCCACTCCAGTATCCCTGCCAAGAAAACTCCATGGACAAAGACAACAGGTTTATTGAATACTTACAGATAAACTGCAAACAGATAAGAACGTTGACAGGATTATTGTAAGAACCTGCAGTTTCATAAGAGTGTCTATTTAAAGAAGATGAATATATGAGCAAATTAAGTTAATTTGGATATGCAGAAGATATCAAAAATAAATTTAAGGAAACGCAGAAAGAGGGGGAAGGAAGTCAAGTTTTGAAATGTCAAAATGATTGTAAAATCAGTGAAATGTATAAATCTGAAAAGTATAAATAATTTTTTTGTTAAAGAAGTTGTGGCAAAGATACTGGTGTCACCTGAGAGTGCTGTGCTAATTGCTTGCAATCAACATAGGATCCAAAGTTACTCTGAAGTGAAGAGAATGCTCTCCATAGCGGTTTGCATCATTTCTGGTGTCTGTAGGTAGAAAAAGCAGGGTGTGAGCCTGAAGAGTATGTAAAGAATGTGTAGAAAATGCAGCTATGTATTCAGCAAGGCCCTGACACACTGTTGTACACTCACTGAACTGCCTCTTTTTGCTCCAATATGCACAAGGGTAAGTTGACATAAATTAAATACCTTTCCAGGCTTTTTAATATAAGCTGCAGCACAGGCTTTCAGCAGCCCTTAGCTTTGTTTTCACTTGAGAACAAAATCAATAATTGTGCTGTCAGTGGAGGGTAAATATAAATGAATTACTTCCAAATAAATTATGCGATATTTCTCCCTGATGCTTTATAAATTGAGAAGCTAAGTCACACAAGAGTTTAACAGCAGCAGCAACAACAAAAGTTTACAATTCTTTTATATGCTATAGTTGATCCTTGGGCTGAAAGGAGATCTCACAAGAGACACGTGATTCTTGCCAAAGAGAGAGAGAGAGAGAGAGAGCACCTCACATCACCTCCTTCTTTAGTAGTACAGTGGTACCTTGGTTCTCAAACGCCTTGGTACTCAAACAACTTGGAACCCAAACACTGCAAACCTGGAAGTTAAGTGCTTTGGTTTGTGAACCTTTTTCGGAAGCTGAACATGCTCCGTTTTGAGTGTTGCGCTTCCAGTTTGAGTGCCACACTTCCAATTTGAGTGTTACACTGAGGTCTGTCTGTTTTTGCTACTTATTTTGTGTTTTTATTTCTGAGGCTCTTTTTTTGTGACTGTGTAGAACCCAGTTCAGACACTAATTGATTGATTGATTGTGTGACTGCAGTACATTGTTTATTGCTTTCATTTTATGGATTAATGGTCTCGTTAGATAGTAAAATTTATGTTAAATTGCTGTTTTAGGGGTTGTTTTTAAAAGTCTGCCACAGATTAATCCATTATGCATTGCTTTCTATGGTAAAGCGTGGCTTGGTTTTGGAACGCTTTGGTTTTGGAATGAACTTCCAGAATGAATTAAGTTTGAGAACCAAGGTGCCACTGTACAAGTCGTGATGTGATATCATCAAACTTTGAAGTTTCTCCACTCGTACAAGCAGTGGCCAATAAATTAGAGGGGGTGGAGCAATTCACTGATATCACACTACATGGTGCTAGGGAGAAAGGAGGAGGAAACACAGGGCTGCTGTTTTGGGTGACTCCGTCACACTTGGAAAATCTAAATGGTCACCTTCAAATTTACAATCAACTGAGTTTTTTTGGTAGTTGATCTCAGAAAGATTATTTGAGTTGAACTGAGAAACTTGCACTAACTAAATATTAAGAAATAAAGGAAAATTGGTATGCTAGGTTGTAAGAAAGTATTAAAAAGTATGTAAAATGTAAGGTAATAATTATAAGTACATTCAAAATGACAAATGTCAACTATATCGGGAAATGATGGGAAGTCTATATTTATTTTACTTTAGTTTGCTGTTTTGTTTTATTTTATGTACCATTATATGATTTTAGCTTCGCTGATATCTAAGTGGAATTAGAAGGTCAAATTAGCATTCTAAGTTAAACTAATTTAAGAATATATATATATATATATATTTGCTTTCGTAGATTTTCACGGGTACAGGAATGCAGGTTTTGGTGTCTTCGGGTGTCTTCCCGTGTAAGAGTTGGGGTGTCTAGGCGACGTTTCGACGAGGTCTCACTCGTCATCTTCAGGCTGGTGCTTTCGGCTTCTTGTTCCAGTAACAAGAAGCCGAAAGCACCAGCCTGAAGATGACGAGTGAGACCTCGTCGAAACGTCGCCTAGACACCCCAACTCTTACACGGGAAGACACCCGAAGACACCAAAACCTGCATATATATATATATATATATATGGCGACGTTTCGACGAGGTCTCACTCGTCATCTTCAGGCTGGTGCTTTCGGCTTCTTGTTACTGGAACAGAGCAGGATCTCAGTGTTTGAGTTCCTATAAATACTGTTGAGGGGGTGTGGTGTATAGCCTCCAACGTTCTGGGCAGAGAGGAAGTTCCCAGGTTAGTGTGCCTTTTCTTCTTTTGTTCCTTAATTACTTGAGGGATATCTTGAGTGATTTCTTGAGTGATATTCTGAGTACCACTTAGGTGGGTCATTAAGTGTGGATTAGTTGCTAAAGCTTTCGTGTCTTGACCTCTTGAGCTTGTGAAGAGTTTTTCTGAGAAGATGGCTGTACTGCACTTAGTTGTGCTCTGGCTTGGCTTCGTGTATAGGGGCGAGCTGTGGTTTTGTGCCCTGTGCCAGCCAGATCTGTGTAGGGATTGCAGGGGGGTGCAGCATCCGGAGGTGCCACTATGGTTTGGCTACTGGATGGTGTCTGTAATTTATCTGTGGAGAGGGTCTGGGTTTGGGTCTGGTGTGGTTGATTGGTGATGGCGTTCTGTGTGCCTCTGGTTCTGGTGTCGGTTTTTGTGGGGAGGGCTAATTTCCAGATGTCAGGCAGGCGGGACGTGTCGTCACGCTTGTTCATGTTGTGAGGGTGTTTCTCTATCTCGATGGCTTCCATGATTATTCTCTTGTGGTGATGTTCCATGTTAAAGAGCAATTTGGAATCTGCAAAATTAATTTCGTGTCCTGTTTCTTTCATGTGTTGGAAAAGAGAGGAAGTTTTTTCTTCTTTTTTGACGGCATTCTTGTGTTCTGCGATACTGGATTTTATCAAGGGCACTACAGATAAAATTAGCAAAATCCTCCATAAACACAATATCAAAACAGCCTTTTGCACCAACCAAAAAATAGCCAATATCCTCAGAAACCCCAAAGATAAAATCCAGTTGGAAAACCAAGGGGTCTATGAAATACCCTGCAAAGTCTGCCCAGCCACGTACATTGGACAAACAAACAGACGAATAAATGCACGTATCGCAGAACACAAGAATGCCGTCAAAAAAGAAGAAAAAACTTCCTCTCTTTTCCAACACATGAAAGAAACAGGACACGAAATTAATTTTGCAGACCCACCCTCACAACATGAACAAGCGTGACGACACGTCCCGCCTGCCTGACATCTGGAAATTAGCCCTCCCCACAAAAACCGACACCAGAACCAGAGGCACACAGAACGCCATCACCAATCAACCACACCAGACCCAAACCCAGACCCTCTCCACAGATAAATTACAGACACCATCCAGTAGCCAAACCATAGTGGCACCTCCGGATGCTGCACCCCCCTGCAATCCCTACACAGATCTGGCTGGCACAGGGCACAAAACCACAGCTCGCCCCTATACACGAAGCCAAGCCAGAGCACAACTAAGTGCAGTACAGCCATCTTCTCAGAAAAACTCTTCACAAGCTCAAGAGGTCAAGACACGAAAGCTTTAGCAACTAATCCACACTTAATGACCCACCTAAGTGGTACTCAGAATATCACTCAAGAAATCACTCAAGATATCCCTCAAGTAATTAAGGAACAAAAGAAGAAAAGGCACACTAACCTGGGAACTTCCTCTCTGCCCAGAACGTTGGAGGCTATACACCACACCCCTTCAACAGTATTTATAGGAACTCAAACACTGAGATCCTGCTCTGTTCCAGTAACAAGAAGCCGAAAGCACCAGCCTGAAGATGACGAGTGAGACCTCGTCGAAACGTCGCCTAGACACCCCAACTCTTACACGGGAAGACACCCGAAGACACCAAAACCTGCATTCCTGTACCCGTGAAAATCTACGAAAGCATATATATATATATATATATATATATATATATATATATATATATAGTATGTATGTGTATGAGTGAAGTTAAATCTGTAATGACATTAATGAATTTCAATACAGAATTTTTTCATAAAAAAGAAACTTGCACTAACTTAACGAGTTTAGAGGAAGTGGCATGTTACCCAAGGCAAAACTATAGAGGGTTGCAACCTCTGTCATTTATCGTCACACAATAAGTGAGAGAAAGAAGATTGGGCCATCGCAGTAAATAGGATTGTGTCATGGGAAGGCAATAAGCTCTTGAAAAGAAGCTACAGATTGCATGGCACTGGAGTAAGATTATGGTAGGGAGAGGCCAGTTCCTGAAATAATTGCATTCTGTTTGCTGTAATCAAACCTGGAATTTGAAGAAGAAAAAGAGGATAGATATCTGGGGGAAATCACTAACATCAAAATCTGTAAGTCCATGAAAGAGTTCCCTAAAGAAAAAAAACAGAAGCTCTAACACTTGAAACGAAGCGTTGACACTGTTAAGAAAACAGAAAGGATGGGCAACATATCACATTATCCAGAAGAAAATGGTTTCTAAAATGGGGAATAAGGCCTTATCAAAGACAATAATTTCCTGTCATTTTTCTTGTTTATCTATTTGTTGTTGTTTAGTCGTTTAGTCGTGCCTGACTCTTCGTGACCCCATGGACCAGAGCATGCCAGGCACCCCTGTCCTCCACCGCCTCCCGCAGTTTGGTCAAACTCATGCTGGTAGCTTCAAGAACACTGTCCAACCATCTCATCCTCTGTCGTCCCCTTCTCCTTGTGCCCTCCATCTGGGTCTTTTCCAGGCAGTCTTCTCTTCTCATGAGGTGGCCAAAGTATTGGAGCCTCAGCTTCAGGATCTGTCCTTCCAGTGAGCACTCAAGGCTGATTTCCTTAAGAATGGAGAGGTTTGATCTTCTTGCAGTCCATGGGACTCTCAAGAGTCTCCTCCAGCACCATAATTCAAGAGCATCAATTCTTCGGCGATCCACCTTCTTTATGGTCCAGCTCTCACTTCCATGCATCACTACTGGGGAAATCATAGCTTTAACTATACGGACCTTTGTTGGCAAGGTGATGTCTCTGCTTTTTAAGATGCTGTCTAGGTTTGTCATTGCTTTTCTCCCAAGAAGCAGACGTCTTTTAATTTCGTGGCTGCTGTCACCATCTGCAGTGATCATGGAGCCCAAGAAAGTAAAATCTCTCACTGCCTCCATTTCTTCCCCGTTTATCTATAGGTATAGATATAACCAAATGCGGAGAACAAGGAGCACTTGTGCGGGTTCAGCTTAAACTTTAGTTTTTCCCAAGCGAGCATCAGTTCTTGCCGTTCGATCATATCATGTATTTAACATCTGTGTTACATTATTCTGTCATTTGAATATATAATCCCAATCTGCCAGGCATGGGGGTAATGCAGTTCAATGCAGCGGAGGGCAGACTCTCCTGCAACATATGGTCAATTTAGCTGAAATGTTGCGCAGGGCGTGGTGCTTTTCAGAGCTGCGTCTACATGCTAGATAGCTGCTTCCATTACTATGCATCTATTTTAAAATCCTGAAAAGAACAACTACAGTGGCATTATGTAACTGGGAGTTGGGGGGGGGCTTCTGTGCCTTGCTATCAGTTATTAATTATTTGTTCAGCAAACAACTGGCGTTTCTTCTTTAACATTCATTTCATGTCATTCCTTGAAGAACAATCAAGCACAAAGAAGACTCCCAATCATTTGTTTGTTTTTTCCCCAAGGGTATTCCCCAAGCAAAAGCAGGGATTGTGGCAGGTTCCATCTGATTATATTATACTTGTGTGGTTTAAGAGATTTTCCAATTTTATCTATTTATAAAATTACTTGGAGCTGAGGATTAAAGAGGAAGGTTTAATGCAGGAAAGCTGATTTAAGACTGAGAATCTTCCTTAGCAGCATCCATTTAAAAGTTAATCTTTGATCATCTGTGAAGCTGATTACCTAACATATAAAACCTATGAAAATGGGCTTCTCTCTTATTATGCAACAGGGAATAAATTTTTTTTTGTTAGCTACATCTGATTGATCGCACCAGGACGTGTGTTGAATCTGCGGACAGAGCAAGGTGATTTCTCTTATCTCCAAAAAGAGTCCACCCCTGAAACTAAAGGAAGAGAGGGGGAGGGAGGGACAATGAGTTGGCTGCAGTGTTTCATCATCACTTTCCTGAGCGATGAAATAGGATAATGGTGCCTTGAAGTCAAAGATGGAAGGCAACCGAGAGAATGGCTGGGCCCCTCCCTTTGCAAGTATGGGACGCATTCCACCCAGCAGAGGATGTATCAAATGAAATATTTGATCTTGGCCCAAAGGCTTGCTATTTAAAGATGTCTGACACAGCATGTGCTGGCGATTTTTCACTTTGCACTTTAAAAGCTCTGAATTGCTTCACAGTCCACTGCATGCCTTTTGCTATCTCTTCTTTCGCAGGAGTATCATTATTCTAGGATATCGCTGCTCCCGAGCACATAAAATATGCACCTTATTCCGCAACTCAGAACAACTTTATATCCCCCACGGAACAAAACGCGTCAGCTGCGTTTTCCTCTTCCTTTTGAAAAATAACCAATTTAGCAGTATTACTGTTAAAGGCAGGCTTTATTAATTCTTTGACGTGGAAGAAATATACCTGCCACAGACGTACGTCAAGGAAATGACTGAACTTTCTGTCAGCCAGATTAACGGAACAATCGACTAAATATTTTGGAAGGTGGTTTGCCCGTCTGTCAATTTGTTTGCTGGCTATTGGGTTCAGCTGCCTCTCAGCATGAAGTTTCCTGAAAGAGGGGGGGGGGGGTCTATGCCAAGCTTTGTGTGCCAAGCTTCATTGTGATTCAAGATGGTTGGCCAAAACATCTTTGATGTTCCTTTGCCCATTTTTTTTGGCACAGGCTTGGACACCTTTTGAGATATTGCTGCCAAAGGTGACACAGAGGTTTCCTGAGGTGGGGTGGCCCATCGTTGTTTATATTCAGGTGCCATCTTGTTTTGAAGCAAGATGGCAGATCAAAATTTTTGGTGTAATGGATCCAAACTCACTAATTACACTACACACACACACACACACACACACACACACACACACATATTCTTTGAATTCCAAGGCAGTGCCAGGCACTCCCCACTGACTATATCTACCCAAGAGGTGAGGCCCATTTATTTCAGTGGGCCTTACTCCCCTAAGCAAGTGTGTATAGGATTTCAGTCTTACTGTTTCAACTTGGGTCTCACCTAAAATTGAGCAAATGCACCAGTTTCATTTTCTCATTTTCCCTGTCTTCACTCCTCTGCGTTTCCACATCAGAATATGATTTATTTTCATTTTCTTCATTTTTTAAAAAGTCATGAAAATTCACCAGCATTTTTGTGCACATTTCATCTGTTACAGACAGGTTTCTACGCATTTTCTCCTAACACATATAATGCATTTTCCTATGTTATTTTCATTAATACACAATTTCTTTAATGTGCACTTTACACCGTTTCATGCATTTTGGTACACATCACTTGGGTGAAGAACAGATTCATTAAGCCGATAATTGAAAATAATTGTCAGCTGTTTTTAATTCTATAAACACGTGTTAAAAGCCCTCCCAGTGACAAACACCATTGCAGAAGAGGTATTTCTGCTTTCATTCATAGTAGGGAACTCTTCTGCAACAGTGCTTGCTGTGATTCATGCATGTATCATCTAAAAACTTTTTTTCAGAACTGTTGTTTTCCATATGTAAATCTATGCAGATTTAACCAGTTGAAATTTGTTCAGCTACAAATTGCACAAGCAGAATGAGGGCTGCTTGGACAACAGGACTTCCTCTCTCTCCTCCCTGTATGCCGTCCTCAAATCTGCTTGGAGGGTTAGGGAAATGGCAGAAAATATTTAGTGGGGAAGAAAGGAGAATAATAGAATTGTAGAGTTGGAAGGGATATCAAGGGTCATCTAGTCCAACCCCCTGCTATGCAGGAATCTCAGCTAAAGCATCCATGACAGGTGGTCATCCGATCTCTGCTTAAAATCCTCCAAGGAAGGAGAGTCCACAACCTCTCAAGGGATCAGTCACCAGCCCTATTCAGCATGTGTTGGTAAGTGGTCAGCAGCAGATCATATCTCAGGATTTGCCTCCTCCAGTACTGAAAGTTCTAAATATATTGCATCCTGGTCCCGTACAGAAGGGGGTCTAAAAGCACTCAATTTCCTGTATTCTCCAGGGTTGCCCGCTAGCCACAGTATAAAACAACTTGCTGCAGGAAATCTCCCCTGTAGAAATCCTAAGCAAAAGGTGCCCTTGAGTTTCCAGGCAGACCATTTGTGAACAGTGGAGCGAGAGCTTTCAAGTTATTCCCTGAACGCTTGCATTAAGGAGCTGGGAGGAACCATTAAATTTGTATTATGTTGTTTCTTCTGGAGTGCCTGATGGTCTGAGCCATTGCACCGGCACTGACCTCACCGCCACCCCGTTGTACACCATTCTGGGAAGCAGCAACCAAGCGGGGGCCAGGAGGCCAGGCCAACAGCGCAGGCTCACCCTCTGCTCCTGAATGCAGGAGAAATAGCAGAAGTTAAAACTTAAGGGCATACTGCTCTCCATGCAGTGGCAAATCATATGCGCGCGCTGTCCAGGACGGGCGTGTTCCCAAGGGGGGGGCGGAGGATGCCCTCCCAGGTGTGGCGCATGCCCTGCAGCCAGGGGCAGAGCGAGCCGCCCATGGGGCAGGAGCGAGCCACTGATGGCTGACATTCGGCACACCGCCCACCCGCAACTCCAAGCGTACCCCAAGCCATCGTCCTCTCCCCTCATCCTCTCCCCTGCCTGCCTGCCTACCTCCTCCAGCCAGGAGTGTGGGGCAATGGTGCATCGCCTGCCCGTGACTCCCAAAGGAGGGAGCCTGAGGGAGCATGCTGAATATCACACACACACCCCAGGGATGACACCCGGGGCGAGCCACCCCCACCACACACCCCTCCCTCCGCCACTGTCTCCATATGCACCTGGCTGGGTGTGATCTGCATCGTGTCGGTGTCAAAATTCCCGCTGATTTTAATTGAGCTGGATTTCATCTCAAGCCTCTAGTTTTGCTTTTTGTATTGTTTACTTACACATTATACATTCTTCCTCCCGAGTATAAAAAAAAACACAAATCAGCCAAAGGGATTGTGAAGATGGGAGAGAAGCCGTCATTCTTCGAATAAACCGCTGTTATTGAATGGAGTCTTAAGATTGTCATTTCACATGTCCTCTTAATATCCTGGCAGGGATTCATGTCGAGAATTCGTTTTGACAAGAGATTTATAATCAAAGACGGAGTTTGCTTATGAAAAATTGATGGGTTGTGTTTGGTGCTTTTCCCCCCTCCTCCTTCCTCCGGCTCACAAAGCAGGGAAGTCCGTGACAAAGGGTGTGGAGCTTAGTTACGTCTCAGTACTTGCTTGTAGAGATCAGCCTCTCTAGGGAAGGGGGAGCAGATGCAATCTGGTAAGGCATAAAAGATGCAAGGCAGAAATTTCCAAACTGCGTAGAACTTCAAACGGCTATTGAAAAATTCAATTAAAAGTATCTGCGGTTGTTTGACAACAATGTACTGCGTTGAATGTATTAATCATAGCTTCAGGACATTTAAGGCAGGGCTGTGTACGAAGAGGGACATCCTTAATTTACCTCATTGAGGCTCGTGACTCATTGTTCTCGTTTAAATATGACATTGAGGCAAACTATGGCTTAGCATGAACAAGCAAGCATGCTGGTGAACAGTGGAAAAGTCATGGCTGCTTCATTGTTCCCCCACTCCTGATGCTGCAATGCTACCAAAACCTGAGCAATGATTTGTTTTAGGATTATTATAAATCCTGGGTTTATGGCTTGTCTCACTCCAAGCAAACCACAAGCTGTAACCTAGGTTTCTAGGTTTGTTGTTGTTATTGGAGACAAACCATGATCCCAAGTTTGGATATAACACTAAGCCAGGGGTCTGCAACCTTTAAGACAAAAAGAGCCACTTGGACCCGTTTCCGAAGAAAAAAACCCTGGGAGCCACAAAACCGGGAAGGTGACGTTGGGACGGTGCGTGACTAACGCACGCACCGCCCCCATGTGACGTCACAGCCAGTACAGTGCCCGCCACAGTGGGGAGTGTCGGGGCGCACAATGCGCCTCCTCCCCTCGCTAGTATCCACCCCGGAGCCGCAGCAAAGGTGTAAAAGAGCTACATGCGGCTCCAGAGCCGCGGGTTGCAGACCCCTGCACTAAGCCAAACCACGGCTTAGCTTCTCGTTGCAGTCAGGTAAGGTGAGGTGCCTACAATCTACATGCTACAGATTGATTATTTGTTTGTTTGTTTGTTTGTTATACCCCGCCCATCTGGCTGGGTTTCCCCAGCCACTCTGGGCGACTCCCAGCAGAATTAAAACCACAATAAAATGTCGAACATTAAAAACTTCCCTTCAGATGTCTTCTAAAAGTCAGATAATTGTTTATTTCCTTGACATCTGAAAGGAGGGCGTTCCACAGGGCGGGCACCACCACTGAGAAGGCCCTCTGCCTGGTTCCTTTTAACCTCGCAGCGAGGGAACCGCCAGAAGGCCCTTGGAGCTGGACCTCAGTGTCCCAGCTGAATGATGGGGGGTGCTACCTGTTTTATTATTCTAAATAGTCACATAAATTACTCTCACACACAAACACACCTGCTCATTATTTGGTCTTTGTAATCACAGCTGCGATGTTTCAATGCCATCTCGCAAGGCAACATTCAACTCCTCTGTTTTATCTGAATTTCTGAGGCGCAAACTATGACGAGAGGAGGAAAACAAAGGACTCTCAGACCAGTGTCTTGCTACTGGCATGAAAAGCAGCAGGGCTGTTTGAAAGGAGGAAGCAAGTGGAAGGTGCTGCAAAGCCATATTTTCCTACTCCTGAGACTTGGCCGCTGTGTCCATGTAAGCAGCATCAAAACCAGTGGTGGGTTGATGGCTTCATAGCATTGCAAGTGCCTGGAGGCAGTTGGAGGATGGATGGCGGCTAATGGATTGAGGTTGAATCCTGACAAGACAGAAGTACTGTTCTTGGAGGACAGGGGGGTGGGCTGGTGTGGAGGACTCCCTGGTCCTGAATGGGGTAACTGGGCCCCTGAAGGACCAGGTGCGCAGCCTGGGAGTCATTTTGGACTCACAGCTGTCCATGGAGGCGCAGGTCAATTCTGTATCCAGGGCAGCTGTTTACCAGCTCCATCTGGTACGCAGGCTGAGACTCTCTCTGCCTGCGGACTGCCTCGCCAGAGTGGTGCATGCTCTAGTTATCTCCCGCTTGGACTACTGCAATGCGCTCTGCATGGGGCTACATTGAAGGTGACCTGGAAACTACAACTAATCCAGAATTCGGCAGCTAGACTGGTGACTGGGGGCAGCTGCCGAGACCTACACTGGCTCCCAGTACATTTCTGAGCACAATTCAAAGTGTTGGCATTGAGCTTTAAAGCCCTAAATGGTCCTAAACAGCCTCGGCCCAGTATACCTGAAGGAGCATCTCCACCCCCATCATTCTGCCCGGACGCTGAGGTCCAGCGCCGAGGGCCTTCTGGCAGTTCCCTCACCACAAGAAGTGAGGTTACAGGGAACCAGGCAGAGGGCCTTCTCGGTAGTGGCGCCCGCCCTGTGGAACGCCCTCCCATCAGATATCAAAGAGATAAACAACTACCTGACATTTAGAAGACATCTGAAGGCAGCCCTGTTCAGGGAAGTTTTTAATGTGTGACATTTTAATATATTCTTAATCTTTGTTGGAAGCCACCCAGAGTGGCTGGGGAAACCCAACCAGATGGGCGGGGTACAAATAATAAATTATTATTATTATTATTATTATTATTATTATTATTATTATTACCCCACTGCACTGGCTGCTCATGCCAGGGTACCTGTTCTCAGTGTGAGGCTACAGGGAGAGTAGCCAGGATGAGAGGTTTCCATGGAAAAACGGTGGATGAGAAAGAGTTATGCACTCTTGACACTGCTTCTTTTAAATATCCCCATTGCTTTTAATTTCAGAAGCAACACATGGGGTTGGGAATATGGCATTTTCCACCCAACAGCTCGTTCTGCTCCCTGTGAGTCAGATAAAATTAGAACCGGAATCAACATGTGGTTTGGACAATTATGAGTGCTGAATAACAGATGTTTGGATAATATGAAACGTACTGTATTCTGCTTACCTCAAAGAAACATGTGGTTGATTGTAAATCCTACACTTTCTAACCCTTTTCCAATATCCCCTTTTTTAAAAAAACACAGTAAAAAATGCTAGCTAGTGTAGAAGACTGCTGACACATTCTCTTTCAATATAGTTTCAGGGCCCTTTAGCTGTGGTTTTTATTTGCAATACAAAATAAGGCATAAAACATAAACCCAGGCTTACATTTGCTTTAGCTGGAGCAGTCTAGCTCCTGACAAATAAAGATTTGGTATTATCTAGATATGAAACCTTTTCAGCTGATTATGAGCATATTGGCATTAAAGTGTAGCAAAAATGGTTCGAGCTGGCTTTTGTTGCATGAATTCTCTGTCCTTGGTATTTAACATTTGGATTTGTACTGTTTTCTTCCATTGAGTAGAGCAAACGCTCCCTCTCCCTCATATTTCCACTGTCGGAGGAGGTGAAATATTTCATATGAACCTGGCCTGGACACTTAACAACAACTATGCATTGGCTTGTTGTATACCTGAATAACCCCCAATGCCACCATCCCATTAATGCTGTGTTTCTCAAACTTGGGTCTCCAACTACAACTCCCATCATCCCTGACCACTGGTCCTGCTCACTAGGGATGATGGGAGTTGCAGTTCAATAACAGCTGGAGACCCAAGTTTGAGAACGTTGCATTAATGTATCATTGGGTGCAAGGGACCACCCAAGCCTACACAGAAGGTCATCTTCACAAGCTGTCATGTAATGCAGGACTGGTACCCCTGGACATCACTGTGCCTGCCAATATTTCTTTTGCTCTACAAAAGATATTGGAAGACATCCCCTCAAAAATCCACAGTGCTTGAAATTGGCCCCTCCTATTATTATTATTATTATTATTATTATTATTATTATTATTATTATTATTATTACCCCACCCATTTGGCTGGGTTTCCCCAGCCACTTTGGGCAGCTCCCAACAGAAATAATAATAATAATGATGATGATGATGATGATGATGCAATAAAACATCAGACATAAAAAACTTCCCTGAACAGGGCTGCCTTCAGAAGTCTTCTAAAAGTCAGATAGTTGTTTATAGTGGTGCCTTGCAAGACGAAATTAATCCGTTCCACGAGTCTCTTCGTCTTGCGGTTTTTTAATCTTGCGAAGCACGGCTATTAGCGGCTTAGCGGCTTAGCGGCTTTAAGAAAAAGGAAACAAACTCGCAAGAACTCGCAAGACGTTTCGTCTTGCAAAGCAAGCCCATAGGGAAACTCGTCTTGCGGAACGACTCAAAAAACGGAAAACTCTTTCGTCTTGCGGATTTTTCGTCTTGTGAGGCATTCGTCTTGCGAGGTACCACTGTATCTCCTTGACATCTGATGGGAGGGTGTTCCACAGGGCAGACGCCAATACCGAGACAGCCCTCTGCCTGGTTCCCTGTAACCTCACTTCTTGTGGTGAGGGAACTGCCAGAAGGCCCTCAGCGCTGGACCTCAGTGTCCATGCTGAACGATGGGGGTGGAGACGCTCCTTCAGGTATACAGGGCCAAGGCCATTTACATGCACCCATGGAAACCCAGCACTTTCTCAAAATTCCCAATGTGTCCACTGGCTCCAAAAGAAGCCAAGTCAGGAGTAGAGGAAAGTCCTTTTCAGATGAACCTGCACCAAATGATTGCCACGTTTAATTTCTGAGTCAAAAATAACTGTTTTGGTGAAACGGAAACACTTCCTTAAAGCTTTTTTGATTGTGTGAATATGTTAGCCTGTTAGGTGCAATTATTTCCTCCATCTGCTTTGGCACTATTTCTCATCCCACCCCACCCCAATGGCTGCTGTTTCCCCTCACTCCTTCCTGGGTTAATCACATGACCACCACCACCCCCAGCCAGTGAGAAATCATGTAGTGGACATGATGTTTTAATAAAACTCTGTAGGTGATCAAATTTGGCTGTGTGATGACAAATGAAATCAGGTGAGGCTGAAAGCAAGCCGGGGCAATGGAAATGAGTAAGTCACCATTTTCTCAAGCTTGTGTTGTCATTAGCAAACCTTTTTGTCAGTACCTGCTGTTTGTTGACTTTATAAGCAATTTACATAGCAAATATATTTCATGTGTTTGTCTGAGATATACCTATGTAGTATGGAAGAGCTTGATTTTCTTTTCCATCGACCCATTCTTTGTGCAAATGAAGGAAAAGTTCTGTGCACTGCCGTCTTGACATGTGTTATTATTTGCACGTGAAGTTGTTGTTGTTTAGTCATTTAGTCGTGTCCGACTTTTTGTGACCCCATGGACCAGAGCACGCCAGGCACTCCTGTCTTCCACTGCCTCCTGCAGTTTGGTCAAACTCATGTTGGTAGCTTCGAGAACAGTATCCAACCATCTCGTCCTCTGTCGTCCCCTTCTCCTTGTGCCCTCCATCTTTCCCAACATCAGGGTCTTTTCCAGGGAGTCTTCTCTTCTCATGAGGTGGCCAAAGTATTGGAGCCTCAGCTTCAGGATCTGTCCTTCCAGTGAGCACTCAGGGCTGATTTCCTTAAGAATGGAGAGGTTTGATCTTCTTGCAGTCCATGGGACTCTCAAGAGTCTCCTCCAGCACCATAATTCAAAAGCATAAATCCTTCGGCAATCAGCCTTCTTTATGGTCCCGCTCTCACTTCCATACATCACTACTGGGAAAACCATAGCTTTAACTATACGGACCTTTGTTGGCAAGGTGATGTCTCTGCTTTTTAAGATGCTGTCTAGGTTTGTCATTGCTTTTCTCCCAAGGAGCAGGCGTCTTTTAATTCCGTGGCTGCTGTCACCATCTGCAGTGATCATGGAGCTCAAGAAAGTAAAATCTCTCACTGCCTCCATTTCTTCCCCTTCTATTTGCCACGAGGTGATGGGACCAGTGGCCATGATCTTCGTTTTTTTGATGTTGAGCTTCAGGCCATATTTTGCACTCTCCTCTTTCACCCTCATTAAAAGGTTCTTAATAAAGTTTTAGTGAAGTTAATGTAAAATTTTACCTGGGTTATCGACGTGTGGCACTATTGTCACCCCAAACCTTCAGCTTTCTGTTTTAAACCACCCTACCCTGAAGCAGAGTCAAAATTAGCCCCAACAACTTTCAACATAAGCTTGACGACGAGAAAAACGTTCAGATAGTTTTTTTAACCAATCACAAGTATACTGTTATTGCATTTGTCAATGAACGCATCTTTGTGCCCTCTCTTGCCCTGCTCACAACTTTCTTTAAGTGATTGACCAATTAATTAAATGAAATTAATTAGCAAAGTACCAAAACCTCAGAGTCAGTGCCTTAACATGCAATTTATGAGCCACTGCTCAGAAAGGCTGCCTGTAACATTGTCTTTCATTCCCGCATAATAGCTTTAAATATGAATGAGCATCTCCTTAATTCTCTGTCTAGGCGATTAAAATTTGCCCTTACTGATTGAAGATGGCCTAATCAATGAGCACTTTAGTTGATTCATCTGCCATTGAAAGCGATTAAACTTCGCAGCCCCCGGGGGTGGGGGGAAGACATTTGTGGTAGCTGCCCCACGAGAAGCACCTTTTCTCTGGATTCTCACAAAGGGCCAATAATTAAAAAGCCCTATGAGACCTTCCTGACTGAGCAACCTAGATTGCTGGGATTAAGTGCCATGTAGCAATCTCACTAAATTCCGCAAGGGATGCTTAAATTAGTACATAATTGAAGCAGACATTATTCTGTGTTGGCCAGAATAGTGTTCTGATCCTAACAACCTTGGGATTCCCCAGAAGGTTACCAGGAGATCATCAGTTAGAAAACCTGCAATGGGAAACACACTTTCCTGAAAGACAGACCATTCTCCATTTCCATTTCCCTCTCAGTGTCCTGTGCGCACTGAGTACAGTGGTACCTTGGTTCTCAAACTTAATCCGTTCCGGAAGTCCGTTCCAAAACCAAGGCACGCGTTCCCATAGATAGTAATGCAAAATGGACTGATCCGTTCCAGACTTTTAAAAACAACCCTTAAAACAGCAATTTGACATGAATTTTACTATCGAACGAGAACATTGATCCATAAAATGAAATTAATAAACAATGTACTGCAGTCACGCAATCAAGCAAGCAGTAGCTGAACTGGGTTCCACACAGTCACAAAAGCAAAACAAAACAGCCACAAAAACGCAAAATAAACAGCAAAAACAGACAGACCTCAGCCTACACTCAAAATGGAAGCATAACACTCAAAACGGAGCACGTTCAGCTTCTGAAAAAACTTGCTTCTGGGTTTGCACTATTTGGGTTCCAAGTTGTTTGAGTACCAAGGTGTTTGAGAACCAAGGTGCCACTGTAATGATGCTGAATGGAATGTCCCAGACCTCTCCACAAAGTGGATGGGCTCAACTGACCAATCGGCGTGGAAAGAGTTCCCTTATAGGATAACCATTGAACTAAAACATACATTCATGATGGCTCCCTTCGTCCCTCTGTACAACACCCAGAGCATCAACGCATGCCTACAAATAGTGCCAGAGAGGCTCAAAGAATCTTTTAGTGGTATGTGTGAAAAACCTATTTCCACAGCCCAGATTGAATTCTTTGGATTGGAGTGCCTGTCTTTAAAAAACCAGAACCTCACAAAGCCAATGAATTATGATTCCCCAGGCTGGAATATTTTTCTTCCATTTATGTGGTGTACAAAGTGAAGCCGTGTGTACTGCTTGTACCTTATGAAACTGAAGCATATTAAAAATAAATCACTCATGGATCATATGCTACTTTTAAAAGGCAGAAATATGCATTTAAAAGATTTGTTCAATCTTAAGCCTGCCTTCCAGCACCAGAGATCAATGTGTCGTCTGATTAAATTGTGCTCTATAGATTTCTCCAGTCAAGTTCATCAAAGAACACATTTCTCTTCTTCTAATGATGTTGAACCTAAAGTTCTCCTCTGAAGTACTTTAATTTTCACTTGGTCATTACAAGAAGACAGTGACTTAATGAACTGCAAATAGAAGAAGAAAGTAGCATAAATCATTTTTTGCATCCTTTTTTCTGTTGTATTAGCATAGCTCCTCTTTCATCATTAGAATGCCTACAGTGATTTCTACATGCACGGCGGCGAAAATTAAATTGTACTACACTTTCTGCAATCCAGCGCATCAATAAGCATTTAAAATCATTACCAAAATAATCATGATAAATTAATGTCAAGAAAGTGTAATATTTTATAAACTGTTAAAATAGATGTAGCATTGACAATGCTGTAATGATAATAGTCGGGAGATATTTATCATAAAGAATCAGTCAGAAATTTGCAGGAGCTGTGGTTGTACACTTCGCTTTCGTTGTGTATGGGATTTTTTGCCTCCCCTAGCCAACTGACATAAAATTTACTGATTTTTAAATGAATGGATATATTTATAGAAGGTTAATCTTCACTGTATGTAAAACACAGTACATACCACTTTTTTAAAAAAAAAAAAAAAGGTAAAGGACCCCTGACAGTTAAGTCCAGTCGCAAACGACTCTGAGGTTGCGGTGCTCATCTCGCTTTACTGCCCGAGGGAGCCGACGTTTGTCCACAGACAGTTTTTCCAGGTCATGACACCAGTATGACTAAGCTGCTTCTGGCGCAATGGAACACCGAAACCAGAGGAGCGCACAGAAACGCTGTTTACCTTCCCTCCGCAGTGGTACTTATTTATCTGCTTGCACTAGCATGATTTCAAACTGCTAGGTTGGCAGGAGCTGGGACCGAGCAACGGGAGCTCACCCCATTGCGCGGTTTTGAACCGCCGACCTTCTGATTGGCAAGCTCAAGAGGCTCAGTGGTTTAGACCACAGTGCCCCCTTTTCTATGCATTTATTTCATCTCCTCTCTTACTCAAAACTGAAAAAGCCCCAAATCTTGTAACTATGATAGTTGTGCAAAGAAATAATGGCTGCTGTATTTAATGAATTAAATTGCTAAATTCATTAAAAGGCTTGTGGTTGACTAAAAAAAAACCCCCGCAAATTAACTGAGCAACACTTTTTAAAGAGTTTCTTTCTTTAGTAAAAGTACATCTAAAACAGCAGGCTTCATTTTAGAAAAGGGTTTTTCCCCCTTTCTATTTTCTAAGATTATGTTTGTTGCAAGTATACCCATGCATTATATAAAAGTAATTAACATATGTTCCCTTTCAGACCCTTTGTTTTATTCATATGCAGATTTATGCAGATTTGATGAAGTGATTAAAACTTATGATTAATCAACAAAGCTTTCTTAAATCAGGCAAATAGTTGAAATATATATATTTTTAATGATTGGGAATACCACAAGGCACTACAGATTTGTGCTCTAAAGCAGTACAATTTGCTTTGGGGTGGCATTTTTCAATAGTATTCAGATTTTGTCAAAATGCAGGTGAAAGAAGAAGCTGGTAATAAAATCTGCATAGGTCTTCCTGCAAACTAAGGGCTTCCTTAACACTAAAATTGTTCCATTAACATTACTGAATGCATTCGGGTGACACTGGTCTGTTATAGGTAGGTAGCCGTGTTGGTCTGCCATAGTTGAAACAAAATAAAAGACTTCCTTCCAGTAGCGCCTAAGAGACTAACTAAGTTTGTTATTGGTATGAGCATTCGTGTGCATGCATTTCGTGTCTCTAAGGTGCTACTGGAAGGAATTCTTTTATTTTGTTTCGACTGTTCTGTTGGTTCCTCAAGGATTTAAGTTCCACAGCGGTTACAAAAATTGACAGGGCATGGGGTGCGAGAGAAACATCTGTTTTCCTACTCCAAATTTTGGAAAGAGAGAGGTTCTCTTTGTAGTGTAGAATTTAAAACACATCCCAAAAATTTTACCCTTTCCCCCCAGTATAATTTTAACTTGGATTGCCCCCCCCCCAAAAAAGGCCTGATTTCCCGCCCCGCCCCCATCCCTTTTTGTCTATTTCATCCATGGTAGAATGACACAGTTTCCAGGGAATAATCATGTTAACACCATGAGTTCTTCCATCTTGCATTATTTCTGTCAACATATGAAAGCCAACAACTACAGAGCATTCGGGAAGACAGTACCCACCAACAGCGGCGTAGCGTGAGTTGTCAGCACCCGGGGCAAGGCAAGTAATTTGCGCCCCCTAACCCGGGGCAAGGCAAGTAATTTGCGCCCCCCTAACCTCTAACCTGCCGCGTCAGGTGATCTGAGGCGAGTTGCCACTGGCGCTGCTGCCCAAATGACGCCGCTTGCCCGGAGGAGGAGGGGGGCAGAGAGGCAAGGAAAATGCAACATGGCCCAGCAGCTGCAGCAGCAGCGGCGGAGGCGGGGCTGTGAGGAGGGGCTGCCTGGCGCGCCCTCCGCGGCCCGCGCTGAGAGCCGCTGCCTGCCGGACGCCTTCAGCCCGGACGCGCGCACAGCTCGCCGGTTCCGCGAGACATGCGGCTCTGCTACAGCCTGCGCCCGAGGCTCTTTGGCGACTCCGGAGGCAGCGAGCGTGCCCCCCCCCCGATGTTGCACCCGGTGCGGCCGGCCCCCCTTGCACCCCCACGCTATGCCACTGCCCACCAAATGGACTCTCTAGGGAGAAACTTGGAATGCTCTCAGGATGTCTTCATTTCATGGACACTGCTGCTGCTACTGCTCAAATACTTTCTGTCCATATATGACAACCTGCATCACGACTTGCAATGGAGGCATGATTACTCAGGGGAGCATTTAAGTTGATTTCTAGAGAGTCCACACTATAGAAACAACTTTTATGAGTGCCCGTGAATCTGAAATAAGTGTGTAGACCAGTGCGATTGAATCTGAGCAAGTCACTGCTGCAGGAAAGGTACTGAAGGCATTCCACAAAACTGCTCAGAGGAGATCGGGGTTTTATTTTGTGAATAATTTGACTACAGTGGTACCTTGGTTCTCGAACTTAATCCGTTCCGGGAGTCTATTCGACTCCCGAAACAGTTCCAAAACCAAGGCATGGCTTCCGATTGGCTGCAGGAGCTTCCTGCACTCAAGCGGAAGTCGCATGGACTTTCGACTGCCCAAAAACATTTGCAAACCAGAACACTCACTTCTGGGTTTGCGGTGTCCGGGAGCCGATTTGTTCGGCTAGCTAAGTCGTTCAAGAACCAAGGTATGACTGTACTGTATGCTCAAACCAGCTTGTGGGTGTGTGTTGAATCTCTATTGGAATTAGAGCCGGTATAGAAAGAACATCATATCCCTGGAAAACATACACACATATTCTCTGTAACATCATGCCCATAGAAAACTATAGGTTAGATGGGAGGGAAAGAAATTCAGCTGGAAAATGTGCTGCTCTCCACTCTGAATAGCACTGCTTTCCTCTCATGGAAAGGTTGTCAGCATTATTTATTTATTTTGCAAGCCTACCTCTCGGAACGAAATATTGCAGACATAAAATCTAAAGATAAAAGCTGCGCTTTGGACAGAAGCTGCTGTGTACTTCAGGTGAATTCCCAAACAGCTAAAAGTGTAATCTGGCCTGCTGCCATAAAATAGATGCCACACATGGGAGATATAAACACATCCACACCACAACCTCTTGTTTTCCAATGCTGTGAGGGAGTTGCCATGTATTGAATCGGGAAGCCAGCTCTGCAAACCCATTCATCCAGAGCACTTAGATGTCATGCAGCTCAATTCCGTTGATGGTAGCCAGGCTTGATTGGCAGAGGTCCAGATGCTTCAACTGGTCCTGTTTCAGATGGATAAAGTAGCTATGTTGCACCTAGGGGCTGGTGGACCTCTTCCAATGGTTGCATTAACAGGGAAGAGCGTTCACTGTGCATGCGTGAAACTCTCTCTGCCCATCACTTGTAATGAGTATGTTGCAGGAAGGTGGATTGCCCTGTTAAGTTTGACAGTATCTGACTGAAATGTCCATCTTATGCGCCTATCCCCAATGTGCTCTCCCTGCATTGATTGTGTGGTAATGGGGTCTTTGTTGTTCTTTGGGTGGCCTACCTGGGCCACCAGTGAAAGATCATCACTATCTGCTCTGCCTTCCATTTTTATTTTTATTTTAATAAATAGCATGTGACACAAAGATGTAATCCACTATACTGACCCCATGCTGGGATATATGAGTGTAGTGACTTATTGAGGGGCCTACCATTAAGACGTTGCAAGCAGTGCTTATATACAAGGGAATATAGTTTTAACCCATATTTATTAATAGTCTTATCTTGTGAGGCTCTATCTGCAGTGTTGATGTTGTCCTCATCCAGGGCAGTAGCTTTGCTTATTTCGTCATCCCCCCCCCCCGAGTTTTCGCATTGAAATCCCCCACATAGCAGAATCTCTGTCATTAGGAATGTTTCTTCAGTACATTGCAGCCCTTGTTCTAGATACTACCGAGCTTGTTTTGCATCGTGGTTTGTATGTTTAGGAGGGATGTGGGTGGCACTGTGGTCTAAACCACTGAGCCTATGGCTTGCCGATTAGAAGGTCAGCGGTTCGAATCCCAGCGAGAGAGTGAGCTCCCGTTGCTCGGTCCCAACTCCTGCCCACCTAGCAGTTCGAAAGCACGTAAAAGTACAAGTAGATAAATAGGCAGGAAGCTAAATGGCATTTCCGTGTGCTGCTCTGGTTCACCAGAAGTGGCTTAGTCATGCTGGCCACATGACCCGGAAGCTGTCTGTGGACAAACACCAGCTCCCTCGGCCTATAGAGCGAGATGAGCGCGCTACCCCAGAGTCATCCGCAACTGGACCTAACGGTCAGGGTATCTTTACCTTTATACATTTAGACAAATAAATTAATTCATTCTGCGGTGGTTTACTAATACTGCTTGGATATAACCATTATTGGTTAATGTCAGATCCTCTATATCCATTTGTATGTCACAAGAGGACAGCCAAACCACCACTTCCACATCTATATTTGGCTTTTTAAACAGTTGGGCAGGACACTATTTTGTAGCCCTATAAATAATAATTCAGAACAGCCTACAATAGGGAGATATCACTTCTCTGCTTCTTACAGGGGAGGAGGGGTGTGGCAAATTCGACCCTCCCCCATAAATGGTATGAATGGCATTGCCAATGGGCAGAATCTAACTTAGGAAGCAGGAGTGCCAGCTTGGCCCTGCAACCATGGGTGTGGGTGCCATGCAGTGTGCATGGCCCTGGCACTGAAATTTGTGGGTGCCCGGCCCCTTCACGGGGAATTTTGTGGGTGCTTGAGCACCCATGGCCCCAGGGAGTTGGCACCTATGATAGGAAGCAGGTAATTTGATGGCCAAATCTATATGAAGAGGTTCCGTCTGGGAATACAGTATTTGTACAGTGGTACCTCAGGTTACATACGCTTCAGGTTACAGACTCCGCCAACCCAGAAATAGTGCTTCAGGTTAAGAACTTTGCCTCAGGATGAGAACAGAAATTGTGCTCCGGCAGTGCAGCAGCAGCAGGAAGCCCCATTAGCTAAAGTGGTGCTTCAGGTTAAGAACAGTTTCAGGTTAAGAACCGACCTCTAGAACGAATTAAGTACTTAACCAGAGGTACCACTGTATTTTTATATTAGGTACGATGGTTAAGAGTCAAACTGCATTTGACCAAGTCAGACCATTGGTCGGTCTAATTCAGTTCCTACACAAACTATCATCAGCTCTCTGGGGTTTCAAATAGGAATCTCTCCCAACAATACCTGGAGACACCAAGAATTAAACATGAAACTTTCTGCATGCAAAGCATGTGAATTACTGCCAAACTACAGGCGTTCCCAACGTATTAATCTCATATAATCCCCGTGTGCCTCTAACGGGGTCAGCAACACCACAGTTCACCACCCCTCTATACCAATGCTCAGGTCAGTAATTTTGCTCCCAGGTGTGTCATCGCATTAAGGGTAAGACCGTTGTTATCATCAGTGACAATCTGATGGATACACGGTTCTCGGAAATCGTTTCGGATGATTACGTTGTGGCCAAGCTCCAGCCTAGTGGGGCGAAACCTGGAACTGCTGTTCTCTCTGCAGCTGACAAACATTTAATTTAGCAACGAGGTTCTCTCGTAGAGTTTTAAATGGTTTGTGATTAGATATTTCTGCATAGAGGGAGGCCAGTGTTGTACTGAACAGAAAGTATTAAAACCACATTTAATAATGATAATCCAAGAGATTTAAACTCTCTGTGATTTACAGCCATGCCATTTTTTAATCGTAGGAACTGGGCAGATAGCCATCAGTACACTATCCAGAGAGCTTTAGGGTATAATGCATGCTTGTGTTTCATGACTCTTCACATACAACATATAAGGGTATGTTAAAATTTGTTGAATAGCCCCTATAAATAGAGCTGGCTCATCCCCACCATATAAAACCTTACAACGTTTTATCTCCCGCCCACCCCCGCCGCCTTACACAAATGTTGTGTTTTGAGGCTGTTTTAACTACAGCTTCACAATGAAGGCCAATTCAGATTGGCAGAGTCGAGGGGTCAGAAGAGAGAGCCACTTCTCATTTAACATTTTTTCTCAGAAGCAATGCCATTTAGATAGGGCTAGGAACTGGGTGGGTGGGAACTATGTCGCTGTGATCACATTGAGTGAGTTCTATGCAATACCCATGGCTCAGATCCAAGCAGCTTTTTCCCGAAGGTGAAGGCATGTCTACTCACATGGGAGCAATTACTGATGCCCCACACCCACCCACACCCAACTGCAGTCATCCCATTCCATGCCATTCCAGTGAGTCTCCAACCACCAGATTTTCAGGAGTTGCAAGGAGCAACAATGGGGAGAAGAAAATGGGAAAGCTCTGTTACACAAGAGGAACTCTGTCCATGCTCCTTAGGACCCAAATCATTATATCTGTGGGGTGGCTAGTTAGAATCATAGAACTGTAGAGTTGGAAGGGGTCACTAGTGTCATCTTGTCTAACTCCCTGCAATGCAAGGATCTTTTGCCCAACCTGGGGCTCAAACCCACTACCCTGAGATTAAGAGTCGCGTGCTCTACCAGCTGAGCTATCCCAGATCAGTTCTACATGCTGCCAAATAATACATTAGATCCAGTGCGCCCAGCAGAACCAACTTATTCTGTGCCAGCATGAAGAATGCTCTCCCTCCCCCTGATGGCACCAAGAAGCAGAGAGGAAACAAGAAAGTTCTTATGATCTATTTCAGTCATCACAGTGAAAGAATCCAGTCATTCCTCAATGATGGCGTTGCTCGCACTGAGCTCCTCCCCTCTCCCTCTGTGGCGTCTCTCTGTGGTCTACTGCCTCTGTGCCCTTTCTTTTTGCACACGTAACAAACGCCACATTTTGGGAGAAGGGGGTTCAGTTGTGCTGTCCAGTGGCGTGTCAGCTAGCTGCTCTGCCTCCACCTCATAACTCTGCTGTTCACCTGTCTCTGAGCTGTTTATCTTCCTCAAAGCCCTGCTGTAATTCGAGGCGGCCTTCTTCTTCTCCTCTGAGAGCTACAGGAGAAAGGGGGGGGGAGCACGACCTCCACCATTCCTCCTCCTCTTCAGTCCCGTCCCTGACATTTTGGTTTTCTCCCCACCCTCCTCCTAGGTAACACTGAGTATTATGGAAGAGCAAGCTGACAGACAGTAATGGCTGTCGAAGAGCAGACTTGAGGGTGCAGGGGCTGTGCCCCATTTGCCTTAAGCAACAGCCTCCTCTGCTTCCCACTGCCGAACTTACAGCTGAACTCATGAGCAGCCAACACCTCAGCAAGAGGACGGGGAAAACCTGAAAGCACAGCTTCATAGCCCCTTCCCCTCTTCACACGAGTAGCAACTTTAAGGCAGCTTGGACTTAGAGAGTGTCATGATGTTGGAAGCTGGCCTATAAGTTGCACGCACGTTTATTTCTATTCGTTTTTAGTTTTAAAAAGGTTAAAGCACTCTACACATGCAAAAGGGCTATGGGAATTATCTGTGAAAGGGAAGTTTGGTAGGGAAGAAGCAAAGCTTGGATGTGCAGCGTTTCTCCCCAGAGAGAGGGCTAATGATACCCATCGGAGAGAGAGAAAATAAGTGATCTGGCCTCACCGCAGAGGGTGCTTGCTTCAGATCAGGCTTCCCACTGTCATTGCTGTACTTTGGTTGACTAGCAAAGAGCCGTGCAGTCCCTCCTGGTTATAAAGGCCACTTTAGATTGACAGATAGCGTTCACTGTCAATGAAATGCTCTCTGCTTGCTAATTTGCAGTGGTTTGGCATATTGATTTGCATAGGGTTCTCTGGGACTTTCGTCGTTACTCATCTGAAGTGAAAACATATTGGTATTCCTTTGTTAAAAAGAAGAAAGAAAGAAAGTAGGAACTAGGAAGCATCTGGCAGTTTGAATCCCCACGACGGGGTAAGCTTCTGTTACTTGGTCCCAGCTCCTGCCAACCTAGCAGTTCGAAGGCACGTCCAAGTGCAAGTAGATAAATAGGTACCGCTCCGGCAGGAAGGTAAACGGTGTTTCCGTGCGCTGCTCTGGTTCACCAGAAGCAGCTTAGTCATTCTGGCCACATGACCCGGAAGCTGTATGCCAGCTCCCTCAGCCAATAAAGCAAGATGAGCACCACAACCCCAGAGTCGACTGCGACTGGACCTAACGGTCAGGGGTCCCTTTACCTTTACCTTAAGCATCTGAGAGTCAACTCATTCCTAGATCAGCTTTGTTGAAATCTTAACATTAGGTTACCAGACAATCTCATTCTTAATACTGCTACCAATTTTGCACACATTTTAAAGGAGGATTGCTGTCCACCCCCACCCCCCAATTCTCCCTGAGCATTCTCCTGTGCCTGTAATGGCATCCAGATACAGAGCGCAGGATTCACGTTCAGAGTCCCGTCAATAGAAGCCCTGCACAAGGACTTTGCTTGCACAACAAGGCTTTTCCCCTTGTGCTCCACACACATGCCTGATTTTCTTTCTTTTTTGTCAATTCTAATTAATTCCACTGTAAATTTCCATTGAAACTATTTCCTGCAAGTCATGTTTTTATTTGTTTCATCACCTGCTTATGATGTGGTAAGGGATGTGGGTGGGGGTGAGCTCCCGTTGCTCTGTCCCAGCTCCTGTCAACCTAGCAGTTCAAAAGCACGCCAGTGCAAGTAGATAAATAGGTACAACTGCAGCAGGAAGGTAAACAGTGTTTCCACGCGCTCTGGCTTCCGTCATGGTGTCCTGTTGCGCCAGAAGCGGTTTAGTCATGCTGGTCACATGACATGGAAAGCTGTTTGTGGACAAACACCGGCTCCCTCGGCCTGAAGGCAAGATGAGCACTACAAACAAGTCTGATTGGACTTAACCATCCAGGGGTCCTTTACCTTGTACTTTTATTACGTGGTTCTTCAGGGTGGTTTTGGAGGACACTATAATCAACCCAGTTGTGCCAGCCAGCCATATTTTTCCATAGGGTCTCTCCACCCTCCAAAGCACAAGCAACTCCACAATCCCTCCAGCAGGAATGTCCTCTGAACAGGCTTCTGCTCACAGGAACTCTGGTCCAAACCCACATGCCCTCCTTTTTCCTGCTGCTGTGTTTGAGGGTGCAGCCCTTTTTTGTCAATTTTTTTAAAAAGCATTTGTTGCTGCTAAACTGTTTCTGAGGTTTTTGTTTGTTTGTTGAAAGCAGCTATGGATTCTTTGAAGAGAAACAGGATATTCATTTTAAGAAATAACAATTCACCACCTATTGAATTTCCTGGCGTTGGTCGGTTGTTAAAGGAACACAAACTCTGCCAGAGGAGGCTGGCAATCCTAAGAGGGAACTGGGAGGCTGACAAGATGGGATAGAAAACAGTGACATAGGAAGATCTCTGAAATGAGCACCTTACTGGGAGACATGACTCCTTATCATTCTCAAAGCTTCCCCCTCCATCCACTCTTCGGGAATAATAATAATAATAATAATAATAATAATAATAATAATAATAATAATAATATCAACAATAATTTATTATTTATACCCCACCCATCTGGCTGAGTTTCCCCAGCCACTCTGGGTGGCTCCCAATCGAGTGTTAAAAACAATGCAGCATTAAATATTAAAAACTTCCCTAAACAGGGCTGCCTTCAGATGTCTTTTAAAGATAAGATAGCTCCTTATTTCCTTCACATCTGATGGGATGGTGTTCCACAGGGCGGGCGCCACTACCAAGAAGGCCCTCTGTCTGGTCTGTCTCTTGGCAAAACTATAACAACTGAAATATCTCATGGCAGCCTGCATCGTGTCATGAACTTTCATAGACAAGCGCCTCCTTCAGCTAGTGAGCTTGATATGATGCCTTTAAAAAAATAATCAATGTGCATATGAGATTTGGGAGCTGTCATATCCACAAAGCAAATGCCACTTAAATCAGTGTTATGAATTCACACATAGCTGCCAAGTCATACGCCACTCTGAGTTTCGTACAAAGTGCTTTTGAATGCTGTAAGAAAAACCCAATACGAGAAAAAGGGCTTCTTTGCAATAAATCCAGATGTGATGAGTGCCCTGCCTTAGCCTCCAAGGTGCGCTGAGAAACCGTGTTGCTCCACGTGCTCTGTTGACAGGCTCATGCAAAATTCAGTTCTGCCCGTTCCCTCCTCAGCAGCTCTCTTTTCTGCAAGAAAGGCTGCATCAACCCTCACCAGCAGCCAATGGAAGCCTTGTTTTGGTGCTCCTGGAATCTCCTCTTGCGCTGGCTGCTGTGTGAGCTCTCTTAACATCCCCGCTCAGACAGCGCAGGCAGCTGCTGCGGGTGGAAAGGCCTCCCCCACTGGTGCTAAAGCTAGCAGATGTTTTCTCCGCTCTTCACGGAGTAGTGACAGTTTGCTGAAACAAAGCTGCGAGACAAACAGAGAAGTGAGCTCCCAAACACGTCCTACATGGATGACCTTGTGCACCATGTGTTGCCTGCCATCAGCAGCATAGTTAGGTACAAAATCAATGGCCCTCTACGTGGGAGGAACAAAGCCAGAGTGATCTGACAGATTTTACAGCTGCCAGAACCGCCCCCTGCATCCATATACATAGAGAGAGAGAGAGAAGAGCACATTGAAACTGGAGTTTTGAAGATTGCTTGTAGGACTTAACTCCTGTGGCTCAGAACATGATTAACTGGGTAATTGTGGTTGCAGAGAAAAATAAATATCTGGCTACTTATACCCATGCAAAACCCTCAAGTCCACAGATTTCATATAGTCTCATTGGGTAGTAAATGATGGGTTTTATTAGGTAGGTGAGGAATAGATTAACTAGATCCTGTCCCTCTACAGGCCAATGTGTGTGGGTTGATGCAAAGGAAAAAAATGTGGTTGCAAGCCTTTTTCAAAGTGCAGGGCTTTTGCAGACTCTCCCACAAAAAAAAGCCCTCTCAGCAGAGTTTAAATCTCATCTTAAGCAATTTAAATGAAAGCGTAGGAATTAGCCATTAGGCTGATCTCTCTCTTTTGTTTCCCTGTTTATCAAAGAAACAGGCTACAGACTGAAAAGTAATTTTAAAACATAGTTTACTCACAGTCCTTATTCATGCTTAGCAGCGACAGCAGCAAAAACTAATGTAGGTAAGATACTTTCATTTACAGCGAAAACAGTTTCAGGTATGTGTCTGATGCTGGAGCAAGCAGGCAGGCATCTGCTCCCTTGACTGGTTGAAGAGGAAGAGGGAAAGAGAAGGATCAGGAAATACTTCCTTCCCAGGAGAGGAGGGGAAATCACATCACACAAAACCTTCTCTACCAATTACATTTGTATGGTTTGAACTACGCTCTACGTGGGACTACCTGTGAAGGTGACCCGAAACTACAATTAATCCAGAATGCAGCAGCTAGACTGGTGACTGGAAGTGGCCACCAAGACCATATAACACTGGTCTTGAAAGACCTACATTGACTCCCAGTACATTTCCAAGCACAATTCAAAGTGTTGGTGCTGACCTTTAAAGCCCTAAACGGCCTCGACCCAGTATACCTGAAGGAGCGTCTCCACCCCCATCGTTCAGCCTGGACACTGAGGTCCAGCTCCGAGGGCCTTCTGGCGGTTCCCTCATTGTGAGAAGTGAGGTTACAAGGAACCAGGCAGAGGGCCTTCTTGTTCGTGGCGCACACCCTGTGGAACGCCATCCTATCAGATGTCAAGGAAATAAACCACTACCTGACTTTTAGAAGACATCTGAAGGCAGCCCTGTTTAGGGTAGTTTTTAATGTTTGATGTTTTATCGTGTTTTTTATTATTCTGTTGGGAGCCACCCAGAGTAGCTGAGGAAACCCAGCCAGATGGGCGGAGTATAAATAATATATTACAGTGGTACCTCAGGTTAAGTACTTAATTCATTCCGGAGGTCCGTTCTTAACCTGAAACTGTTCTTAACCTGAAGCACCACTTTAGCAAATGGGGCCTCCCGCTGCTGCCGCGCCGCTGGAGCCCAATTTCTGTTCTCATCCTGAAGCAAAGTTCTTAACCTGAATTTCTGGGTTAGCGGAGTGTGTAACCTGAAGCGTATGTAACCTGAAGCGTATGTAACCTGAAGCATATGTAACCTGAAGCGTATGTAACCCGAGGTACCACTGTATTATTATTATTATTAGTGGGTGCCACTGCCAACCTGCCAAATACAAGACATCAAGTGGTGACCTCAAAGGGTCTCACAGCACCGATTAACTGATCAAAGGAGAACAAGTCCCTTTGAAGGTGCACTGTCAGTGCCAATCACCTACTTCAAAGGTGTTTGCTCTCACCGGCAATCAGCTGGTGAGCACTGAGTGGGAGCCCCTTAAGTCTGTTTGCAGGCATGGTACGGATCCAAGCTAGGCTTGCAACTGGACATTTTTTCTCTCCCAATTTGCAGAGGGTAAACGGTGGCCTGCGGATGCACAGCTTGAACTTATGCTGCACTTGGAAGCAGCCGTTCAGAGGGAAAATACCCATTTGCATGCGTGGTTTGAATCCATACCATGTCTGCAAACGGGCTTTCTTTCAGCACCCATCAGCTCATTGGTGCTAAGAACGGTTGACCGCTCCTTATAAAGATGGTTGAAATAATAAAGTTCTGCTTTATTACCATAAAAATTACTAACGCTAACAGAAGATTATGTATGAAGAATCCCTGTATTTGTTGCCAGATGGGCGGGGTACAAATAAATTATTATTATTATTATTATTATTATTATTATTATTATTATTGCTTTTCTTTTGACAGTTTTCCCCCCAATTACAGCATAATGACCATTACCAGCACCGCAAAGATACAGTAGCAGGGTATTGTGTCATACCTTATACAAAGCAAGCAAACAAACAACAAACAGTAAGATGGAAAAATGGCAACACACCAATGTAAATTTTAAGACATCCATAGTTCCCGAGCTGGCCTAGATGGTGAATGTTGCTTTTCTAATGTGCTGAATATGGCCAGTAATAAAGAATGCTACCTACTAATGTCGAACTCATTTGTTGAGCTTAAACCCATGCGTAGCCAAAATTGTGCCACCCGTGCAGAAGATAATAATAAGAAGAAGATGGGGAGGTATCAGTAGGCTTGGGGAAACCTCAAGGTTTGTAGATGGGAATAAAAGGCGAACCACCTCCATCAAGTCAATGTGATCTGAGAATGCTCAGTAGCCACAGACTTCTGTGAGTCTGAAGGAATGGTATGGAAGGAATGAAACAGAACCAGAAATTTCGGGCTATTTAGAACACTGGACAGGAGCACTCCACACCACAATATTTTGTTGCGGTCCCCTGTTGTCATAATAGTGCCCATGCTGGTGAACGTTGCATCCACCTTGTCGATATAAAGCAACATTCCATGTTTCATCCACTTTCGTAATGGCTGAAAAGTCTATCAGCGCAGAATATTTGTGTATTTTTCAAGCAGATGGTTGCACAGCAGGAAGATAAATGCTTTGTATCACCTCTTGACAAGGGAAGGTGAGGGATGAGACTGTCAGGAAACTGAAAATATCTCAAGATTTTATGATGATGATGGGCGATGCCTTGGAGAGGGGGGGAAGTTGTCTTTCACAAATAGCATGTGTTTCTAAACGATAATATAGCAACATCATATATCCATAGCTGTCATCTTGCAGATTTGAAAATAAGGGACCAGCAGCCTTGAAAATAAGGGACCAGCAGCCAAAATAAGGGACCTGCAGCCTCACCTGTTCCAGGCACTCCAGTCTTCCTGTCCTCCTGCAGTCTGGTCAAACTCATGCTGGTAGCTTTGAGAACACTGTCCAACCAACTTTGTAACCAGAGGTTCAACTGAATAGAATCTGAATCACATGCACCACAAGGCCTATGCAGCCTCAACTTAAGATGGCTCCCCGGCCTGGCTTTGCACTGCAAAGTTTGCAGCAGCACGTGCAACAAAATGGCGTCCAGCATTCAAAAACCTCCTCAGCTTGCATTAACTAGCCACACACAAGGCATGAAAGCTCCCCCCCCCCAGTCGTTCTTTTTTTGCTCCAGAGTTAATTCATTTAAACTATATTTATAACTATATTTCCAGTCCTTAATTCACTTTAGCTTAAATTCCTTTGAAATTTAAGGGACATCATTTAAGGGACATTTAAGGGACATCCATCAATAAGGGACAGCAGCGGGACATGGCGCTGGAATAAGGGACTGTCCCTTCAAATAAGGGACACTTGACAGCTATGCATATATCTGACTATTTTCTTTTCAGTATTATTCTATTGATCATGGAAGTATTTTAATCTAAAAGTCTTAAGCTTTGACATTCAATGAAAGGAGCAGCTCACCCTTTCAACTAAGCTGTGTGTGCACATATTAAGGATGGGCAGGACCTCTGGTTTTGCTCCAGAGTTAATTCATTTAAACTATATTTATAACTATATTTCCAGTCCTTAATTCACTTTAGCTCTGATTGACATCCAGATTAGTTAAGAATAGCTACTGCGGTGCTGATGGTGTCACTGGTTGGCCAGACCCTATAAACCTCAAAGGATGGCTAGAGTGGCATCTAAATGGTGGCCACTCTCAGCACAGAGCCTACCAGACAGATTAATACCCACCCAGGCTGACCATTCAATTCTTCTAGGGAGCAAAGAGTATACAGTGGTGCCCCGCAAGACGAAATTAATTCGTTCCGCAATTTTTGTCGTCTAGCGAATTTTTCGTCTTGCGAATCACGAAATCCCATAGGAATGCATTGAAAATCAATTAATGCGTTCCTATGGTCAAAAAAAGTCCAAACAAAGCCAAATTTGGTACAACAACAGTTTATTAACTGCTCTTTAAAGTCACACATACTGTAAAGAGCAGTTCAAAAATTTAAGGGAAAATAAATTAACTTTATAAACAAAACATGTCTTTGTTTTTAGACAAAGAAAAAAAGTTGCGAGACGTTTTCGTCTTGCGAAGCAAGCCCATAGGGAAATTCGTCTTGCGAGGCAAATCGAAAACGGAAAAACCTTTCGTCTAGCGAGTTTTTTGTCTTGCGAGGCATTCGTCTTGCGAGGTACCACTGTAAAAGTTTTTCTTTCCCAGCTGAGCTTTCCTTGAGCAACAAGGTATTTTTGAGCTCTGGTGTGTTCTTGTATCTTCCATTTCATCCATCTCGCAGTGAGAGTATGTCCCACGGAGGACCTTATGGTCTTCAAATAAAAACATATTGGAGATCTCGGGCCACGGGGAGGTTAGGCTGGCCTCAATCAGAGCCAGGGCTTTTTTGGCCGTGGCCCCAATCTGGTGGAACGCTCTGTCACAAGAGACTAGGGCCCTGCAGGACTTGACATCTTTCCGCAGGGCCTTCAAGTCAGAGCTGTTCCACCAGGCCTTTGGTCAAGGCACAGTCTGACCCCCTCTCTCCTTCTGTAATCCTCATAGAACTCTAGCCCAATGGTTGCCATTAATTTGATTCTGAATTGATTTTAGAATGTATTTCAATTAATTGACTGTGATTTTATGTAAACTGTGCTATTTCTACTGTTGTTAGCCGCTCTGAGCACAGCTTTGGCTGGGGAGGGCGGGATATAAATAACATTATTATTATTATTATTATTATTATTATTATTATTATTATTATTATTATTAAATGATTCAAATGCAGATTCAGAAGCACAACTAATTTTTCACTTCTGTTATTCCTGCATTTAAAGCAATGTCTGAATTGGCCTGAAAGCTAAAGCTAGGTCAACTGTCAGTCCTGAATTTAGCATGCAGCATAGTTGGTGGCACAAATATAAGTCACATTTCCAAGCTGCAAGCCACTTGGGGGTGTGACTACACAGTGCTGAACATTTGAGGCATGTCTCAGACTCAGAAAGCCGCAAAATTTAGATGCCATTTAAGTCAGTGTCTGGTTTTACCAGAGTTTTAGCTTTTTTTTAATGTGGTCCTTGGCCTCATTCATCTTTCCAAATTTGGGGGAGACTTGTGAATGTGATTAGGCAAGCATTTGACAATTGTTTGGTCCAATGTGTTATGTTCTGAATCCTCTGTCAGTTTGTTGGAACTATATTTTATTATAGACTTTGGGGTGCCTTCATGTTGTAAACCGCCCTGTGATCTTCTGATGAAGGGTGATATGGACATTTAATGATGATGATGATGATGATGCATGGAATATTGTGTTTGTTGTTGTTGTTTAGTTGTTTAGTCGTGTCCGACCCTTTATGACCCCATGGACCAGAGCACGCCAGGCACTCCTGTCTTCCACTGCCTCCCGCAGTTTGGTCAAACTCATGCTGGTAGCTTCAAGAACACTGTCCAACCATCTCGTCCTCTGTCGCCCCCTTCTCCTTGTGCCCTCCATCTTTCCCAGCACCAGGGTCTTTTCCAGGGAGTCTTCTCTTCTCATGAGGTGGCCAAAGTATTGGAGCCTCAGCTTCAGGATCTGTCCTTCCAGTGAGCACTCAGGGCTGATTTCCTCCAGAATGGATAGGTTAGTTTTCCTGATTATAGAGCTAACATTTCTGTCCCATTTTTTGATGTTCCTTTCACACTGTAGTACCTGCTGTGTTATGTACCGTAGCTTTTTGACTGACATACCGGCATTTCACACTAAAATTTATTCGCACCAACTGGTCATGGTGTGACACAACAACCAACGTCTTTGGGCAACCTCACTGCCCCCCCCTTCCACACAGGTGTGCTTCTGTTGCAACATCACTCTGCCATGAAAACATCAGGGGGAAGCTGTATGCCAGCATACTGCCCCAAATTTTGTCCCTTTACTCCGGTGATTTCCTGAGTTAAGGGATCAAATAACACAGAAACATGTGCTATATTCCATTAGTTTTCTGGAATTAGCTTTAGTGTCATGTGAAAGCTCAAATATAACATGGAAATTAACAATTCGAGAAATGCTGAAGAAATGGAATAAACTGCCGAGTGAATGCAACCTTTGGCTGTCAGCATTTTAACATTAAAGGCAGGACCTTGTTAAAACTGGTGTCTGTGCTCACACTTTCTTAAAAAAGAGTACAAGCTGTCCTATTCTTTCTGCTGTAAACACAGTAATGCTACATTACAGATCCGGGTCGCCTGATGTCTGACTGATTGTGCTGACGATGCTGTAATTGCTCATTGCACTTGCATCTTAATGAGCTTGCATGTGCATTGCCATCCATTTAACGAAAGTGCTGAATGGAAATGTCCGTGTCTGCACATCTCACAACATATATTTCAGCCTCGTTAATAAAATCAATCTGTTAATCAGTTCACCCAATACAGTGAAAGCCTAATAGAGAACAGGGAATGTATGTGTGCGGAGACACACACACATCATCAAGAAAGGAATTATAATGTATTCTTTCTGAGCACAATTGGGGCAGGCCAGGTCCTTGCCTTTCACATGACCTTCTGAGCTATGCTGCTGTTTTCTCCCAACTCTGGCTGTGTGCTTGATAGCATAGAAGCTGGCACACAACAAGGCATTCCCAGTAATCAGCAACATGCACGGGAAAAGGATACACATCATCAAAGACTTGGAATGCTGAAAGGCACCCGCATCTCCTTGCTTCACAAATCATGCTAAGCCAAACCATGGCTAAGTGCAAGACTGCAGGCTTCCAGGGACGAGGTGGCAACCCCTTTGCTCTTCCTGGTGGTTCTGTCTCTGTGCTGTGCTCAAGCTAAGTCACGGTTTGGCGTAGCATGTCGTCCAAAATCTGGGCTCGTGGTTTAGCTCTCTCCAGACCAACCACAAGCTGTAACTTAGCTGTGTCCTACTTGAAACTGAAAGTTGGCTTTCCTTTGCCCCCCTCTGCCCCCAAAAAGCCACGTTAGAATTCGAAGTAGAATTGAAATTGAAAACATGTTAGCATTAAAATAGTTCCCAGACAAAATCAGAACGCTTTGCTGAGAATCTTAGTCAGGGCTTTTTTTCAGCTGGAAATCACTGGAACTCAGTTCTGGCACCTCTCAGCTGGGCGCCATTGCCATTACAAGAGAACAAGAGAGCAGTGAGTTCCAGCACCTCCTTTTCTAGAAAAAATAGCACTGGTCTTGGTTCTATATACAACACAATTTCAGAGTGCGTACACACCTCATTCCTACTTGTTCCCCCCATTGCATCTCACTCTGATGTATCCAGCAGAAATGCACGAGCACTTGCATATTTGTAGGCAGTAATAATTCTCTTTCCTTTCTTTTATTCCTATACACTCAGGCATAATTAACAGCTATCAGTCGATTTGTTCTCAATCAGATCGTAATGAGCAGTTTGCTTTATAATAACAATCTTGCGCATCACTAATAACTGCAGCCAAAATTGTCAGACTATTGCTTCCATTAATTCCGTGTTTCCTCTTTATTTAAGAAAATTATATTCCTCTAATTTAGTTAGTTCTGCAGACATATGCTGCTGCTGCTTTTTTCCCCCCTCCCCTTCTGGCACCTGAACATTTCTGCTTAGTGGGATTTGTTGCATGCTACAGTAATTTGTTGCCTAGGGAGTGTGTAACCGATGCACAATTCCCACTTTAATTATCATTTGTATAACATTGTTTCACCAACAGACCCCCACACTTTGGAGTTTGTTGGGGGGGAGCAAACAATAATAGCAATGCTTAAATAGTTTTCTTGCACAAAACTTTGTCCTTCTGAAACGTTGTGGTGGCAATAAAGGGAAATGTAGGGTGGCATCCAGCTAACTCATAAACCCAGAACGTGGGGCGGGGGGGGAGGGGTTGCACAAGAAGAGAGTGAGGAAGTTTCACTGCAAAAGCAGAAATCCCTACACTGATGGAACAAGTTGGCTGGATAACACCCACTATAATCACTCACGTGAATGACTGTTCTCCTGCACCCATTCCAGCTGGTTGAGTAGGAATGTCTCTGTGCAAAAGCAGGGTACCTTTCTGTGGGCATAGAGTAACTTTTGCCTGCTACCCCTCCCCTACAAACACATTCCTGCAACTTGGAGTTTTTTGAAGGGTGCATGAACCTCCACATTAGCTGTCAGGCTTCGGGGAATCTGATCCTTCTCACAGTGGCAGTCAAGAATCAGAAAACCATCAAAGTTCTTACAAGCAATTTATTCAATAATTCACAGAGAGCAACTACAGTGGTACCTTGGGTTACAGACGCTTCAGGTTACAGATTCTGCTAACCCAGTAATAGTACCTCGGGTTAAGAACTTTGCTTCAGGATGAGAACAGAAATCGCGCGGCAGCAGCGGGAGGCCCCATTAGCTAAAGTCGTACCTCAGGTTAAGAACAGTTTCAGGTTAAGAATGGACCTCCCGAACGAATTACCGTATTTTTCGCCCCATGGGACGCACTTTTTCCCCTCCAAAAATGAAGGGGAAATGTGTGTGTGTCTTATGGGGCGAATGCAGGTTTTCGCTGAAGCCTGGAGAGCGAGAGGGGTCGGTGCGCACCGACCCCTCTCGCTCTCCAGGCTTCACGCAGATCTCCGCAAGCTGTGGGAGCCTGCGCCGGGCTCCCACAGCTTGCGGAGAGTTGCTTGGATGTCGAAGGCTGGGCGCGCTGAGAGGAGAGTTGCCTGTTCTGGGGGCTGGGGTCGGGGGAAGCTCGGGCTTCCCCCGCCCCAGCCCCTCGCTTGGGAGGGAAAAAATTTTTCCCCTTTATTTCCCCCCCCCAAAAAAAAACCTAGGTGCGCCTTATGGGATGGTGCGTCCTATAGGGCGAAAAATACGGTAAGTTCTTAACCCGAGGTACCACTGTAATGGCATTGCTCCAAGTCAAGTCCTACCCCACTACATCTCTCCTAATAGACGTCACTCCTGTGTCAGCTAATCTGAGCTTTCTGCTTCTGAGCTCTCTGTTCTAATACCCTCAATGCCCACCTGGTCCTGGGAGAGGGGGGGTCAGGAATACTTTCCAAGGACACTGAGTCTGTCATCTGTCTCTCCCCTGGTGCTTCTTATTCTTCCTGCTGTTCCTCTCCCAATATTTCCCAGCTTCTCCCTTCTGTAGCCTCTGAACTATGCCCTTCTGCAAACCACTGTTCTAAATCTATACTGTACTGTCCTCCTCTTCTTGGGAAGGTTCAAGAGAAGGGGGGCGGCCCCCATCCTTCCTTCTCAGTCCAGCCCCTGACATCGGCTGAGATTTCTGGAGGCTGTGTCAGGTGGCTCATATCCAGTGATGTGTGAGCAACGTTGTATTCATGCAGTGGGACTTCAGCTTCCTCTCCTCTCCTTATGCACCCCACCAAATATTCTTCCAGAGGGTCCCCCAACCCTTTTGAGCAGATTTTACACCAGTCTATTGTCCCACCCTGCCTGAAGTCGTCAACTATTGTCCCTCTGCCTAAAAAATCCACAATCAGTAGTTTGAATGACTACAGACCAGTTGCACTGATTCCAATCATCATGAAGTGTTTTGAGAAACTGGTGCGTCGTCATATTATTTCCTGTCTTCCATCAACTTTTGACAACTACCAGTTTGCATACAGGGCAAATAGATCCACAGAAGACGCTATCACCACCACTCTCCATGCTGCTCTGTCCCATCTGGAGCAGCCGGGGAATTATGTGAGGCTGCTGTTTGTGGATTTTAGCTCTGCTTTTAACACTATCCTCCCCCATAGACTGGTGTCCAAGCTAGAGACGATTGGACTCCCCAACTCCACCTGTCTCTGGGTTTTGAATTTTTTGTCAGAACGTTCTCAGAGGGTTAGAGTAGGGTCACATGTGTCCACAGCCCTTAGCCTTAACACCGGCTCACCACAGGGTTGCGTGTTGAGTCCCCTGCTCTATGCTCTCTATACGTATGACTGTTCAGCCATCTATTCCAGCAACAAAATCATCAAGTTTGCTGATGATACTACGGTGGTGGGGCTCATTTCAGGAGGGGATGAGTCCGCCTATCGGGACGAGGTGGAGCGGCTCTGTGTTTGGTGTGGAGAGAACAATCTGGTTCTTAATACGGCTAAGACCAAGGAATTGGTGGTGGATTACAGGGGAAAAAAGGCGGACATTCAGCCCTTGTATATCAACGGGGAACGGGTGGAGAGGGTGGCGGAATTCAGGTTTTTGGGAGTGATTATGGATCAGGGCATGACTTGGAGCGCAAATACCACTGCTCTGGTGAAGAAGGCCCAGCAGAGAATTTATTTCCTCAGACTTTTAAAAAAGAACAATCTGAGTGAGAGACTGCTGGTGTCCTTCTACCGAGGCTCCATAGAGAGCATACTTACATACTGTATTTGTGCTTGGTTCTCCAGTTGTACAGCTAGGGAGAGGAAGGTGCTCCAGAAGGTCATAACCACAGCCCAAAGGATTATTGGGCACCCTCTTCCACCTTTGGAAGAACTGTACGGTTCCCGTTGCCTTAGGAAAGCAAACAACATCCTGCAGGATCCATCTCACCCGGGATACAGTCTGTTTGCACTACTGCCTTCTGGCAGGAGGTATAGAAACATCAAGTCAAGGACAAATAGACTGAAAAATAGTTTCTATCCAAGAGCTGTGGCCTTGTTGAATGCTGTAACTCGATAGTGAGACCTGGGAGTTTGATGGGTGTGGGTGTGGGTGTGGTTGGAAGGTGGTTTGTTTGGTTGTTGCTGTTGTTTTGCTTTTGTTTTTAAGGGATGGCATCCAATTTCGTTGCACTGGTGCAATGTTGCACTAGTGTAATGACAATAAAGAATCTATCTATCTATCTATCTATCTATTTTGAGGGTGTGCAAGGAGCTGTAGGAAAGTAGAGGGGGAAGCGCCATTGCACGAGCAGATTACTGTTTTGTGATGGGAACAGCAGTGTTGGATACGATCCTGAGCTCTACCATGGCAGCAACAATGAGTAGGGATGTAGAATAAGATCTTTGCAGTCGCAGAACCCCACATGGTGGCACTACTTCCCAAGGGAGATTAGACAGGTCCCTTCTCTATTGTCCTTTAGGCAAGTAGTTAAGACATTTTTCTTTTATGTCAAGCTTTTCATGTGCTTTGATTTGATCTCATTATATTTTCCTTTTATCTGTTTTATTGCGGCTTGAATGCTTTTTTTTTTTTTTTTTTTGAAGTTTTATTGTTGCAAACCGCTTCGGGGGAATCTTTTTTCTATTTATTTATTTATTCAATTCATTTATGAATCACTTCCCACGAAACACCCCAGAGCGAATATCAATAATTCTCTGGAGCCAAAAGGCAGCAGAGACGTGTTTTTGGAGATATATAATAAATAAATCAGGAAGGCTGACGCAGCCCTGTGAGAACCGCAGCCAAGCCTGCGATTGAAAAGTCTGCTCGGGGCACATAGAAACTGTCCCAATACAGTTGCGAGAGGAAGGCAGCATGTGGGACATCTCTGCAGAAACTGAGCAGTGGGAATATGTTGTCCCAGCTCTGACCTGTAGACTCAGTACATGAACTCTTGGCTCGATTCATATTAAAGGCTTTATTCCAGAATTCACTACAGTGCTCCCACCATTGATCAGGTTTCAGGCTACGTTGTTCAGAAGTCAGAATGCAGCTCCTAGTACAGTGGTACCTCGGGTTAAGAACTTAATCCATTCCAGAGGTCCATTCTTAACCTGAAACTGTTCTTAACCTGAAGCACCACTTTAGCTAATGGGGCCTCCCGCCGCCGCCGCGCCGCCGGAGCATGATTTCTGTTCTCATCCTGAAGCAAAGCTCTTAACCCGAGGTACTATTTCTGGGTTAGTGGAGTCTGCAACCTGAAGCGTCTGTACCCTGAAGCGTCTGTAACCCAAGGTACACTGTATACATGACTAGGCATAAGCTAAGATATTGTCCAACACTTGACACACACCCTGAGCTCCCCTTTCGAAGAGTGGAGCATTCCTAGGCACATGAGCCAACGCAGACCCTGTGCTCATCAACTGAGGTTCTCTGTGTGCTGTCCTACACCAAGGGAGGTCCAGAAAGTGCCAGCACAAGAACGGGTCATTTTAGTGGTGGCTCCCCATTTATGGAATGCTGTCCCCGGGGAGGGATGTGTGACATCATCACTGGCTACTTTTAGGCACCAGGCAAAAACATTTCTTTTTGGCCTTTATCTTGGAGAGTTCTAGACATTGTGGCCTCTCTTAGCAGGTAGGATTTGTTAGACTGCTTTAAATGTGCATGAGTGCTTTTAGCTTTTATTTTGTTTTAGCTTTAGATTGATTTTAATTTTTGTGTTATATTATGCTGTAAGTCACTATGAGTTTACACTTTGTGATGATGATGATGATAATAATAATAATAATAATAATAATAATAATAATAATAATAATATACCCAGAAAATAATAATAATAGTTGAGTGTTTGTTGTGGGAGAGGAAGGGAAAGGAGATTGTTAGCCGCTTTGAGACTCCTTAGGGTAGTAATAAAGCAGGATATCAAATCCAAACTCCTCCTCCTCCTCCTCCTCTTCTTCTTCTTTTCAAGCAATGGGATTAGGCAAATAATCAGGCACTACTCTAAGCAGGCTGAGTCGACTAGGTCTGGCTACACGGATGCAACCATTAATACATCTTTTGCAGCAAAGTGTCAGGCTTGGGGGATTCTCTCTACCCCCGGTAGCATCAAGGAAGAAGCAAGAAAGTTCATATTTATAGTTTTATTCAGTTCTCATGGTGTAATAATAATAATAATAATAATAATAATAATAATAATAATAATTATATCCCACCCATCTGGCTGAGTTTCCCCAGCCACCCTGTTCCCTAAACAGGGCTGCCTTCAGATGTCTTTTAAAGATAAGATAGCTGCTTATTTCCTTGACATCTGATGGGAGGTCGTTTCACAGGGCAGGCGCCACTGTGAAGGCCCTCTGTCTGGTTTCCTGTAACCTCACTTCTCGCAATGAGAGAACTGGCAGAAGGCCCTCGGTGCTGGATCTGTGTCCGAGCTGAGCGATGGGGGTGGAGACGCTCCTTCAGGTATACAGGACCAAGGCCGTTTAGGGCTTTAAAGGTCAGCACCAACACAAGACAAAGAATCCAGTCCTTAACTCCATAGTGACATTGCTCACTCTGAGCTCCTCACCTTCTTTCCCCAGCAACAGTCTGTGGCCCTACAGGTGGCCTCAGGATTCAAACGTCTTTGAGCCCTTTTTTCTTGAATTCTAAGTGAGTGGTGGTGGTGCTTCTATGCTTTCCAAGGATGTCTCTGCTGGCAATTCTCCCCCTTCTTCTCCTATCGCCTCATAATTTGGCAGCTCTGCTGCAATTCAATCCTATCTCCCTCTTCCCTTGAAACTACTGGAGAAGGGGAGGCAATCCCCCCACTCCCCCTCCTCCTCCAAGAGAAGCAGAGGAGAAAGAGGGGGTGATTCCCAGCCCTCCTCTTCAGTCCAGTCCCTAACACAGATGCAGAGTTGACATGACCAGCTCACTGTCCTGTCTAATCTCAGGCACCTACCAGGGACAAGGAGTGCTTGATTCACAGCAAGCAGTCCTGGAGTCTTCAGGCCACTCTTCTGTTGTGGTCAGGGCATCCAATGCCACTGAGGAGGGCCTCTTCCCTGACAACCCACTCATCTCCTCACCAACATCTTGAGCAACACTGCCAGGCTACTGGGCCCCTCCCCAGGACCCAATTCTCCACTCTTGTCTCAGTCTTCCTTCCCCCTCCAACCAGCCCAAGACATCTCCATGGGTCACGCAGCGTAGTAATCACCAGACTGATTACTCTCCAGATGTTTTGGTCTATAACTCCCATTGCTTCTTGCTGAGAGAAGCCAAGTTACAGGGAACCAGGCAGAGGGCCTTCTCAGTAGTGGTGCCTGCCCTGTGGAACGCCCTCCCACCAGATGTCAAAGAGAAAAATAACGACCAAACTTTTAGAAGACATCTAAAGGCAGCCCTGATTAGGGAAGCTTTTAATGTTTAATAGGTTATTGTATTTTAGTGTTTTGTTGGAAGCCGCTCAGAGTGGCTGGGGGAACCCAGCCAGATGGGTGGGGTATAAATAATAAATTATTATTATTATTATTATTATTATTATTATTATTATTATTATTATTATTGCTATAACAGCCAGCACTGTCAGGAGTAGAGCACCAAGTTGGTGAAGACTGTAGCAGAATATTAAATATGAAAGTCCTAAAGGACAATCAGATAGCAGCTGCCCCCACTCCTAATTGCTATAACTGGAACTGGAATTGGTGCCCTCTACAGAAGAGACAGACCCTGATGTTGGGAAAGATTGAGGGCAGAAGGAGAAGGGGACGACAGAAGGAGAGGTGGTTGGACAGTGTTCTCGAAGCTACCAGCATGAGTTGGACCAAACTGCGGGAGGCAGTGGAAGACAGGAGTGCCTGGCGTGCTCTGGTCCATGGGGTCACGAAGAGTCGGACACGACTAAACAACTAAACACAACAACAACAACAGAAGAGACATGGGTGGAGCTGTGGGTTGAACCACTGAGCCTAGAGCTTGCCGATCAGAAGTGCAGCGGTTTGAATCCCCGCGATGGGGTGAACTCCTGTTGCTCGGTCCCTGCTCCTGCCAACCTAGCAGTTCGAAAGCACATCAAAGTGCAAGTAGATAAATAGGTACCGCTGTGGCGGGAAGGTAAACAGCGTTTCCGTGCACTGCTCTGGTTCGCCAGAAGTGGCTTAGTCATGCTGGCCACATAATAATATAATAAATAATAATAAAATTTTATTTATATCCCGCCCTCCCCAGCTGAAGCGGGGCTCTGAGCGGCTAAAAGAATACAACATTATAAAATCAATTCATTATAAAATCAGTTCAACTCAAATTAATGGCAACCATTGGGCTAGAGTTCTGTGAAGATTACCAAAGGAGGGGGTCAGGCTGTGCCCAAATAATAAAATTTTATTTTGACCCGGAAGCTGTACACCAGCTCCCTCGGCCAATAAAGCGAGATGAGCGCCACAACCCCAGAGCTGTCCGCGACTGGACCTAATGGTCAGGGGTCCCTTTACAGAAGAGATACAGAACTAACCTGGGGTTTGCTCAACAGTCCCCCAGGATCTTATGACTTTATCAGTGCCACCCTGGCTGATTTCCTCTAATCCTCAAGCTTGCAGTTTGTATTCACGAGGATAAGTGTGGGGAATGGTGCAAAGCATTTTTTGATACTTTCCCAAGATCAGCGAACAGTAGAATCAGTACACTGGTTCACCTCCCAGCCTTAAAGATTATCACGCAAAAAAACCCTACCAATTTGAGAAAAGGAAAAGTAGGATATCTTGAGCAGGGATTGCCACAATGTTAATCTGACCTGAAATGAATGATCTCTGTAAAGAGAAAGGAAGGTTGCCTTAAGAGAAAGAGACTGCTCTGACGTTTCAAGGTTATTTCAGCGATGACCAAGTCATGTCATGTATTCCCTGAGCTGCTGTCTAAAATATCCCTGGGCTGTAAAGGCAGGCAAAAGGATAGATACCTTTGCACTTATCACAGGGATCCCTTTGATTTGTTCAGCACCGCAAGTGACTCTTGAATTTCTAACAGAAAGGGACACAGAACAAAGGGGCAAAGAGACAAAGCAAGCATATGCTATAGGAGGAAAGCAGGTGCAAGAAGGTTGCTAAAGGAGAAGGGCTGGGAAGAGAAGACCAAAATAAGGCCAAGAAATAGCAGGTAGAAGGAATCAGTATATTGATATAGGTAAAGTGGCAGCAAGCGGTGGTGTTTCAGTGGCCATGGACTATTTTGTGGAGGATAAGAAACAAAATACAGTGGTACCTTGGATTAAGTACTTAATTCATTCCGGAGGTCCGTTCTTAACCTGAAGCACCGCTTTGGCTAATGGGGCCTCCTGCTGCTGCCACGCTGCTGGAGCACTATTTCTGTTCTCATCCTGAAGCAAAGTTCTTAACCTGAGGTACTATTTCTGGGTTAGCATGGTCTGTAACCTGAAGTGTATGTAACACGAGGTACCACTGTAACTAGAATATAGCTAGAATTGTGTTACCTTACAATAATAATGCTACTCTGTCATGGAGAGCGTGTGCAGAAGCGCCCATTAAACATGTCAGGGGAAATCCGCTCTGTCGAAAACAAAGCCACACCATTTCATTTAGTGTTGTTGGGGGGGTATATTTATTTATTACATTTGTAGCCCAAAATCCTTTCATGAAATTGAAAGCTGCATGTATACAGGTTCTCCGGTGATCAGGGCCACTATGCTTTGCCGCCTGAGGCAAATGACAAGATGATGCCTCTACTTTTCCACATGCAGAAGCTGGCTGTACTGGCAGCTGAATCTTACTTCAACTCTGGCAGATATTTAATAGGGCTAGTTCTGGAGTTGCTTCTATTACCTGTTTTGTTATTTTGGAGATTTCCTGCAGCACTGATATCCAAAAGGATAGAACACTGGAGCATTCCCACCCCACCACATATGGAGTTATGTGCCTATGGAGGTGCAGCCTCTGCAGCATGCTGAGAATGAAAGATCATTATTCCCTCTGCACATCTCTCTCCCCTCTCTTTCCCCCCAACCTCATGATGGGTCTATGACAGAGGTTTTCAACCTTTTAGAGTCCACGGCGCCCTTGACCAACTACATTCTTTCTGCGGCACCCCTGTGGGGCTTGGGAGTCCAGTTATGTCATCCCTTGCTTTCAGAGCTGACAGTCTCTCACTCTTTTTCAAACACCTCCCTTGTGGAGTGTTCCCTCAGCCTCCTCTCATCTCCTCTCTCCTTGGGAGTCCTCTGGGCAGCTGCTGCCACCATCCCTGGTCTCTGAGTTGCCCCCCCCCCCAGTTATAATATACATTATTTTTAAAAGAGTGTGTGTGTGTGTGAGAGAGAGAGAGAGAGAGAGAGAGAGAGAGAGAGAGAGAGAAAGATGATGATGATGATGATGATGATATACCCCACCCATCTGGCTGGGTTTCCCCAGCCACTCTGGGTGGCTTACAGCTTTCTGAATTAACAAGGTGCAGTGGCGTAGCGTGGGGGGTGCAGGGGGGGCCGGCCGCACCGGGCGCAACATCTGGGGGTTAGGGTTAGGGGGCACAAATCCACGGGTTAGGGGGCGCAAATCCACGGGTTAGGGGGGCGCAAATTACTTGCCTTGCCCCGGGTGCTGACAACCCACGCTACGCCACTGACAAGGTGTCCTGTGACCTTGTTCCTTTGAGCTTTATTGTTGGCCTTTGCAGTGTAATTTCATTGGGAATGCATTTCACAAAGAATAGATGGGGTTCGGGACAGGAGGTGGCCGTCAGCAATTGGCAGTTGGGAGTTCGAAGTGGGCTGGTTATCCCGTTAGTTCTATCTTGACGTCATCTGGAGGAGTTCCTAAATAATCCTTGGTGTTCAGCCTGAGAAGTAAAAAGATTTATTTCCAACTATTTGTGTAAGGCAGATTTTTTAATCACAAATAGCTAATGTTTATGGTGTGTGGTTGTGTTTATGCTTGAATATATGCATTCTGTGCAGTGCAGCTGTGGTCAGTGCCTTATGGCCAATGCCTACAAGAAGAAAAAGTTGTTTCTCAACAGGCAGAGAAGCAAGGAACTGTCCGTGGTTGCTGGCAGTGATGCGAATGACAGCCACATTATTAATATGTTGCAGCAGAAACAGCAAGGCCTCTCGCAGCCCCCCTGAAGACAAGCCGACAGTCCTCCTGGTATCACTAGATACTTTGTTGTTTAATATGTGTGGCGATGTTCATTACATCAGAAGGACTACCACAATAATCTAAACCACAGCGGCCATGCGAATTGGTCTCGTGTGGAGGTGCCGGTTAATGCAGTTGGCAGGTCGTGAGTCTGCTGGAAGCCCTGCACAGCCTGAATACGTGTAGCTTGCTGAACCATCTGACCCAGGCCTTTGTTAAAGCCATTTCTAGACAACGACCAGTTCCAAGGGTTGTGTTTTGCCTCTCCCCCTCCCCCTCTACATTTTTAGAGCCTGTTTTAGCAGCAGTGATTGAAATGGCTGGATGCCAGCTAATCTCGCTCAGTTTCAGAGCCCAGCAATGGTTGCCAAAGGATGAACTACACATTAATTAGCTTGCTGCTAATATGCAAACACCATACAGAACTACAGAGCTCACTCTTTTGGGAATAATCCTTTAATCGCACACCGTGTGTGCACATTTTGCTAGGATTTCTGATTTGTGATGGGATCAGTCACTTCACTTCCAAGGAACTCTGGGGCACAGAGTGTGGCGCCCCCCCCCCCACAACTTTAGCTAAAAAAACTTTTCAGTAAGTGTTGAATTATTGTTTTGCTACTTCAACGGTCATCTTCCTGCTGAAGATTTCAGTAAAGATTGCTTATTAAAAATTCAAAAAGACTACTCATTTGTAGCAGGGTGGATTTGATTTAAATCAAATCAATTTAAAACATGATTTAAATCAAATCAATTTAAAACATGATTTAAATCAAATCAATTTAAAACATGATTTAAATCAATTCAATTTAAAACATGATTTAAATCACTAGTCAGTAAGACTTAAATCATTTTTTACAAAGACTCATTCTTCCTGGTATAATCTTAATATTTACAACCAGATGAAGATTTCATTTTTGGAATAGTAAAATTTCAGAGTAGTTTTTACGGTTATATCAAAAATTACTGATTTGGGTATACTATTAGAAATACATTGACAGATAATTATGAAATTATTGTGAGGTTTAATAAGTTAACTCTTTATATTTAGACAACTTTTCTGCTGTACTTTATTGGAAGGAGAAAAATAATCATTTTCTTAATAACAATTTAAACAATTTATTTAACTAAAACAGTAACATTATGACATATGTATCCATATTTGTTAACTGATGTGGTTAAACAGTTTTTTTTTAAAAAAAAAACTTAGTCTGAGTTTTAGCACACATGGAAAACTTAAAACAAATCCTTATTTCCTGATGAATAGCCTTAGGACTATAATGTAACTTAAACAGAAAACCAGCCTTACAAATATTTTCCCTACAAAAGCATTCTATTTTAAAAATCCGATTTAAATTTTAAAAATCTGATTTAAATAAAAAAATCCATTTTTAATTATTATTTTTTAAAATCGTTGATTTTTTTATCCACCCGATTTGTAGGAGAGGAAAGATTTGCCCAAATTTAGGCAATGATTTGCTAGGTTTTTAAAGCAACCCAGTAATGAGTAAAACCATGGGGAATGCAAGGTGAATGAGATTTAGACTTGTCCAACACCAAAACTACATGCCCTTGAGAAGTGGGGAGCTACTGTGCTCTGGCGGGGGACGGGGACAGGATAACAGTTGTGGAGTATGTGAAACTGTGGGATTGATAACCTATCCCTTTAAGAAAAGCTTTGAAACTGCTGAGAAAGATTTTGTTATGCAAGCGCCCTTTCCCATGGGAAGAGAAGAAGCTAACATGTTTTATTGCAGAACATACGCAGCTATACACATAGGTTCAACAAAGCGCAATAGATTTTGCTATAAAAATGTAACACAACGTTTCTATATGGAGACCATATACAGTGGTGCCTCGCAAGACGAAATTAATTTGTTCCGCAAGTTTTTTCTTCTTGCGAGTTTTTCGTCTTGCGAAGCACGGTTTCCCATAGGAATGCATTGAAAATCAATTAATGCGTTCCTAGGGAAACCGCTTGCCAGGCTGGCGGTGCGGAGAAGGGCTTTTCTCCCCACCGCAAGCCTTCAGGACAGGTACGGGAACAGAGGGGAAGGGGCGCAGCGCTTCTCCTCTGTTCCCGGGGCTTGCGGTGGGAGGAGGGTTTTTCCTCCCCACCGCCAACATTCAGAACAGCATTCTGAATGTTGGCGGTGGGAAGGAAAACCCTCCTCCCACCGCAAGTCTTCAGGACAGCCATCCGAAGGCTGGCGCGGGGAGAAGCTCTCTCCGCCCCACCGCCAGCCTTCGGAGCAGCCTTCTGAAGGCTGGCGGTGGGGCAGAGAGCTCTCCGCCCCACCGCCAGCCTTCGGAAGGCTGCTCTGAAGGCTGGCGGTGGGAGGAGGGCTCCCCGCCCCACCGCCAGCCTTCGGAAGGCTGCCCCGAAGGCTGGCGGCGGGAGGAGGGCTCCCCGCCCCACCGCCAGCCTTCAGAAGGCTGCCCCGAAGGCTGGCGGCGGGCGGAGGGCTCCCCGTCCCACCGCCAGCCTTCGAAAGGCTGCCCCGAAGGCTGGCGGCGGGAGGAGGGCTCCCCGCTGTCCCGGAGATTTCCCTATGGGCTTTCGTCTTGCGAAGGAAGCCCATAGGGAAATTTGTTTTGCGAAGCGCCTCCAAAACGGAAAACCCTTTCGTCTAGCGGGTTTTCTGTCTTGCGAGGCGTTCGCCTTGCGGGGCACCACTGTAATGGTAAAGGACCCCTGACCATTAGGTCCAGTCATGGCCGACTCTGGGGTTATGGCGCTCATCTCGCTTTTTTGGCCAAGGGAGCCGGCGTACAGCTTCCGGGTCATGTGGCCAGCATGACTAAGCCACTTCTGGCGAACCAGAGCAGCGCACAGAAAGACTGTTTACCTTCCCGCCGGAGCAGTACCTATTTATCTACTTGCACTTTGGCGTGCTTTCGAACTGCTAGGTTGGCAGGAGCAGCGACCGAGCAACGGGAGCTCACCCCGTCACGGGGATTCAAACTGCCAACCTTCCGATCGGCAAGTCCTAGGCTCTGTGGTTTAACCCACAGCGCTACCCGCATCCCATGGAGACCATATAGACAGCAGCAAAACAGCTGATGCTAAGCTTGCACAACTGACATGAAATGTACCCAATAACCAGGATGAGGTAATGGGGGAATATTTCTATGCATATGATTGGAGAAAAATTGAAATGTTTTGTGTAAAAACTTAGAAATATCACCACCACCCCCAGGCTGCGAAGTCGCGGTTGCAGGCTTTTGCGGAGCTACCTCACTGTTACCTATTGCTTGGAAAGTAATAAATCAAGGGACTCTTATCCTCCCTGCTCCTGAGTTTTATGGGCCAGTCCTAGGAGTTTTTATAGCCTTTGGGGGCTTGCAACCAAAGGGGTTCCCACCTGCTGGACATCTTATTCTAAGGATCTGGGTGCACATGGGAAAAAAACTCTCTTGGCAACTTAAGAAGTCTACTGATGGATCACTCCATGTAGATGCTTGGGAGAAGCCCACATACAGGATCTGAGGTCAGCAGCTGACAGCAAGATTCATGAAGTATACTCTCTCAGCATGAGCTGTTGCCCAAAGTGTCTTGCTCCTCCCATTGAGTCAATTTTCTGTCTCAGATCCCTCCTGCCTGCCTGCGGTGAGTCCCAAGGGACGCTCTCTGTTTCTGCCTGGCTTTCTGTTCTGTTACATAGAGCAATCGCCTTGTTTTAGGGGTGGGAAGTGGAGCTGGCAGACTTTCAATAGACACTCCATCAGCTGGTGCTGGTGTTGCCTCTATTAAGTCTGACTCCTGTCCTTGCCCAGGGCTATGGCTTCTTCTTCTTTGCCCTTGTTCCTCACCCTCCAGACTCCCAGACTCCCAGCTTCCAGTAATTCCCAGTTCTCTTCCTCCTCTGGGGTGTATCCTGTCTCCCACCACCACGAACCCAGGTCCAAATTGTCCTCTCCTGCATTTTCCCAGGAGGCCTCTTGGCCAGGCAGTCTCCACCACTCTTCCTCATCTAATCCTTGGCAGACCATGGAGGCAGAACATAGACATTGTGGCTCGTGACCATTGATAGCCTTGCTCTCCGTGAGTTTGTCTCACCGCTTCTTAAAGCCATCCAAGTTGGCGGCTACCCCTTTGAGTGAAAGTGAATTCCATTGATAGCTATTTAGGATAATGCTTCCATTTTGAAATGTGTCGGGAATCCCAATTAGTAGCCTACTGCAGCTTCCTGTAGGCCAGTGTCCTTAAGGCACTTGTGCACTTCAGCTTAAACCACACCAAACTTTGTTTTTACTCGGTCATTTCCTTACATGTCTAAATATCTTACAGTCTTGTCTGACATTATTCTTGTGCAGCCAGTATTGTTGTAACAGACAAGCACCAGAGGTGCTCTGTTGGCATGCGTTCTGCCACTCCCAGCTGGTGAATTAAGATTCCCATTTCCCTCGCTTCCAGCCTGTGTACAAATAAATGGCACAAATCTTTTTAGTGTTTGCTCCATTTGGCAGAAGTTACTTGACAAATGACTATATAATGAGCCCTTTTCCAGATGTGTAATTTTTCACCTTATGTTTATGAGGCAATTACTGGAAACTGGCTTAGTTCAAGAAACATGAACTGCAGATGTCAATAAAACAGAAGGTGAGTTGCACAGGGAGTGGGGAGCACAGTTGGAGATTTTCACAGGTGAGCTTAAATATACCATGAGTTTAGTTGTGTGTACCTCAGTGGCGTGCTACTCAACACCCACCAACCCCTGTTGTTGGAAGCAATTTCACAAACCTAACTAGTTCTCGAGCTAGAGCAAGGAACTATTTGCTCCAACAGACTGAATAGCGAACACATAGCTGTCAACCGTCCCTTATTTGGCGGGAAACTCCCTTATCCCAGCACCATTTCCCGCTGCTGTCCCTTATTGATGATGTCCCTTAAATTTCCCGGGTTTCAAAAGAAGCAGCTGCTCTCCCTCCCTGCCTGCCAGCCAGGGAGGAGGGAGGCTCCAACTGTGTTGCTTGGCTGCCTTGCTCACCCAATAAGGAGTCTAAGAACGACTGGGGGGTGGAGCTTGCATGCCTTGTGCCGATCAAATCAGCCGCGTTGCCTAGGGACTCGCCTTTGCTCACTGTTTCCCAGCGGAGAGGTGACGGTGGTTTTCCTTGCTGCATCCCCTTTGCCAGGTTGCTGCGCTGTGGAGTCTCTCCCCGCTGTAACTGGAGATACCAGGGATTGAAATTGGGACTTTCTGCATCCAAAGCAGATGGTCCATGGGACTTCTGCATTATTATTATTATTATTATTATTATTATTATTATTATTATTTAATTCACACAAAAGATTGCTTTAAATTTAAACTCTGAGTGTAATTTCTATCAAAACACACGTTTCTAAATGTGTTAAATCCCAAAATATGCATCCTTCCATGCATTCTGCTATGAAAACTGTGGAAGTGTAAAATCCAATGGATATTCTCAACCATGTTTTCTAGAAGCAGCCATCCTTCTCTGGTGAATGATCCCATGTTGGGTCATCTATGCCAAGCATTTACCTTTAAGCAAATAACACAGTGAAACCACTTATCTACACTCTTCTTATGCCACTCTTAATCCATATTGTTTTCTGAGATACTTTGTTATTATATAACATGTCCCTTTATGTCGCTAAGCATTTTTTCTCCAGCATGAAAATGGGAGTGGATCATGTCTCAAACCATAAGGCAGCCAGTCCCCCTGAGGGTAGCCTAATCCATGCTTTATCAGAACAAAACAAAAAGAGAGCAATTCCAGTGCTTCCTGGGAAAGTCTTTATTGTAGCTTTTTTAAAAAAAAAAATATTTTATTAGGTACAAATCAGAAAAATGTACATATTTACAACAAAAGAAAATACAAAAGAAAAAGAAAATACATATAACCAAGGAAAAAATTAGAGAATATTTTGTCTCTTTCATATTTACAGTTATTTATACCTCTATAAAATACTATTCACAATAAAGAAGTGAAGTAAAAGGTAAGATAGCAGAAAAAAGAACAAAGAGAAAATAAAGAAATAGAAAATAAAAGAAGCTTTATTGAGCTACAATAGTTTTCCATCACTGAGCCTGCTCTCCTTTTGTTGCTGTTCATTTGAGGGAGTTTTTCCCCCTTTTCCTTATGCCATACTTTCCTTCGCCACTGTATGAACCCTTCATTTTGCTCTTCAACTCACTAAATGGTTGTTGTTGATGTTGTTGTTGTTGTTATTATTCCGCTTTTCACTCTCTTGAGTCACAAAGCGGCTTACATACCGTAAATAGCAGAACATCACAACCACAACATAAATAATAGAAAATAATTAACAAATCACCAGGAAAGCAAGTAAAGGTAAAGGGTAAAGGGACCCCTGACCATTAGGTACCATTAGGCTGACTCTGGGGTTGCAGCGCTCATCTCGCTTTATTGGCCGAGGGAGCCAGCGTACAGCTTCCGGGTCATGTGGCCAGCAGGACTAAGCCGCTTCTGGCAAACCAGAGCAGCACATGGAAAAGCAATTTACCTTCCCACCGGAGCAGTACCTGTTTATCTCCTTGCACTTTGACATGCTTTTGAACTGCTAGGGACTGTCTTGCCAGAGTGGTGCATGCTCTAGTTATCTCCCGCTTGGACTACTGCAACGCGCTCTACGTGGGGCTACCTTTGAAGGTGACCCGGAAACTGCAATTAATCCAGAATGCGGCAGCTAGACTGGTGACTGAGAGTGGCCGCCGGGACCACATAACACCAGTTCTGAGTTATCTGCATTGGCTCCCAGTACGTTTCCGAGCACAATTCAAAGTGTTGGTGCTGACCTTTAAAGCCCTGAAGGAGCGTCTCCACCCCCATCGTACAGCCCGGACACTGAGAACCAGCGCCGATGACCTTCTGGCGGTTCCCTCATTGCGAGAAGTAAGGTTACAGGGAACCAGGCAGAGGGCCTTCTCGGTAGTGGCGCCTGCCCTGTGGAACACCCTCCCAGCAGATGTCAAAGCAATAAACAACTATTTTACTTTTAAAAGTCATCTGAAGGAAGCCCTCTTTAGGGACGTTTTTAATGTTTGATGCTGTACTGTTTTTAATATTCAGTTGGAAGCCGCCCAGAGTGGCTGGGGAAACCCAGCCAGATGGGTGGGGTATAAATAATAAATTATTGTTGTTGTTGTTGTTGTTGTTGTTGTTAGGTTGGCAGGAGCTGGAACCGAGCAACAGGAGCTCACCCCGTTGCGAGGATTCGAACTGCCGACCTTCTGATTGGCAAGTCCTAGGCTCTGTGGTTTAACCCACAGCACCACCAGGAAAGCAAACACCTTCTATAAAACACTGTTAACAAAACAACTTTTTAAAAAGGCTATAAACAGCACAACCGCAAGAAAAGTCATATTATAAAATTCACAAAGCGTTGCAGCACTCCTAAGTTCCTATAGTTCTTCCCTGTAAAGCAGGTTTGGGGAATATTTGGCCCTGTTGCTGAACTACCACTCCCATCATTCCAGACCATTGACTATATTGCTGTGGCTGATGGGAGTTGTACAGTAGAACCTCAAGTTGCGGACCTAATCCGTCCCGGAGGCAAGTCTGCAACTTGAAGCGTTCGCATCCAGAAGCACCGCGTCTGTGCGCGGCGCGATTTAGCGCTTCTACGCATATGCGAGCAGTGAAACCCGGAAGTAACCATTCCGGTATTTCCAGGTTGCCGCAGGACGCAACTTGAAAAGACGTAACCTGAAGCAGACGCAACGTGAGGTATGACTGTAGTTCCCTACACCTGCAGTAGAGCTATTGGGCTTCCAGAAATTCTTACATGTCCACCTGGAACGCAAACCATCCTTTTTCGCCTTGGAAGCCAGTAGAGATGGGTCTTATGTTTATGTATTTCTTTGCTTTGACTTCCTCTCAAAGCATCTGTATTGCTGATTTCTTGCTGTTTACCACCACTGCGTTGCTGTACCCTCGGCATTCTCAAAGTCTTCTCACAGCTGTAAGCCTGTGAGGAGGCTAAACCGCATTTATTTTTCCCTGCAAAGCACCTGAGGGCCTTGTTTGTAAATATCCTTTCACAGTGAGGCAGCATGAATTCTATTTGTTCGCAGGTTATCCTGCAAATGCCAGACACACCTTGCACAAAGCAGGATTATGTTAATTATGGTTGGACCAATTATCTCCCTCCACCCTTTCAGGAGACCGTTCTGCCCCTGAGAAAATGGGGCAGGGGAATACCTGCATTATTCCCATGAAGCATCACTAGTTTAAGCAATACCACCAGCCTGTTGGGGGCAGTCAAGCTACTGTCTGAAGTGGTGACATCACTTTTTTTGTTTAGAAAGAAGAGGCCCTCCGCCATCTGATCTAGTCAGCTCATGCACACATGACAATTCTTCTGTGCTCCCCACTCCAGGGAGGGAAGTTATTTTCATCCCATCCCTTGAAAGATCTGGGTCAAATACTCTAGCCCTGCTAGCACATATAATAAAGTAGAATGATAGCTGTGAAATCAGCTTCAGAAAATAGTCTATTGATTCAACAAACATTGATTGGCCACCTTTGTTTTATTTCTTATTAAGATTTTTATCGGCTTTTTTCAAACCAGGCACAATCAAATAGCAATAGAGGAGGACACGTAAGCCAGCTACCCTTCTCACCACCCCCACCCTAGGTCACCCATTAGAAGAAGGTTTACGAATAGAGCCTACTGGCATTTTACAAAAGAAGAGTTTGGGGAAAGCAATTAAAAATAAAAATAAAATACCAGAATGGCAGCAGCAGTACACTCAGGATTCCACTCATTTAGTTTCAGAGGACTAGTGTGAGCAAAGCAAGGTTTCGTGGAAGGCTTAAAGTTGGGTAGCGAAGTGAGTTGGCCCTTTCCTACCAAGACATGAAGAGTTATATGGGATGCTGTCATTCCTCAAGTGCAACAGGACTTCCTCTAGTTGTGCCCCCTTCCCCCTCCCAAAAACAAAAACCTTCTCCAGAGGGCAGACCCTCAAAGTGTCTCTATTTTCCAGGGACAGTCCTTAATTTACAGAAGCCATCCCAGTTTTGATTGACCCTGGAATGGCCTGCTTTTCCTTAGGACATCCCTGTTTCCATCGGAGAAATGTTGGAGGGTCCCCAGGGCTTTTTTTTTCAGCCGGAACTCACTGTAATTCAATTCTGGCCCCTCTCAGGTGGGTTCAAAGAGAACGAGGGAGGTGTTTGTGGAGAGTTCTAGCAACTCTTCTTCTAGAAAAATAGCACTAGGTGTCCCTATTGTCATCAGAGAAATGTTTTAGGGTACAACAGTTCCATTTCAACAGTGTAAATCTGTTGGGAGAGCAGAATTGGCAGCATTGGATACAGTCCTTCATGTATCTGTAAAGAACAACCACAGTGAGTCAATGAATGGCAGTATTATCTCCAATGACAGTATCATCAGTGTGCGAAGGCACATCTTAGTCATTACAAAATTGCCAGCGTAGCTCTCGGCACACAGAAGTGCCTCTCATGCCATTGTAATAGCTGGCATGGGCGTTTCCAGGAAAATGCTTCCCACAATAAGTTTATCTGGCCAGTAAATTTGTGAACAATTGCCGTAGATGCCCATTTAATTGCAAAGGACTCTGGGGCGGGTTCTGGGGTGCATACTCAGATTCTGGGGGACCCTCACCATGCATGTTGGGTCTACCCATTGCCCAGTGGTACACGGTGATTTGTTTATTTTTTTGTAGGGGAACAGTTAGGGCCAGAGGCACCAGTTTGCAAGGGCGATGGGGGCCGATGTTGCATGCGAGACATCACCTTCTTCAGCATCACGCCTCCCTCTCTAAGTTGGGCAGCAACTTCCTGGGCTTTGGGAAGAGGGTGCCAGGGCTCTTACAGGATGCTGAAATCCTCCTTCCCAAAACCAGGTGGGCTTTGGGAAGGTGGTGGGAGGGTTCTTGGACCCATTAGAGCAGGCATGTCCAACAGGTTGATCGCAATCTACCAGTTGATCGCAGGACGTTTCTGGTCGATCCTTGTCGATTGCATGACCCTGATCGACCTCCCCCCACCCCACCCCCAAAAAAGCTCAACCACTTTGGTCAATCCAATGGGTAGATCACTGCCAGTTTTTTTATAGTGGGAGTAGATCACAGTCTCTTGGAAGTTGGAGATGCCTGAATTAGAGCATTATGCCTTTGCCTTTGCCTTTGCCTTTGCCTTTGCCTTTGCCTTTGCCTTTGCCTTTGCCTTTGCCTTTGCCTTTGCCCTTGCCCTTGCCCTTGCCCTTGCCCTTGCCCTTGCCCTTGCCCTTGCCTTTGCCTTTGCCTTTGCCTTTGCCCTTGCCCTTGCCCTTGCCTTTGCCCTTGCCCTTGCCCTTGCCCTTGCCCTTGCCCTTGCCCTTGCCCTTGCCCTTGCATGAACTGAGAATGAAAACCCAAACACACTCAACACTCCAGTTGTGAGTTGCTGGGAAAGATTGGCAATTGTGTGCAGGCTCTCTTTTAAGGCAGCTTGTGTGCCACAACTGATCTTCTCCTTGAGGAATGCCTGATAAGCATCTGCGGGAAGCCATGGGGAATACAGCTTGAAAACTACTGATCTAAGAGAGACCTGGACAGTAGGTCAGTCGGTGCTTCCAGTCACCCACTTCATTCCTCCTACCCAGGAGCTGCCTGTCGTTGTTGTTTTTTATCCTGGCTAAAAGTTTGGGACGAGCAATGGGGAGAAGCGCAAAGACCAATAAGCCTGCCTAGACTTGCAGCTCAAAAGGTCCCTGACACAGCAGCAGCAAAGCCCCTGGGGAGAGCCTTGTAGCAGATCAAAGAGGATATTGAGAAACATGGCGGAGCTTCTTAATTAATTTCTAATCCTTCCCCAGCCTTAATCTCTGTTCTCACAGGAAGATCTGGCCTTATATATTCCTTGCGCACATGTTTTTGTAGGCGGCGTGTGCTGCGTTCTTAGATTTGTGATTTGTTTGAAGCAATGTGTCAGTGGGTCAGCTGTTTATCCCGGGCTCATGCTGAAGTATTTTAGGCAGAGTGCAAGATGAAATGTCAAACCTACATGTTAATCGCAAACATGCCCCCCAAAAAAAGAAATTTGAGAGGGGAGGGATGTAAATTTGGATGTGGGCCATTCAATTCTGTGTGTGGATGTTTTTATTTCATCTGTGATTTTTTTAAAAAAATAAATAAATAAATACATATGGCTTATTTATTTATTTACTTACTTACTTACTTACTTACTTACTTACTTAATCAACTGTGTCGGTAAAGCGCACGTAGAAATATTTTTATTTGCCTGCGGCCTTTGCGATGGACAGAATTCATTATGCAGCATTTGATAACATTGTTTGGCTTTATGTTTATTTTTAAACGAAAAATCTGGCAGAAAGTAGCAGCAGCAGTATTTTAGTGAGTTTGAAATATATATATTTCAATCCATACATATCCAGAAAGCCTATCAGCAGGGTTTTATTTTTTACCATTTTTACTATTCATTGCAACAGAGTCTGCTGTTTTATGGCATACTTACCGTGAACATTTAAAAAAATTTTTTTAGAAGACTCAGAGCTCTGCCAGCCAACATAATTCATTTGTTCATGACATTTCTGGAACACCCATTGACCGAAGTATTAATTCTGTGGGTTGAAGCCAATCAACCTATTTTAAAAGTAGTAGACTTGGACTAGTTGTGCCCAATAATTTAAATGGGTCTGTTCTGAGTGTGATAGCAAAGAATTTGGGATCAGAAAAAAATGAAATGTAATACAGTACAGTGGTACCTCTGGTTACATATGCTTCAGGTTACATACGCTTCAGGTTACAGACTCCGCTAACCCAGAAATAGTACCTTGGGTTAAGAACTTTGCTTCAGGATGAGAACAGAAGTCATGCTGTGGTGGTGCAGCAGCAGCAGGAGGCCCCATTAGTTAAAGTGGTGCTTCAGGTTAAGAACAGTTTCAGGTTAGGAACAGACCTCCAGAACGAATTAAGTTCTTAACCCGAGGTACCACTGTACTGTAACACTGATGTAAAAAAAAAAGATTCATAACACAAATATAAATATAATAGGGGCTGCCTCTGCTTCTTGATTTGCTAGCCAACTGCACTTACCCAACTCCTGACTATTTCCCCAAACCCCTTCTCTGCCCCCTCCGCCTAGCCAGCCCCCTTCCCCTCTTTTATACCACCCCCCAACCAACACATTCCCTGAACCTTCCCAACCCCTCTTCCCTTACAACTCACCCAAATTTCCCATCCCTCATTCCTCACCCAAACTACTCTTTCCTTTACACCTGTGACAGCAGAAGGGGGTGAAGCTTTTTCTCCCCACCCTCCATTCTAGGGCAGTGACCACAGAGGGAGCTCAGGAAAGCCTGCCCCACCGTGATCCTTTTAGCCTCGGACACTGGAATCTGCGAACAGGAGGTGTCCTGATGAGGAGGGAGATGGGGACAGAGGCAGGCAGGCTGAGGCTGGTGAGGAGGCAGGAGAGGGAGCCGATGGACAAGGAGGCAGGAATCGCAGGTGGATGGAGGCAAGTGAGAGTGCAAGTTGCCTGGAAAGGGGAAGGTCTAAGCTGCCCTGTGCTGATCCTTTCAACTGCAGTATGATGACATTCTTACATTTTTGCTAGGGGCTGCCACCCCGTTCGATCCACCACCCTCCTTGCCTTGCCTTCTTCAGCTCCATGTCTTGCATAGATGAGTGAAGCCCAAGTTGTTCATCTCTGTTTGTCCTTCAGTCGTTTAGATAAACTTGTACAGTTTCTGTTCAAATGCCCCGGTTACATTTAAAGCTCCTTTACCATTTCTTAACGGTGCACATGAAATTCTCACAAAAGTCTGTGTTTGACATTTTGAGGTGGTATAGGAGCTTTAAATTTAACTACTGCACTCGTACACGTTTGCATTTTCCATTAGCTTAGAGGGATACTGATGTGACCATATGCACAGTCATATGCCGGGGAGGAATGGGATGGCGACTGCTTTTTTATTTAAAAGAAACATGCATGATTGTTGAGGTGCATGGCTTACATGAATCACGTAGTCAAGTCAAAGATGTAGAGAGTCCATGCACAGCTGTCTTTACGAAGTCCAGAAATCCTAGCTGAAAGCATGGAGGATAACTCATATACTGGTGCTGTTCTGTGTCCACGGTTAGGGGACTGGGTGCTTCAGAATCGGATGAGAAACTTGGATGGAGTTAAGTTCCAGAAGCATTCCTCTCTTAGACCTTCTGCATGCAAAGCACATTCTCTCCTACTGAGCTATGACTCTCCAGTCTCATTTTAGGGTTCAACCCCTTTCCCTAGAAGAAGAAGAAGAAGAAGAAGAAGAAGAAGAAGAAGAAGAAGAAGAAGAAGAAGAAGAAGAAGAAGAAGAAGAAGAAGAAGAAATTATTTATATCCCGCCCTCCCCAGCCGAAGCCAGGCTCAGGGCGGCTAACAACAATAAAATAATACAACATTCTAAAATCATTTCATTATAAAATTAAATCAAATCAAATTGATGGCAACCATTGGGCTAGAGTTCTGTGAAGATTGCCAAAGGAGGGAGTCAGGCTTTGCCCTGGCCAAAAGCCTGGTGGAACAGCTCTGTCTTGCAGGCCCTGCGGAAAGATGTCAAGTCCCGCAGGGCCCTAGTCTCTTGTGACAGAGCGTTCCACCAGATCGGAGCCACAGCCGAAAAAGCCCTGGCTCTGGTTGAGGCCAGCCTGACCTCTCTGTGGCCTGGGACCTCCAAGATGTTTTTGTTTGAAGACCGTAAGTTCCTCTGTGGGACATACCAGGAGAGGCGGTCCCGTAGGTACGAGGGTCCTAGACCGTATAGGGCTTTAAAGGTTAAAACCAGCACCTTAAACCTGATCCTGTACTCCACCGGGAGCCAGTGCAGCTGGTACAGCACCGGAATGCATTCTGCACATCTTCTTCCACTTTTCATGGCCATGATGAGAGACAGGCAAATCACCAGTCTTCTACATGAATGCTGTTATTTGTATATGATCATGTATGTTGTTGTCCACAGCTTCATTGACTGTTTGGAAAGCACACACATGTTTATCATTGCAAAAAAATTGAAATGGATTCCTCCCTATTTAATTAGGCACACAGTGATCTGAAGTGTGACTTTCAAGCTCTCTGTTTCCTTTTGAGTCACATCTACAGCAGATGGTGTATGAAGATGCTTTAGCATTTATAACAAAAACACATAAATCTCTTCTATATTTGGAGAGAGAGAGAGAGAGAGAGAGAGAGAGAGAGAGAGAGAAATCATCATCATGAATATAGCTCTTTCAGTGTGCAACGTACTTTAAAAGCCCTTTAATTTGTTTGTTCCTAAACAACCGCGTGAACTTATTTACATTTTTATTCTGGGAACGGAAGACGACAGACATTGGTTTTCTCAAGGATACATCACAAAAATAATTTTGTACATGTTTTTTGTAGTTTAACATGCCATAGCAGGTCCCGAATGATGTGGAAAATGCTTTTGTGTGCCCTCTGTGTTTAGGGCTACAACATCCATTAGTCCCAGCCAACATAGCTGGTGGTCAGGAATGATGGAAGTTGTAGGCCAATGCTTCTAGAAGGCACCAGGTCAGCAAGGCTGTGTTAAGGGCTAGTGAAGAGTCACTCTTATTCCTACATCCCCATAATAAAACATACTGAGTCTTTGCTTTTTCCTGCTTTTTCCTTGCATCTCATCTTTGCTCATCTTGGCCCGAGTTCATCCTCCTCATTCCTTCCTATGTTCAGACTGATTTCTCCAGTGGTTCAAACCTAAACTTGCCCCGGACTGCCATTTGCAGAATGGCGCCTCAATATCAAGCCTTTCATAAAATAGTTCAATAATAAAGATCTGCTATATGTTTTCAATTTTTGCAATTTCAGAAGGTGGAAAATCAATTTGATAATTTTACTTAAAAGTCTTAGGAGTTTATTATAGTCTATGTTCTTTCTTTTCCATGCCAAATATTCCTGCAGTCCCTCTGATTTCCAATAAACAAAGGATTTAATCGTCTTTAAAATGCCAAACCAGTTTAATAAATTCAATTTTCTTCTACAAAATATTGCTGTATTGATCTTGCCACTCTGTTTTTAATAAGCAGAGACGATACAGAATTGCTTGCTATGAAAGTCTTGGAAAGTAGGGCACAAACTGCTGCAGCAAGCAACTGACTTTATGCAGTTAATTTATACCACTGTGTAATCCATTGGTTTTTTTTAGCTGTTGATATTTGTTTCTGGGGGAATCAGGGGAATACAGTGCCATGTTCTGAAATATTATTTTTTTTCTGCTACACAGAAAGTTCTGTACTTGCTAATGACACCATTTCAGCAGAAGTAAAGAGTCCTAGAGATTGTGGCCAGGATCCATGGGAAAGAGTTGTTCATGTGGCAGACATGAACACTCTGCACACACTGGGAAGTGTACTAGATGTTACTGTTCACAGTACCCACTGCCAAAGAAACAAGCCTTTTAATAAACTCAACAGAGGCATATCTCTTTGGTAGCTGACCTGGTATTGTTTGTGGCTACAAGTGATTGACAGGGTGGCTCTGTCTGTCAGCTCCCTCCTCCTTAGTCCCAGTCTTGTGCTTGTACAACTCAGCAGGGAGGAGGAGGAGGACAAAACTATAATTAGCTGTAGCGCCATCTACTGTTGGTCATCCTGGCTACCACCTCACCAGTCCCAATGAGAACCAGCTGCTACTGGTAGTCAGCTGCTTCTGCAAACCATCCCCTTGAACCCAGGTTATATAGATAGATAGATAAATGTTTTTATTAATTTTTGAGAAATCAATAAACAAGTTTAACAAAATAAAACTTGTCGATCATTCCACCAGTATTGAAAATAGTCCCAGTGAGTTTCAAAGAGGCCTGAAGACCTCTTTGAGCATAAAAAAAATCAACTATTTCACTTAGTAAATCTGTCAGAAAACCTCTTGCCCCAGGTTGAGGCAAACTTACTGCATTTTGGCAGAGCAGTGCATGAGATCAGTTTTAACCAGCCTTTGACAAGGCTCAGAAGACCTTGTAAGGTAAAGGTAAAGGGACCCCTGAGCATCATGTCCAGTCACAGACGACTCTGGGGTTGCGGCACTCATCTCACTTTATTGGCCAAGGGAGCCGGCGTACAGCTTCCAGGCCATGTGGCCAGCATGACTAAGCCGCTTCTGGCGAACCAGAGCAGCGCACGGAAACACCGTTTACCTTCCCGCCGGAGCGGTACCTATTTATCTACTTGCACTTTGATGTGCTTTCGAACTGCCAACCTTCTGATCGGTAAGTCCTAGGCTCTGTGGTTTAACCCACAGTGCCACCCACGTCCCAGAAGACCTTGTACTTGCCTATAAAATGCCTTCTACTCTCTTCTGGGTAAAATGTCCAGGTGAGACATTTGTGTCCAAGGCAATGCAGCACTTTTTAATTATTTTTTTGGCAACAGCAGCATAAAGGGACTGAATTCATGGTGCAGATGTAAAGGAGAAGAGGGAGCAAGAAGTGAAAAAGGAAGAACACAGACATATTTTCCGTATCGGTCAAATGTGTACTCTTGTCAGGCATCCCTCTCTCAGAGGGATTGTGCATAAGATCAGACCACATTATATTATTTGCAATTGATTTTTTTTATTATTTAAGAAGGGAAGAAAACCTTTTAGAAAATTGATTTGCATCTTTTCAAAGTAGTGTTTTACAACAGTTTAAAGCTCGACTTGCAGCAAGCAAAGCATGAGGGAGCTTTCCAAGGTTCTGTTTCTGCTGGCTCTGGTATTTTCAGAATGGGGAGAAAAAATACTTTCATACTTTAAAGTTAGAAATGTCGACATTCCTCTCATAGTCTCATTGTAAAAACTGGGAATGTAGTTGAGCTCGATTTTCATTGATTAGACAGATATGGGAAGAGATGCTGTTCTGTAAGGGCCGGAATTATTAAGCTCAGTCTGCACACCCACACCCACAAGCACACCATTAAAAGTATTATTATTATTATTAGTTATATTTATATGCCAGCCTTATCTTCTGAGGACCTCAAGGTGGTGAGTACATGGTTCTCCCTGCCCCGCCCCCCATTCATCCTCACAAGGTGAGGTAAGTTAGGCTAAGAGACTGGCCCAAGTTTACCCAGTGAGCTTCATGGCTGAGTGGGGATTCAAACCCTGTTCTCCCAGGTCCTAGTCCAACACTCTAACCATTACACCACACTGGCAGTTAATAGGGGTAGGGCCTGAAATGAGCACATTTTTACTGCAGCCTCTCAACCTTTGTGATCGTTGCATTCCACAAAGGGTCTGCCTCAAGGCAAAATGAATTTTATTGAGGTCAACTTCTGAATCCAGCTGCAGAAATCTACACAGCTTCCCTTCCTCCTCCAATAGTAGAGAGGGAGAAATGAGATATGAAAAGAGGTTGGATACAAAGCCCCCCCCCCCCATTATGTCAATCTGGCAGGGGAGAGAAATACACTAGTGGAGTTGGCACTTAATTTGCCTGCATCCTCACCACCTGCCAACTTCTCCCTCATCTGGGACAAGACCAGACCAGCTCTTCTCTTTGATTCTTATGTTCTTTTGAGGCAGCCCCCATGCTTGCATCCCACCATATCCCCCCATGCCTTGTCCCTTGACCATCAGAGACAGCTGGGCGGTGGGGGCAGGAAGTTACATCAAGAAAAACCCCATTGCACAAATGGAGTTTTGGTCACACTTCTCTTGACCCACTGTGACTAAGTACTTCCAATTCCCCAGCCACAGAAAGTCCTTGTGTTCTTGTTTTGCTCTGCTGAAGTAGTGAAGGACCAGGTTGTTACATAGCATGCCAAATTCAAAGCTGGCAAGCAGGTTCCAGGCTGATATATATTTTTTGTCTGAAAGTCCGTGCTCCTCAAAATGAACTCACACCTGATTCATCTTGAGAAGTCTGTCCGTATTTTATAGGCAAAATCCACCCAGGACTCGAATGCTGCCCTTGTGGTTATCGAAAATAAAATGCTTTTAGATATTGTTGTATTGTAACCAAAATGCTTTTGTTATTTGTTCATTTTTTAAAGGCACAGTTTTCTGCATTTACGTGAGACCTGAGAATCAATAGCATTGGCTTGAGGTTGTAGACCAGAATGCTACTTGTGTGTATTTTGCTGGCAAACCCCGCAATCTCTAAATACGATGCTATTCATCTGTATTTAGTATTCAGGAAAGGTTTGCAAGAACAGGATGTAACATGGGAATAAGAGCTGGAAATACAAGAGGACCCAGATTCTAACATTTGCATCAGCACATCTGCCAAGAATCCCAGAGGGATATCCTTGCAGCAGTTGCAAAGCATCGTGTACTAGCTTTGTGATGCCTCAACAATGGTCAGAATGCCCCATCTTCTTTGTTACTCCATGTTTGTTGCAGTTGTGAAATCTCAGGACTGTATCCAGGGGGGAAAAACTATTATAAATCACCTGTTCATGGAACCATAGCCCCTTGTAGTGTAAAATCTTAATGTTATCTGGCTGGAGAAAATAAGGGGCCATTCTATCGTCCAGCCGTTAGCACTAAACACTGTAAGCTCCACTAGATCTGCAGTAGTCTTCATAGTAACTAACATGCCCAGACTGCTGAATTAATATGGTAATGTGACCATAATAAGGAACTTTATTGTCCCTGAAAGACAGCATGTGGCATATAAACCCCATGGGGTGTTACAATGCATCAGGACACGTTCCATGCCTTTAATTGCTCATGGTACATAATTATCTTATGACTGGCATGACCCTGTGGTGCTTGTATTAGAATTCTGTTTCTCTCTTTCTCTCTTCCATACAGAATGGCACATCCATTATTGAAGCCCATTGTCTTGATCACAGGGAATTGACATATTGTGCTCATTAGCCACTAAAATTGGACTTCATGGTTTCTGTGGTTTTCTCCAGGTATCTCGGAGATGAGCAATTTAGCAAAGTAAACACCCAAACTCTTATTGCAGAGGTAATGATGAACAGCAACAAATAGGACTCTAACTGAAACCTCCCCTGCCCCTTTCAATCTGAATTTTCCCCTCCCCTCCTTTTAAAATCCATGATGCTTATGAAACTAGGGCACATTAGGTGGAGCTTTCTTTCGACTAATTAGCATGGTTCCCCTTTCAAATCCTTCATTCGCCATGAGATGAAAACATTATTTAAATCATTCCATTCATCTTTCATATTTGATCGTTTTCACACGAACTCCCCCCCCCCATCAAACATTGGATCCATTCTCTATTGTTCTTCAAAGCTAAGCACTTACATGGCGGCTCTCACTCAGTAAGTGACACATTATCGATAACTCCGTTGCTTAGCTTTACGTCCCCCTTTTTTTTCTGTGAAACTCAGGGCAAATCATTGGCTTTTTGCCAGGAAAGCATATCTACTAGAAATATAATTTATCTCATGACCTTCAAGCAATCTGCTGAGACTGCACCCTGAAAACTCAAAGCTGTAGGCTGGAAGTATACTGGAGTCTTGGGACCATATTCACAATTGTTTCAGATGGCTGATACCAATGCCTTTGCAACTGTAAGTCACAGATTATAATGGTATCACTTACCCAAAAGATTATGTTTCTTTCTTTCCTTCTCAGCACAGGGAAGTAAACATAGTATGCATTTAATAACTAGTATGCAATGGGCTCACAGTGCTCTCTGCTGGGTATGACGAAACACTGCAGGGAACATACCTGAAAAACAGTTTTGCAGGCTGTTGTGTTGGCATTTAGGTACCGTTGGCAAGATCCTATTTGTAATTTTTAAAGAAATCTTGATGCGCCGTAGTGTATGAGCTCTGTGCCTATATGTATCCATGAAGCAGATTCTGGGCGGCCAGACTGTAATTTGGCGATATTCTAAATGTATTTGTTGGGAAATTGTCAGTACCTGAACTAACTATCTCAGGAAAGGAGTCTGAGGAACTGGGGCAAGCAGTGATGACAAGAGATGGAGTTCACATATCTAAAATAATCAGATCCACCTGGGAGTTCTTAAAGAAGTCAAATGGGACCATTCCGATATTCTAACAAGAATGCATAACTTATCCCTAAGATCAATCTCTGTCCCTGTGGACTGGAAGAAGCAATTTTAAGGAAGTGATGCAAAGGGAATCGCGGGACTTATGGGTAGGTTAGCTCAATGTCTGTTCCAGGAAAATCATCCAACATCATAATGGTGGATTGCAATGTCCATCTGTCACACTTGGCCTACAGGGGTGGGGACAGAGAAAGATCTACTCCCAGGCCAAAAGTGACCCTCATTTTTGCCTTTGCAATGTAGGGGAAGAAAGATGGCTTCCACTGTGAAGCAATTGTCATCATGTCCCATCATCCCCAAGAGCTTTTGTGGTCCCATTTGGAACATTTGTGCTTGCGGTTAGAGTTCCTTATTGCTCAGATGCCGTGTTTTCTGCCCTCAGTCTGTCTCATAGGACAGCAAGGCAGTTTGTATATGAGCAGGCCTTTTTTCTAATTTGGGGGGGGGGGAGTCACATGTGAAAATAGAAACAAGACAGAATGGCCTCTGGAAAAAATGCAAAAGTGGCATGAAAAATAAACTGAACCATTATACACTAAAAACAGTAGGAGGAAAGAACAAGAGGCGAGTAAAATGCTTGATTTACAAGTCTTGAGTAAGAGTCTCGAACAAGTTGACAGGGGAAACAATAGATTTGCTTGATCTTAGGAGATCATTTGTTCCAGCCCTTAGTACTGGACTTTCCTCATTGCTTAATCAGTGGACAATATTATTATTATTATTATTATTATTATTATTATTATTATTATTATTACTATTAATATTATCATTATTTATTGCATTTCTATACTGCCCTTCATCCAAGTATCACAGGGCGGTTTCCTATGACTTTGTCATTTGTGCTTCATACTACTGAAGCAATATTGTTAACAAAAAAAGTGCCCCAGCTTTTATGGGAAACCCATTCCATATTTAGAGGGGAAAGTCTAAGAGGATAACAAGAATTCTGAACATCTTCCTTCTGTCTATGAGGTTCATTACCGGCAAACCTAAAGAGAGCTCCCAGACTCTGGGGCTGGCACCAGAAGAACATCCCTATATCCATTTACACAATGCGGCGCCGAACTAAATCAGGTATGAAATCCAAATAGTGAAAAATGATACCTCATTTTTGCTAATGGTTGCTGTTGCGTAATTCCTCCTTTAATCTACAGTCTGACTTTTAATAGGAACCAAAGAGCAGCAGTTAATGGCATTCAGTAGCTCGCTCTCCACCCCCCTTTTCTTTTCTTTTCTTTTTTTTTTTTTTTTTTTTTACAAACAAGAACATTTCTCAGATAGCATTTCACTGGACAGGACTGTTGTATGAACGACATGCACTCACTCTGTGGTAAATAGAGAGGAATTACGTAAATATAGGTAGTATGAGAAATTCCATGTGGTTGCAGTGTTTTAAGAAGTGGGAAACTCCTCAAAGATGGCTTAACATAGTTCTTTGTCCCAAGAAGCAAAACATACTGATCCTGAAGCAGCTCTAGTTACATTTTGTTGTGCTGTTGTAATCCTTCTTTGGGGCTCCCATAGGCTTGGCCACCGTGGGCGCAAGATGCTGGTCTAGATTGCCTGATCCAACAGACTCCTCTTATGTTTTTATGTTACGTTGTGTTGTGTTGTTGTGTTGTGTTGTGTTGTGTTGTGTTGTGTTGTGTTCTTAAATGAGCAGTTTCCTAAGGAATTATAACTGTCAGAGAACTGAAAATGCTGTACATGAGATGTTGTAGGTCCACATCTGTCAGGGAACTGACATCAGAGCGAGAGGCGAAGGGAGGGCTCCCAGATTCTGCGGGCGAAGGACCCAGCACCAGGGGGAGAAGCAGCTCGGTAGAGGGGGAAGGAAATCAGCGCAACACCCGGGATATGGGGGAGGTGGAGGGAGAGCTCCGGGATTCTTCTCTGGACATCAGTGAGGAGAGCACAGGTCCTCCACTACCCACGCCCTCCCTGCGCAGAAGACTCCCGCGCAGTGAGAGAAAGAGGTGTTTCAGAGTCAGACAGCTTCTATGCTGGAAGAGGTTTAAGAAACGCCCACAGACAGATTCTGCTAGCGACTGAGACAGCCGCGCGGAGATGGGCTGTGCAGTCAGAACGGTTTAACCAAGGCAATTAAGCCTAGAGAGGAGGCAGTTTACGCACGAGTAACTCATACCCATTACAACATCTGTTCACCACAACACATTCCACATACATTAGATGTATGGCTGATGAACTCACTGCATCATTCTGAATGAACAGGCATGCCCCCACGTGCTCCAGTGTGGACAGCAGTGCTTTTTTCTGGGGGGACGCAGGGGGACACATACGCCTAAACATTTTGTAAATCTAACAGGAGAAGAAACTAACAATTTTAAAAATTTTAGTTTCTTCTCTAGCACAGTGAATCGCCAGTTCCATTTCATAGCATGGTGAATCGTCAGTTCCGTTGTTACCCTCAATGGCGGCCTCATTTCCTGTCATGGTGTTTCCTGAGTCTCAGGCGGAAGTGAGTGTTTAATGTGTGAAGTAGGAGTTGGAATCCAGCATGGTGATTGGTCAGTTTTGTTGCTCCACCTCCAATAGCGTTTTCATTTCCTTTCCCAGTGTAATGCATGTACTGTAAATGTCCATTTGCTGTATTTATTTTTCCTGTTTTGAACTATAAAATGGTGATTTTCTTGAGTCAAACTGAGAGTAGAAAGAAAGCACTGGTGGACACTATTGCTCTGTCCCCAACTAGATGCTTTCAGGATGCAGTTTTTATTAGCAGGAAGATTGCTTGCCTGGAATCCTTTTTTAAAAAAATAAAATAATGCTGTGCACTTTTCTCCAGTCATTTCAGGCCTTGCCTTCCTCTTCTCAGGATTTTCTCTCCAAAATTATAATTGCTTATGACATTATCCAATGAAGAGTAATACATATATTTATCACTTTTGCCTAGTCCTCAGATTATTTCACCAAGGCTGACAGAGCCATTTGAGGAGCTAGGTTCTCCAAATCCTCTCTAAACTTACATTTGAAATCCAACATTTCATAGCTTGGGTCATGATTAACTTGGCTACTTCGTGCCATGTCAATAAAAACAAGCTCAGCACTGCTTACGTGGTCACGACAGATGCCAACTTGAATAAGCAGTTCTGCACATCAAGTGATTTCAGATGTTGAGCGTTTTTCCACCTTTCCAATTTGGCCATGCCACTCTTTTGTTTTCTTTTAATAAGAAACAGAGCATAAGAGAGTCACAATAGGAGCATTGTGTGGCTCAGCAGCAGCATAAGTGTACTGGATTACCTATACTTCTGCTGATACCGTACTACTCCAGATGGGGCATGGGTGGCACTGTGGTCTAAACCACTGAGCCTACTGGGCTTGCTGATCAGAAGGCTGGCAGTTCGAATCCGCACAATGGGGTGAGCTCCCGTTGCTCTGTTCCAGCTCCTGCCAACCTAGCAATTCGAAAGCACACCAATGCAAATAGATAAATAGGTACCACTGTGGTGGGAAGGTAAACAGCATTTCTGTGTGGTCTGGTTTCCATCACGGTTTCCTGTTGCTCAGAAGTAGTTTAGTCATGCTGATCACATGACCCAAAAAGCTGTCTGCAGACAAAGGCCGTCTCCCTTGGCCTTTGACTGGACTTAACCGTCCAGGAATCCTTTACCTTTTTTACTCCAGTCAGATGAAAAGGCCACAACTTTAGTCAGTGCTACACAACATGCCCATGCCACAGGATGATCTTAACAGTCACTCAACCAACTGCATTGGCCATTGCATAAGAGACAGTGGCAGTACATCAATGATGGTATGTGTGTCATCTTCTGAAAGAACACAGGTGTACATTGGAGGGGAAGAGAAAGGTTCTGCATAATGAAAATTGGGGTGCATCCATTTGGCAGCTCCCTGTGCTCTCTGGTTGGCTGAAACTGGAAATGCACCAAGTTGGGCACACACAAAAAAGCAAGTACCTTTTTATCCTGAGCCAAAAGCACAATCCATGCCATGCAGATTGCACAACCTACATTTGTCCTGTATTTGTTCCCTTTTGTCATGCCACTGCCTTGAGAGCCATGTTCTGTGTCTTGAAATGCAGAAAGAGCTTAGCCTTCTAAAGGACGCAGATTTATTTTGTACCCTAGTTTGTTCCCTGCGCAATTTTTATCCGTAGACAAAGGATTTTATTGTGAATGAAGAACTCTATTGTATGCACAGCAATGGTAGACCTTGACATTTGTATTAGAGACGCATTTGAGCAACACAGAATGCTGAATAAAACTCAACAAGAATCCAAACAGGCAGTTGTATCAGGTGGCTTTCCATGTATGGCTGGTGATTGGAGGCTCAAGACCTAAAAAATATAGCTTGGGAGTCAATGTTTTAAGAATATTTAGAAGTTCTATTCAGGTATTCATTTCAGGGTGACACTGGTAGGCCAAGTCCAGCACATCACTTCTCCTGTCTTTACAGTCCTCCATGAGTATAAGAGCAAACTTCTCTACTTGTGGACACTCCCTGTATGATTTAAAACCCCACATGATTTACTGTTGGCCAGCTTTTTGCAACCTTGAGTTCCCAGATATTGTTGCTGTTGTTGTTTAGTTGTGTCCGACTCTTCGTGACCCCATGGACCAGAGCACGCCAGGCACTTCTGTCTTCCACTGCCTCCTGCAGTTTGGTCAAACTAAAGCTGGTAGCTTCAAGAACACTATCCAACCATCTCGTCCTCTGTTGTCCCCTTCTCCTTGTGCCCTCAATCTTTCCCAACATCAGGGTCTTTTCCAGGGAGTCTTCTCTTCTCATGAGGTGGCCAAAGTATTGGAGCCTCAGCTTCAGGATCTGTCCTTCCAGTGAGCACTCAGGGCTGATTTCCTTAAGAATGGATAGGTTTGATCTTCTTGCAGTCCATGGGACTCTCAAGAGCCTCCTCCAGCACCATAATTCAAAAGCATCAATTTGTCAGCAAGGTGATGTCTCTACTTTTTAAGATGCTGTCTAGGTTTGTCATTGCTTTTCTCCCAAGAAGCAGGCGTCTTTTCATTTCGTGGCTGCTGTCACCATCTACAGTGATCATGGAGCCCAAGAAAGTAAAATCTCTCACTGCCTCCATTTCTTCCCCTTCTATTTGCCAGGAGGTGATGGTCCCAGATATTACTGAACTCCAACTCCCATCATCCCTAGCCAGCAAGGCCAATGGTCAGGGACAATGGGAGTTGTAGTCCAACAACATCTGGGGATCCAAGGCTGGGAAAGGCTACTCTAGGCCTTTGCCCAGAAATCATCCTACACTAAAATAGACCTCAATGTAATATCAGTGTCTGCTTCATTGTGTTACATAATATATTTTGCAGGCTAAGTCAACCTTATGAAGGCTTACCATGGCCAATGAAAATGCTATGTTAATGGTACTTTATATATGTACTTTCCGTCTTACTCAATGGGTACTTATAGTTTTGAGGCTGTTACCAGGCTCACCCTCCAGTTCAACTGCATATGTACTGTTTGAAGCCTGTAAGTTAGTTGCAGCAGCCTTAGCAATCAAAAGAAGGGGAGCAAATTGGTCAAGGCTGGACCACAATGGAAGCTTGTACACTAGCTTTTTCCAATTTGGTAGAAGTTGTCGGACTAAAGTTTCCATCATCCCTGACCATTGCCCATGTTGGCTGAAGCTGATGGGAGTTATAATCAAAAACATCTGGGGGGCACCAAGTTGGAGAACGCTTCTCTATCCTTGCAGTTGCAGTCCATTTTTAAGCATGCTTGGAGGAAACTGAGCTTTTGGACTGATCTCTGCCTTCATGGTACAAAAACTGCCTTGGTTGCCATGATTGATGACATTTGTTGTTAAAGAGATAGCAGGGGGGCAACTCTGCTCATTCTCCTTGACTTCTGTTGCTGTTGATGCCATTGACACAGTAGTCTCCTGGGCTGACTCCAAGACGTGGGGTGGCACCACCAATTTCATGGTGGTTCCATTCCTACTTTCAGATAGTAGCAGATAGGGACAGCTATTTCCTGGCACCATGAGAATTAGCCTGTTGCATTTTGCACAAGTCCATTCTGTCCTGCCTCCCACCAATGCTGCTTAACATCTGTATGAAGCCACTGGGAGATGTGATCAGGAGTTTTGGGGTGAGGTGTCTTCAGCATGTGGATGACACACCCAGGTCTATCTTTCCATACCTCCTGCATCAGGAAGGGCAGTTCAGGGAGTGGAACCCACTGAGGTCATCTTGCTCAAGGGCCCTCTAGAACCTACAGCTGGTGCTGAGAACTTTGTCCCAGGAACAAAGTCCAGAGAAAACCCATGTAAACTGAAACTTATGAAACACACCTGTCAGTCCTTGCAGTATGATGTTCCAGGGACTCTAGCGAAGCAAGCTGAGATCAGCAGTCAGTCGAACAGAGTTGTAGCTCTTTAGCTAGGACAGGCTAGCAAGCCAAGCAGACTGATCAGGCAAAAGCAAGTTTCCATGGGGCAAGTGGAAAAGAGTACTGATGCAGATTGCTGCCTGGATGTCTTAGGAATACTTCCTAAATTGCCCCAGAGTGTAGCTGGTCAAGAGAGCTACACTTAGAGTACTCTTTTGTGTATTTTGCTAGCTCTCCCTTATAATCCATAGAGAGATATTAGGTTTGTGTTAGTACTCCGATTGAACCATTTTTTAAAAAAGAAAGCAAGGGTAGCCTAATTTAAGTTTTGCACCCAGCTGAGTAAGTAATGGGTTTTTGAATATATTTCAAGAGCATTCAGAAGTGAATTAAACATTTAGCAATGTGCCGTTTCAGAATAGCAAACTGCCTTTTCAACCAATGAGGGGTGCTCGGTTGCTCAGCGTTTTAGAGCTCGGATTCAGTGAAGCAAGCCCTCATTGAAATATTAAAGCAAATCTGATATTTGTTTACTACACATGCAGATATCAAGGTAATAAACTAGAGGGCAAGCACAAAGCTCCTCAACTTGTGGGGTCCCCCCCCCCCCTCCAGGCATTAATAAATGACTTTATGTGACAAATAGAAACTTTTCACACTCTTCCTTTGAAATTAGAAACAGGGTGTAAAGTACCTGTGTCGATATGATGATGCAGAACTCTGGATGGCCAACCTTAACTTCTATCACAGCATCTCTATAATGCAACTTTTTTTTTCTTACAAGGGAATGAGCAACAACAGAACAAGACCTTTGAGCACAGTAATTGCTATTACGGGTAAAATGACACAGCAGCACGGTTAATGATTATGGTGCGTGATGTACTAACTATAGGGTATCATATGTAATTGTCAAGACACTCCTTTCAAATTAAAGCTCAACAAAGCATGCCATGCTATAGTTCCCGCTATTTAATACAAATTAGCATAATTTAAATGTACTGTTTGTATCCAGCCTGGTGATTTATTATTTTTATTTTCCTAACAACTGCTGAGAAGAAAAATGATTATTACCTTGAACTCGAGCAAGAAGGAATTGTACAATCCACTAGGAAGAAAAGTCTCCAGCATGCGTCTTAGTGGCATGAATGGGTGCTATATAGGAGCACTGTTTTTATTATACTTTTTAGATGCAATTTCATTTTTTCCTTTCAGTCTCAGAGTCTTTGGTCTGATTGTCAGCAAACAAACATACAGGCAACACCCTGGTTTTATTGACTGGGAAATCAGCAGGGATGGGGTGGGTCATAAAAGATCTTCTGCAAAATTTTATTTTTCCATAAAGAAAGGGACTAATGACAGCAAGTTCATCCAAAAACAAGGTAGATGTAGAGTGGATCTGTGAGTTTTTAGGTTTTGTGCTCTTCCTGCTCTCAACTTTTTCAGGTAGCCAGCAAGAAATCACAATATGCTGGATTTGAGGCCCAAGGGAGGGTGACTTGCTGGAGCAGTCATTTCAATTTTAGGAGTACTGTTGTCTTCTTGGGCAGGCCCCATTCATCCCAATGAAGATTGAGCAAGGTGATGGGAAGGGCAGATTGTCCTTCTTTGCCTTTACAGTGGCATCAGTAAAAACATGCATCTTTTTATTTTATTTTTTAAAATGCATTGATTTCCTTCATAGTTGAACAATAAATCTATTTATGCAATGGTGGTCTCGATCAAGACACTCCACACTGTTTGTTACTTTAGCCTCCCACTGCTACCAGTGTGTTTTGGAACTGTAGCTTGTGAAAGGCAGGAAATTGTGTTTCTTCCCTGCTCTGCTAATATCATCTGGGTGTCAGTGGCGTAGCGTGGGGGGTGCCAGGGGTGCCGGCCGCACCGGGCGCAACATCTGGGGGAGCGCGAGTCCAGAGGGAAGGGACAAGTTCCTCCGCCGGGCTCCCCGCCGCCACCGCCAGCCTTGCGCTCTAGCACGCGCGCGCACCCCGCCGCTGCTGCGGCTGCGCTCCACTCACTGCTCGCAGGAGGAGCAGACGCTGCAGCAGCACTAACGACGCCACCGACGCCTGGCTGGGCACGGGCAGCATCCGCACCCCGCCGCCACCGCCATCCCCTCAGCCCAGCCACAGGCGGTGGCTGCTTCTGCCGACTGGGAGGGAGGAGAGCTCCGAGGGGCCTCGCCACGCCCTGCGCTCCCCAAAACCCTCCGAGAGGAAGCCGGCGGGCGGGCGAGGGTCTCCTGGCAGAAGGGGGCGCCGCTGGCTCCGGCTCTCAGCGCAAGTCTCAGTCGCGGGGGGGGGAGGACGGAGCACGGCTGGAAGCCCCCGGACCCGGCCGGGAGGAGGAGAGGCGTTTGCCAAGCCCGCATCTGGAGCTCCACCTACAGCCCAAGGAGAGGAGGGGGCGGGGAGGCGCCCGAGGGGAGGGGGCTTTAGCTGCCTCGGCCCGCGAGGGCTCCGCAAATAATAAATTTAATAAATTCCTGCTGAGCCTTTGGGAGGGGTCCTTGGCTCCTTCGCTTGCCCCCAGCCCCAGTGGCGTAGCGTGGGGGGTGCAGGGGGGCCGGGCACAACATCTGGGGGGGCGCGCTCGCACTCGAGTGCTAAAATCCACGGGTTAGGGGGCGCAAATTACTTGCCTTGCCCCAGGTGCTGACAACCCACGCTACGCCACTGCTGGGTGTGAACATAATTCTCAGTGTGTCGGAGCAGTTGGAGTGTCAGATTGGGACCTGGGAGACTAGGGTTCAAATCCCTCACTGCTATGTAGCTCACTGAGCAATACACTCGGCCATACACTCTCAGCCTCACCTGTCTCACGTGGTGGTTGTGAGGATGGAACTGGGAGGTGAGAACTGGGGTTCTTTGGAGGAATGATGCAATATAAATGTAATAGTGAATGGATGGAAATAATATAGTGCAAAATGCCCAGGTACGTCAGTGATCCGAGAGTGAAACCCAGTGGCTATGAACCACAAACAGAAACATGAAGAAAGGAACTGGCATATTTTCTTTAAATAAGTAAACAAACAAACCCCTGTGTTGCAAAGAGAGCGTCAGCAATGCCCAGGCAACATGATGACCATGTACATATGCAATAGACAATCTTTTATAGAATTCTTTCAAACAATAACAAGTCCAAAATGAAATCTTTAGTCTCAAAGTCTCTGAAAATCTTTAAATGAAGCGAGGTACCAGACTTTGTACAATGAAAGACAAGATGTGAAGCTTTGTGTATTCAGCCAATATGATGTCCAACACTGAACAGTAATTCCGGATATTGACTACTGTTTCGTAGAATTCTTTGTCAGCGTGGTGGGAGGATATAGAATTGCTTCATAAACCCATCTTATTTCGAATGAATATATGTAAATGAAAATATCAAATGCTGTGGAACGGTGCTCATGTAGTCATTTAAAGATTTTCAGAGACTTTGAGACTAAAGATTTCATTTTGGACTTGTTATGGTTTGAAGGAATTCTATAAAAAAATTGTCTATTGCATATGTACACGGTCATCATGTTCTCTATACATTGCTGACTATTTCCTTTAAATGCAGAACTTCCAACCAAGATGGGGATTGTAATAGTTAGTAGAGATTTGTCTCTGAATTAGATGAGTTGGAGGAAAAGATGTGAACCATCTATGTTGTAGCAACTGTCGTGGAACAGATAGGTGTGGCTTGCCAGAAGGAGCCCAGCTACTACACTAGCTTCCGGTTAGATGGGTCACTCTTGCTTACTGGGAGGGTAAAGAGGGACAAAGCAGAAAATGCACTGGCCGAAACAATGCGTTTTCACCATAGTGATCTCCCTCCCACTCCTGGAAAGCTAGTGTACTTCCAGGAAGTTAGTATAGTGACTCTGCCCGCCCACTAGCAACTGACTTCTGGGGACAGAAGTGTTGCCCTCAGTGATGGCAAGGAGGATGTAAGGTTACCACATGTTTTTGAATCTGTATATTTGCAAAGCTAGTCTACTCTGCTTTTAGCCAATTGTTTTTTTATAAATTTTTCAGTGAGAATAAATGAGTTGAATCTTTGATATGTTTAAATGCAATGTAAATAATTAATCCTTCCAATGAAATATTCCCCTTTCTCGGGCCCAAAATCCGGTAATGAAGTCATTATTCAAGTCTCGTATAAAGGATACTTTCAAACTCCTACTTATTTAGAAGCACACTAATCGCATTTATTGTGTTCCTCACACACTTCCGGCTAAAGTGTGTGTATATATCTTACATATTTTGCATGAAATATGTATACTTATTAAAATAATTCAATATATAATGTAATGCTCAAAGCAGGGAAATGAAGCCCTTATGGGTTTGTGAATTTCCTCACAGCCTTTTTATCTAGATCAACAGGAGACAGTTAAAAGTAAAAACAAACAGAAACCAAAACTAAATAAATTTCAACCTTGAAGCAAGCCAAGACTTGCAAAGTTCATGCTTTTTCTTCCCCACTTCCATTTTGTTTAGGTCAGTGGGACAATGTATAACACAGGGAGGCATGTTTCTCTACGACTGGACAAAGAACATTTGGTCAACATCTCTGGAGGACCCATGACATACAGCCACCGATTGGAAGAGATCCGGTTACATTTTGGAAGTGAAGACAGTCAGGGATCAGAACACCTTCTGAATGGACAAGCTTTCTCTGGAGAGGTATGTCAATATGCTTTAAGCTCTGCATAGAATTTTATTTATTTTTTAAGATCCCTGGGGAGCTGACTTGCTCATGTTTCTATCCTCAGCACAGGATTTCTGCACTTTGCGAAATATAAAAACCATATTGTTTTTATGCAACTCAAAACCACAGAAAGAAATAGTTAAAGGGTGTACAGAGGCGGGCCTGTTGCTTTCAAACTGTGTTCCCTGGAAGCTTATCAGGGGTTACTCAAAGAGAAGATCAGCAATGGGGGTGTGGTGGGCCAACTCCCCAGCAAGACAGCTTGCCAACCACAACCAATATCTCTCTGCAGAAGCAGAGCTACCTGCTCTGGCACCCGGAGCGGCGCATATGCTGTGCACCCGGGGGCAGGGGCCATGGGGCAGAGCGAGCGTCTCAGGGGCAAGCTGCCCATGGGGGCAGAGCAAGCCACCCATTGGGGGTGGAGCGAGCCACCCATGGCGGGCTGCTTCCTGGGCAGGAGGAGGGAGCCATGCTGCTTTGCCAGCAGCCTACCTCCCTTCCCTCTTCCTTTTGACAGCTCGAGGGAGGCTTCCAGTGTGGTGTAGGGGTTAAGAGTGGTGGACTCGTAATCTGGTGAACCAGGTTCGCTTCCCCGCTCTTCCACATGCAGCTGCTGGGTGACTTTGGGCTAGTCACACTTCTCTGAAGTCTCTCAGCCTCACTCACCTCACAGAGTGTTTGTTGTGGGGGAGGAAGGGAAAGGAGAATGTTAGCCGCTTGGAGACTCCTTTGGGTAGTGATAAAGCGGGATATCAAATCCAAACTACTACTACTACTACTACTACTATTACTACTACTCTTCTTCTTCTTCTTCTTCTTCTTCTTCTTCTCCTTCTTCTTCTTCTTCTTCCCCCCTCCCCAGGAAGCAGCCTGGGAACGGAGGACAATGGCACGCCACCTGCCCATGACTCCCAAGCCTCCCCTGAGCTGTCAAAACAAAGGGGGAAGGCCCCCAGCAAAGTGGCGCAGCTCCGCCCCTTCCCCCGGTGGCTCAGGGTAGGCAGTGAGTTGAATGTCACCCCCCTCAGTGATGTCACCCAGCGTGGACCGCCCCCACCAATCCCCCTTCCTCCGCCCCTGTCTCTCTCCAATCCACAGCTACTGGTTCTCGCCATCACCCAGTGTTAGTTGAGAATGCACCCAATAGGCTTCAGCTGTGCCCTTGAATATACCCCAGATTCCTCTGCAGGACACAGCAGAGCATTCCTGAGCAGACATGTTGATGTGGAAGACTTACCTAAAGACAGGACACTGGGGTGGAAGACAAAGAGTCATTGCTGTAGAGTCAAATGCCTTTCTAATTTCAGAGGTCTTACCATTTTACAGCGGGAAACACAATAGTTTCTAGGCATTTTAATAGGTCTATCTATAGGCTCTCAGGGTGGTTTTTGTTTGTTTGTTCTTCACAAGCAAAGAAGGACCCGTAATGAAATCAATCAAGATAATCTCTTGCCTCAGAGAAATGAACGGGATTTGTATGCTTATCTTACTTGTTTCAGTGAAGCTTTCAGTCTGCATCAGAGCTCTGGGCAGTCTTGTCAGGAATCCGGTCCAACCCAAAGAGGAACAGGAGAGGAGGCTGGCATCTGCCCATATTTAGTATGGGACCCAGCAAACCATCAGATGGAAGGTCATGCTAGAACAGAAGTCCAGCCAGCCATTAAGTCAAACAGGCCTATCATAATGCTGGAAGATTTGTACTCAGAGGGTTTGGAGGAGGGTGCATCAGGCATAGTCAACAGAGGGATGTGGTGTTGTGGTGCTGCCATCCCAACAACAGCAGCATTGCTGCTTTGTGGGGTGTGACGTTAACATATGAGAGTGCTGGAGGTAAAATAGTTAAACAGGTTACCCAGGGGTGGAGTCAGAGGGACTATAAAACCAGCTCTGGGAGGGGCAAAGGGAGGAGTTCGTTGGGAGTTGGGTGGTTGGTTGGAGTTGGAGTGAATTGGGGTAGAGTCTGTGGGGAGGTTGAGTTAGTGTAGCGAAATAAGCTGAGTCAGGAACAGTTAGGGGCTAGGAAGACAAGTAAATATCTGAGAGGTGGTTTAGTGAGTGAGAGCAGGTAGCGGAAGTTATAGGTCTGGATAGGCACCCCATTATTGTAACTGACCGATGCCATTTATGAAACGACATGCTTGTTAATCTGCAATAAATAAACAGAAGTTTATGTTCCCATTTAACCCTGACTGGACTCAGTATTGCACCAGGTAGGGCCTGGGTGGTGGCAGCGAGAAATAAAGTGGTGGCACAGGGATCAATAGACTGTGAAACGTCCGGGGACTCTGTGTGATCACCACATGGGGCAGTTCAGGGCAGTGGTCAAGTTCCAGACTCAGTATGGACTTTAGTGGATTGAGTACAGAGAAGAAGCAGTGAGTCAGATGACCTTGGAGGGGGGAGTCTGCTGAGACAATCAAGATGGATGATTCCAATAAGCAGGAAGGAGGAGATCTTTATGAGATTTTACAGCCAGCCAGGGGTCATCAGGGGCTAGGAGAAATCAGTGGGTGAGGTCAAATGTATTGTTTAGATGAGAGACCCCAGCCTGTTTCTAATGCTTTTAGGATGTTGGTTTCATGCATCAGGAGAAACCGGGAATGTAGTTGTTCATTCACTCATTCATTCATATACCATGATCTAGAAGAATTTCAAAGAAGGGTTCAGGGTAATGTAATGGATCATAAACATCATAAAACAATATTTTAAAAATGCAGTATTCCGGTTTGCTGAACCCCACAGTGACCAGCAAAATACCTCAGCCGATATCAGTGGTCAGGGAATGCTTTGGTGAGCAGGAAATTCCTCAGCAAAAAAAATATAAAGCGGTCGGTTCCTGGTTTAAGGTCTGCTGGACCCCAGTATATGATCATGAGCCGATCCCAATAGGATGTGCCTGAGAGCACAAACAAATATGGTAATAAGAGACGTACATCCTCTTACAAATATGTACAAAAGGCTCTTTCAATATCCTGTTGTTATTCTTTCTGACGCACCAAAAGGTTCTAGCGATGCTGGAGTTTATTCTGCTGAAGATGAATAGCCGCTCTGCAGCCTATGCCATCTATCACCAAGTAGTGATAAGTCAATTAACGCCTGCCGTTTTCATTGGCATCGCAGAACAACAGATATGTAAAGAGCAGTAGATTAATTGCAGCCTTGTCAAATTGTGTTACTAAAATGGATGGCAATCATTGTCTTTGTTTTCCAAAAGTAGGTGACTGCCTGACAAAGTCAAGAAACAGTATTTTCATGAAATTACGTACAACTCGAACTTCTGACACCCGTGTGCTGATTTCACACGCTATGGTTGACCCCCCCCCCCAAAGCCCTACCATTAGTGCAAGGACTTGTGGTTGCACAATGGGGTTGCTCTCCCCATGCACCCAACACACACACACCCCCATGCCCTGATCTGCTCGGTGGAGGGAGGGCTAGAACAAATGGAGGGGGAGAGGGAGGATGTGTTTGATGGATACAACTCAGTGAACATATTTGCTGAATTTAGCATTCATCTTTTTAAAGGAGAGATGGGGACTCACGTGCTTTAAGTCTGTGTTGCATATTCAAATACCACCCGCTCCTGGGTTAAAAGCCTGGTGTACTTTGCCAGGAATATATTGCTGAGCATGAATAAAAGAAGTCATCCTCTCAGGGAGGTGAGGGGGGGGTCACAATTAATTCAACCACAACATTGGTCTGGGGGGAAAATCCTAATTAATGTCCTCTTAATTGTGGGTAAATTCCTGCTTGATTTTAAATGCTTAATAGATAGGCTTCTAGCTACCCAGAATTCAACACTATAGTTAACACTAAGTACTGTAACCAAGAGGGAAACTATATCATAAACTCTTGGAGTTTGTTTTTCCCAATCCTACAATTGATGCCTTGCATTTGGAAGGGGGGCGTTGAATGGATTTCAGCATTCTTCCTGCTGAATTTCAGAACTGCAATTTGCCACAGGCTATCTGCATTACATTCTGGAGCTTTTCAATGGGAAATGACACAGGTCAGTCTTAAGTATTTGAGCTCAAAGATAAGCTTATTAACATAGAAAATTGAGCCTTGGAGGAAAGAGCCAGAAGAGGGAACATATGCCTAATGTAAGGGCAGTATAGCAAAACCTCTGTGGACTACAAATGAATGCTCAAATTCAGCAATGTAAGTCAACATGGCAATGTATTAAATAGCTAGAGAGATAAAATGCAAATCAAGAGGTAGCTGTGATATTTTAGGAAGCAAATGAAGGATGGTAAAAAAAATAAAAAAGATGACTTTATGGGACAGTAAAGCTGTCCAAAATGTGTTAACCTTTAAATCTGTCTCTTATATCTACTCCTTTGGTGGTTGCAGTGGTGCTTCCAAGATGGTGCTGTATGTATTAAATGTATGGCTCCAATGCATCAAATAACAGATACAAGCAATGGCCAACCAAACCATTTTGCCGGCATCCCTATCCTACCTTCTCATTCATCCTGGCATCTGGTCTTCAAACTCTGCAGTAGCAGGGCATGATGTTCACCATGTGTTTAAGATGCACACACAACCATTGGAGAGGATATCAGGGCCTGGTTGGATAAGGAGGAGAACTGGGAGCCACCAGCCCAAGAGTCCCCCAGGGAGGGCTCTGAAGATGACGTCTTAGGGCCCGGAGCCTGGTGATGGGACACTGAGGAGCAATCAGCAGAAGAGAAGAGAGCTGGGAGCCAATAGGAGCAGAAGACTTGAATTATCAAGGGGGGTCAGGAGAAGGAGGGTCATCCAGGACAGGATTAGAAGCTGTGAGTCACAGCATGCATGCAGACAGTCTCAGTCCTGCTGACTCTCCTTCCCCTCTTACCCCTTGCTCCAGAAGGGCCCTGCACGTTGCTGAGCAGTGCACCAGACAGGTCCAGAGGGCATGCCTAGAGCTTAGTTTCAGCAATGCCTCCATTGAGTTAAGACTGACCAGGGGACATTGCTGTGTTTTTTATTTCTGCTAAAAAACAAAACAAAACTAATTGTATTCCATGCCTTCTGTGTGTGTGCCTGTGGATGACCTGGCTCCTTGACAGCTCCTTGACACAGGATCAGGACTGACCCAAAGTCTAAGAGTCCTAGTCAACATGCTAACCAAGGTGGACCATCAAATGAAGTTCTTGTGCTCCATCAGCATAGATTGATTGTGAAGTGCAGGAAATCCATTTCTTGGCTAGCTGATTCCCATCCATGACTATCATGTTGACTGTAACTTCAGCATCAGGCAATAGGCGAGCTTAAATTAGCATCCATTTACATACATCTGTGATCATGGCCACTGGGCCCATCATCTCCTGGCAAATAGAAGGGGAAGAAATGGAGGCAGTGAGAGATTTTACTTTCTTGGGCTCCATGATCACTGCAGATGGTGACAGCAGCCATGAAATTAAAAGACGCCTGCTTCTTGGGAGAAAAGCAATGACAAACCTAGACAGCATCTTAAGAAGCAGAGACATCACCTTGCCAACAAAGGTCCGTATAGTTAAAGCTATGGTTTTCCCAGCAGTGATGTATGGAAGTGAGAGCTGGACCAAAAAGAAGGCTGATCGCCGAAGAATGGATGCTTTTGAATTATGGTGCTGGAGGAGACTCTTGAGAGTCCCATGGACTGCAAGAAGATCAAACCTATCCATTCTTAAGGAAATCAGCCCTGAGTGCTCACTGGAAGGACAGATCCTGAAGCTGAGGCTCCAATACTTTTTCCACCTCATGAGAAGAGACCCTGATGTTGCGAAAGATGGAGGGCAGAAGGAGAAGGGGACGACAGAGGACGAGATGGTTGGACAGTGTTCTCGAAGCTACCAGCATGAGTTTAACCAAACTGCGGGAGGCAGTGGAAGACAGAAGTGCCTGGCGTGCTCTGGTCCATGGGGTTACAAAGTGTCGGACACGACTAAACAACTAAACAACAACAAACAACAACAACATACATCTGTTCATGTACAATGCATTTAAGACTGCAATGCTGTACACACTCACATGGAATAAGCCCCATGGTGCTCTGTCGGACTTACTTCTGAATGGACACTCCTGGGGTTGCACAATAAATGTAGTAGATAGCTACATTTGAAGACATTTATATAAATTAGCAAGTGAATTAGTTAATAAGCACAGTGAACTGAGTTAACCTTAATTGAACATTTGAAATCATGCTAGTTTACCTGTCGATCAGCCTCTTCTTTTGCCCCTAAAAGTATCCTTGCTTAAGCAGAGTAGTTGGGTGACCAAATGGAATATGTATCTGTGCGATAAGAGCATTCATCTCTGGTGCAGTGCTAACAAACTGCTTCCTGTGCACCCATCTTTTGAATCTACAAGATGAAAAAATTCAAAGAGAGAAAAGGTGAATGAATATGATCTTGGGAAAAGATATCTGAAGTATTTGATTGCTTGAGAAAATTACTTGTGTAGAGGATATCTCAGTTCATAAAGCAGTCCTCAATTGCGGGAATCTTTTATATAAATGAAAAACCCGAATCCATTTTGTATACATTCATCTTACAAGGACTTGACTTTAGAGAGCATTCAGCTCTGAATCTGCCCAAATTAACAAGCTGGAGTCAGCAATGGACAAATGCAGAATGTGTATAAGCTTAGGAAAAGCTGGATGCCTGTGGGAATAGGTAAAGAATGACCGCTCCCCGAATGACGCCCTTTGCGTGGACGCGTGTAGCCCCTAGATCTGGAGCGGCCCCAACAGCATAGGCTTGGCTTTGCCTTCCCTCAGGTGGGATACCTGGAGGTCTCCGCCTACCTCAGTCAGTTGTCCAATCCCACCTGGGGGAAGCGTTGCCAAGGAGACCAGGCCAGGTAGAGGAGGGATTACCTGCCCACACAATAGAGGGAGGATCTTACCTGGGAATCCTCACTTGGCTCCAGAGCTTCTCCCACCCTACCCACCCTCAGTTAAGGTCTTATTTTGCAGGTTAACTTTTCTTCACAGGTTTTGCAGGTTAACTTTTCTTCACAGGTATGCGGGCGCTGCTACGTTAAGGTCGCTGTTAAAGGGCCGGAAAGGAATTTCCCTGCATTGGCAGGTTTCGCCTTTCCCGTAGCAAAACGTCACAACTTTGGCGGTATCAGGCCTTGGGCGGAATCCTTTTGTCCATCTTCCTATTGCGGCGGCGATACCAGGGTTCCCCGTTAAAGGGGTTTTCTGAAGGGAGGCTTTGGCCGTACACCGAAAGGTCGTCATTGCTCTCTCCTGCGGCGGCGGCGTTACGGGGGCAGCCATCTCTGCTTGAACATATGTTCTCCAGAGCCGGCCCATCCCCCCCACACACACTGGATAACCCTGATGCTCCCTAGGTCCCCGGCTGGGGACCGGGGAGGGAGAACGCACAATGCCTGAGCCAAGGTCTACCCACATTTGAAATTTAATAAAGTTGTGGCCAATTTAATCCCATAGCACGTTGTCTTGAGTCGTTATTCCACATGACGGGGGGACCGTGCAGGATCTGGGGACTCCGCCTGTCCACGCAATGGAAGCTTGTTCCTGCAAATACTCCACTCATGGGTTCAGAGGTAGGATTTGAAAGAGAGGAGGGGGGGAAATGGGATGGGGCAGCTGTTTTCAGTGTAGGGAGCAACATAGGTTTAGAAGAAGAGGAGGAGGAGGAGGAGGAGGAGGAGGAGGAGAAGGAGAAGGAGAAGGAGAAGGAGAAGGAGAAGAAGAAGAAGAAGAAGAAGAAGAAGAAGAAGAAGAAGTGTGCAAGCAACAGCAGACTAGTTTCTTCAGAATCTTTGCCTTGACATCTCTATAAACTCCTTTGTCTAAAACAAAGCCAATCTCCATATTATACAACTTTAATTGTTAATCTGTTGACAGGTAATTAAAAAAAGGCTGCAGATGCAAATATGAACTAATTACTGTGTTGAACTCAATTTACTTGATTTTTATCTTCCATTAAGAGTTATTGTCAGTTATGGCAAGTGCGAATATATATGTAAAGCGTGCAGGGACAGAACAACGACCCGTCAGTTTTAGAAGGTTAAAAATGGGTGGAACAAACCGCAGTTAATGAACCAGCCCAAAGTCTAGGAGAATGGAAAGTGATAGCAGTTTCAAAATGCCAACCAAAATATCACTGGTTAGAGCAGACTGTTGGACACTGTAACTGTTGCTCTTCGTACTTCCTTGTTAGACCGAGCTGTAGGACTGAGTTTCGTAATATCAGCTTAAAAGACAAATGCACCTCTATTTACAAATCTCCGTGACCTGCTGATATAATCCTTGTTTAGAAACTTGCACCCAAGCCCCTCCCCTGCAACATGGGGGAGGGTATTGAATCAGAGCCCCTGAAACAACTGCCTCCCAATTTACCACCAGCAAAGGGATTGGCAAATGGGGGGGGGGGCTGTTTTGGTCTGAAGGACGCTCAGAACTCTCATTTCGAATTGTGTAATCCGCAGTGTGGTTAGGGTTCCTTGTCATCACCCCATTTGCCCACTGGACTCCTTCCCACTGCTTTCCCTTCTTTCACAATACAGTGGTACCTTGGGTTACATACGCTTCAGGTTACAGACTCCACTGACCCAGAAATATTACCTCGGGTTAAGAACTTTGCTTCAGAGTGAGAACAGAAATCGTGCTCCAGCGGCGCGGTGGCAGCAGAAGGCCTCATTAGCTAAAGTGGTGCTTCAGGTTAAGAACAGTTTCAGGTTAAGAACAGACCTCCAGAACGAATTAAGTTCTTAACCTGAGGTACCACTGTAGTAAGCTTTTTCCTTTTTTTTCCCCTCGCCCTTTAAAGTTGGGTGGTGGGGGCAGGATAACCAACAGTGGAAAGAAGAAAAAGTTTTTTTAAAAAAAGGTAAAGTACCCCTGGACAGAGCATTTACCTTCCTGCCGCAGTGGTACCTATTTATCTACTTCCGCTGGCATGCTTTCGAACTGCTAGGTTGGCAGGAGCTGGGACAGAGCAATGGGAGCTCACTCTGTCACGGGGATTTGAACCTCCGACCTTCTGATCAGGAAGCCCAAGAGGCTCAGTGGTTTAGACCACAGTGCCACCTGCATCCCATGGAGGTATGCTTGCATTTGCAAGGTATTTTGAGGATTGGTCCTCATATGGGCTTTGATCATCTGAGGCAGCAGGGCTCCCATTTTGGCATGCCCTTTTCAGAAATTAAAAGGGACGTAGATGGCGCTGTGGGTTAAACCACAGAGCCTAGGACTTGCCAATCAGAGGGTCGGCGGTTCAAATCCCTGCAACGGGGTGAACTCCCGTTGCTTGGTCCCTGCTCCTGCCAACCTAGCAGTTCAAAAGCATGTCACAGTGCAAGTAGATAAATAGGTACTGCTCTGGTGGGAAGGTAAATGGCTTTCCGTGCGCTGCTCTGGTTTGCCAGAAGTGGGTTAGTCATGCTGGCCACATGACCCGGAAGCTGTACGCCGGCTCCCTCGGCCAATCAAGTGAGATGAGCGCCGCAACCCCAGAGTCAGTCACAACTGGACCTAATGGTCAGGGGTCCCTTTACCTTTACCTTTTCAGAAATTGGCCCCATTCAAGTCACTGGGTCCATCATGTGGCATCGAGGGTTTCCTGAACCCCTTCAGACACAGAAGTAGTTCTCTACCTCACTGACTGAGTTCTCGTCTGCCTTCCCCTTTTCCTTTAGACTGCAGTTGTACATCTTCTTTATTAGCCCTGGTTTTACAGTTATGTGATGAGTGTCATCGTAGAGCCCAGGGTCTTCCCTGTAATATTGCTCTTGTCACAGTGCTAGTTGAGAAGAAAAAACATTGGATTCTCTATGTAGATTTCATTATGCAAATAGAGTTATAGGATATCCGAGCTCCTGTGGACACGAATCAATTCTGTGCCACGTATATTCAGGATTCATGACACAGACATCCTTATTTCTACTCACTTGAAATAGCAAGTAAAAAAATTGAAGCGAGTGCCTTTCGGGGAAAGATTTATGTTTCATATTGCGGGGCTAAGCATGCATTTTATGGGAAAGCGGATGAAACTGGGAAAGGCTCAGACTTTCAGTTGTAGCAAAATGAAAAGGCAAGTTTCACTTGATTCTTCCTACAAATGTCTTCCGTGATTAGGGTTTCCAAGCTTCAGGAAATATTCCCAAGCATGAGCATCCTGTTGTTAACATCTAGTAGAGCACTAGCCTGCCAGATATTTATCCTGAAGCCTGCTAGGGATGAAGGAAGATGTTTAAACATGCATCTACCTAATTTGCACGTTCTGAAACAATAAGTAAACCGAAACGTGGCCCTTCTTCAGAATTCACACTTTCCTCTAATTTTTTTATGCAGTTCTCCAGCCAAGTGATGTGTACACAAATGCATGTGCTGGGTTAAAGTGTGCATATATTAAGAAATAATATACAAAAATGTATTATACTAGGGGAAATTGTTTTGTGAAGAGAATGTATATTGGGCAAAATAATAATAATAATAATAATAATAATAATAATAATAATAATAATACAGTGGTACCTCTGGTTACGAACTTAATTCGTTCTGGAGGTCCGTTCTTAACCTGAAACCATTCTTAACCTGAGGTACCACTTTAGCTAATGGGGCCTCCCGCTGTTGCCGCCACACCACCACCACCCGATTTCTGTTCTCATCCTGGGGCAAAGTTCTTAACCCGAGGTACTACTTCCGGGTTAGTGGAGTCTGTAACCCGAAGTGTTTGTAACCCTAGGTACCACTGTAATTGGCAGGGTACAGGTCAGTTTGAGGTGTTTCAGATTGGTTCCGCCATTGCACCTGCAGCACACCAAACTCTCCACTGTCTTTCCCCTCTGTCATTCAGTAACAGGCAGTGACACAGTGTTGGAAAGTTAGATCAGGGAGTGTGCAGCATTGCATTGTATAGTTCAGCAGAGTGGTTCCAGAACAAGTCCTCACAATAAATTGTTCAGACTGGAGAAGATCTAGAATTGTATATAGGTGACCTGTGGGGTCAGTTGCCTTTCATTCTCAGCACATTTATCTGTCACTTCTCACTGTGATGTACTAGCAGTAAACTCCTCTGAGCCCGTCTTGACAGTGCAAGGATCATGAGGAGGCCAGTAAGTGCCACATGACACCATGAAATTTAGATTACAAAAAGGCAGAAAATAATACTTAGCATTTAGATGGAATGTCCCTGTTGTTGTTTAGTTGTTTAGTTGTGTCCAACTCTTCGTGACCCCATGGACCAGAGCACGGCAGGCACTTCTGTCTTCCACTGCCTCCCGCAGTTTGGTCAAACTCATGTTGGTAGCTTCGAGAACACTGTCCAACCATCTCGTCCTCTGTCATCCCCTTCTCCTTGTGCCCTCAATCTTTCCCAACATCAGGGTCTTTTCCAGGGAGTCTTCTCTTCTCATGAGGTGGCCAAAGTATTGGAGCCTCAGCTTCAGGATCTGTCCTTCCAGTGAGCACTCAGGGCTGATTTCCTTCAGAATGGAGACGTTTGATCTTCTTGCAGTCCGTGGGACTCTCAAGAGTCTCCTCCAGCACCATAATTCAAAAGCATCAGTTCTTCGGCCATCAGCCTTCTTTATGGTCCAGCTTTCACTTCCATACATCACTAATGTAGATACATTAGGGAATGTCCCTAAGTTAGCCAAAAGTTTCAGACACATTATCTTAGTAATCCTTTCCTGGTTTAAGTTGCAATGAAGGGAACAAGGCACAATTCATGTCCCTTTTGCAAATTTACAGTAACGGATACCTGCCGTGAGATTAGTTTGCCTTATGTGGGCCAGGATTCCAAGTGGGAGTCATGTCACTTGGATGAGGCTTCTGTGTGAAAGAATTCTACGCAGCACTGGGGGCTTCCACCAAAGCATTTGCTATTGCCATGCTTCTTTATCCCCTGATTGTAGAATACACACGGTAAATAAGAGATGAATAAGCTCCATCAGGCCCAATTAGGACTGGGCCCAGCAGTTAGTTTAAAAAGTGGATAGAGGGACCCCTTTCCTCAGAGTGTTACAAATTCACTTTAAATGAGCCCCCATGGGAGCAATTTCCTGGTGGCTGCAGCTTCATATTGTCTTCTCACTCCTTCCTCCTAATGCCTCGCTTGTGGGTATTCCAGTGGTGAAGGAGACCTTGATCTCTTGCGCTTGCTGTCACTGCTTGTCCCCTTTTCCCTAGTGTGTGGAGCAGCATGTGCAGAAAGCCTTAGGAAAACCACATTTCTCAGGGCTTCATGCAGGCATTCTAGCAATGCTTCATATGCCAGGAAGGTTGGGAGGAAGGGACTAAGACAGGGGTCGGCAAACTAAGGCCCGAGGGCTGGATGTGGCCCGCCAGGCTCGCCAATCCGGCCTGCGAACCTTGCGGACCCTGCTGCACGCTCAGTCAGTCCCCGCGCTAAACCAGCGCAGTGTGGAGACCTCACCATGCAGGGACTGACTTCCACAACACAACACGGCTTCTAATTGGCTGCAGGAAGCTCCTGCAGCCAATCAGAAGCCGTGGACGCCTCTGGGCGGACGGTGACGCTGGTGCGGCCTCCACACCACCACCACCGCTCCCTCCTGCTGAGCTCTTCCTGCTCGGCCGCTTTGTCCTGCTCAGCCACCTCAGTTGGAAGGAAGGGGTGGCACCCAGAGGTGGAGGAGCCAGAGGAAGCGGCCGAGTGGAAAGAACTGAGCAGGAGGAAGCAGCGTCAACGTGGAGGCTGCCTCTGTCGCCCAGGCCAGAGGACGTCACCGATGTTTGCTGAAGACGAGGCAGCGGCAGCATGAGTGGCGGCAGTGGGGGGTCCTTTCAGGAGAGGGGGGTCCTTTCAGGACAGGGGTGCTTTTGGGAGAGGGTGGGTCCGGCCCCCCACAAGGTCTGAGGGGAAGTGGACCAGCCCCCTCCTGAAAAAGTTTGCTGACCCCTGGACTAAAACCTTCCACTTCACCTCAGCTGCTGGAGCCATCACCACAGTGAGGTAAGTGAGGGCAGGGTTGGAAGGGAGGAATTCTTCTCCAGCTCAGATTAAACTCTGAACCACAAAAGAACTCAAGGGCATTAGGTTCACCCTTGCCAGCACTATGATCTGTTGGGAGTTCATATTCCAAGCCTAGAATTTACAGACTTCTGCAGCACCTCCAGTAGAAAAATAAATGACAAATCGGGGGGGGGGCTATTTTGATTAAGAAAATAAAGTGAGAGACAGTAATCCAATTTCCAGCATTTCACCAAATAACTCCACCTCTGCCCAGTAACATTTTATAAGTTGCTATTAGAATGGCATTTAAAAGCGCCAAACGCAGGTTACATGCAAATGTGCATTTTTGTTTTGTTTTAATGAATTGCCTCTTTTTGAATAGAGAAAAGAGAAGGGATGGGGTCCTTAATAATTTCCTCACCAAGTGAAACCCCCAAGAGGTGGCAGGGGGATGGATAGCTGGACGGGCGAAGAGATTTAGAGCAGAAATGCAACTGGTGTGGAAAGGGTTAAGGATTGACTTAAAAAACAAAAGTGACGCTCAGTTTTCTTGCATGCATTTGCGTGTATCATCCAGAGTTTGCCCCTAAGAAAAGAACTATAACTACTCAATGTATTGTTGCTTTAAGTGTTAATTAAATTAGTCCAATTGGGTAATTTCTTGTTTTGTTCCCCTTATTTATTTGTTCAGCTACCAACTGTTCTGTTTATTTGAGGGATGCAAGAACAGTCTGTCACATAACAGATTCTAGTTCCCTTTAGGGATCAGAATTTTAAACTTTGCCAGCACAAAACAGAAAGGGATATTTCTCTCCTCTTGTTCCCACACACACCCGCCCGTTCAGAAAGAAGTTCCCCGATTTTCTCCCTTTGGGCCATTAAGATACTGAAAACTCTAAACTTCCAGTGTCGCTTATAAAATATGCATTTTCCCCTGAATTGTTTTCAGTTGCTAAAGGATTGCTATTACTTGCTTAAGGGATGACGTGTCTTTAATTAAAGAGGATGTTACTCCCAGAGGCAGAAGCTTTCAGTTTTACAATAATTCAGGGGTAACTTAATGAATTCACCATTACAACTTTTCAATTTTTATTTTAACATTGGTCCTCTAAGGCCTGTTCTAATATTTGCTGTGCCGGCAACGCACCACAGGGTGATTGAGCCAGGCTTTGATAACAAGAAACCGTTGCAGGATCAGGGACAAGATGGTGAACTTTGATTGAATCTGATTGGCCTCACTATCAGACTGTCTGTGTTCAAAACTATGTGCCGATCAGATCCAAATTCTGTGCCGTAACTAGGGAATCCGTATGAGGACTTTGTTGTTCTTTAGTCGTTTGGTTGTGTCTGACTCTTTGTGACCCCATGGACCAGAGCACGCCAGGCACTTCTGTCTTCCACTGCCTCCCGCAGAGAGGTTTGATCTTCTTGCAGTCCATGGGACTCTCAAGAGTCTCCTCCAGCACCATAATTCAAAAGCATCAATTCTTTGGTGATCGGCCTTCTTTATGGTCCAGCTCTCACTTCCATACATCACTACTGGGAAAACCATAGCTTTAACTATACGGACCTTTGTTGGCAAGGTGATGTCTCTGCTTTTTAAGATGCTGTCTAGGTTTGCCATCGCTTTTGAGGACTAGGAAGGTCAAAAAGATAGGATTCCAAGATACCTGGTAAACTGGAGAAGTTAGTGCAGGGGCCAAATGTGGGCCTCCAACCCTTTCCATTTGACCTTTGAACTCTCCTCAGGCCACACCCACTCCCAAGCCAAACCCTTAACCTGCCTCAGCTTTGCACCACCTGGCTGAAATATGTCATTGAACTCTGATAATGTGAGAATATGCGCAGAAACCAGCCTGCTATACAAAGCCAAAATTTGCATGTGTTGCTCCGCCCACTTTTGCCTCTAGCTCTGCCTTCCATTGGCATGTGGCCCCCAGAAAGGAATGTGGCCCTCAGGCCAGAAAAGGTTCTGCACTCCTGGGATGGAGTGTGGCAGAATGGTTAGAATCCCAGACTAGGACCAGGAGAATCCAGGTTCGTTTCCTGATTCAGGCATGAAGCTCAGCCACCATCTCTCTTTGCCTGCAAAGGGTTGTTGTGAAGATAAAACCATTAGGTAAGAGGAGAGAGAACTACATATGCTCCCTTCAGCACCTTGGAAGAAAGTCAGGATACAAGTGTAACAAACAAATACTACAGGGCAAAAGCCCAGATTGTTGCAGACTGCATGAACAGCAAACTCATCTGCTGTGTTTGTTGCTAAGAGGAGAAACGTGCTAAGATGAAGGCACGCTTGGCAAACCCTCACCATGATCAACTCCCACCCGGAAACCTATGTCCTCACTGTGGAAGGACATGTGGATCCAGAATTGGCCTCCACAGTCACTGTTAAAACCATGTTCATGGAAGGCAATCTTACTCGGCTACGAGTGATTGCCAGAGAAGAAGAAAAGAAGAATTTGTTGCTCGACTGTTAATGCTTCAGATTGCAGGTAGAAAATCGAGGATCAGAATGCCCCCTCGTGTTAAGAAACCAACACAAAACACCTTGAACACTCAAACCTAGCAGGTAAAGAGAAAGGGTAGGGATGACTCTTGGGGGCAAGTTATTTCAGAATAAACGTGGGTGTGGATATTTAGGGCCGAGGTGTCGTCGTATTATGACTCATTTTTGAGAGTCAGGCAATGTCACTGATGCATCAAGGCATCATTGTGTATGTCTGATTAAATCTGGGGTGGCTAATCTGTGGCCCATATCTACCCCACCTATCCTGCCTCTGCCTCTACCTCTGATTCAGCACTTCTCTCCGTCATAGACTTCCCCCGCTCACTAAGCCCTCTTACCTCTTCAGCTTCTGACACCTCCTCCCAGTCTTCTCCCTCTGACCACTCATCACCATCCCACCACCAATCCCCTGGCTTTGAGCCTTCTTCCCTTGGGGGTTCCCCAGATGGTTCCTCCCACCATTTCTCTGCGTCCAAACAGTCTAAGGAACACAGTGTTCTTTACTATTCGGAGGATGTATGGATGTCATGGCTGGGGAACCCTCTTCAGCCTGGGGGCAGCATTCCATTTTGGACAACTTCCTTTTTTTCTTTTGCATGTAATTTTTATTAAATTTTCTGTTTTACAATTTAAAATACTCATTTTTACATCTTTAAGATATCAGAGATTTCCAGTCTTCTCTTTCCATGCTTCACCTTACATATCATAAATCCCTGCATATTTTAGAAAAAACTATACCATTCAGTAGTCCATTATTGCATCCATCAAAGCTTATTTACCCTGTTGAATTTATCTTAATGCTGCCAGCATTTTCAGCTGTACACAATTATTTCCCATATATTCAATAAATGTTTTCCAGTCTTCTCTAAACGTATGTTCTTCTTGTTCTCTTATTCTATGTTAAGTCTTCAAGCTTAATATTCTGTCAACTTAAGTTGCTGTCAGGGAACTGACATCAGAGCGAAAGGCGAAGGAGAGGCTCCCCGATTCTGCAGGAGAAGGTACCAGCACTAGGGGGAGACGCAGTTTGGTAGAGGAGGAAGGAAATCGGCGTAACACAAGGGATCAAGGGGGGCAAATGGGGGAAGCGGAGGGAGAGCTCCGGGATTCTTCCCTGGACATCAGTGAGGAGAGCACAGGTCCTCCACTACCCACGCCCTCCCTGCACAGAAGACTCCCGTGCAGTGAGAGGCGGAGACGACTGGGAGTCAAACAACTTTTATGCTGGAAAAGGTTTAAGAAACGCCCACAGACAGATACTGCTAGCGACTGAGGCAGCCACGCTGAGATGGGCTGTGCAGTCAGGACGGTTTAACCCAGGCAATTAAGCCCCCTAACGGGGACAGTTTACGCACGAGTAACTCAAACCCATTACAGTTGCCATTCTTCTTTGGTTGGGACCTCACTCGTTTTCCATTTGCGGGCAAAAAAACACAGGCCGCAGTAGTAGCATACATAAATAGCCTTTTTTGACACTTGAGAATTTCAGTCTGAATTATCCCCAACAGAAAGGACTCTGGGTTGGGTGTGATTTTTTTTGGGGGGGGGGAGTACTTTTAAACATTTTTTTCAATTCATTATGGATCATTTCCCAATACTCTTTTACAAGTCCACCACATATGAAAGAATGTTCCCTCCACCTCTTTGCATCTCCAGCACTTATCTGATTCATTCTTATACATCTTAGCAAGCCTACTCAGAGTTAAATACTACCTGTAAATCATTTTCAAGTAGTTCTCCTTCAAATAATAACGTGGACAGCTTTCTGGGGGTTGCGTGCCAATGGCAGGCCAAGCCAGCTGCACAGGTGAATGGAGCTATAAACGTGAATTTTCGCATTCACACAACCCGCTCTACCCTCTATTCAGACAGGGAATATGCCTTATCAGGGCTCAACAGCCCATTGCAGCCAGGCAAATACATTCAGAGGCAGTGCTAATGTCCTAAGGGGCCAAACAGAAAGCATTGGGGTAACATTTGTTCACTATCCCAAATATGTCCAGATCTCTATTTTCTCTTTAACTAAGCTCACTGATGAATAGTACACACACACACAAATCAATAAAGCTTTGGTTTCAAAACATTTTTATTTCTATAGCCAATTTTTAATAACTTTTTTGCAATATAAAAAGAGTTAATGTTTTAAAAAGCAATTCATTTCTGTCCAGGCAAGCTCTGTGAGAATTAAATTGGGTTATGAATTAAGAACATTTAGCATAGCCAAACACTTAATAAGGAGATTTGTTTTTTCTTTCAAAATTATTGCAGTCAGAGCAGCTGTCCCTTGTGAAAAATTGCATTAGTATCACCTTAAGCACCAAGGAAATAGGTTTCAGTTCTGTAAGAAATCCAAAATTTGTTCCAAACTCATCTTTCCCCCTATTTATCGCCTGATGTTCCATCACTTTTTATCATCCCGTACTCTTACCTTTCAGCAAAGCAGTGAGCATTAATGCACACCAATTCCTATGAAATACTACATTAAAAACCAAAAAAGGGATTGAGCTAATTCATTCAAAATCAACCCCTCCCCAAAAGTAAAAAAGGGTGCAGAAAATCTATCTTAACTAATATATAGTGTACTAACATATAATAATATATTAATATATATACTTGATACTAATACATACTTCTATTTTTTCTGAATGTCAGCAAACAGCAAAGTTCAACAATTTGGGTTACCAATATGAAAACAGTTGATGTCAAATTTCCAGTCTAGTTTTAGATAAAATTCCAATCACTGAAAAACAGCCTTAGCACAGTCTGACATGCATCTATTTAGATGGAAAATGACAGGACAAACGACTAAGAAAACCATGAAGAGAGGCCTAGTTCTTGTTTTCCTTTTGGGGGGAAAATAGTTTTTATTTGGACAAAATACAATTATTATCTTCCATAAATAGTATCATTGCACTGTTACATTTTACTCATTTGTAGCACATTGTTACCCCCCCCAAAAAAATGAACACCTTTGCCTAGTTCTCACTAAGGTGATCAACCTGTGTTTGAGTTACACCACTTGAGATAATAATAATAATAATAATAATAATAATAATAATAATAATAATAATATAGTTATACCCTTCCCATCTGGCTGGGTTTTTCCAGCCACTCTGGGAGGTTCCCAACAGAATGTTAAAAACATGATAAAACATCAAACATTAAAAACTTCCCTATACTTCTCTTTTATGTAGAAAACAAGTTGGCAGAGAGAGACAAAATCTAGCATAGCTTTCTCCCATGACATTCTGGATTTCTATACGTAGGATTTCTTTTTTAATGTCTGAAGACTCCATCATACTCATGGTCATTCCATCACAACAGCCTGATGTGGTACTGCTGAAACACACATTTATCAAGACCATGAGAACTAGGCCAGAGACGATACTGAAATGAGTGTGCTAAACCACGCAAAATTGTGCTAGGATTGCGACAAGTTTTGAAGAACCCATCAACAATCTCTTTCCTTAATGAGCTCAGCAAAGACGTTCTCTGGGGCTCCTTCCCATTCTTTTGCTTGCCAGAAGAGCAAAAGAGAGACAAGATGGTGCAAATGACCATTAGGAGCCTCATCCTGTTCACTTGGAGGCTTTTGCACATTTTGCTTTCCATCTGGGAGAAGTGGCAATTTAGAGTATGTAAGCATTCTGTTCAGCTGAACTGAGCAAAGCCACTACAACAGAGCCCTGAGATGCTCTCATAATAAACTGATCCTTAAGGAAGCATAGATAAAGGTCAAGTGTAAAAAACAAGCGATACCAGAAGGATTGTACCAAAGGCAACTGGAGTTTACTCTGGCTAAGTTACAATACTGCAGCTGCTTTTAATGACTTAATTCATCCAAGCACAATGTCAGAAAGATTATTAAGTCACTCAGCGGCTAGATAAACGAGGGCTATCTTCTTAAATTATAATGAGTTTACAATGCACAAATAAAACTTTTCACTGCAGGTGGCTAAGGCCGCTTACTGCCTTGGCCCATATAAAGAGCTGTTGCTTCAACATGGCTCCTCGCGGAATCTCTGAAGAAAATAGGGAGGTTGGCGCAAGGGCCGTAAAATCAACCAGGCTTGGCTGTGTCATCATCCCTCAGAGCCGACTTTGATTGTTTATAAACTGCCTGTGGGCATTCGTTCCTTGTCAGCACAGAATTACCTGAATTAATAAAAGAGGCTCAACTTTGTGGAGATTAGAGCATGTCTCTTAATGAATCAAACACCTAGCATTCCCTCTTCCAAATTATCCACAGATTGTCCCCGCGTGCATTTTCAAAGGGTTATCATCCAAACCCCTGCAATGCAGGAATCTCAGCTAAAAGCTCCATGGCAAGTGGCCATCCAGCCTCAAAACCACCAAGGCGAGTCCACCATTTTCTGAGGGAGTCGAAAAGTTCTTAGTCCGATTTTCCTTTCTTGTAACTGGAGGCCATTGGCTCGAGTCCTACCCTCCAGAGCAGGAGGAAACAAACTTGCTCCATCTTCCATGTGGCAGCCCTTGTGATATTTGAAGATGGCTATCATAGCTCCTCTCAGTCCTCTCAGCCAGCATGGTGTAGTGGTTAAGAGTGGTGGACTTGTAATCTGGTGAACCAGGTTCGCGTCTCCGCTCCTCCACATGCAGCTGCTGGGTGACCTTGGGCTAGTCACACTTCTCTGAAGTCTCTCAGCCCCACTCACCCCACAGAGTGTTTGTTGTGAGGGAGGAAGGGAAAGGAGAAAGCCATTTCCGAGCCTAGGGAGGAGAGGGTGTTGCGGGCTGGCCCCTCCCACAAGCGCGGGGCTGGTGTTAGCCCCGCGAGAGCCAGGGAATCCCCGGGGGCGTGCCTCCCCGGCTTCCCTGTCCGCCAATCGGCGGACCCTGGAGGCGTGGCCTGGACTATTTAAGGCCAGGCACGCCCCCGGGATCTCCCCTTTCGTTCAGTCACTCCTAGCCAGCGGAGATAGTGATAGGGTCCAATGCCTAAGGCCAATACCTTCAATTCTGTAATCAATAAAGTTGTGGCCATTTACGCCCATTAACCTTAACTAACGTGTCCTGTGTCTTCATTTCATTGGGGGAGGGAACTTGCCACGCAATGTTAACTGCTTTGAGACTCCTTCGGGTAGTGATAAAGTGGGATATCAAGTCCAAACTCTTCTTCTTCTTCTTGTCCAGGCTAAACATACCCAGCTCCTTCAAGTGTTGCTCATAAAGCTTGGTTTCCAGACTCTTGATCATCTTGGTCACCCTCCTCTGCACACATTCAAGCTTGTCAATATCCTTCTTAAATTGTGGCACCCAGAACTGGACACAGGACTCCAGGTGTGGTCTGACCAAGGCAGAATAAAGTGATACTATCATGTCCCTTGATCTGGACACTGTACTTCTGTTGATGAAGCTTAGAATAGCATTAGCTATTTTTCTGCTGCTATATCACACTGTTGACTCATGTTAAACTTGTGGTCTACTAAGACCCCTCGATCCTTTTCACATGTACTACTGGCAATCAGGGCGTCCCCCATCTTATATATGTACAGCTGCTGCTTCTTGCCTAGGTGTAGAATCACAGAACTGTAGAATTGGAAGGGAATTCAAGGGTCATCTGTTCCAACCCCCTGCGATGCAGGGATCTAAACTGAAGTAGAACCTTACATTTGATCCTGCTGAAATTCATTTTGTTAGCTTTGGCCCAGTTCCTCAATCCATTAAGGTCATGAATCCCAATTCTGTCTTCTGTGGCATTTTCTCTGGATCGCTATTGAGATGCCTTAACAGCAAATCAGGCAAATCTTCCAAATTATGCAGTCAATCCCATAATAGGCAGTTACAGGGGGTAAATGGGCAGCTCACAAATTTGAGTCATGTGAAAGTTCAGGGGTGCCAACTATGGAGGGCTCTGGGTTCCTGAGCACCCACAGAAAGGTTTGTTGTGGGTGCTCAGCACCCACACCATAGGGCCCCTGTCGTGACTTCCTGTGTCTCAGGAAGCACTGGAAATCACATCTGAGGCCTTGTGAGAACTTGGAGATGCTGTCCGAGGTCATGTGAGAACTCAGAACCCAACTTCTGGTGACACCAAGGAAAAGTGAGACATTCCAGGATCAAATCAGAAACTGGGATGGCTTCTGTAAATCTGGGAGTGTCCTGGGTAAATAGGGACAATTATTGGGTCTGCTGCTTTACATTCAAATTATAAACACCTACACTGAGTGGTCCTAAATTTTGCTTTAGAAAAGCCCTGCAGCTGGGACAACAGTGGATGTCGGCTTGGCAGAAAGGAGAAAAGTGGAACTATGTAAAATGTAGGGTGGCAGCGTCATAATGTTTGCCTTGCATTTGAGTCAAGCGTTATTATGAGCCCCTGTGAATTTTATTTCCAAGCCCAGAAAAGAAGTAAGTAAGTAAGTAAGTAAGTAAGTAAGTAAGTAAGTAAGTAAAACTGCAAATCTAAACATCAATAAATCTCTGAATATTTGCCTCAGTATATTTGCTGAGTCAAATATGACTTATTTATAAATAAAAAAATAAAATGTTTAATGTATCTGCTCTAAGTGTTAATATTAACTTCACTGAAGCATTTAGAATAATTTACAATACATCTCTAAGGTTCGTGGAATGCTGCTACAGTAATTACCTTTTAAACGGCTCTAAGCATCCCTTAAATATTTGGTAATTTTTGTTTCAGCTACAGTTGCAAATGTATCGAACCATTTAATTAACTTGACAGCGTTTTGACTTTCCGGAGATGTCGATTGATTCCAGGCAGTGGATCCTGCAGCAGTAATTGAAGGATTCCCCGCCCCCTCCGAGTATTACCAGTGGAACAAAGAATAAAGCATATTCCTTAATTTTGGAACTAAAGCGTGTTCTTTTTATAACCTTATCACAAAGTGCCCTTTAATTTGTGCCCTTTACAAGCTTATAAATCCCATTGGCTTCCATCCGTTGGGTCAAACTATGCATCTGCATTGTGTGGCTGCATGTAGTTGTTATAATCCGTCTGTCTCAAGAGACAATGGAAGAGTGTGCCTTCGGGGATAAAGTCAAACAGATGGTGAGTTACAGCGCCTGCTGTGGCTGTAGAGACCAATACAGGACAGACATGTTTTATTGCAGGCACGACAAATGAAGATGCCTTTGTGCATCTGTAACGGCAAAAATGGACATTTCTTTTCTCTGTGTTCCTCCTCCTCATTCCTCCCCTGATCCCTGCTATGGATACACAACCTGACTGTCTCCAAGTACTGCGGTCGTCTGCTAGGGTTTCCCACACATTGGGGTTAATGTTGTTGGCCTTCACGTCCCATTTGCAGTATTACAGCCTTGGTATACTAAGCCCCAGTGAACTCATTACTTACTTCAAAGTACAGTGGTACCTCGGGTTACATACGCTTCAGGTTACATATGCTTCAGGTTACAAACTCTGCTAACCCAGAAATAGTACCTCGGGTTAAGAACTTAGCTTCAGGATGAGAACAGAAATCGTGCTCCGGCGGCGCGGCAGCAGCGGGAGGCCCCATTAGCTAAAGTGGTGCTTCAGGTTAAGAACAGTTTCAGGTTATGAACGGACCTCCGGAACGAATTAAGTTCTTAACCCAAGGTACCACTGTAATATGTACATAGGCTTACAATGTCAAGTTTTCAAATACGCTTGCAGCGAGTTTAGGAGCAGGGGAGGAACTGGGTGTTGTAAGTAAACATGCATTTTGTTTTGCTATTTTTAATTATCATAGAATCACTATCAGGATCTTGGCATACCTAAGTTCTCTGCTGGATGTGGTCCCTTCTAGCTGCAAAACCTCCCACTCTATGGTGCTTGAAATCCAGGGTACTATTGAGGAATACGGTCGTACCTTGGAAGTCAAGCGGAATCCATTCCAGAAGTCCATTCAACTTCCATAATGTTTGGAAACCAAAGTGTGGCTTCTGATTGGCTGCTGGAAGTTCCTGCAGCCAACTGGAAGCCGCGGAAGCCCCATCAGACCTTCAGCTTCCAAAAATAGTTCACAAACCGGGACAGTCACTTCCGGGTTTGTGGCGTCCGGGAGCCAAAACGTTCAAGAACTAAGCTGTTCAAAAACCAAGGTACGACTGTACAATGAACACCTTGTGGGTCTGATGCCATCTAAGTGAACTTTGAAGATCAATGACTGATGAAGGCTGGGGTCCTTGCCAGCAAAGATAAGGATTGGTGTGAATGACCTTAACAGAGACTGGGCTTTTTGCTACCCGGAGGGGAGGAGGACTTGAAATGGGGTGGCCGTTAACATTTGATTGCTGTGTTGGCTAAGTGCCCAACTCGCTAAGTGAATTCCTTGGGAGTTTGGCTGTCTTGGGGCATCCTGCATTGAGCCCCATTAAGAGAAAATCTACGGCTCCCAAGGCTTTATGATAACCCCCATTGTGAAAGATGCGACATTTCCTTTGAGTGAACAGCTTGGTAATCAATTGGTGACTGCATTTTCCAAGGGAAAGCGACTGTCTGTTGCTGGCTCCAGTGCTTCTTTAATTGGATTGCTAAGCCTTTTACCCATCCACTAATGTCTCGGAGGCTTACGGCTTCACTCTGGGTCACTTTAATCCTGCTGTGGTCTCCCTTTCACCCATTGCCCTTGCACAAATGGAGACATACAAAAAAAACCTCTCACCTCTCCTTCTCTGTAGCCTAGCATTTACGGAGCAGCAGTTTGCAACACTGATGTGCAATTGTCATCCGAATTCCTGCTGTGTGGAGCCACCTGAATTTCTTCTGCATTCAGAGCTTGTGGGGTGCAAGGTTTGACCCTTAGTTAATTAAGTGCTGGGTACGTGTTTATTGGGACGCGGGTGGCGCTGTGGGTAAAACCTCAGTGCCTAGGACTTGCCAATCGTAAGGTCGGCGGTTTGAATCCCCGCGGTGGGGTGAGCTCCCGTCGTTCGGTCTCGGCTCCTGCCAACCTAGCAGTTCGAAAGCACTCTTAGGTGCAAGTTGATAAATAGGGACTGCTTTATAGCAGGAAGGTAACGGCGTTCCGTGTGCGGTGCTGGTGCTGGCTCGCCAGACGCAGCTTCGTCATGCTGGCCATGTGACCCGGAAGTGTCTTTGGACAGCGCCGGCTCCCGGCCTCTTGAGCGAGATGAGCACGCAACCCTAGAGTCGGTCATGACTGGCCTTCGGGCAGCGGTACCTTTACCTTTACCTTTACGTGTTTATTCAAGGGACGTGGGTGGCGCTGTGGGTTAAACCACAGAGCCTAGGACTTGCCGATCAGAAGGTCGGCGGTTCGAATCCCCGAGACTGGGTGAGCTTCCATTGCTCGGTCCCAGCTCCTGCCAACCTAGCAGTTCGAAAGCACGTCAAAGTGCAAGTAGATAAATAGGAACCGCCCCAGCGGGAAGGTAAACAGCGTTTCCATGCGCTGCTCTGGTTCGCCAGAAGCAGCTTAGTCATGCTGGCCACATGACCCGGAAGCTGTACGCCGGCTCCCTTGGCCAGTAAAGCGAGATGAGCACCGCAACCCCAGAGTCGCTCATGACTGGACCTAATGGTCAGGGGTCCCTTTACCTTTACCTTTACGTGTTTATTGGGGGGGGGGCAGCTAGAGTCCAGCCTTCCTTGTTACCTTGTCGCCACAAAATCTGGTTGCCTGACTTTGCAGGGGCTATGCTTTGAACAGAGCAAGAGGTGATAAGCCAGGGACTTTGGCTTCATCCACTGGTTAGGCAGCAGCATGGTGGAGCTTCACCGCTCACCTAAGCTCCACCTGACCGAGTCGTTGCAGAGGGAGGATGTCTTGACAAATGGAAGGTGGTTCTTTTAAAATGAGATTCAGAAGTAATACAAAACACAAGTGAGTGAGAAGATTAAATATTTTATTCTAAACAGCAAGCAATATATACAGACCAAGCAAGCACCTCAATCTGCCACTTGGAAGCCGTCAAGAAGTGATGAAGTGACTCCCTCAGGTAGCCTCAGTTTGCGGCCGTCAGTCCGTGCACGAGCTTCTCCCTAACTATGCCCAAAACCAGGGGTCAGCAAACTTTTTCAGCAGGGGGCCGGTCCAATGTCCCTCAGACCTTGTGAGGGGCCAGACTATATTTTGGAGGGGGGGTGAACAAATTCCTATGCCCCACAAATAACCCAGAGATGCATTTTAAATAAAAGCACACATTCTACCGATGTTCTTAACTCTTCTTAACCTGAAGCACCACTTTAGCTAATCGGGCCTTCCGCTGCTGCCGCCGCGCCGCCGCTGCGCGATTTCTGTTCTCATCCTGAAGCCAAGTTCTTAACCCGAGGTACTATTTCTGGGTTAGCGGAGTCTGTAACCTGAAGCATCTGTAACCCGAGGTACCACTGTAAATGCAATTTTCATATATTCAGTAAACATTTTCCAGGCTTCTTTAAATGTGCATTCTTCTTGTTCTCTTATTCTATGTGTTAAGTCCGCAAGCTGTGTGTATTCCATCAATTTAAGTTGCCATTCTTCTTTGGTTGGGACCTCGCTCGTTTTCCACCAACTTGGATGGCTTGAAAGGAGGATTGAACAGATTCATGGAGGCTTCCAATGGCTCCCAGCTCCCGTGGCGATGTTCTACCTCCACTGTTGGAAGACAGTAGGCATTTGAATACCAGTTGCTGTGAACTGCAGGAGAGGAGAGTGCTGTTGTGATCAGGTCCTGCCTGTGGGCTGCCCACAGACATAGCATGTTCTCCCAAAAATGAGAGCATGTGTTGTGGGGGGGGGGGCTGCCAGTCCAACCCTCTGTTGCCAGGCAGGTTAAATGGTTATTGCCTGAAGCAACGATTGGATGACCGGGTTGCTGAGGCAAATTGCATGTTGCAAATTGGGTGGGTGGGAACAAAGGCTTTAAATATTGGGGGCACTCTGCTTTCGCTTTCTCTTTCGCAAGAGTGCATCGGATCACCCACCCACCCGCCCTGTGTTCCGGTTGACCTTGCTATGACTGTCATGGGGTCGTCTGCTTTTGGGGCAGGGGCCTAGTAGGAATTTTGTCCATTTGGCTGATTGGCTGGTGCCATTTGGTTTTTGCCTACTATTTAGCAATCCGTCACAACTTGTAAGGTTGCGGTTAGGCATTGGTTATAAAAATTGGTGGAGGAGGGGTCAGGATAGGCTGTGCCTGCCCCTCCAACGGTGGTGTGGAAGGGAAGAGGGGTCAGGATAGGCTGTGCCTGCCCCTCCAACGGTGGTGTGGAAGGGAAGAGGGGTCAGGATAGGCTGTGCCTGCCCCTCCAACGGTGGTGTGGAAGGGAAGAGGGGTCAGGATAGGCTGTGCCTGCCCCTCCAACGGTGGTGTGGAGGTTGATCACCTTAGTGAGAACTAGGCAAAGGTGTTCATTTTTGGGGGGGGGTTAACAAGGAATCCTAGGGCTTGCCACAATTTCATCCAATCCCTGAAATGGAACCAGGGCCGGCAAGCCTTGGGGAACTGGTTGGGTGAGCGGTGAGGGACTGTCGCTCAGCTCAACTGATCCCCAACATTGTTTTCCCTTCACTGGCTTCCGAGGGAGTTCAGAAAGTCAGTTCTGTCCCAGGCAGGGGGACAGATAGTCATAATCAATGCCTAAGCAACCACTCACAGATTATGTATTTTAATAAAGTTGTGGCCAAAATTATGCCAAAAACCTTAAACAAAAATTATGTGAGATTTGTGAATTATTTTGAGGGGTGGCTTGGGGACCTCCACACGCAACTGGTAGGCCATGGTGAAAACAAAGTGCAGAGATAGATAGGCCTTTGGCTCCAAGAAGCAAGGCTCTTCTTATGTTCTGATTTCCCATTTGTTTCACTGCTCAAATATCCATTCCAGCCTTTGTCAACATTTATATAATGTATGCAATTCCATTTCCCTGGGCTTTAAACAATTCAGAAGTCAAAATGAATGTTGACGACAACATTCATTATTTATTGAACTCGCCAAGATTACTGTCATCTTGCCAATCTGAAAATCATTCTTTTATATTTGGGGCATGCACATAAAACAACAAGAGGCAGCTGCACCTGGAAATTCCGCTGCTTTTTTATCAATATTATTATAATTACTGCTCACATTTGGATTTACTGCTCACAACTTCCTGTTGCTTTTGGCCCCATTGGCACAAACAGCTCACCGTTATTATTGGTCATCTTAATCTCTAAGTCTCCTACTTAAAGGGAGGGGGAAAGCATGAGGTGAAATGTGCTTCCTTTGTGTTGTCAGAAATTGAATAATAATATCCTCGAGGAATTTCAACACTTTAATAAAACATTTATTCCAGATTGCTGTTGGCTATTTTTAACCATGCTGTGCTTCTTCAAACATGCCTTTGCTTGAGCCCACAGCCATAGACTCTATGCTAATATCACCCCATGTCTTTCATTTCCAATTGTTTTAATACCTCATTATCGTTATTCATCTTGGTGAAAGTCAGACGCCTCACAGAACTTCGTGGCCTCGCTTTCATCCCCTTCAGTGGCCTGCAGAACCCTCTCACTCCTGTGGCTGCATGAGGCGTGTGCCATCAAAACTACATGACAAAAGTCAAACAAACTTTGTAAGAAGGTACTTCGAGTGGGAAAATAAATCAGTTCGGACTCTTAAGCACTTGCTACTTGGCTTTACGTGGCTCCTGTTTCTACATTGCTGAAAATCTTTTCTTATCTCTTCTTTCTCCATCCAAGGCGGAGTTTTGCAATCTGACGCCCTGTGGAATTAAGGGGCTTAAAGACACTTAACTCTTGCATTGGCTTCTGGCTGAAATAAATATGCCAACAGAATTTGGATAGAGAGAGAGAGAGAGAGAGAGAGAGAGAGAGAGAGAGAGAGAGAGAGAGATGATAGATAGATAGATTTGGCATTGCTGAGTTGGGGAGAGTGGGAGAAACACAAGTAAGATCTTAGAGCGGCACACTCAAAATAAAAAAATTCCTTCCAGTAGCACCTTAAAGACCAACTAAGTTAGTTCTTGGTATGAGCTTTCGTGGGCATGCACACTTCTTCAGATACAAAGTGTACATGCACACGAAAGCTCATACCAAGAACTAACTTAGTTGGTCTTTAAGGTGCTACTGGAAGGAATTTTTTTATTTTGACTATGGCAGACCAACATGGCTACCTATCTGTAAAGAGAGGCACACAGTTAAGATATTGACTCACTCAGAGGCCATGAAAGAAGGAAGGTTAACAACAGGAAGATTTAAAGGAACTATTGGAAACTCAAGGCAGTAGAGATATAAGATGATGTAAGATGATCAGAGCCCCCCCCCAAACTTGAAGCATTGGAAGTCCCAATAAAAATTTATAATTTGGCAGAATATTCGGACTATATGATATGTATTCGTATAATTTGGAATACTTAATGTGATTTGATTGGATTGTTAAAATGGAAAAATTATATATATATATATATATATATATATATATATATATATATATATATATATATATATGCTTTCGTAGATTTTCACGGGTACAGGAATGCAGGTTTTGGTGTCTTCGGGTGTCTTCCCGTGTAAGAGTTGGGGTGTCTAGGCGACGTTTCGACGAGGTCTCACTCGTCATCTTCAGGCTGGTGCTTTCGGCTTCTTGTTACTGGAACAGAGCAGGATCTCAGTGTTTGAGTTCCTATAAATACTGTTGAGGGGGTGTGGTGTATAGCCTCCAACGTTCTGGGCAGAGAGGAAGTTCCCAGGTTAGTGTGCCTTTTCTTCTTTTGTTCCTTAATTACTTGAGGGATATCTTGAGTGATTTCTTGAGTGATATTCTGAGTACCACTTAGGTGGGTCATTAGGTGTGGATTAGTTGCTAAAGCTTTCGTGTCTTGACCTCTTGAGCTTGTGAAGAGTTTTTCTGAGAAGATGGCTGTACTGCACTTAGTTGTGCTCTGGCTTGGCTTCGTGTATAGGGGCGAGCTGTGGTTTTGTGCCCTGTGCCAGCCAGATCTGTGTAGGGATTGCAGGGGGGTGCAGCATCCGGAGGTGCCACTATGGTTTGGCTACTGGATGGTGTCTGTAATTTATCTGTGGAGAGGGTCTGGGTTTGGGTCTGGTGTGGTTGATTGGTGATGGCGTTCTGTGTGCCTCTGGTTCTGGTGTCGGTTTTTGTGGGGAGGGCTAATTTCCAGATGTCTGGCAGGCGGGACGTGTCGTCACGCTTGTTCATGTTGTGAGGGTGTTTCTCTATCTCGATGGCTTCCATGATTATTCTCTTGTGGTGATGTTCCATGTTAAAGAGCAATTTGGAATCTGCAAAATTAATTTCGTGTCCTGTTTCTTTCATGTGTTGGAAAAGAGAGGAAGTTTTTTCTTCTTTTTTGACGGCATTCTTGTGTTCTGCGATACGTGCATTTATTCGTCTGTTTGTTTGTCCAATGTACGTGGCTGGGCAGACTTTGCAGGGTATTTCATAGACCCCTTGGTTTTCCAACTGGATTTTATCTTTGGGGTTTCTGAGGATATTGGCTATTTTTTGGTTGGTGCAAAAGGCTGTTTTGATATTGTGTTTATGGAGGATTTTGCTAATTTTATCTGTAGTGCCCTTGATATAAGGAAGGAGGGCCATGCCATTGTTTTCTTCTGTGTCTTGGTTTTTTGGGGGTGTTTCTTTTTGGATTAGCTTCGTAACCCTGTTTTGCTGGTATCCATTGGCGATTAACACATTTGAGAGATTCTGTAACTCAGTTGTCAAGTGGTCTTTGTCAGCCAGGCGTTTGGTTCCCTCAAGTAATTAAGGAACAAAAGAAGAAAAGGCACACTAACCTGGGAACTTCCTCTCTGCCCAGAACGTTGGAGGCTATACACCACACCCCCTCAACAGTATTTATAGGAACTCAAACACTGAGATCCTGCTCTGTTCCAGTAACAAGAAGCCGAAAGCACCAGCCTGAAGATGACGAGTGAGACCTCGTCGAAACGTCGCCTAGACACCCCAACTCTTACACGGGAAGACACCCGAAGACACCAAAACCTGCATATATATATATATATATATATATATATATATATATATATATATGATCTTGACATACACATACATGCACACGCACACCAGATTTTGGAGTATGTATCTTCCTAGCTCTCTTGGTCATGTCCTGAGGGGGCATTCTCAAATGCCCTCCTCCATCCCTACAGAGGCCTACAGAGGCCTACTAGGATTTCTTAGTCAACCCATCTCTCTCTCCTCAGGCCATGCCTCTCACTGGTCCTGCTTCGCACCTTCCTTGGACATTTCCCCCCTAGCTATAATATGTCCTTGAACTCTGAGAATGTTGTTTGCTTGCCTGGATGAAGAATGGAGAAGGGTGTGCAAGTGTGTATGCAAACTTGGCTACAGTACAAAAGTAACATTTACATGTTTTGGTCCACCCACTTTCGGCCTGTCCACCACTTCCATGTGGCCCTTGGAAGGTTTCTGAAAAGGGAATGCGGCCCTTGGGCTTTGGAAGGTTGCACACCCCTCTCCTACAAGGTCCCTGTTAAGTTGTGGGTGAACATATCAGATGACACAGCGATTCTTCAACAGCTCTTGTTTATTCACAGGCCAGAACAGAACTGAACTGAAGGGTTCAGCCAGTCTGCTTATATAGAGCTCCACTACAACGCAACTGTAACACTTTCTGTAACTATCCAATCACTGAACGTCACTTTCAATCCCTTATTTGCATATGTGGATCTGAGTGAAAACGATCTACAGAATCCCCCTGCTGGCCCAGGGTGACAACTTCAGTACATAACAGTCCCCTTTTTTCCATGGGTGTTCAACAGTCTAACGGCATAACCAGAAGTCAATTCCTATAGAAACATTTGAAGCTTTAGAGACCCAGATTTACTTTCATCCTGCCTCCAAGCAAGTGCATCGCTCCCAAATCCTTCCATCAAACCAGCTGAGCTTTCATGCTTCTCTAGTATACTCCACTGGGCATTCAGGAAAGCCTTTTTATTTCCTTCTCATTAATGAGTTGTAGTGAGACAAAGAGTTATATAACTGGGGAGCATACATTTGAAGTCTTTCAGTTGGGAAGGGAAGTTGTAGCAAGCTTTAACTCCTCTCTTATTCAGGAAAAAAAATATTAGTTTCTCTGTGAGCCCATGAACTGATTCACTTAATCCCACCCTGACCACGGCCAGGATCCCTGTCAAAATGGTGACCATCACATCTCCAAAAAGCTACAGAACAGACAATGTGCTTTAGCATCCAATGTGTGCAACAGGGGTTACGGTGATCCAACTGGTTTCTTCTCCTCCATTTTATCCACTGTTCGGCAGAGGTACTTGATGAACAGATGGAGAAAACAGAAGCTGCCTAGTGGTCTTTAATATGATAATAAGCTTTATACCTGCTTGGGCGTCCTATCTGTGCTCCAATTATGTGCAGTGTACTTGTCGCCAATAAAGTACAAGTAGAACCCAGCACTTTCAGACATCTCTCACAGTGCTTGCCAAGCCCCCTTGCCCATCACAATTTTTATTTATTTTTTATTATTTTTTTAAAGATATTTATTAGGATTTTACAAATTATAACAAACATATCAATACACACAAACACAAACAAAAATAAAAAAGAAAAAGTATAATTTCAATACCTTATTTTCATAAAACTTATTTCACCGACCTCCTCATACCTCCCCTTTCTGCATTCCCATTTCAGAAATTTAGTTTAGCAAATCCTCACCCTTAATTTTATCTAATTATCATCCTTATTTTCCTTTCACTTGATCTTTACAGCTGTACTCCATTTAATTTTAAAAAACCACATCATTCTAAGATTCATAAATTTTACAATATTTCTTAAGATAATTCTTAAATTTCTTCCAGTCTTCTTCCGCCGTCTCTTTCCCCTAGTCTCGGATTCTGCCAGTCATTTCTGCTAGTCCCATATAGTCTATTTTTATTTATTTTTTAAACCCTACTTTGTAATGTGAGTGTGTGGAGAGAAATCTGTGTCGCTTTTTGCTATTCAAACTGTGTTGTTCTTGTTGTTAGTATTATTTTCACTTATGAATAGCTTACAGCTTGGTGTCCCAAAGCCACCTACAACATAATAAAAAGGTATATAAAGCAAGTAGGAGGAAGTTCCAAAAGGCATGTGCTGCCACACCGAAGGTTCAATTCCAATATCATGTGGAGCAGACTGTCATGGAATTCTACTCAATATTGACCCAGAGCAGATTCCAATGTATAGTTAGCAGAGTAAAAACTTAAACATGTTGCAGGATTTCCAAAAAATAGACCACAGGCAATTGATGCTTCATCCAGAAGAGTTTTACTGCTACTGAAGGCAAATGAGCATAATGGTCACAAATCCAATACATTCAGGATTGGCACTGTCCCATAGCTGTCAACTTTTCCCTTTTCTTGTGAGGAATCCTATTCAGAATAAGGGAATTTCCCTTTAAAAAAGGGAAAAGTTGACAGATATTCACTGTCCACAGGAAATCCAGTTGCAGCAGACTTAACTTAAACTTACAATAACTTATAATAAGACTACGATATACAGAACACCACACCAGAAGGAAAAGAGATAGAAAGAGAAAAGTGAAACCCAGGCTCCTTCTGGCCTTACTTTTATAGTCAGCATGACCTTGACAGAAGAGATAACAGAACCAGTTTAAGCCAGCTGTACTCAGCTTCTCTGAAGGAATAACTCAAACATCATGAACCTTCTGCTTGTTTCTTTCACACACAGAAGCTTCCAGAACCCTCTTGAAATAATTAGAATAGGAAGGATTTCTACACATCAGATCAATGCTTTCTGCACTAAGAAATGCAAGCTGACACAGACAACGTGATAGGGTGGTGTCTTCAGGTTGCCCCCTTCTGCAGAATGCCGTGATAGGTGTGTGCTGTCCTTCACCAGACTTGGTTGCAGAGTGGTTTACAAAATTAAAACACTGAGAAACAATAACCAGCTGGTAGTTTCTTTAGTACCTGAACACCTCTAAATTCCTATAGCTTACTTTTGTGCATCACACAAATGCCCGATTCAAATCTCAGCTCTGAACTTTCAAGATGATTTTTTAAAAATAATAATAGCATCGTATTCTTGCTCTTCCAGTTTCAACCACTTGGGCTGAATCCAGGGTTTTAGCAGCAGAAAGGTTCTTTCCATCCATGAAACGCTTTGGGTCCTGATGAGGGATCCCATTGACAGTGGGGGCGGTGTAAAATAGGGGCACAGGATGCATCATGTAAAGGAATTATTAATATCTGAACCAGAATTAACTAACCACTGTATTTAGAAGGGAGGGAGGGATTTCCAACTAAATCAAGTTCTGTGTGTGTGTTTTTCCCACTGGCTTGGCTCATCTGTTTACATCTCCTGGGAATTGCATTATAATTCTTGCTGCAGCAAGAATGTCATTGCTTCAAAACAAAACATGGTTCGCATGTGCTCCAACACTCAAGGGGGAAAGCAAACAGCCTTGAACAACTTAAAAAAGAAGAAGTCCGGATGCAACCTATTACACATTTCTTTTTAAAATAATAATAATAATAATAATATTTTTACTGTTTGTGAAACAGTTGTGTGGTGAGCCTTCTCATTAAATGACAGTATTTCTTTCAGTTTTTGAAAGGACCGGTAAACCTTTTTAAAGAAACTTTTCCAAATAGCATGGGAAGGAGAGATTTCAAACAATGGTTTTGTTTCTTTCTGTCTGAGAGAAATGATCGGTTTTCAGTTAAATTTTTTTGTTTAGCTGTTCATTTCCAATGGGAAATACAGCAGTGAAAGCTGTCTTTTGCCTTATCAAACTATTTGGCCATCTGTTTGGTTGCATCGCTGTCAGGCAAGAAGGTCCAGAGTGAGGAATTTACTCTTCATTGTCAAAAGTACACTTACAAGTTAGGAGATGGCCTGTCCATCAGTCCCACGTCTCTCAGCTACCCCTAGGTGTGCAATGAGAGAGTCCCCAGTGAGGCAGTTGCCACAACAGAGAGGCTTATGTATCTCCCCAATCCGAGCTGCAAGCAAGCAGACAGAGTCTCCGCCTACATACAACCTTCTGGACAGCAGCTTTCTGGAGTCTAAAGCCTATCCCTGCCACCTGGTCCTTCTGGCTGGAGAACTAGGTATTGAACCAGGACCCCCTGTGTGCTTTGCAACAGCTATGCTCTCTATGTGACAGCAATGGAACTTTATTCTGTTTATTTATTATGAGGCACCTTAAGAGGCAAGCATGAGTTCCCAGCCCTGTGGTTTGCTAATAACACCGATGTGGGACAAAAGAGAATTTGCAAGGGGGAGTTTTGTCATGGGCCAGGAGTCAGCTTCACCTGCTGAACAGCAGCCTGAAGGGGGAGAAGGTGAAGTGACTCCACCTGAAGCTGATCAGCCTTCAAGGATACAGAGGAGGAGGCACTGATGAGAACCAGCTGGCTTCAGCCTTCTTAAGCAGAGCTTCCAGCAGCAGTCAGATGCTGGTAAGAATGCTTGTAGTTCCTGGTCCTACCTCGCTGCTTCCTGCTCGTCGTGACACTTGACCCCATGATCACCAGATTCCCTGGCCCCTGCACAGACTGACCATGTGGATTGCTGTTTGCCCAACCCTAGGACTGGACCTGATTCTACTTCGAGGCAAGTACACCTCTGAAACTCTTCTGGTTGGCTGGCCTTCCACTTCTCTGAGCTTTGCACATTGTTGCTCAGTAGACAGGACTACAACAGAAAGGGCCTAATAATAATAATAATATATTTTATTATTTATACCCCACCCATCTGGCTGAGTTTCCCTAGCCACTCTGGGCGGCTCCCAATCGAGTGTTAAAAACAATACAGCATCAAATATTAAAAACTTCCCTAAACAGGGCTGCCTTCAGATGTCTTTTAAAGATAAGATAGCTGCTTATTTCCTTCACATCTGAAGAGAGGGCGTTCCACAGGACAGGCGCCACTACCGAGAAGGCCCTCTGTTTGGTTCCCTGTAACCTCACTTCTCCTAATGAGGGAACCGCCACAAAGCCCTCGGTGCTGGATCTCAGTGTCCGGGCTGAATGATGGGGGTGGAGACACTCCTTCAGGTATACATTTATATTCCACCTTTTCTTCAAGAAGCACAAGATAATAATAATTTATTATTTATACCCCGCCCATCTGGCTGGGCTTCCCCAGCCACTCTGGGCGGCTTCCAAAATTTTTTAAAAATACTATAATACATCAAACATTAAAAGCTTCCCTAAACAGCTTTTGGCCTACATGCTTTCTCGCTCTGTAGTTTGTTTCCACAACCACCCTGTAAGGTAGGTTAGGCTGAGGGATAATGGCCAGTCTGAGGTCACCAATCAGCTTCATTGCCAAGTGGGATTTTGAACCATAGTCTTCCAGGTCCCAGTCCATTATGCGAATCACTACACTGACTCTCAGTTCAGCTGGTTTGTTGGTAGAGTGAGAGACAGACAATGTAGTTATCTCAGATGGAAGCAAAATTGCCCTTGGTGTTTAGATTCATTCAGTGCCATTTTTCTAGGAAAAAGAGGGGCCGGAACTCACCATGAACACCTCCCTTGTTGTCTTATAATGGCAATGGCATCAACATGAGAGGTGCCAGAACTGAGTTCCAGTGAGTTCCAGCTGGGGGGGAGCCCTGGACTCTTCATAATATCATCTCTGATCATGGCTTTTTGTAGCTGTTCAAACATCTACAAAGCTGTTTGGCCAGAGACAAAGGAAATGAATAGGGACACCAGAGACATCATATATTCACCTTCATTCTCTCCCCCCCCACACACACACCTTTTTTTAAAGCCTCTATCTGTTTCTACCTTCCATTAGGCACCATTTTCCACTGTCGTTTTCCAAATTTTGTTTCTGTTGCCAGCCAGAACTATGCTGCTTTGCTACAGAATGAGAGTTTCCCCTTACTGACCTGCTGAATTCTTGCTTTAGTAATAAGAAAAACCATAATATAGATTACTCTTAGTAAGACTCCTCTATATTTGGATTGCTCAAAACTGCTGTGTCTCAAACTTGCAGTCTTTGGAGATGGAACCAGGATGCATTCTGATTTGGGGGAAGGGGGAATTGTCAGCTAAAATAAGAGTAATTAATCTTAATTCTAACCCTCTCCCTGAAAGAAAGAACAAAAAAGAGGCTTTTTTCCTCAAGGGAAGCAAAGAAGGCTCAGTTGTTCTGTGGCAAATTAATCTTACAAAGGGAATCTTCCGAAGAAAATCAATAGCTTATAACAAGGGCTTGGAAGCTCAAAACCAGAACTGAAAGGGGATTTTTCTCTGCAGTCTTCACTGTAAACAATGCTCTTGGTGCTAAATTATTGGGGGGGGGGTGAAGCTCCCTATAGCTATGATCTGCTCCTTCTAATTCTCCATTGAAAATGTGCAGTAGTTGTTATACAAATGAAGTTCAAACTAATATTCGCAAGGACTTGCTAAAATGATTGGTGCCCTAACAGTGGTTGTAGTTATAATAGTAAAGGGACCCCTGACCATTAGGTCCAGTCGTGGCCGACTCTGGGGTTGCGGCACTCATCTTGCTTTATTGGCCGAGGGAGCCAGCGTATAGATTCCGGGTCATGTGGCCAGCCTGACTAAGCCGCTTCTGGCGAACCAGAGCAGCGCATGGAAACGCCGTTTACCTTCCTGCCGGAGCGGTATCTATTTATCTACTTGCACTTTGACGTGCTTTCGAACTGCTAGGTTGGCAGGAGCAGGGACCGAGCAACGGGAGCTCACCCCATTGCGGGGATTCGAACCGCCGACCTTCTGATCGGCAAGTCCTAGGCTCTGTGGTTTAAGCCACAGCGCCACCCGCGTCCCTTTTAGTTATAATAGTAATATACCATTAATGCATATGGTGTTTCAGAGTTTACTAAGCAAAAAAGACTAGTTCCCGCTCCCTAAGATATTCCATACTGGAAGGAACTTATTTATCCAGCAGGTATCCATATTTTCAGGTTCTCAGTTCTGTACGCCTCAGAAACTTCCAAGCTAGGTAAGGGATAAGGCGCAAGTTCTGAGACGAGGTTCACATTTCAGACTAGCGTTGTGATTTTTCTCACCTCCACTCCATACTCCTAAATGCATTGGCACAAATGTATAAAATGTTCATTCAGCAATTTAAACATCTGGTCAGAATTGTGCCTCAATCGTCGTCATGGTTCAGAGACTTCCTTATGGTCTGGATACCCCCAATAAACTGTCAAGACCTGTCAAGGCTTCCAGAGATGGAAGTAGACAAGGACTCCTCCTGAGAAATCATGGACCACAGCATGAGCAAGACATGGGGAATAAAGGGGCAACCAGATGGAATACCTGGGCTCAGCTACACAGCTGCAAATAGAACGTTTTAAGTGCATTATATAAATGTGACACAAGATGGTGCTAGTGAGCTAATGGCAAATTCCATATATAGTTCAAAACTTTTTTTAAAAAGAGTATTTTCACAGCATTTTTTAAATATGTATGTGTAGATTCAGCCCCTGAGACCTCACCCAAGACAGGGGATCTGCAGGATCGGGGGACGTAATGCCACCTCCAGCTCTGGAGACCCCATAACCAGCATTTGGTCTTGAAGAACAGTGTGATCAGACAAAGCAACCTAGATAGTCTCTTGCACTTATGTTGGCAACCAATTTATAGAAGCACAGTGGTACCTCGGGTTACAGACGCTTCAGGTTACATCCGCTTCAGGTTACAGACTCCGCTAACCCAGAAATAGTACCTCGGGTTAAGAACTTTGCTTCAGGATGAAAACAGAAATCGTGCGCGGCGGCACAGCGGCAGCAGGAGGCCCCATTAGCTAAAGTGGTGCTTCAGGTTAAGAACAGTTTCAGGTTGAGAACGGACCTCTGGAACGAATTAAGTACTTAACCCGAGGTACCACCGTATATCCATTGGTAGCCAGAGAGAGACAAGGAGAAGTTAATACGCAGAGGTGAACGAGACGGGCGTTGTTTTGTTTTTGTTTTTATAATGTATTTTGTGATTTTATGTTGTAACTGCCCTGAGACCTGCGAGTATAGGGCGGTATACAAATTTAATAAATAATAATAAAAAGAGGGAGGGAGTGGGGCACAGAGGCCTCAAACTCCTGTGCAAGATTTTTGAATGCCCAGACTTCACCCCGCAGTTAACATTTAAACCCAGGTTTAAATGCATGATTTAGACTCTACCGTACATAGTTTAAAATGCATCAATTTAATAACCAGAGGCATTCTCCCAATAATAGACGTACCTGTCAAGGCACTTACTGTTAATACAAACTATATTGAGACAAACAAGCGACCTCGAGGCAGAGCACACTTTGCCATCAGCGCCTTCTCTTTTAAATCAAGCGTTTGTCAGGCTGAGTGTCTCCACTGATCATAGCTGTGTTAGGAACAGCAGGGAAGATTGATGATAAACCAAGCGTTGGGTCTCAAGCCATTTAGACAGAGCTCTTGAGGTGACTCTACAAAGCAAAGCAGCCTCGCAGGATCTTTTAAAGATATTTATTTCAAATGCTAATACCTGTTTTACGAAAAGAAGGAAAACGCAGAAATAGCTTTCTGATTGCCCAAGAAAGGCTGGTTTGTTTGTTTTTTTGTGCTAAGCTGAGGAACCAATCATGGAGCTGTATTCCCCCCCCCACACACACACACACACTATAAAAATGCTTTGAAACAGAACAGCCATCACGGGCACATACAAATGGATTTTCTCCCAATTGGGGTGGAAAGAGTTCAAGCCAGTCGTCTTTGGTGATCACTCTTAGCCGAGTAAGATTGTCTTCCATGAACACGGTCTGAACAGTGAGTCTGTATGTGACTGTAGAGGCCAATTCTGGATCCACATGTCCTTCCACAGTGGGAACATAGGATTCTGGGCAAGAGCTGATCACGGTGTGGATTTGCCAAATGTGCCTTCCTCTTAGCACATTTCCCCTTTTGTCCTGAGTTCGAGTGTCTTCAAAGCCCATGACACCTTTGGTAAAGGCTGTTCTCCAGTTGGAGCACTCGCAGGCCACTGTTTCCCAGTTGTCGGTGTTTATACTACCTTTTTTTAGATTTGCTTTGAGAGAGTCTTTAAACCTCTTTCGTTGACCACCAGCATTACACTTTCCATTTTTAAGTTTGGAATAGAGTAGTTGCTTTGGAAGACGATGATCAGGAGCTGGGCATGTTTACCCTGGAGAAGAGGAGGTTAAGGGGTGATATGATAGCCATGTTCAAATATATAAAAGGATGTCATATAGAGGAGGGAGAAAGGTTGTTTTCTGCTGCTCCAGAGAAGCGGACACAGAGCAATGGACCTGGCCTTTGGCTTGGAATCAACTTGATCCCCTTCCCCTCTTTCATCTTTCCTTTCTCCTTCTGTGATGGAACTCCTATTTGGGGACTTCCCTGGCTTTTTTCTGGCCCACGTAGGACCAGTCTGGATAGTTGGCCTTGGTGAAGATTTGACGTTTTCATCCCCCAAAAAGTTTTTGATTTGAGTTTCTACTGAAATGAGGCTGCATTTTAAGTTGTATTTTAGTCAATTGCTTGTCAAATGTCTCAGACAGCAAAATGACATTAAGATAACACAAAATGGCTGCAGGGGAGCAGCATGGCAGCAAAAGAACAGCAAGCAAGACAAGAGAAAAACAACAAGACTGCAAGTGAGAAAATGGCTGCATGATTCGGCTCTTTTATGGAGTCAACCAGAGCCACTGTTGGGATACTGCCAGGGAGACAAAGTCCATCAAGGCCCCACATCGATTCCGGACGTCCATCGGTCTCACGTAGACACGCAGTATCAGCAATCAACGACACGAGCTCCAGAAATAGCTTGCCACATTCCAGAACTTATGCACGCTCTTATCAGCAGATAATGCACAGCAAAAGATGCACGCAGGAGAGCATTATTTATAAGTTTATTCTGCGTTAGTCAGAACAGAGAAAAAGCATGACCGCCTGCTTCAGCGTTCAGGCACCGAGAGAGAGAAACAAAAGCAACAGAAAACATAAACATCCTGTTAACAGGAAATACGCAGACTCTGTGACTCACAAAAGCCTGCTCCCTTTTAAGGTGGAACGGAAATATCCTAACAGCCACGCCCATCCTCCAGGTCACATGCAGGAGGAGAAGCTCCAGACATAGCTGCCAACCTACAGATCTGAAAATAAGGGACCAGCAGCCTTGAAAATAATGGATCAGCAGCCAAAATAAGGGATTTTGCTGTTGTAAAGAATTACATACATTCGTAGAATTGACAGATGCTGTCAATCCGGCATGAGGTGGTTGCAGCGTGGCAGCGGCCGCTGAAGCGCCGCCCTTCTGCATCCCTCCCCATCCACTCCTCTTCCTCCTCCCTCAGGCCACCTCCTAAGCTGCCACCACCGCTACCGCCTCCGGGCTCGTGGGCAGCGTGGGCGAGTCTCTCTCCCTCCTCCCTCTCACGCGCGGTGGAGGACCCCGAGCCGCTGCTTCCCTTCCGAGCCGGGTGAGCACGAAACCCAGGAAATTTAAGGGACATCATCAATAAGGGACAGCAGTGGGACACGGCGCTGGGATAAGGGAGTTTCCCACTAAATAAGGGACGGTTGACAGCTATGGCTCCAGACCAGTGGAATAGGAAGTTACACTGACTGGATGTCCCCTTTCCTGTGCCCACTCTAGGGAAATAAGGAATGTTGCATTTGACTGTACCAATGGATTACATCGCACAGATTGATCATCTGTGCACCAAAACTCCAATGGACAATTTCCTCTTCTGCCGGACAATTTCCTCCTCTGCTGTAGGCAACCTACCACGTAGTCCAGCCCCTCCCTATTCCTTCATTCTCACATACTCAAATGCACACCCTTTACACCCTTTCGTTTTGAGTGATTCTTCTTCTCACAACCTTCATTTCTTCTTGCTCCTGGTCTTTCTTCTTTCAACATCCTTTCCCTTCCTCTCTGACCCAAGGTAGTAGGAAGGAATAAGATCAAAGACAGACGGTTCTCTTTGTTCCTATACTTCCCCATTACCACAGCATCCTGATTTTTCCTTTCCTCTCTCTCTCCCTCTCGCCCCCATCTCTTGTGGCCCATTTATTTTACAAACAGCCATTTTAATGCCATGAATTACTCCAGCTGTAATGAAATAGGAGTTGTTACAATCCCCATCTGCTAAGTTGATTTAAAGTAGTTGGCCTTTCATTATAAATGGTGTTTAAATCTACTTGCCATGAGATTTTAAGTCAATTTTATTATTAAAATGGCTGATGTATTTAATTAATTCAGCCAAAAATCAACAAGAAGTTAAGTACACAGGAGGGTAGGAGAGTCAGGAGCCTACAATCTGGGGAGCCAAAGTGGATCACAATTTAGTTAAACCTTGATCACATAAATTATTTGGAACATCTCTGGAGTGGGGATAATTACTTACTGCCTACTCATAAATACCTCCATTAATATGATTGCATAATACTACATTCACTATATTAACTTTTCCAAGCTAGGAAGGGCTAGAGGACATGTAGGTCATACTAAATTTCTCGGACATTCACGTGCAGTTATATTGTGCCCCAAACATGCATTCTTATGTTGTACTCTTTTCAGAGGAGGGAATGGGGGGACCATGGAAAAACCCAGGGGTGTTGAAAGGGCTGAAAGATTGGTAGAACATTTTGTATAAATTGCATTGTATATAAATGTCCCAGTTCCTGGGAACTATTCACATATCCAAATATGCTGGGCCTAGAATACTGGATTCCCAATAAATGGATTCAGAGCAACCACAGAAAATGTTGGTGTAATATACCTGCACAATATCTTCACTGAATCAAACGGTAAAATGTGGTACAGACTTTAGACCAGGGGTGGGCAACCTCAGGCACAGGGGACAAATGTAGTCCTACAGGTCTCTCTGTCAAGTTCTCATGACTCCCACGAGGCCACTACTTCATACTCTTCTTGGGAGCTGTGAAGTAAACCACAGGGCTGGGAACTCGTGTTTCCCTCATAATGTGTGTCCCAATCCCATTAGCTGTACAGTGGTACCTCGGGTTACAGACGCTTCAGGTTACAGACTCCGCTAACCCAAAAAATAGTACCTCGGGTTAAGAACTTTGCTTCAGGATGAGAACAGAAATTGTGCGGCAGCAGCGGGAGGCCCCATTACCTAAAGTGGTACCTCAGGTTAAGAACAGTTTCAGGTTAACAACGGACCTCCAGAACAAATTAAGTTCTTAACCCGAGGTACCACTGTAGTAGCATCTCAGTGAAAACCTCTCTCATGAGCGTTGTTAGACTTTAGACTTCAGTGTAGCCATCGGGAAGCCCAGTCAGATGGGCAGGGTATAATTATTATTATTATTATTATTATTATTATTATTATTTATTTTATTCTGTTGATCACACAAACTCTTCTTTCAGGAGTGCACATCCAGCATTTGTTTGTTACACAGAAGGCCTCACAATTACAGAATCAGGAGCTGAACTCTGTCCACAACCCTTTTGGGCTCATTATGCCTTATAATCACAGCTCCTTTCCTTGAAGCAACATGGATAACTCCATCTCTGAGAGTTAGCAGAGAGGAAAATCCAGCAAGCCAAAGGTCATCACCTCTTTCTTCCTGAACTCCTTGCCTGCCCTTGGCTTCTGGAGCTAGGAAATAAAGATGAAACCCTTTGCTACTGAGTCCAAAAAAATGCCAACAGGGGCACAATCCCAAAGTCTTAAGATGTTATAATAATAAAAAAGTACAATAAAATCATAAACTCGTGGCTAATGAGCCTGTGCCCTCTTGTCACCATTTAGTGGGAAATCTCATTAATTCTTTACAAGGCCCTTTAGAAGACAGACCACAATAGGATTGTACTAATGTTTCCTCCAGCTCTACTGGCTGTCAAAACTCTGCAGATGACTTCATTGCCTTTGACATTTTTACTTCTGTCCGGTTTAGTTTGTTTGCTTGCTTGAAAAAATAACCTACTGTGTCAAACGTTAAAAAAAAGGTCAAGCATTATTTTTCTCCTCTGATGGGTTATAAACTAAGATAAATTAATACAGTGCACCAACCATGTTGACCTTCCTATTAAAATCTGCCTGCTTTAGACGTTATTTCTCTCTCTCTAGCAATTAAATTGAAGTTCTACATAGCTCTCTTCACTACTCAAGCCACAGTCATACTTCTCTAGCTAAAAACATCAGATACAAAGTATTTTGCCACCCAGGGGGTGATTTTGCTACGCAGACACATGGTCCAAGAGGAGTTCAGTGTGGCAGAGATGCTGGGATCAACTCTCAGAACTGCAAGAGACAGTGACGGATGCCGAACAGGACTGCATGCTGTTGTCACTGTTTTATTGCACGCTGCAAACGATGCCCCCTCAAGCTTGGGGTGCTTGCTTGTGAACTTGGACCAGTTGGAACCAAAAGTGTTATCTCAGCTGTCCCAAAAACGCATAAATGAAAGCCCTTGAATGACAAGGTGGGCTGCAGATGTCCCAAGACAACCAAAGATAAAGGGCACCTACACAATTCCAGAGTGGAAGTGCTAAGATGGTTGGATGGCGTCTTGCACTCCTCCTGCCATCAACTCCTGCAGCCAAGCTGGTGCCAAACGTATTGCTCTGTTTTCCTTTGGACCACATCAATGATGCTGAGAGAGGGTCTTGTCGTTTGGGCAACCCAGGGCCTCCATACACACAGCCTCGGCCCAGTATGCCTGAAGGAACGTCTCCACCCCCATCGTTCTGCCTGGACGCTGAGGTCCAGCTCTGAGGGCCTTCTGGTGGTTCCCTCACTGTGAGAAGCTAAGCTACAGGGAACCAGGTAGAAGGCCTTCTCAGTAGTGATGCCCACTCTGTGGAACGCCCTCCCGTCAGATGTCAAGAAGATAAACAACTACCTGACATTTAGAAGACATCTGAAGGCAGCCCTGTTGAGGGAAGTTTTTAATGTGTGACATTGTAATGTATTTTTAACCTTTGTTGGAAGCCGCCCAGAGTGGCTGGGGAAACCCAGCCAGATGGGTGGGGTACAAATACAAAATTATTATTATTATTATTATTATTATTATTATTATTATTATTATTATTATTATACACACTGCCCAGGCTTGCATCCTGGGGAGGTCACTTGGGTGCTGCTGATGCAGCAGTTTGACTTCACCCCTGGAGGTGCACTCCATTGTCCCTCAAGCCAGATGGATGCCAATGACAACAGTTGGTGGGGGTGGCACAGGCAGAGCGGCATTGCTCCCCTGCCTTGTGGACACCACTCACCACTCTTGTTTCCAGAGAGAGGGAGTGGAAGGGGTGGTGCAGACCTGGCAGCAGAGCCCATCTGATGCTTGTGCCGCCATGCCCGGACTGCACCCCGCTCCGTTCACCTTGCCTTTCTCAGGAATTGGCAGCAATGCTCCGTGTCCAGAAGGCTGGTGAGCAACGCCAACCTACCTCCCCACTTCACTGACCACAACTGCATTGATAAGTCACACCATTTTTGTCCTGATTTATAAGATTAAGTATATAATCTTAAATGTCGGGGGTTCTGCTCCAGTCTATTTCTCCATATATGAAGATATAACAATGCCAGTCAACAAGGCCTCCTCTCACGACGTCTGGTCAGTTTTCTCGCCCCATTTGCTCGAAACCTAACAAATATGTTTGCCTCTTTGTTCCGTCCAGAGCTTCAATTTTTCTCAATATTTTTTGATGAATCCATTGCTGTAGTGCCCACAAGTTGCAGGCAATTACCATTTAACAATCTACATATTTAATCCCACTCAAATGGTTGACAGCGTGTGCTTCGTATGTTCCGGCTTTGCTTCTTGGTGGTCTGATGGCAGTTACTCATCATGATGGATTTTATTGTGTTGGAAGCAAGGCAACCCCCTTTCCCCCAAAAGGCTTTGCAATGAAGAATTTGGTTTACAAAGTAAAGAGTGGTTTTAAATGAAAGATCTTGGTGGGAAAGCAGAAGGCAAGGAGATATGCACAGGAAGAATACCAATTTGAAAGGTAAATGGCTAGGAACCTCTAGTTAAAGGATTCCAGTGATTCAGATCCCTCTGCCAAAATCCTGCACACTTTTAGCAACCTACAGGTTTTTTAAAGCTGGGTTGCCATATGTCCGAAATTTCCCGGACATATCCAGAATACTGCAGCCTCAAGCAGGCTCTGGAAATTGGTGGAAAACGAACAGAAAAAAGCTCAATAACTTTTCTGCCTGGATCTTCACTTTTTGAAATGCGGCAACCTACTTCAAAGTGTACTGTTTATCATGTGCAGTATATCTTCACATAGCCTAGTTTTATGGGCAGTCACTGCCCCAAGGTGATGATGGTGGAGAATCTCTGTATTCAAAAATAATTACATGGTTTACATCACAGCTGCATAATTTGTGTCCCAGAGAACCAAAGTAGCCCTTTTGCATGTTTCAAAATACAGTGGTACCTCGGGTTAAGTACTTAATTCGTTCCGGAGGTCCGTACTTAACCTGAAACTATTCTTAACCTGAAGCACCACTTTAGCTAATGGGGTTGCCTTGCTTCCCATTAGCCTTGCTGCCGCGTCGCCGGAGCACGATTTCTGTTCTCATCCTGAAGCAAAGTTCTTAACCCGAGGTGGTATTTCTGGGTTAGTGGAGTCTGTAGCCTGAAGCGTATGTAACCTGAAGCGTATGTAACCCGAGGTACCACTGTATATTGGGGCCTGTAGGGTAGCTGTCCCCTGAGTATTTGTTTTTGAGTGGGTTTGGGGGGGGGAATGTGGATTGTGTGTGGACGCAGGCAGCAACCATAGTTCCTGCGAGACGATTGGTAGGTTGTATTCCACATGGCATGTGACAAGTGGCACAGCTCTGGTTGTTATGCACAGTTTTGAAGTCTGGGTCAGGTTCTGAGCATTGTTTTCAGTTGTTCATCCTGCGTTGCTATTGCAAACCTTAACCACCAGCTTCTACCTCTCATGCTTGGGCAAAGGGCCCATCTCCAGCCTCCATCCTTTGCAGACTGGGATGCAGAAAAACAGACACACTCCTGGGCTACGGCGGCAAATTGCTACGGCAAGCAGCAGAACGGTGCCGACCTCTGTGGTGCCTTTTGCATCTTAATGTGTTAAATTCACTTATTGACAATAGAGAGGAGGAACAACTGGTGCAGCGCCAGTACAAGCCAGATGGTCACTGCAATTATTAAAATTATGCGGGCTGCAAAATCTCCAGGATAAAAGGAGAAAGGGGGGGGAGTGCTGTTATGAATTTACAAGCTTGGTAGGAGATCGCATTGCAAACAAATCTGAATTTCTAAAAAGCGTATTTGTCGTTTTGAAAGAGAGCAGCAGGTTTGATTCTCCAGTATTTATTATTTGCTTTCCCCTCTATCCTTAGGTTCAACTAATCCACTATAACCATGAGTTGTATACAAATGTTACAGAAGCTGCAAAAAGTCCCAATGGCTTGGTGGTAGTTTCTATATTTATGAAAGTAAGTATCGTACAATTTCATCTGTTTTGAGTTACATTCCTTTCAGGTGGTTGTAAGAAAATAGGAGCACTGGTGGCTGCTCGTATTTAAACCTTCTTCTAGTGCATTCCCAATACATAGCAACACAAAAGTAAGGTCCAGGTGTGTACAGGGTTGCAGCCTAAGTAGATTGCTGGTAGATTGCTTTAATAGCTGGTAGATTGTTTCTGTAGCTTTGTGCACCATACCTTAGGATAAAAAATGATCACTGTGGCTCAGTACTCGGTGTGAAATTCAATTGCAACAGACCATTTCCATTTTTTCAAAAGTGTATGGAGATGTTTTAATTCCAAGGATGCTTTTAGAATATCCACTATGGCCCTCTTTTAGGCTGCAGTCCTGTACCCCGTTGAACTCAAAAGAACTTACTTCTAAACAGACATTGATAGGGTTCCACTGTTACTGCCTCTATGCTTCTCTGATCCTCTTTCCCTCCCATCTTTTAACATATGGTATTAGAGTGGATGTTTCTGTGGCCATATTAGTTTGATGCACACTGAATGTCAGTATATGCTAAAAGGGATTTCATATTAAATTCAGAATTACTACTTCGAGTCCTTAAAGCCCCAGTAAATAATCAAAGCTTCACTTGGCAAGGTACATAAACTTGGGGTGAAGGCAGATATAATATTCAAAGAGTATTTATTTGTATGCCTACATGTTTGTGTTCTGGGGTCAGCTCTGAGAAACTCGTCCTGTTCATTTTCATTCTGTTTTTTTTTATAAAAAAAAAGAAGCCAGAGGTACCTATTGGTTAGCACTCATGACATCACCAACCCACTGCCCAGTCCCCAGTTTTGCAACTTTAAAAAAATATTCTGTAGTAAAGTGGATGAATATATATTTGAATATGTTACGTATATATTCGTCTGAACATATATTTGAATATGTTATGTATATATTCGTCTGAACATATACATTCTGATTTTAAATCCTTTGCATATAAGTCCAACAGGTGGAGGAGAATGATGTCAAACAGATGAGTAACAGGCAAGAAAATTGTGGAAATTATCATAAGGGGCAATTGCAGGCTGCACTTTAAAAATAAAATCTGAGGATCTTTATATCTCTGCCCATACAATGATTCAACAGTATTTTCCACTTTAAATGCAATATTCTTTGCTGCTCTGCCACCTTCGCTGTAATTCCCTACTGGACAGTGTCCTGGAAGCAAATTCAGCCACTGTATCTGAAGTAACTTACCAGAATGTATGGCAATGTATGACCACTAACCATTGAGGGCCAACGTACCTACTCCCAATGAACCTGGCTAGGTGCCTCATGTTACATTATTTGAGTGTGGATATTTGGCAAGAAGTAGGGACACGGGTGGCGCTGTGGGTAAAACCTCAGTGCCTAGGGTTCGATGATCGCATGGTTGGCGGTTCGAATCCCCGCAGCGGGGTGAGCTCCCGTCTTTCGGTCCCAGCTCCTGCCCACCTAGCAGTTCGAAAGCACCTCTAAGTGCAAGTAGATAAGTAGGTACCGCTTTATAGCGGGAAGGTAAACGGCGTTTCCGTGTGCTGCGCTGGTGCTGGCTTGCCAGAGCAGCTTCTTCACGCTGGCCACGTGACCCGGAAGTGTCTCCGGACAGCGCTGGCCCCCGGCCTCTTAAGTGAGATGGGCGCGCAACCCTAGAGTTGGACAAGACTGGCCCGTACAGGCAGGGGTACCTTTACCTTTACCTATTTGGCAAGAAAAACCAAGTGTAAGACTCTGAATCACGTCCAAACAGCTGGAGGAGGGTTGGGGAGGCTGTGAGTTGGGGAGGTGTTTAACCCTTCCTCAGCTACTGCTTCCCCTTGAATTGCCCTCCCTCCAGCCATCTCCTCTCCCGAATATGGATTCTCAGATTTGTGTTTGCTATGGCAAGGGAAACGGTGGCTTGGGGAGGGGTTTAGCAGGAAAAGCAGTGGGTGGAAGAGGGTTAAGCAAATCCTCCTCCCTACTGCTTTTTCAGCTGGTTCGCAGCCACTCCGGTTTGCAGATCCGATTGTGCTGCCAAACAGATTGTTCAGCCCTCACATTGCAGGCTGCCAATGATTAGGCATGTAGGTTTTTTCCACAAATATTTTTTCTTCTTCTGTAGAATCCCTTTTTCTCTCATCACATTAAATCATCCCACAGGACCAAGTGAGGCTTTGATCTGTTTGACCTTGGCAAATTGTTTCTTAACTTTTGGAGAGGTTGTTTTTAAATATATAATATATATATATATATGCAGAAAAGCTCTGTATGGCACAACTGGAGCTTCTTCCATAACAACAGAAGACTGACCAATAAAATAGGTCTCTCGGTTGCTCAGTTCCAGTCCTACCCTTCTGCCAGTACCAACAATATGTTTCTAGAAAAGAGAGAGAATCACACTGCTGGAGGGAGGTGGCGGTTGGCAGTGTGAATAGCTGCTTCATGAATTTTGAAGACTTCCTTAGTGGAGAATGTGATTTTTGTACTGAACAATTCCTAGAAGATACCGCTTATTGCTTTCCCGTGTCATCCAAACCCAAGTCAAAATGTCAAGTGCTGATTAACTCCTATATAAAATTTGCAGTCAGGCCCCGCTCAACAACTGTGTGGCCTTGAATCATGTCCACAACATGAAAATTTAACCAAGCATCAAAATAAATAGAGGCAGAGGCCTGAGGAGAATAAAAGGAGTGGAAGAAACAAAAGAGAAGCAGATTCATAGATCTGGCAAAGAAGAAAGCATGTTTCATGTCACAGTGTCTCACACAACCTCAAAGACCAGAAATGAGGAAGGCACATATATTAAAGGGTTTGAATATGTTTGCTTTTAGTCGAAACCCGTCCTGCCAATTTCTTGAACGTCTCCTTCCTCCGCAGAAGAAAGGCTTCTGTTCTTCTGCCTCATTCACAGGGTGATACAGAATTTCTTTAGAATTATGTTGGGTGCAGAGTTGAGCGCTTCTCCTCAGAAGTTAACTTTCTGCCAATTCCCAAGTTGCAGCTTTATTCCACCAATACCCACCATCCAAACAGATGCACTTTTCCATAATGAGGTGTTTTTGGTGACCGGTTTTTGACGACAGATTATCTCTCTCACAGGTGTCTGAATCATCAAATCCATTTCTAAACCGTATGCTTAACAGAGACACCATCACCAGAATAACGTATAAAAGTAAGTTTCTTTTTGAAATAAATGTATAAAGGGTTCTGGGGGGATCATTCACATTGTGAGGAATGCCTAATCCAAGATTTGGCACTTCCCAAATTGGCTGTGAGCTTATTCAAGTTTTCGTCAGGGGCATTTGGTCAGAGACCATTTTCAATATAAGTACAGGTATTTCAGGTGTGGGAGGGAATGGAGATCAACGAAACATTTATTTAATTTATATTTCATAGAATTGTCAAATTGTAGAGTTGGAAGTGATCTCGAGGGTCATCTAGTCCAACCCCCTGCAAGGAAGGAATTTTTATTTCAACATTCATAAACATCCTTTTCAGCCTAAGCCCTTTAAAGTGGGTAACAAAAATTCAAACCAGAATCAAAACGTAACGGAAGATACACAATAAAAAAATATGTCAAAGGTAACCATGGGGTGTTAAAAAAAAAAAAAAAGGAGTTACCACACAAGATATGAGCAATCTGCTTAGCTGGTGTTAACTTGAGATATAACTTCTAGTTATTCATGGTTGCATCAAGCTTTCTCAAAAACATGTCTTTATTATATTAAAGTGCTTGTGAACTTAAATATCATCTGGGTTAATTAAATCTGGACCTAATTATATTTCAACAGCACCTAAAAACTGTTAGCAAAGTCAATTAAATAATGGAAATTGAGTCCAGAGAGAAAAGTCTTGATAACACTCTACTGAGCAAATTGAACAAAAACAGTATATAATTTGCGGAGAAACAAGTAGAGTGGTCGTTCTTAGGTCAGGCCTTGTACATAACAAGTAGACATTCATTCAAACATACAGAGGAAAACTCCCTCAGCGCTACACAACCAATCAGGGCACATGCCACATTGGGTGAAGATCATGCTACAATGCCTGATTGCTAAGCACCCTGGGATCATTAAAACTGATGAAGGGTGAGATATAAATTAAATAAAATAAATTTGGACATTGTGATAAGCTATGCTTAGATGAAACTAGGTAGTAAGGAGGAGAGCCTGCATGGAAAGCAAGGCAAAAAGAGAGCCCATAAACCCATTTGCAAAAACTATGAGTCAAGAGCTGTGATGGGTAGCATGTGGCCCAGTTAATAGCATTAGAACATCAGCATTAGAATGCTGTTAGAATAGAGTTGTCAAAGACAGTACATAAGAATTACTTCCTGCAGTAACAAGTATTGATTAGAAGCATTTTCAGGACAAAAAAGAAATGCAAAAAAACCCCAAGTTATTGAACGTAATTTCACAGATGTCTTGGATGATGGATTATAGTGTCATTGCACGGGGCGGGGAGATCTAATTTTGTTTCCTATATTAGAAGGAATTCCGTGCTGCTTTTAAACAGCTGGCTTTTTAAAAACCCATGCTTAGGAGCTTCATTTGTGCAGTCAGTGTTCAGTTTCAGTTTGAAGAAAATAAGAAGTGCCATTCACTTAATTTTGGTTAGGCTAAAGAGTGCGGAATTAGGTTCAAGATGAGGAAAAGTTAATGCAATAATTGAAGCGCTAGTTTTCAAAGCATCACAAAAGATACTCTACAGAAGATGGGTCAGGAATATCCTAAGAGCCAAGTGCCCCTTGGATTTTCAGAGTGGGTTTTTAGATGAGTGCTTCATTTATTTCCTAATGATTTCTAGCAACCACCCCTCTTTCATGCAGTGTTATGGGAATTCATGGAAATGACTGTAAGTGTGATAAGAACGATATTGATAGTTCTAAAGAATCATTGCTCTAATATTTCAGCTTTTTAAAAGCCAGTAACTGGGGGACTCAAGATTCTGGGTTTAAACTCTCTTTGCTGCACTTCCAGAAGAAACACATTTGTTCTTACAGGAACTAACATCTAAAACTATTGTTTGAGGGCCTCTTCATCACACATTTCATGTCTTAGGTTCTTTCCTACATATATCATAGAATCTTACATTTTTACACAATGGAACTTCCCCTCCCTTTCCTCCTCCTTGATGCGCTATCCAAATAATAATAATAATAATAATAATAATAATAATAATAATAATAATAATAATAATTCTGCTTTGGAGAATTGGAGGAAACAGAATTGGTGGATGTGCTGGGGGGAGTGGACAGAGGAGAAGTTCCATTGAGCAAGCAGAAATCCTTGTGAATGGGATGGCTTCATTGGATACAACTCTAAGTGAGAAGTTCACAAATTGTCCTAAAGCAGAATAGAGTTGGGCAAAGAACTCATACTTCCAGTATGTATCCAGCTCAGAGACCAACAGGAGATAAACAAGGCTTCTAGAAGACAGGGTACCAAATTACTTTTGAAGATTATGAGCAGATGATGTATGCTTGCAGTAAAGAGGGCTGGCCAAAGCAATTTCGGAAGCTGTGCATCCAGCATATGTTGCTAGCACTATCAATCTACTAGGTCCAGTTCTCTAGCATTCCTTTACCCAGCTGCTCTGTGTAGAGGAATGACCCTCCTTTCCCTCAGATTCCTGCTCATAGGAGATTCCCCCCCCCAAGTTGTTTCATTAGCTGGTCAGCTCTAACTGCCTGGATTTTTGCTGGAGTGATGTTTTGTTTTGTTGCTGCAGGTATAAAATTCTCAGACTTTTGTGTAGCTGGAATGTACCACTGAGTTACCACTGATGCGGGTGGCATTGTGGTCTAAACCACTGAGCCTCTTGCTCTTGCCAGTCAGAAGGTTGACGGTTCAAATCCCCACGACGGGATGAGCTCTATCCCAGCTCCTGCCAACCTAGCAGTTCGAAAGCATGCCAGTGCAAGTAGATAAATAGGTACTGCTGTGGCGGGAAGGTAAACGCCGTTTCCGTGCGCTCTGGTTTCTGTCACAGCGTTCCATTGCACCAGAAGTGGTTTAGTCATGCTGGCTGTGTGGCCTGGAAAGCTGTCTGTGGACAAACACTGGCTCCCTCAGCCTGAAAGCGATATGAGCACCGCAACCCCATAGTCATCTTTGACTGGACTTAACCATCCAGGGGTCCTTTACCTTTACTTTTTTTTTTACTGCGTTACTCACTCTTTCCCTCAGGGACCCACCCAAGACTGACACATGGTTCTCAGAAGGTGACTAACAATGAAATGTGGCCCATTAGTGTAAAAAGGTTCCCAGCCCCTGCTCTGATCCCACCCAGACCATTTGGGGGCTTTCAAAAGCCAGTGCCGGTGAATTTAAACTCAACATGACACATACTGCACAATTGCAGCTCGATCTATGAAACTGACCCACACAGTGATGAACAGTTTCCTCCTTCTTTTGCATATGAATCTCCCAAGAAGATGAGTACATTTTGTCTCCATCTTGGCTTCCCACCCTTGGCAGATGTAGTCCTTGTGATAGGGCATCTTCTCCTTGTGCCTACTTAGCCCTCCTACATCAAGCTTATGTTTCAAAGCAGGTTGGCTGCCCTTGATAGGAGTCCTCTTCGCCGTGAGCTTCATCACGTGTTGTCTACTCTGCCTGTTTCAAGTGTAGGCCAGAAATGTCCTACCAAACTCAAAAAAGGACTTGGGGCCTCATAAAGCTAATCTTAAAATGAGAGGTGAACAGCCCCAGAAAGAACTATAGCTCTCCTAACCCCCTACACCCTACCACACTATTATCCATCATGAATGAAGCAACAGAAATGAGGGTATCTTCGCTGCTGCTGCTGCTGCTAAGGGAAAGGGGCGGATCTGTTTGGGTGGGAGGTGACAGGATGGTGGGATGTGGGATGTGGCAATCATGGATTGGCTTGGATTTTTACCCAGATTCTCTGTCTCCTGGAGAATACTCTCAGGCAATCCAAGGGCAGCCTCAGAGAGCCTGGTCCTCTCTCAGATCAGAAGAACTTCTTACTCCCCTTGTGCTCATCATCTTTGTCGAAACTCTACATTTCTGCACCTTTTGCAGACATTCTAATTTTGGGGCTCCTGTATTTGAAAGACAGAACCCAGAATTCCATCAGTTTTAAAACTTTAACGCCTACATTGCAACAACCGTTGGAAGCCACACCATTGATTTCTGGATTAAAAGATACAAAGCACGGTTATTTTGCACTTAAATACCTGTGGAGTTATTGGCAGACCAAAAAGTACTGACTACCTATTACGCTGCAGGAAGTAAATTGATCTGACGGTGGTTCGAGAGAGTGCCAGGAAATAAATAGTGGATGATTTAGCCTTGGATTATGCTTGTTGTCTTTATGGGTGCATGCAACATCAAGAATAGCATAAGAGCTCACAGAACTCCTGCAATTCCTTGACCAATTAAGATTTTTGTGCCAAGTCCATTCATTATCGACATGGCAAAGCTAACAGTACAATTATATTGTGATGGAAGATTATACCGATGGTTTTTGACCAGTTATCATGTGGCCATCTGTTAGTTGGCCACTCTTTTCTGTGTGACAAGTGGCATAGCACTAATCTATGTTGGGCGTTCTGTCAAATGTTCAAACCTTGGATAACTGGTTTCAGCCAGCAAACTAAGGCAAAAGTAACATGGTAATTGGACTTCCTGTGCAGTTTGCTGCAGTCCGGGCTTTGAATACGGTTGTAACTTGGTTGTCGAACATAATCCATTCCGGGAGTCCGTTCGACACCCGGAACCGTTCAAAAACCAAGGCGCGCCTTCCAATTGGCTGCAGGAGCTTCCTGCACTCAATCGAAAGCCGTATTGGATGTTTGGCTTCCGAAAAACGTTTGCAAACTGGAACACTCACTTGCAGGGTTGTGGTGTTTCAGAGCCGGTTTGTTCAGGAGCCAAGCCGTTCGGGAACCAAGGTACCACTGTAATGTTTCTTTCAAGACCCGAGTGTAAATGTCTTTAGTAGACAACCGAACAAGACCACCATCATGCAACAAATCTGTTTGCTTTAAATATTTATATGCCCTCCTGTAACCGTAAAATTTCTAAATGCAGCTTTAAACAAAAAATGTAAATTATATACAAAAAATATAACATTAAAACCATAGGCCGGGTAAATTTATTTTAAAGCAAGAACAGATTAATAGATTAAATATAAAGGCACCAAAATGACATGAGAGTTAGCATTGGACAAACCTCTCTGGGGAGAACATTCCAAAGCTAGAATGTTTCAAATATAAAGACTCTTTTCTCACTAGTACCTTTTATTAGCAGCAATAGTATTAACTTTATATACCTCTCAGTTGGTAAAGCATGAGGGTATTAATCTCAGGTTCATGGGTTTGAGCCCCACGTTGGACAAACTACAGTGGTACCTCGGGTTAAGTACTTAATTCATTCCGGAGGTCCGTTCTTAACCTGAAACTGTTAGCTAATGGGGCTTCCTGCTGCCGCTGCACCGCCGGAGCACGATTTCTGTTCTCATCCTGAAGCAAAGTTCTTAACCCGAGGTACTATTTCTGGGTTACCGGAGTCTGTAACCTGAAGCATATGTAACCTGAAGTGTATGTAACCTGAGGTACCAGTGTATTCCTGCATTGCAGGGGGCTGGAATAGATGACCATAGAGGTCCCTTCCAGCTCTTCAATTCAATGATTCTGCGTTTCATGGCTTCTAAGACCAAAAACCAGAGACCAAGAACAAAATCGAGAATAAGTTTTCATTGCAGTGGAAAAGAGGTCATCAGATGTCTTACGCGCAGGTTTAATTCACTTTAAACGGGTCTCAGGCTAAGCCCCCCTTGTGAAAGATGTTGCTCAGCTGCTGCCATTGGGCATAAACAACGCTAGGATAGATGGACAGACTCTGCACAAGGCAGATTGATGCGTTTTAGGGGCAACATATCTAGTATTAAAATTTAACAGAGGTTTCATTCCCTCTCATTTTGAGGCTGCGCCTTTCATTTAATGACTCTACCGCGTTGTTTACAGGTGTTTATTTATAATAAAGCGTGGGCATATGGCAGAGCAGATGGACCAAAGTTGTCACAATAAAACTGTGTGTGTGTGTGTGTGTGTGTGTGTGTGTGTGTGTGTGTTTCAGTGTCCCTGGTTTTTCATTCCGCCAGCAGAAACCACCTCTTTTTTTCACCCAAGCCGTCTCGCTGAAAAAATAATAGGGTGATAACTAGGAGAACTTGGCCTTTAGAATTTGAAATGCCTCATTTCGACTGAACTCTTTGGTGCTGTGCATCACACTCTGTGCTTTATAAATAATGAATAGGTGAGAAAAGGGGAGAGAGAGAGAAACCAGGGTGAGTCAGAAACCAGTCACTGGCTTGAAAAACAAACAAATCAAAATCACCCTAAGCTGCACGTAATTCTCGCAAAATGATGGTTTACTTTCCAATCTTCATTGCAAATAGGGCTGAGGTCATCTCTGGCTGTTACCGTATTTTTCGCTCTATAAGACGCACCAGACCACAAGACACACCTAGTTTTTGGAGGAGGAAAACAAGAACAAAAATATTCTGACTCTCAGAAGCCAGAACAGCAAGAGGGATCGCTGCACAGTGAAAGCAGCATTCCCTCTTGCTGTTCTGGCTTCTGGGATAGCTGCGCAGCCTGCATTCGCTCCATAGGACGCACACACATCTCCCCTTACTTTTTGGGAGGGGAAAAGTGAGTCTTATAGAGCAAAAAATACAGTATATTGTGACCGTCTTCCAGCCCAGTAACACTACTGGAGTGACTTTGTGCTTTTCAGCTGGCATGGGGGGGGGGGACCGCCTTGCTGGGGGTTCTCTGCAATGAAGACAGAGCATGTGAATAAAATGAAATGAAGCCCATGAAGTGGGAGAAGAGATGGGGGGAGCAAAGGAGGCACCCACACTAACTGCGGGTCCCCCAAAGCATAGCCAAATATCTCGCATCTGGCAGGGATGCCTTGCCTTGTCTCCCCCACTCATTCCACCACCACAGTTCAGGCGCATCATGCATGCATGGGCACGAATGCCTCCTCACGAGTTCCATCTTTGGGAAGCTAAACTTGCAAGACGAAAGCAGCCTCACGTCCCGAGCCCTTCGCTTGAGTCAGGGTAATAATGTGGGTCAAGGAAGCAGAGTGATGAGGTTCATGGAAAAAGCAGCTGCAGTAAGTAGGAAACAAGAGTTGGAGTCAGGGCTTCCTCTTCCCTTGGGATCACAAAACCAGGGTGGATTTGATTTAAATCAAATCAATTTAAATCACGATTTAAATCACTAGTAAGTAAGACATGATTTAAATCATATATATTTTTACAGAAAGACTCATTCTTGCTGGTGTAATCTTAATATTTACAACCAGATTAAGGTTTCATTTTTGGAATTATAAATTTTCAGAGTAGTTTTTATAGTTATATCAAAAATTACTGATTTGGTTATACTATTAGAAATGCATTGACAGATAACTATGAAATTATCGTGAGGTTTAATAAGTTAACTCTTTATATTTGGACAACTTTTCTGCTGTACTTTAGTGGGAGGAGAAAAATAATCATTTCCTTAATAACAATTTAAACAATTTATTTAACTAAAACAATAACGTTATAGCATATGTATCCATGTTTGTTAACTGATGTGGTTAAATGGTGTGTTGTTTTTTTAAAAACCACTTTAGACAGAGTTTTAGCACACATGAAAAACTTAAAACAAATCCTTATTTCCGGATCAATAGCCTTTGGACTATAATGTAACTTGAACAGGAAACTATCTTTCGAAAGATTTTTCCTCCAAAAGCATTTTAGAAATGTGGTTTAAATCAAAAAAATCCAATTTAAATAAAAAAAATCCTACTTATTTATTTATTTGTTTGTTTGTTTAATCATTGATTTTTATCCACCCTGCACAAAACGCAATGGGGACATCTGCAGAATGGAACCGCCTTAGACATTATTGCACCTGAGAGGTAGGCCGCAGTCGCGGTGGCAATAATCGGTGCCGGCTCCTGGGGGCCAAGACTCTTGCCCCCCCCCCACTCCCCGGTGTTCAGAGGGTCATGTGTGTGACGTCAGCTTGTGGCCAAAAGACCTGTCTGAACCCAACAACAAGTATTTGCCTGCTGGTGAAAGTAAAGGAAAGAGGGGATCATGGAAGGGAGTTCCAGAAACTGGGAGCATCCGCTTAGAAGTTCCTATCTCTCCCGTGTCCTCATCGAACATGTCTGCAAATGTGGCAGGACTGAGAAAAGGCCTTCCCAGAAGATCTCAAAGCATAGCTGTCAACTTAGATTTGAAAATAAGGGACCAGCAGCCTTGAAAATAAGGGATCAGCAGCCAAAATAAGGGATTTTAGTCAACCAACTGAAATATGAAGTTAAAAGGGACCAGATAATTTTGAAGAGCCGCGCTGGTTTTTAGCCCTTCGTTTCCAGAGATTGCTGCTCAAGATACCAGCTGATGAAACACTGCAATTAAATAACTACAAACAGCAACCACTTTTTGCGGAAAACGAAGTCCAAGCTACAAAGATGCTGCTGCAGTTCTGTATCTTTTCTCTCGTGCTCCATCTGCAGCTCTCAGTTCCATCAGGCAGGGTGGGAGGAAGGGGGGGGGAATAGCGCCCAAAGTAAACCCGCAGATCAGACCATCTATGCTAGTCTACCATTACAAATCTATGGGAGAAGCGCTTGCAGTCCTTCCTCCGCTTTCCCCCTCTATGGTTAGCCCTTGGAGAGGAGGCCAGAGAGGGGCGGGGCGGGCAGCCAAGCAAAATACAGTTGGAGCCTCCCTCCTCCCTGGCCGGCAGGGAGGGAGGGAGAGGAGCTGCTTCCTTTGAAACCTGGGAAATTTAAGGGATATCATCAATAAGGGACAGCAGCGGGACACAGCGCTGGGATAAGGGAGTTTCCCACCAAATAAGGGACGGTTGACAGCTATGTCTCAAAGCCTGGGCGAGCTCATCTAGTTTTTCCTAGAGTGAGCCGTTTCCTCTGAGACGAGAACAATTCACACTTTGCACCTACTTGGGGCCTCATGAAGTCACCATGAGCAACAGCCAACACACGGTGCCTGGTGCGTCCAATCCAAAGGGTATCTTCTGGCTCCTCCCTCTCAGAAGCCCATGAATTGGCCACAATTGTGGCGCATATAAAAGTGAAGCATGAGCACAAACTGTGCAGAATATTACAGGCTGGCGAAGAGGGGGGAGAAGGTGCAAGCATTGCTCCAATGAAGGAACCACCTGACATCAGTTTGACAGCCAAGGTTGAGCTGGGAAAAAGCTCAGACCTCACTACGGTTAAGAGTGGGGACAACTGTATCGCTCATTACAAATTTCACCACTTTCTCTCTTGTCTTCACCTTGCTCTGCTTTACATTTTTGAGAGTTTGTTGTTGTTGTTTAGTTGTTTAGTCGTGTACGACTCTTTGTGACCCCATGGACCAGAGCACGCCAGGCACTTCTGTCTTCCACTGCCTCCCTCTGCTTGATCAAACTCATGCTTGTATCTTTGAGAACACTGTCCAACCATCTCGTCCTCTGTCGTCCCCTTCTCCTTGTGCCCTCCATCTTTCCCAACATCAAGGTCTTTTCCAGGGAGTCTTCTCTTCTCATGAGGTGGCCAAACTATTGGAGTCTCAGCTTCAGGATCTGTCCTTCCAGTGAGCACTCAGGGCTGATTTCCTTAAGAATGGATAGGTTTGGTCTTCTTGCAGTCCATGGGACTCTCAAGAGTCTCCTCCAGCACCATAATTCATAATTTGAATTTTGAGAGTTACAGGAATCTATATGTGTTTTTTCCTACTGCCACGTTGTTGTACTGGAATCATAAATGCCGTACATTTTTAGGAGGATACAGGCATGAGTGTTGTTAAAGGGGGACCCAGGAGAGCCCAAATCCCAGGTCTCTTTCTTGAGCTGCACCCCAGATCATATGCCCCTTTTCTTCTTCATTTCATGCTTTATGTTCTCACCTGGATGCTCTGCCGGCGAGATTCTAGCCCTCCATCATCTTAATTGCATATTAGCATATGCAAATCTGTATCAAGGGCCTGTGCCCTTGCCCTTTCACTGTGTCGCAATGCCCTTGGATATAGGAATGTTAGATAAATTCAGGAAGTGCTGATTAAGTGTTGCTTGCCCAACATGGCTATTTCTGCTGTGCATGGAGAGGTCTTGGCCAGTGGTTTTAACCTGCATTTGCTCAAACCAGGGCCAGCCCACACATGAGGCAAGGTGAGGCAACTGGCTCAGGTGGCAGGATTTGCAGGGGCAGCAGGGAATGCATTGCCCGCTGCTACTGCCACTGCTCCTTGGAGGCTGGATCTGCCATCTCCTCAGCAGCCACCCCCCGTGCCCTCTCTGCAGTAGCCTCTTGTCAAATAGGAGGTCTCCTCTCACCCTTTTCCGCAATGTAGATCTATACCTCCCCCTCCCCTTGTTCCTGATAAGGGCTCCATTTTGTGGTTCGGCTCACGGTCCAAAATGTCTTGGTCTGGCCCTGGCTCGAACATTAATATCCAAAAAAGTTTCTACTGTTAGTTTCCAAAAGCAGAGGGCAGGGAAGGACCCACACGTACTCCTGTTCAAAACACACCTTTCTGTTTGTTTGTTAGACTAGTCTTAAGCGTCATTGCGGAAGTGGAATGCTATTAATGCTCAACAAAAGGACTAGCAGCAGATTTTGAGACCTTGGGCTTTTTATGTGATCCGTTGATTGCACATTCGTTGCATATTGTGGCTTTCATACCCCATCTCAAGGTCGCACTTATGCTGCAGGGACAACACATTTGTCTGAAGTGCCCTATTTTGTACTGCGAAAAGGTGGTACTCCAGTATCATACACTGTTGGGATTTTTTGTTTGGGTTCAAATTAGGGATAAACTCTCTGAGTCATTGTGTGAACTTCCTTTGCATAATTCTCTTTCGAATTCTATAGCCGCTGTGTACTTTCTTTCTACTTCGCTGAATGCCATGTGCTTTTTTCCCCTAAATGGGAAATGGACTTTTTTTATTTTTTTTAAAAAAATGTAAGACACACAAACACACACAGAGAGAGAGAGAGAGCGCGCATGCACAAGGCTTCCACTACCGTCACCAATGGTTGGGATCCAAAGAACCATCTGTACTTCACATCCAAAGTGCCTTTGGCCACATGGGCAAATGCTTTTGAAAAGGAAGGAGTGCTGTTCAGAGAGAAACATACGCCTAATGCAGCTCTTTCCATGACCTCTGGCTTCTGTCAATGAAACAAAAAGCCAGGGGGCTATCCTGCAAAACCTGAAATATGATTTTTGGCAGGCTATGGCTGGTGGAGCACAAATGCCAATGTATTCCAGGAGAGCTTTCATTTGTATCCAGGGCCGTCTTTAGCAGATGCGGCGCCGGGGTGCAAATATCTGCCCAGTGCCCCAAAATTACCATGGATGGGGGGGGGGTGAAGCTGTGCACTGCCAGCCACGGGGGCACAACTCTCCCCCATGCCACTGCAATCCCTGCAGAGACTTGGGAAGGAAGCTGCATGCCCGCCAGCCATATAGTTCCATCCAAACCTCTGCAGGGATCGCTCTCCCCCCGCGGAGGCTTGGGAGGCAAGTTGCACACACGCCAGCCATATGGTTGACAGGGCGCAGCTGACGGGTGTGCAGGGAAAGAGGAAGCTGCTGGCAGAGCCATGCAGCTCCCCTACTCGCTGGGAAGCCCCTAAGAGGCTGGCGCCCTGGCACAATGAACCACTAAGCCCTATGGGAAAGACGGCTCTGTTTCTATCCCAGTGGCGTAGCATGGGGGGTGCAGGGGGGGCCGGCCGCACCGGGCGCAACATCTGGGGGTTAGGGTTAGGGGGCGCAAATCCACAGGTTAGGGGGCGCAAATCCACGGGTTAGGGGGTGCAAATTACTTGCCTTGCCCCGGGTGCTGACAACCCATGCTACGCCACTGTTCTATCCAGTAGACCAACTCAGGTCTGATCTCTGCCACTCATTCCGTGGACTTGGGCAAAACTCTCTTAACCTCAGACCCCCATCTGCAAAATTAGAAGACCAACCTGGCAGGGTTGCTGTGAGGGAGACCAAAAAAAATGCCGCAGTTGTTTATTAACCACTTTGCTGTACAAGCACAGACAGCATGACAGGTGCCGATCTGCTCAGGCGGCTTTTAAAGGCTCAGACTCTTTCTAATTATAAGCTGAGCACATAGCACGCGCACCCTGAAATCTTCTACAAAGGGACGGCTCATTAATTAGCAAAGAAGGAAGGATGCGATGAAGAAGCAGCAAAGTGGGAAGCCCAGCCGTTTGCTTAAAAGCATATTTCCTCATTGGCTTGAGCATTTGGAGTGAGCTCTCAGTGCCTTCCACACTCCCACTGCGCACACTAAAGGGCATTAGGCTTCGCTGAGCAGCTTTATTATCATACGTTAACCTTAACAAGGTAGAACAATCTTTTTCTGCAGTGCAAGGGTAATTAAATCTAAACACTCCTGGCCTTTCCAGGATATGTTGAACAGAAAAAATAATAATTGTTAATCAAACCCCTTCTCTCTCTCTCTCTCTCTCCCTCTCTCTCCTCTCCCGAACCAAAAGGGGGGGAAAGGGGTCAGCATTTTCATTCTGCATGCTGCTCGATAAAATGCAGTTTTACTAAATTTAAAGTCACGTTCTGGCTCAAGTGCTGGGTGCCCCCCTGTGTGCACTCAAAGCTATGGAAGCCACAGTAATGAGGAAGAGTTGCTCGTGCTTGAAGTTGCATGGCTGTTCTGCAGTACTCAGAGATGGAGCTTTCAGCTAAGAAGTTCCCAGTTCAAATCTCACCTCTGCCAGCACCTCAGTAGGTGGGCGTAGACAAGCTACTGCCTTGCAGCCTCGCCATCCCTCATCTGCAGGGGGGCGGGGAGAGCAATAACTCCAGCTGACCGTCTAATGCTGCTGTGCTGAGATGATGTAGAGATGAAGGCAGTGGACCTCAAAATCTGCCACTGGAATCAGTAGCAGCTGCTGTAATGGGGCAGAAACCCAGAGCCCCCACCCAGTTACTGCTGGACTGCTTGCCATCACCAGGCTGGTACTTACTGGTGTGGAGCATCCACAAAACAAAACATAAAACACAAAATAAATCTGCAAGCACCCTGCAGCTGCAGCGAGCCAAAATTCCTATAGACGCAAGGATGCTTTTTTTGTTTATCACGGTTGGCAAACGGTTTTGGGTGTGCGGGTGTTTTGCTGAGAGTTGTGGAACTGCCCCGTGTTTGCCGCTCGTTGTTGGATATTTGCATCTTGGTTTTCCTCCCAGGAACTCAGGGTGTGTTTATTGTCTTCCCCTCCCACCCATTAGCTTCTCAACAGCTTTGTGAAGCAGGTTAAGAATGAGAACTTGCACTTCTGACACCAAACTTGTGAAACGGCACATATTTAGAATATCTTTGCTTGTTATTTGACAGGGGGAACTTTTTGGGGGGGGGGGAGGTATTTTGCTGTAAATATCAGGACAATGAAATGTTGTGGTTGAAGCAAGGGGGGCTGCTATGAAGGACATTATTTATTGCCATCTTGCTTTTCCACTCAGAAGAGCCAGGTTGTGTAGCTTATCCCCAAACCCACGTTGTATTTGCAATAGGTCACATCCTATTTCTGTAACTGTAGCTTGTTTTTCAACTATTGCTAATAATTAATTTTGTGCTGTTGTAACCCGACCTTGCAGTGTAGGGCAGTCCAAATCAAAACAAGCTTTATTGTACTAGCCAAAACCCATGACAAAACCATACACTGTCAGGAAAATAAATGTCAGAGCCACTACCTGAACCATCAAGGTAATAAAACACAGGTACATGTGTAGATTGGGGACTCCACATAGCAGACAATGCTTTCCTATTTAGGCTTCTGAATCTCTCTTACCGTTTACTGCAGTTTTGTCCAGGTTGTTCTTCCTGATCATGTAGGGCAGTTAAGAAATCAATATTAAGTGCAGGGCAGTTGGACCAGAAGTACCTCGAGTTCCTTGCATTACAGCGGTAGGGACCCTTTCGCCCCCAGATGTTGCTGTAATATGCAACTTCCATCACCACATCTGGAGGGCCACAGGTTCCCCACACCAGTTGCGTTAGGTTCCTTTGCCATAACACTCGTAGCAAATAACAACAACAATAATAATTTATTATTTGTACCCCGCCCATCTGGCTGGGTTTCCCCAGCCACTCTGGGCGGCTTCCACAGAGACCAAAAATACACTAAAATGTCACACATTAAAAACTTCCCTGAACAGGGCTGCCTTAAGATGTCTACTGAATGTCAGGTAGTTGTTTATCGCTTTGACATCTGCTGGGAGGGCGTTCCACAGGGCAGGTGCCACTACCGAGAAGGCCCTCTGCCTGGTTCCCTGTAGCTTTGCTTCTCGCAATGAGGGAACCACCAGAAGGCCCTCGGCGCTGGACCTCAGCGTCCAGGCAGAATGATGGGGGTGGAGACGCTCCTTCAGGTATACTGGGCCGAGGCCATTTAAGGCTTTAAAGGTCAACACCAACACTTTGAATTGTGCTTGGAAATGTACTGGGAGCCAATGTAGGTCTTTCAAGATGTCATGTGAATGCTGTGTCCTGTGAATAACAATGCCCCAATTTATCCCACAGACGATGCATACTTACTGCAGGGACTTAATATCGAACAACTTTACCCCGAAACCTCTAGTTTCATTACATATGATGGGTCGATGACAATTCCACCCTGCTACGAAACAGCAAGTTGGATACTAATGAACAAGCCTGTCTACATTACAAGGATGCAGGTATGCACTGCTATCTCTATTGACAAGGCCAGGTTAGAATAACGAATTTCAGGTATATCTTTTTAAAGGGATATGAGAATAAACCGAAGCGTGTGGGGAAATATGTGGTAGGTTAGTTCAAAAAAGTGAAGTCCAGTCTTCCTTGCCTCTCTAGCAAATGAAACGTAATGCAATAAAACATCAGCCATTAAAAACTTCCCTGAACAGGGCTGCCTTCAGATGTCTTCTAAAAGTCAAATAGTTGTCTATCTGTTTGACATTTGATGGGAGGGTGTTCCACACGGAGGGCTTCACTGCCTAAAAGACCCTCCACCTGGTTCCCTGTAGCTGCACATCTCACAGTGAGGGGAGCATCAGAAGGCTCTCAGAGATGGACCTTGCTGTCTGGGCTGGACGATGGAGGTGGAGGCGCTCCTTCAGGTATACACGGCCAAGGCCATTTAGGGCTTCAAAGTTTAACACCAAAACTTTGAATTGTGCTTGGAAACGTACTGGGAGCCAGTATAGATCCTTTAGAACCGGTGTTAGATGGTCCTGGCAGCTGCTCCCAGTCACCAGTCTAGCTGCCGCAATGTGATTTAGTTGAAGTTTCCAAGCCACCTTCTATGGTAGCCCCACATAGAGTGCATTGCAGTAGTCCAAGTGGGAGAGAACCAGAGCATATACCACTCTGGCAAGACAGTGCGCAGGCAGGCAGGGTCTCAGCCGGCGTACCAGATGGAGCTAGTAGACAGCTTCCCTTGATGCTGAATCAACCTGCCCTATATACCGTACATCTCGCCTCTCTGCCCATTCACTCACTTAGTTTTCCTCTCCCTCTCAGATTTCTGCCCCCTTTCCTTCTTCTCTGCATTCACCCAAAGCACCCCTCTCCTCCAGACTTGCGTTGATAGAGCCCTGCTTCCTTCTCCCATACATCACTTAGCTTTTCTCCTTGCCCTGCCTTATCATCAGAGCAGCTCAGCCAATCACTGCTCAGTTTCTCTGTGGCAGGCAGGCAGGTGAGCCAAGCACTGCCAGAGGGCCTTGAAAACAACCAGATTCTCAGTGTCAGGAAAAGGGAGCTGAGCAGTCACTGCCAGAGACTTAATCACCATGATGGCCGGGGCAGCTGTCTCCAGGATCTCTTTGCACTGTATAAATGACCTGAGCTTGGGGGGAAAATGTCTTATCTGGTTTGGGGACTCCCAGAAATACTCAGGCTTCATATCTATTTTCCAAGATGAGCATGAGTAATCTGAACTGGCTTCTGCAGTTTTGCTTAAATGCATACTTTTTTTTACTGGGAAACAGAACTGCACAGTCGCCAGTCTCTGATATTCATGGCACCAATCTTACAAGACAGTCCCATGTCTTAAAAACTATAATCTAGTAAGATGTGGCTGTCACTTCCTACTGCAACCTTTTAGCGGTGGCTCCTGCCTAAAGGTCTCATCAGGCAAGCGGGACTTGAATCAGCTTCACATGTGTCACTTAGATGTGCTTTTGGAGCCTCTTTTGTTCTCGGGGGTGTGTGTGTGCATGTGAAAGATAGAATAAATGCTCTTTTATCAAGTTGTGACGGTTGCCATGAGTAAGACAAAACCTCTAGACAGGGTCAGTTTGTCTGCAGAACAATTCCTCTCTGGCCCCAAATACGGTGACCAAGTATTTTCATAGCCACGTATAACCCGGACACTCACCTACAGACAGGACCTAAGTGGGAGCAAGTGGCCCATTTTGATGATGATGATGATGATGATGATGATAAATTAAAAACACAATAAAACATCAACCATTAAAAACTTCCCTAAGCAGGGCTGCCTTCAGATGTCTTCTAAAAGTCAGATAGTTGTTTATTTCCTTGACATCTGATGGGAGGGTGTTCCACAGGGCCGGCGCCACTACCAAGAAGGCCCTCTGCCTGGTTCCTTGTAACCTCACTTCTCACAGTGAGGGAACTGCCAGAAGGCCCTTGGAGCTGGACCTCAGTGTCCGGGCAGAACAGTGGGGGTGGAGACGCTCCTTCAGGTAGGAAATGGGTGGACTTGAGTGAAGACTAATGGCTGAAGTCCCCAGTCAGTCCACCACCATGGCCCCGCCCCTTAGCTTGCAGGTGATTAGGCTCATTCAAACGGGCAGGTTTCCAGCAACCTTATTATGTGAAATTGTTCACATAATTTCCTTGCAAAGGAAGGAGTTACAAATGCGCACCTGGAAAAACAGATTGCCAAATGGCAATTCCCCCTCCGTTGCAATGTTTAACAAAAGATGCTGAGCTGTTCCAGCTGAGCAAGAGGGAAAGTGCAGCTCTCCACTGAACCACTGATGAGTGGAAGGGGGCACAGGGCCCGGGGAGGCAGATTACATCTGACTGCAGGCTGGATCCAACCTTTGGCCAGGGGTTCCCCTCTCCTGAATTGAAATTTCCTCACTGTAGGCTCAGACCATTTTATTTCTTCCTGCATAATGATTAATGATGCTTTTGCCCTTAAGTCAGCTGCCCCACCCCCACCTGCTAGGGGTGAGGGATTAAACTATTGCTTTCTTGCCATTGTTTCTTTGCAATAACAATTTTTCGCAGTGAAAGACAGAAAAGAAATATGGGAGGGGGCAGTAATTTAACACACTCCTCAGGGGGAAAGGAGCTTACACAGAGGGTCCCTTAAGAGGCATTGCAGCATTATTTCCTAGCCATAATGGGAAGCTTTCCATTAAAGGCGAAATAAACTGAATTTGCCTATACAGTTGTACCTTGGTTCTCGAACAGAATGCATTCCGGGAGTCCATTCAACTCCTGGAACTGTTTGAAAACCAATGTGGAGCGTCCTGCAGCCAATCGGAAGCTGCGCCAGATGTTTGGCTTCCGAACATCATTCAGAAACTGGAACACTTGCTTCCAGGTTTCGGTCATTCGGGAGCCATTTGTTCAGGAGCCAAGGCGTTTGAGGTCCAAGGTACAACTGCATACAGGCTTTCGTTGCAATTGCATTACACTACCAGATAATCAACAGAAATCAAAAAACAGAAGACAGGGGAACAGAGCACAGACAGTAAATTTTCTGGGTACTTATCACTAATTGTCTGTCCTGGGTTATAAAGTTTGCTCGTATTTTTTCCTCCTGAATATTAACGGATGTAAATTTTGTTGTGTTAAGTGGGTCCATTTATGTTTGTGCAGATGCATTCATTACGACTGCTAAGCCAGAATCAGCCTTCACAGATTTTTCTGAGTATGAGCGACAACTTCAGACCAGTCCAGCCTCTCAACAATCGATGTATCCGAACGAACATCAACTTTAGTTTACAGGGAAAAGATTGCCCAAACAATAGAGCACAGAAACTACAGTACAGAGGTATGCTCCCAACATTATTTTCATTTCTTAAATGCTTGTTGTCATAATTCTGTAGCATCCCTTGACAGCAACCAGGCTTAGGAGCGCAGGACCTTGCCTTAACCAGGTGAGTTGATTTGTCAATGTAACACAGGGATTTTTAATACTCTTAACCAGCAGCAGCTCTCAGACGGAGAAAAGAAAGGTATTTTCCACTTTTATTTGGAGATGCTGGGGTTGAATCTGGGGCGTTTCACATGCAAAGACACTGGCCAGACTAGTAGTGGCTGGCAAGAAAGGCAATAGCTGTGCACTGCTCTCCCATCAGCAGAATAGCCGCTGTTTACCGGAAGGGAGAAAGGTGGGGAGGTCAGCACTGTGCGTGTGCACCAGCAGAGTCAATCTGATGCTCCTACCTCTGTATCTGCACACAGACAGCCTTCGGCCCCACCTCACCCCTCTCCCTCCCAGTAAGCAGCATCATCTCTGCTGATGGGAGGTCAGTTGCATGGCCCCTTGTCAAGGAGCTGTCAAGGAGCCAGGTCATCCACAGGGCAAACACACACACAGAAGGCACGGAATGCAATCAGCTTTTTATTAGCAGAACAACAACAGTACAGCAGTGTCCTTGGTTCATCTTAATGAAAGTGTTGCTGAAACTAAGCTCTACGCATGCTCCTTTCTCTAGCCTCTCACTCGGGATCTCACCTTTTCCTGACCCTCTCCCCCTTGATCACTCAAGTCTCCTGCTTCTATCAGCTCCCAGTTCAGCCCTTCTGTTCCTCACTGTCCCACAATCAGGCTCCGGGCCCTAAGGTGTCATCTTCAGAGCCTTCTTCTTCAGCCAGCCAGTCCCCAACGCCCCTTCACATGGGCTGTTCTGCCACTGATCAACAATCGCTCTCCAAAACACTCTCAACGTTTCAAGCAAGCTCCTTGAACATTAAGCAAAATCGAGCATATGTTAGGAAAGTAAAATGACTCCAGACAGTACTGGCTAGAGTCTGATGCTTGTGGTGGGCTGAAGGCGTTTCAGCTGGAAACGAAAGGGGCTTGAACGACTGAATGTCTGCACAGGGGAAATTACTTATTCTGGAGGAATCTCCACAATACGCACTGTGGGAAATTCTCTCTCCAAATTGGAGTGAAATGCCAAGCCTCCGCTGTAAACAGCAAATATCAGAGGCCTAAAGGTTGGAGAAACAGCGAGGTAGCAGAGAAAAGTATGCCGTTGCCTCCAGATGGCCAGAATTAGCCCCTTCCACAGGCAACCCTCTCTTTATGTCCCTAATTTCAAATGATTTGATATGGGTAGGAGAAATAACAGCTGTTTCCATGGAAGAGCTTCTGTGTGTCAGTCCAGTCAGCAACGAGGAAATACCTCACTATAGTGATACTTCAGAAATCACAGTATATGTTTTGACACACCGATAGTGAATATGGATCCTGCCCATTCATTTAGACCAGGCTAGGGGGTACTGTGGCCTTCTAGATGTCATTGGAGTACAGTGGATGGTCAAGGATGGTGGGACCTGTAGTCCAACAACTTATGGTTCTCATGTCTGATCTAAACAGTAGCAGTTATACCCCTATACACATCATGCAGTCACCAGCATCATGTAGTGGTTGTTTTTTACAGAGCAGCAGTGACTTCACAATTAGAACCTGAGATTCACTCCCTGGCATCTTCAAGTAGGACATAGAAATGGGTTTGTGATCCTGGAAGGTCACTGTCAAAGAATATAGCCAGATGGAGCAGTGCAGTGGGAGACAGCTCTTCATATTTCCAGACTGTGAACAACACGTTATCCCTTTTTCTGAAGCCCTGTCTCCCTTCAATGTGTTACTCTAAGGCTAAAGTTTTACCTTCGTTTTTTTACTTGTCATGAGTTGGCTCCTGTGTACCAATCTCACGTGAGCACACAACGGGCCAAACTTGATGTGATTTTCATCACATAGTTTGGTGACTCATTTTTTCTTTCGCCAGTTGCCATCAATAGGGCTGGAAGGGCAAAGGCGCATTGAGCCTGCAGGGAGGGGGAGCTTTAACTCTTTGGCAAAGTGACAAATGGTTGCCATACATCCTCTATTGGTGGGGGTTAAAATCTTGGGATTTTTAAACTTGGGGAAAGGTCCAGGTTTTTTTTGTTTGGTAGCAGGCAAGCAGTCGGGTGGCCCTTTGCACAGCTCAGCTGGGGAGTGGGAGGGCTCCTGATTCCCAGCTGAGCCAGCCCCAGTGCTACCCTTCTGTTGTCTTCTTCGAAATATGGCAGCCCTACAAATAGTGGGGAGGGGAGGCAGTAGGAGCACCTGATCTTCGCAATGGATGAAAGTGCTCTTAATCAGCAGAGTGTTTCTCCATGCCACGAGGGGGTGCCCAGCAGAGGACAAAGAGGGCTCACTGCAACTGCTGGAGCAATACCATCACCAAATACAGTGGTACCTCGGGTTAAAGACACTTCAGGTTACAGACTCCGCTAACCCAGAAATAGTACCTCGGGTTAAGAACTTTGCTTCAGGATGAGAACAGAAACCACGTGGCCCCATTAGCTACAGTGGTACCTCGGGTTAAGAACAGTTTCAGGTTAAGAACGGCCCTCCAGAATGAATTAAGTTCTTAACCCGAGGCACCACTGTACCACAGTTGTTGCATGCTGCTCATGCCTCCTTCCCTGGATCTGAGCCTTGCAAGGCCGCTCGGGAAGGGCAGTGTGAAGACCCAGTAGCCACTTGATTCCAGCCTCACACGTGGCTGGGGTCTAAGAGGGCAAGGCTGCTGCCGCCACCCCACCCCACCCCCCAAAGCAGCCTTGCAAGGCTGGGGTCTGTGAAGGGGAAGCCCGAGCAGCTGATGGCCCCTGGTGGGTATGAAGCGGGGACCCCCAGCCTGGTGTTCCTCTCATTGTGGGATGCTTTGTGCCCCTCAAAATTCTATGCACAAGGCCATGGCCCCTCCAACGCCCATTACAAAGAGACTGTTGTCAAATACATGCTTCCTTGGGAGTAGTCATCAGAATGGCATTCCAACACTTCTCACCTGGGCCCTCAGAAGTGGGGGGGGTGAGACCCCTCCTCTAGAGCCGAAGGCACAATGGGGCTTTGCTGAGGCTCCTCAGTTGATGCTTGCGAAAGCCGTGCCTCAACTGAGCAGCCTCAACAATAGGCCTGGCCGATGTATCGATACATCACCCAGGACCGGTATGAGGGCCAAAGTGTGATGGCAGCTTCACCCAGTGGTATATCATGAGTGAAACCACCGCTCCAGACCCCCTCTGCCACTTGTCTGCAGGTGGCAGTTTCACTTGCAACTGATCACTGGGTGAAGCCGCCATTGCTCTCTGGCCCTTATACCACATAGGTACGGCGCAGGGAGATGGTTTCATTAAATTGCTTTTACCGAGGTGCAGCAACCACAGGCCCCTCCAGCAAAGCAGTTTGAAGAAGTTGCCTGCTTTAGCTGCCTTCCCATGGGCAAGCAGGCTACCTGTTTCTCCCAGGAGCAAGGTGAGTTTTGTTCTTTTCCCAATGACTCACCTAAGATCTGTATTCCCAGGGCACTTCTGTGATCTTCTTTAGTCAAGTGGGAGCTTCCCCTACCCATAAAAAGTGGGTACCACTGTGGAAAACCTACATGATGTTGTTCTTGTTGTGTTCCTTTTCCAGTAAATGAATGGCTCCTCAAGTGATTCCGACAGAAGCAGGAAGAACTCCTAACCTCAGTTGAATGCTACTACTGTGAATTGACGTAATACAGAATGCCCCAGCCTCATTCAGTCTTTGTACTTCATAGATGGCGTGCACACACACACGTGCTGCAACGAAAAGAGAAAAAATAAACGGATGCCAAGTTGGGAATTCAGCTAGATGAAATTTGTTCATAGATGATCGGTCCTAACAAAAGCAAAAAGACAATGATCTTACCGATAACATGATTACAATTTTGATACTGTTTTCCTGAAACTACTGTAGCTCACCAAGCAAAGACTTTTCAGACTTTGTACATATGAAATTTCTCCTCTGTACCCCTCCTCCCTTCTCCCCCCTCCCATCATCCCCCCCCCATTAAAAAGAAAAAAATACCATACATGGTGGTTCACTACGGCATCCAAGTGGGTTTGTGTTCTGTGTGCCAAGTAATCCTTGGGAAGCGCTCATGATATCACTCTCATTACTGGTTACTGGCAAAGCAGAACTAGGAGATTGTTAAGGGAAACTTGTTTCTGGGTCATGATCCTTCTGTTTATTTAATAATGGACAGATACCGGGATAAGTATTGTAAATAGATCACTGAAGAAATATAAAGGAAATTGAAATATTTGCCCCTCATCACATATCTGTAGTAGGAACTGCCAAGACTGGGATTAATCCATTTTTTTCTGTTCCTTGTTTTACAAAGGTCATACGTTGTGTTTGGTTACTGTTAACAATTCAATAAATGTGTTTAACAAATTAATTTACTACACTTGCTTTGGTTTACTCTGTCCTCCTATATATTTTGTCTTACGTTTTAAAAAATTGCAACAAAACCCTAAACATATATATTATAAATATATTGCTAGTTTGTCTAAGCTAAAGCATTGGGGGATATATTAAAATATAGCGGTGTGCATTTAATTCTGCCATGCGATTCACAAGGAATAAGATTTAGATACCAGAAGCAGGAAAGACAATTGCAAAGTGTTCTACAGAGTAAGCCAAACCCCACAGCCTCCTCCCTTGCTCTACTCAATAACAATTAAGAACTTTGCTTTTCCTGGGATTTAATTTTTTTTTTAATCTCAATGAGACCTACTCAGTCTCCTGCAGCCAGTAGTGCAGCTGCCTTGCTCCCCTCCAGCTGAATAGCTGCTGCACACTAGGATGGGGGTGGGGTGATGAAGCAGGAGTGCCACATTGGCTCAGCTAGCACATTTGCACTGTGCACAGAGCTAGGGTTTGCCGATCAGAAAGTCGGCAGTTTGAATCCCCGCGATGGGGTGAGCTCCCGTTGCTCTGTCCCAGCTCCTGCAAACCTAGCAGTTCAAAAGCACGTCAAAGTGCATGTTGATAAATAGGTACCATTCAGCGTGAAGGTAAACGGCGTTTCCGTGCGCTGCTCTGGTTCACCGGAAGTGGCTTAGTCATGCTGGCCACATGACCCAGAAGCTGTACGCCGGCTCCCTCGGCCAGTAAAGCGAGATGAGCGCCGCAACCCCAGAGTCGGTCACGACTGGACCTAATGGTCAGGGGTCCCTTTACCTTAACCTCACCACTACCCAAAGCCTTTCGCCCGACTCAGCTGGAGTGAGATCAGGTGAATGGATGGCACAGCCCCAGCACGCTGTCCGCCACCGCCCTTGGTAGACTCTGGGCCCCCAGCATGTGAGAGAGGGCTGCAGGGAGGGGATGTACAGGAAGTGGGTCAAGCGGTGCATCTTACCTTCCTCTCTCACACATGATGGCAATTGCAGCTGGGGACGGAGAATGAGCGAAAGGGACTTCTGTTGCCATTCCCATGGGAGATGGTGGCATTAACAAGAACCTCCTAAATTGTTTTTCTTAATGCTAATAGTTTCAGTTTCAAGATGGGCCCCATGGACTGGGAATAGGTCATAACATGGAGCTGTCACTGGGACTGTACTCTAATCGGTGCTCGCGACACATGCACAATGCTATTGCTAGCAGCACTCCAAATTGCCGTGATCTCTATGTCTGAATCATACTCGGTGACTCAGGAGCTGCCAGGAGCCATCAGCTCACCCAAGACGACCCCCGATTTTTTACTAAAAAATTGGGGTGGAAAAACATTGTCTTGTACATGGGGAAAATACAGTAGATCAAGAGAGAGGAGAGGATCTTTCTTGTGGTAAGAACTGCCATTATCAAAGTTGCACATGGAAGGCATCAAATCACTCTCCCAAGGTATTTTTTTGTTAAGGCTCGACAATGTTTCAGTGAGTTGATCCCCACCCACACCCAGCAATAGGATCATTGATCTAAACCCTACAAGCCACACATGCCCTGGTCAGTCCATGCAGTACAATGAGATGGTAAAATATTTATGGGGTTCCGGGATGCGCTGCACCTCTTCAGAATGCAAATGTGGGGTCACATTACTGGATATTGCTTGCAAAGCGGAAACCATAACAAGTAAAGGTCTGGACCCTTTCTCCACAGTGTGCTCTTATTCCATATTAAATACCATATGAAGACCCTGGGATAAATCTCTAATCAGGTGGCTGGGTACCTTACCCCTTTGCTTGCAAGCTGATATAATAGATTGCAGCAAATGGAAACCAAGGCAAAGAACTTTAAAAGGGGCCAAGGTGTGTCATGGCAAATAGCCATGCAGGAAAAGCAGGTTACTAAAGCAACATTGTTGGTTTGTGCAGCAAAGAGTGCTTTTTCAGATGCACTTCATAGCCTTGGGTTCTTCCCTTTCAACCTCTCAGTAGACCAATGGGGATGAGAGAGCACCACAAAGAAAACCGCACATAAGATCCTCATAAAATCCCATCTTTCCCAGCTCAAGGCAAGATGTTGTGAGAGTCATCGGGGAGAAAGCATCAACAGGTGGAGTCTTCTTCTGAGCCCCAATCATACGACTTCACATAGTTTAGAAACCTTTACAGATTGGTAGATGATTGCAAGACCCATTCTCCCCAGCAAGATGACAAAGGATGAAACTCTGACACGTCTTATATTCCCATCAATAGCTCTATCAGTACCTGGCATCATCTATTCCTGGTTTGCAAATGCAATGTTCCTAGTCCCTTGTTAGAGAACTGATTTCCAGACACAGCAATAAAAGCAGGAGTAGAAAGATTTCTAATTCTTAACACAGACAACACCTGATTTGCACAGCAGTTGCGTTCCAGGTCATCATACACGGCATCGGAGCACGCATACACCCCATTACGACCCTGCCCCCATTATGCCCCTCCATTCTCCCCCCCCTTTTCCAGCCACTTCCTGGTTGCTACAAGGCACACTTGCACAGTCGTGCATCAATTGGATGCACATAAATCGGTTGCTGCCTTAGATCATGTCTGGTCAATGCTATGTTTGATTGTGTACTGCATCTTGCCTGGAGAAGTCATATCCAGATGAATTCATTCACTTGGGATGTTAGTGTTGGTGATCTGTAAAGTTTGCCTTCAATATAAGGTGAACTTTATAACGTCTGAATTATTTTCTGACACAGATTTTAATCTGAGCCTGAGAAGAATTCTGTCCCTCCCCAATTCATCGCTTCACTTTCCTATCTGCAGCTACAGTAGCTTCTGTAGTACTAACAGAGAGGGAGAGAGGTATCTCTCCACACTCCTCTTCTTATTCCTCCCAACTTCTCCAGTTCCTCACTCCTGGAACTGCCACAGAAGCATCCCAGACACAGGGCGCCCTGGGACATGTTCATATAGATCCCGGGTGCTAGGGAAAATTACATTTCCCATGGATTCTGGCACCCTGAGAACTGTTCTTGCCCTTTTTCAGGTAGAGGGGTGGGAACAGAAGAAGAATGAGAAAGAGGAAAGAGAATGAGAGAGAAGACACACAGAGCTCAACTATGGCCACAGCAACTAAGCAGAGAAGAGAGAGAGACAGAGAGAAAGTGTTCTCCCATCATCACTTAGCAAGGAAAACTCACGATGGAGGAAATTGCAGGGGTTATGGAGCAAAAGTGACAAGTGAATTTAGAACTCCAGGATTTGGGGGTTTTTCTTCCCGAACATAAATAAGTTTTTCCTGAACATTCTTCACTTTTTCTTATAATTGCTGGCCCCAGCACTAATGGAAGCTAGGCAGGCTAGCCCATCATTACTCTTGTCTTCTGGCTTCTCCAAATCTTGGATTTCATTCCCCTACGACTTCAGTTCTCGTCTTGCAGCTGCACAAGGCAGCTCATTTGTTTACAATCCAGACACCAAGGCAGCTGAATTATAACTGAAAGTCTGCTAGCTCCCAGACTGGTTGGCAAGCAAGGCTTTCTAATATTACCTTGTCATCATTAGCTCAAAATATTCAATCATTAGCAGAGGAACGGTGTGTTAGGAAATAGTTCATCCAAAAGCATAATCCAAAAAAAGAGACACACAAGGCATGAGTAAAGACAAATGTTTGCAAAATATTTGCAAGACTGAAGGGAGGATGCTGAGTGTTAGCCTCAGACTCTTTCCTTCCTCTCTGTACCGCTCGAAAAAATATCCTGAGTATTTCGTATTTAATGATGGCAATAATACAGCAACAAGCAAGGTTGATTTCCGCTTTCTGCCTCCTTTCAGGCATAATTTGAAATGTGACAGTAATGACTAATCAGAGACATTTTCAGATATTGGATGCCAAAGTTTTCCCAGGCTGAGGGCCCCAATCATTAAACATTTATGCTGTGTGCCTGTGCTCCATGATAAAGCTACAGAAAGGAAATTTGATAGACAACATTTCATCCAAATGCCATTTTCCTGTCTGCACTGGAGGAAATGTTCAAATGAGACAGCCTGTTTTCTTCTATTTTCATTCTCCCATCATGTGATGTGCAGAGGAGAGCTACAAAGTAGTGGCTATTCTTGTGCAAAGTAAGATATTCAAATTATTTCTGAAATGCATCTCTTTTATTTTGTCCCACAAATGGCTGCACGATTATGAAATCATGTAGATTGGCTTCAGAAGGCCACTAAAAAAAAAAGAAGAGGGTTTGAGGTCCTTTGTGAGAGATCCTGCCTATAAGTACATAACATGCCCTGCAACATTTTTCTGATGAGATTAGGAATGTCTTCTTCTTCTTCTTCTTCTTCTTCTTCTTCTTCTTCTTATTATTATTATTATTATTATTATTATTATTATACCACCAATCTGACTGGGTTGCCCCAGCCACTCTGGGTGGCTTCCAACATATATAAAAACATACTAAAACATTAAACATTATAGAGCCCTATACGGTGATACCTCGGTTTAAGAACAGTCCGGTTTAAGAAAGATTCGGTTTACAAACTCTGCAAAACCAGAAATAATGCCCCAGTTTGTGAACTTTGGGACGTGGGTGGCGCTGTGGGTAAAACCTCAGTGCCTAGGACTTGCCGATCGTATGGTCGGCGGTTCGAATCCCCGCGGCGGGGTGAGCTCCCGTCGTTCGGTCCCAGCTCCTGCCCACCTAGCAGTTCAAAAGCACCCTTAAGTGCAAGTAGATAAACAGGGACCGCTTTATAGCGGGAAGGTAAATGGCGTTTCCATGTGCTGCGCTGGTGCTGGCTCGCCAGCTGCAGCTTCGTCACACTGGCCACTTGACCTGGAAGTGTCTTCGGACGGCGCCGGCTCACGGCCTCTAGAGCTAGATGAGCACGCAACCCTAGAGTCGGACACGACTGGCCCGTACGGGCAGGGGTACCTTTACCTTTACCTAAGAACAGAATCTGAACGGTGGAAGGGCACCGGCGGCGGGAGGCCTCATTAGGGAAAGCGTGCCTTCGGTTTAAGAATGGTTTTGGTTTAAGAACGGACTTCCAGAACAGATTAAGTTCATAAACCAAGGTACCACTGTACAGGGCTCCCTTCCAATGTCTTCTAACGGTTGCATATTTTCTTATATCTTTGGCTCGGAGGTCACATAACTCCAAACCCTCCAACATTTCTCCAATGAAAATAAGGGCATCTTAAGGAATAGCAGGATGTTCTGGGATCTAATTAGAAACCGGGACGGCTTTTTTAAATTGGGGACTGTCCCTGGAGAATCAGGACACTTGGAGGGTCTTGCAAAGAGGACTCCCATCTCCCAGGAAACGAAACTGTATGGGCCAGCCAATTAAACCATATTGAATGAAGATTAAAAGAAGGCAACGAAGCAGAAAACGGGTGCAGAGAAGCAACAGTTAGAAAATGAAAGGGTTCAGGAAGAAGGCAAATGTTTGTAACTGTCTGGCTGTGTTGGGTATCCTAATTTCAAAGAAAACAGGGAAAGCCGAGAGCCCTTGCCACAGCTCTATGTTTAACCTGTCCTGAAAGCTTGGGTTAAGGTAACGAGGTATAAAGAAAATCAGGCAATGCTGACTGGGGTCCCGGAGGCTGTTTTTCTGTGTGCTTTGAGGCTAACAATGTCTAGTCCAAATTCCACACGGTTTTTGAAGTTGTTGTTGTTGTTGTTATCAATAAGTGGCACTCTACCAGTAGGAGCTAGAAACAAGAGTATTATCGCCGTGTGTGCACTTCACTTCGCAGAAGCCTCCTATCTATTGCCTTAGGCTGCCGCTCTAAACGAAAGCCAAGTCTCTCGCAGACAAGAGTCTCCGCAGCGTTTGCAGAAACACGACATCGAATCAAGCTAAGATAGATGGATGCGCTGCTGTTCCTATTCCCTGCGTGTCACAAGAATGAAACCTGGCAAAAGCTGAGTTTCAGTACACTGGGCAAATCTGGAACAGACCGGCACATCTGACCCAAAACGTGAAGCACAGTTACGCATGGTGACTTGACACCCCCTTGTTTTTGCAGTTCAAAGCCAGTAGCAAAGGCAGGAGGTTGATCCAGCCTCATTGCTAGGACAGCATCCACGGCTAGCCAACTGTGTCTGACTTGGCCTAACCTAGAATGATTTTACTGCTCGGGAATTGTGGAGCTGCTACACTAAATGCAATGTTTTGTGCAAGCAGAATCCAGAAGCCCTTCAAATGCATGCTGTTTATCTTATTTTATCCTCTGGGTAAGTCAGAAGTAAGCTTGGCCAGCATAAAGGAGCTTTGTGGGGTTTCAGATCCTTATCATGTTTTAAATTGGTTTCATTCCTTTTCTATAACAACACAGAGCAGATAAAGAAACAAGAGACTGATATGCATATTATGATGAGCTCTAAAATTACCCTATCAGAGGCTGCAATCCTATTGAACTTGTTGGACTTACAGCACAATCATACACATGTCTATTCAGATGTAACAGTGCAATCCTATGGCATCTGCAAGTACAGTGGTACCTCAGGTTACATACGCTTCAGGTTACAGACTCTGCTAACCCAGAAATAGTACCTTGGGTTAAGAACTTTGTTTCAGGATGAGAACAGAAATCGTGCTCTGGTGGCGCGGCAGCAGCAGGAGGCCCCATTAGCTAACGTGGTGTTTCAGGTTAAGAACAGTTTCAGGTTAAGAACGGACCTCCGGAACGAATTAAGTACTTAACCCGAGGTACCACTGTAATGGACGTCTATCCTGGAGACCTTGTTGTGGCCACAGACAAGTCCATGCCCATCCATCATGTCCCTATTTTCCAGGGACAGTCCCAGATTTATTTTCGTCAGAGCAATGTTGGAGGGTATGCAATCACCCAGGGGTGCCAACTCAAATAAAATATTGGGGGTCCCAGGTAAGCCCCGTCCAGCATAATCGATCACATGACGTGGTACATATGCACCATTTGAATAGCAATGTGAATTAACTTTGGGGGTGCAGCCCCCTCAAATGTTTTATCGGGGGTGCTGAAGACCCCTTGGCCCTGGCTCCTCTGTAATCACCATGCTACAATTTTTGAAGTCCTTTACCCGCCTCTGTTTTGCTACATTTCATTCCATGGCCGTTTGCACCCAGAATGGCCGGCACGCATCTGAGCGGTTTCATTTACTTCATGTCACATATCTGATGCTCCTGCTGATTGTTGAAGAGCAAACAATCAACTCTATGGTCCCAGCTGAATAAGGAAGGCAGAGTCCATTCTGGGATATTAGCCAAGAATGCCAGATGGACAAGATTGCTGAAACAATTACTATGAATTTACAAATTGTGCCTCTGGAATACATAATGTGTTCTACTGATTTCCTGCCTATGGGGAATTTTAAGTGTTAAAGGCACTCTTTAGCCCGGGGTAGAACTTCTTTGCCCTCCTTTTCAGTTGGAGCAGAGAAAACTTACAGAGTTTTTCATTAGCCAGAAACTGTGCACTTCATGAGATCTAAGGGCCAGAGTCATTGCAAACGCTATGTGCAGTGCAGCCGGGTGATTGCACAAATAATTGCCATGGGCTGCTTTATGGATCCCACAATGGATTTTGCACATTGTTCTAAAGTTGATGTACAACCAACCTGGGCTTGGCTCAAACCAACTTTGAAACATTGTGGATATGCTTTAAATGGAAGACGTATACAGCACTAAAACAGAACTGCTGAGCAGAAATGTGGGTAATTGAACAGAAAAAGAAGGGGATAGTTTAAAGGCTGAAAGGCCAAAATTATCAGAATGAAAGAAATTTCAGAACAGTAGCCCACCGTACTAGTCTGTAACAGAGTCGTAGCATGGGGGGGTGGCCCTGGGCACAATCAGGTGCCTCCACAATTGGTAGGTGGATGGAGGAAGCGGGTGAGGAGCCTGTTGGAAGTGGGCTCCGTTCACCGCCACTCCAGCTGCCTAGTCCAACAGGGGGCGCCACACTTGCCCCACTCTGGGAGCCAGCAACCCACGCTACGCTGGGAAAACAACAGAGGGTTCTTGTACCTCAAGGACCCCTGACCATTAAGTCCAGTCGTGACCGACTCTGGGGTTGCGGCGCTCATCTCGCTTTATTGGAGAGCCGGCGTACAGCTTCCGGGTCATGTGGCCAGCATGACTAAGCCGTTTCTGGTGAACCAGAGCAGTGCACAGAAACACCGTTTACCTTCCCACCAGAGCGGTACCTATTTATCTACTTGCACTTTCATGTGCTTTCGAACTGCTAGGTTGGCAGGAGCAAGGACCAAGCAACGGGAGCTCACCCCGTCGCGGGGATTCGAACCGCCAACCTTCTGATCAGCAAGTCCTAGGCTCTGTGGTTTAACCCACAGTGCCACCCGCATCCCTGTTCTTGTACCTTAAGGACTAGCAAATTATCATTGCCTGTCATGGGCTATAGTGCATTTCATTTAGATGCATTAAGTGTTATCCAGAGTTAAGACAAAGACAGAGACAGAGATGGTCGCTTTCCTTACCAAGAAACTCAAAGCAACGTACATTAAAATCAATTTAAAACAACAATAAAAAGCTAAGAACACAGGTAAACAAAAGGCCAGAGGAAACCAAAGCCCTCCAGGTTTTGTTACATTACAACTCCCATACCCAGCCATTAGCCATTTTCACTCGGACTGCTGGAAACAGAAGTACAGTACAGTGGACAATTGGTTGCGAACGTGATCCATGCGGGAAGCACGTTCGCAACCCACAATGTTCGCAACCCACAGCGCTGCGTATGCAAACTCACAATTCGGCACTTCTACGCATGTGCAAAGTGTGATTTAGCGCTTCTGCGCATACGCAACCGCCAAAATCCAAAAGTAACCCCTTCTGGTACTTCCAGGTTTTGGCACGCCAGTAACCCAAAAAAATGCAACCTGAAGTGTCTGTAACCCAAGGTTATTAAGATTAAATTTAGTGTACAACATTGGAGAGCACCATGTTTGGCAGCCTTCATATATTCTGTATCCAAGTAAGGCTCAGAAGGTGTCTGGCCAATCTGGAATCATACTACCAAGAGAACAAGTCAAGCACTGAACTACAAAAGAACCAAACTGATGGTCTTCATAGGAGGCCAATAAACAAAACAAAACAAAAACAACAACCAGCATACAAGTCAAAATGAGGTAAGAGTAGGTGCCCACATATTGCTGTTTGGGTATACAATTTGCCAGCTCCTGTGAATAGCAACCCCAGACCACCCAAGTGCCCCTGTTTTCCAGTCATGGATTTACAGAAGATGTCCTGGTTTTGCTGGGCGAGAATCACCTAACCACCCCCATCAGCAGAAGCCCTGCTCAAGGATTTCCACTTGTGACTTCCCACCCCCTCCTCCCTTTGCACACACCCCAAAATCAGCTCCATAGGGGGTCAGGAGAACCCCCCAGAACAGCACACGGAGGTGGGAGATCTGCAAGCTGGAGTACTTGTACAGGTGGGACAACTGGAAGCCTACAGTGTTGAATTCCACCCTTCATGCGCACACTTTCACAAATAACGGAGATGGGGTATTGTTGTGTTGCTTCTATTCTTAATTTATCTGCATTAATTTCACTATAGCTAGAAATGTATTTAAGACGCTGCTAGTTGCCTGTGCATTAGCTGTTTGCAAAAACAAAAGGGAATGTGAGAGATTAAATGTAGTGTTGAATGAATCTGTCTCGTGGAGATCATCTTAATAAAACTCATGTAGTGCAAAAACACAAGCATTCCACCAAGAAAAATGCATTAAATGAGTTTGGGTCATATTCAATAAAACAAACAAACCCAGAGTTCTCTGAGCGAAGGAACCTCCTCTGAAGCTGAAAAAATCGACATTTTAAGGCGTTACAGTTTCACAATTTACCTTTTAATTGAATTTGGTCTGCAAGCTTACCACAAAAATAATGTGCTACAGTGTCAGCACTTTTATAATGCTCTAATAGGAAGCAGACTATCTATGACATCTTTGAATAAAAGGGAACACTTTTTTTTAGTGTTCTATTAAACGTGAAAAGATTGCATTTTTTATTTTTTTATTTTTTTAAAAAAACTCTGCTTCAAATGCTGAAAGTTATTTGAGTTTAAAAATCTCAACGCTATTTGAACCAGGAACAGGAACAGGCTATTTATTCTGGGAATTCAACAGCACACTTCCTAGTCGCCCCTACACATACAAGGTGTTTTCCTCCACTGTCCACTGTAAAATGCTGCCGCTGAAACTGATTGTAAAATACAGTCATCAGGACTAGTAGCCTCCATAAACTTGTACAATTTCCCTCCGAAGCCAACCAAGTTAACAGACGTCACTACAATTTGTGGTGACAAATTATACCTGAAGGAGCATCTCCAGGGCCGTCTTACCCATAGGTGCTAGGGGTGCGGGGCACCCAGGTGCCAGGCTCTCAGGGGCGCCAGGCCAAGAGTCCAGGGCCCGAGAGTTGAGTCCGGGGAAGAGCCCACCCATTGGTCGGAGTGCCATGGTGGGTTCTTCTGCTGCAGACGGCTCTGCACCACGAGTTCGGGGGGGACCCAGTCAGCGAGACGCGGATGCGGCTGGCTGGCTCTGCCCTCCTGCCCTCCTGGGACTGGCAACCTGGGGGGGGGATCTTTGCACCCCAGCACCGCATATGCTTAAGACAGCCCTGAGCGTCTCCACCCCCATCTTTCAGCCCAGACACTGAGGTCCAGCTCTGAGGGCCTTCTGGCAGTTCCGTCCCTGTGAGTAGTGAGGCTATAGGGAGCCAGGCAGAGGGCCTTCTCAGTAGGCGCCCGCCCTATGGAATGCCCTCCCGTCAGATGTCAAGGAAATAAACAACCATCTGACTTTCAGAAGACATCTGAAGGCAGCCCTGTTTAGGAAAGTTTTCAATGTTTGATGTTTTAACATGTTTTAATATTCTGTTGGGAGCTGCCCAGAGTATGTATGTATGTATGCCTGCATGCATGCATGAACAAACAAAATAATAATAATAATAATAATAATAATAATAATAATAATAATAATAATAATTTTTATTTTATTTTATTTTATTTTATTTTATTTTTATTACTGCTACTACTCCATAGTTGAACTATGCTTTGGAGAGATGTTCTCCCATTAGTCTCACCTCCATCTCCCGCCATCCAACTTCACTGAAATGACCTCCAGCTTCTTGAGAGGCTCTTAATTTTGTGCACCGATGTCATGCCGCTGCCCTTATTCACCCCATTTTTTCAAAGCTTAAAAGGACCCAAACACCGTAGCATTTGCTCTCAGGGGTGTTTCTCCCCTGAGATCATTCTGGTTGCCCTCCTGAAGCTTTTACAGCTCCACAACATCCTGTCTGAGGAGAGGAAGCCACAATGGCTCATCGTATTACAAGTGCACCCAGAACCAGTCCACCCGTGAGATGCGATAAAGCACAAGAGGCAGCGCACTGCCTACTACACTGCTTCTGGCGCCACCAGAACACCCCTCTCTTGCTGCAAGAGGGAAGCATTCCAGCGTGTGGTGTTGTCACTTGCCTCCACCACCACAGGGACACCAAGGCCACACATGTACACCCTCCAACGTTTTTACGATGAAAACAGAGACAGCCTATTCAATCATGATGATGATGATGATGATTGTGGCGTTCATACGGAGCCCCCGGTCGTCTCACGTACTATTGACCCGTACACCACTAATCCGCTGCCACCAACCAGGTCCTCCCTGATAAATCACTTAGTCTCAGTCAGGTTCTTAAGTTAACAATGAAGATTGTAGTTTATTGCAAACAAAAATAAACTTTAAATGCATTTGAAACGCTGTTCCCCTTTACCCTCCTAGTCTTATTTTATTCTGTCTCTAACTCTTCTACAGTGGTACCCCGCAAGACGAACGCCTCGCAAGACGGAAAACCCGCTAGACGAAAGGGTTTTCCGTTTTGGAGGCGCTTCGCAAAACGAATTTCCCTATGGGCTTCCTTCGCAAGACGAAAGCCCATAGGGAAATCTCCGGGACAGTGGGGAAGCACAGCAGGAAAGCCCTTCTCCCCGCGCCAGCCTTCGGAAGGCTCCTCCGAAGGCTGGCGGTGGGGCAGAAAGCCCTTCTCCCCGCACCAGCCTTCGGAAGGCTCCTCCGAAGGCTGGCGGTGGGGCGGAAAGCCCTTCTCCCCGCGCCAGCCTTCGGAAGGCTCCTCCGAAAGCTGGCGGTGGGGAGAAAAGCCCTTCTCCCCGAGCCAGCCTTCGGAAGGCTCCTCCGAAGGCTGGCGGTGGGGAGAAAAGCCCTTCTCCACACCGCCAGCCTGGCAAGCGGTTTCCATAGGAACGCATTAATTGATTTTCAATGCATTCCTATGGGAAACCGTGCTTCGCAAGACGAAAAACTCGCAAGAAGAAAAAACTTGCGGAACGAATTAATTTCGTCTTGCAAGGCACCACTGTACCTCTCCTCACACAAGAACCAACTGCACTAACTGTCTCTCTAATACCAACTGTCTGCCAACTGCTTTCCCAACTGCCTTTTCCAAAACAACTAAACCTCAGGCTAAGCCCTTTTATAAACAGGTAGGCTCCACATCTGGCTTTTCTATTGGTCTACCTATTAACTCTTTCTCTCCCCCTGTACAGACATTTTCAAACGAATGGGCAAACGCCACAACGATGATGATATTATTATTTATATCTCGCCCATGCCCCAGCCCCTCTGGGCAGCTGCCAACACATACAAAAACATAATAAATGCTGGAAATGTGGAGAAAAAGAAGGAACCTTTTACCACATGTGGTAGACGTGCCCCAAGGTAAAAGACTTCTGGGAAAGGATTTATAATGAATTGAAAAAAGTGTTGAAAAACACATTTACTAAAAAACCAGAAGCATTTTTACTTGGTATAGTGGGGGGTGAAATCCCCAAAAAGGATGTTACTTTTTTCTGTATACCACAACAGCTGTGAGAATATTGTTAGCGAAGAATTGGAAGAAACAAGATTTACCAACTATCAGAGAATGGCAGATGAAGATTATGGACTATATGGAACTTGCTGAACTGACCGGGAGACTCCGAGACCAGAGAGAAGAGACGGTGGAAGAAGACTGGAAGAAGTTTAAGGAATATTTTAAAAAATACGTTCATATTTAAACCTTAGAATAGCTTTGGAAGTGGATATAGGCTGTAGGGTCAGAAGTAGAAGATAGGGTATTTTAAAATAGTATTATTTGTAAGTGATAAAAGTTATTTTAAGTATGATAAAAAGATGGTTAGAAATTACGATATATGTAAACTGCTAAAGATGAAGTAAAATGAAAATCAGATAGGTGGGACTTGGGGAAGTCAACTTAACAATGTTTAGAAAATAATGATAGGACAAGAATTTGTTCTTATTGTTTGTCTTTTCTGTCTGTGTTTTTTATCTGTGTTATAAAATGAATAAAAAAATTTTTGGGGAAAAAACACATATAAAAACATAATAAAACATTAAACTTTTTTAAAAAAAAACCTTCCCTATACAGGGCTGCCTCCAGATGTGTTCTAAAGGTTGCATAGTTACTTATCTCTTTGGCTTGGGGGTCCCATAACTCCACCCCCTCCAACATTTCTCTGATGAAAATGAGGACACCCTAAGGAAAAGCGGGACATTCCAGGATCAAATCAGAAACCGGGACAGCTTCTGTGAATACAGGATTATCCCTGGAGAATAGGGACACTTGGTGGTTTTTGTGCATGTCTCTTGGTGAGTTTGACAAGAGGGGGCTTCTGGCACAGGGCGCTGTGGAATGCCCTCCCCAACCAAGTTTCAGTGAGAGCGGGGGGGGGGCCATCTGGGAGGCAGGAGAAAGCGTATTCCATTTTCGCCTCATGTGGTCAAACGGGACGGGGCGGCCCCTCCTCCAGCCACCAACTGATTGTAGAAGAGCAATCTATCCCAATGAACTCAAATGTAAAATCTGCCTTTTTCCATTCTGTATAATTGGCAAAAGTGTAATTTTAATGTTTTAATGTTGTATTTTAATCTTATTTTTAAGTTGTATTCATTCAACTTGTTTTTATTATTGCTTGTTAGCCACCCTGAGCCCGGCCTTGGCTGGGGAGGGTGGGGTATAAATAAAATGTATTATTGATGTTATTAATATTGGGTGAATATTGGAAAATTAATAAAAATATAGGTTTTGTTTTTTTAATGCCTTTTTCAAAGCAGTCACATACTTTTATATAACTACTCCACCTTACTCACTTTCTCTAAGCCAAATACACCCTCTGTTCCACACACACACACACACACACACACACACACACACACACACACAAACACCACACCATGATTCCCTTTTTGTCTACCTTTCCCAGCTCTTCCGTAAGTGCCACCACGGCCAAAACATAAAACCTTTCCTTACAGAAAACGCCTCAAACCTATCTAATATAATCCCGATCCAGTACACTCAAAATATGTGTTTTTATCATTGGTTGCAGGAAGATGCAGAATGCTCCACCACACAACTGTTGACCTGCCAGGAAGGGGAAAGGAATTCTTCTGCCGTGTCAAATGGAATTCAGCCTGTGCCAAAGAGCAAAATGAGAGGTTGAAAATGAAGCAGATATAGCACCGCCACTGCAGAAACCGTGCATTTGCAGAGATGGATTTCTCTGGAAACACATAAGTTAGTAGTAAGTGAGGTCAGGATAGCTCAGCGAGACTTTATGAACGGCGTCGAAGTACATAAAACTGTTCCTTTAAGGAACTCAACAGCAATATCAATTAGCTTTATTTACAAGTATACTTTAGCTGTCTGTGTTGTCCACTGATATATAACCGCAAGGAATGACTCCACAGGCTTATTCAGTTGCCCTCAGCCTCACCCTTTCAATCTTCTGAAGACAAAAATTCTCCCTTTCTCCTTCCACCCCTCCATGCACACACCTAACACACGCACACATATGGTTTGCGCTTGGGGGCTTAGAAATCGATATACATCACTGCATATTTAAAAGAAGTCTTAAGCAGGGCTTTTTTTCAGCCGGAACTTACTAGAACTCAGTTCCAGCACCTCTCATATGGGTGCCACTGCCATTATAAGAGGACAAGGAGGTGAGTTCCTGGTGAGTTCTGGCATGGTGAGTTTCTAGAAAAATAGAACTGGTCTTAAGAAAGAATTGAAAGCAAGAAATAAAAATAACTTCCTATAGTAGAGTAGAAGTTTCTCACATAGAAACACCACCTGAGGAAAAAGTGCTATATAATCATATTTCTTTCTTTCTTTCTTTCTTTCTTTCTTTCTTTCTTTCTTTCTTTCTTATTTATTTATAAATAATATCTGTTATACAGCATGCTTTGTGGCATGGCTCACCCAGGTAACTCACAATATTATAAAGGTAAGGGACCCCTGGACAGTTAAGTCCAGTCAAAAGCAACTATGGGGTTGTGGCGCTCATCTCGCTTTCAGGACGAGGGAGTCAGTGTTTGTCCACAGACAACTTTCTGGGCCAGCATGACTAAAACACTTCTGGCGCAATGGGACACTGTGACAGAAACCAGAGCACATGGAAATGCTGTTTACCTTACCTTACCTCTATTTATCTAGTTGCACTGGTGTGCTTTCGAACTGCTAGGTTGGCACGGGCTGGCACAGAACAACGGAAGCACACCACCGTTGAGCGGATTCAAACCACTGACCTTCCGATCAGCAAGCCCAAGAGGCTCAGTGGTTTAGACCACTGTGCCACCCGCTCCAGAGTCACAATATTATAAAACACAGTAAACACTACAAGCTATAGTAAGATTGAGGTGTGGAAGTGAGAGCTGGACCAAAAAGAAGACTGATTGCCAAAGAATTGATGCTTTTGAATTATGGTGTTGGAGGAGAGTCTTGAGAGTCTCATGGACTCCAAGAAGATCAAACCTATCCATTCTGAAGGAAATCAGCCCTGAGTGCTCACTGGAAGGACAGATCCTGAAGCTGAGGCTCCAATACATTGGCCATCTCATGAGAAGAGAAGACACCCTGGAAAAGACCCTGATGTTGAGAAAGATTGAGGGCACAAGGAGAAGGGGACGACAGAGGATGAGATGGTTGGACAGTGTTCTCGAAGCTACAAACATGAGCCTGACCAAACTGCGGGAGGCAGTGGAAGACAGGAGTGCCTGGCGTGCTCTGGTCCATTGGGTCACGAGGAGTCGGACACGACTAAACAACAACAACAACAACAACAACAACAACAACATAGTAAGATCTGTGTGGAAAAGCTCTCCCTCTCTCCCTTTGTCATAAGGACTTGCTCCATAACCTTTTCCTTGCAGCTAATTTTTTGTGACACAGGGATCCCATCCTGCAGAGATATGGAAATATGGAAGCTCCTGGACATGCCAAAATCACCTATCATCAGATCAACAAGGTAGCTTTGATTGTGTCCTCAATGTCCAACTGTTGGCCAAACTGGCTGGAGCTGACGGAACAACAATAATCTGGAGGACCTCATAGTCTTCTCCTCTGGTTTGGAAAGAGATCATGTCTAAATCAGCTCCCCAGAACCTATTTTCAGTCTAGGGGACTATCACGGCTCATGGAAAGGAGCAAAAGGTAAAATAACATGCACATGGAATTAAGGAAGATCTTAGCAAGTGCACCTACTAATCTAGACAATTCTCACCAGCATCCTTTTCATTTGAAATGAGCCTGTGCAAAGTTCAAGGTTCTTGTATTAATTTTACAAAGCCCTGAAGAACTTAGGTCCCGGGTAGCTTTTATGGACCACCTGAACCCTTATAACCTAGCTCAATCCTAGATTATCTATAGGAGCCTTGTTGGTTGTGCCCCAAATTGGTACTGACATCAACACAAAAACTTCAGTGTCATCATTGGCCTGCTCAATGGAGATTCAGGGGGCATTTTTTAATGTTAATCTTTCAATCTTTGCCACCAGGATGCTTTAGACAATTAAGAAAAAGGTGGGGGGGGTGTAATAGTTGGCTGGTGATCTGTTTTAACGAGATATAAAAGCTGTCAATAAAAGCTACAGAATGTAGAAAACAGGCAACAGTATAGGAAAATGCTCAAAAAGGTGAAGGCCAAAAGATAATATTAAAAGACAATAGCAACTGCACAACTAAATAACTGAGAGAATACATCCATTAACGCTGAGGAGAAATGCAAGCTTTTAATGAAAATCAGCAATGAAAACTTTGTTTTGTGAAGAATGATTTGCAACACAAAGTCATAGAGAAAGAAAAAAACAAAACTTAAGAGGAAACCTAATGGATGGCAAGGTTGTACTTTATTTACTAATTACTTAATGTTTAATGTTTAATTATGTTTTTATATGCTGGAAGCCGACCAGGGTGGTTGGGGTACCCTGTCAGATGGGAAGGGTACAAATAATAATAAAAATATTATTATTAGTTATCATTATTACTTTGCTACGAGATTATAAAATACACTGACATATACAGCTCTGGTACAACTGATATGCAAAGTCAGATAGGTAGGAGCCTTGAGTGTGTTCTGTTCTTTCTGTTCATCTTTACTAATCATTTAGTCCCATGGCTAAAATTGGGGGGGGGGGCATATAAAATACAGTAGAATCAAGAGTGATGTTGGGTTATCATCTCCTGGTTTCTACCTTTCTAGTGCATGTACTGCATTCCTATGCAACCATGGTTAGCATTATGAGAATGAGCTTTTATAAGCCTCAGGGTGGTGCAATGCAGGTAGGATGTAGTTACTCACCTGCCTTCCAAACACTGAGCATTGCTGCTGGTTCCTAAGGAAGAGAGGGGCAAGACATGGGGAGTGAGCCATGGTGTGGGTGTGACAGTGGAGTCAATCTGCCTGGCTCTCTATTCCTCAGCCCTACCTCTCACCCTCTTGGGATATGGTGATAAGTGTTCAGAAGGCACATGAGCAATCCAACTCCATCTGTGCCACCCCACCCAACTGCTACTGCTTTCTCCCCTTCCGTCTCCTACTCTAGTATGGTCACATGGAGGAGATGGGAATTTTCAACTTCTGTTGCCCATTAACCATGGTTTAGCATATCATCTCAACCCTAAACTATGGTTGATCTGAACTATGAAATCTGAAGGCAACTTGTTCCAACAAAACACATTGGTCTGCAATTGGACGACACAACAAGCTCCTCAATCTAAAATGAAAGATGGCACTTCTGAACTCCTCCTCATGGCTGCGCAAGAGGATGAGGTGCAGGGACACACAAACTCAAGGCTCCCTGAAGTTCATTATTGTAAACGAGGTTCAAGTAAACGAGAAGAGTTTTAAAATATACTCAACACAGTAATCTGGAGGGGGGAAGTGGGTTAGGCTTGTGAGTGATCAAGAACTTAAGAGTGCAGGTGTTAGGAACCTTTGGTCCTCCAGATGTTGTTGAAGTACAGCTCCTATCATTCCTGACCATTGGCCATGCTTGCTGGGGCTGATGGGAGTTGTAAGTTCAGCAGCAACTGCAGGGCCAAAGGTTCCCCACTCCTGTCATAGATCAACCAATCCCAGTGGGCCTTGGCTACAGCAACCCTCGTTTTCTAAGGAACAATTGAGAGCACAGTTTAAGGCAGACACAGTTTTGCCTTCCCCCACACAGGTCATCATATATAGGGCAGGCACATTTGGTTTTGGAAAGCAGGTCTCACAAGCCAAATTGGGGGCCCTGCTGGGCCTTATTGGCCCCACAGGCCACAGCCTCCCCAGTGCTGCACTACATTACAGTGGTACCTCGGGTTAAGAACTTAATTCGTTCTGGAGGTCCGTTCTTAACCTAAAACTGTTCTTAACCTGAAGCACCACTTTAGCTAATGGGGCCTCCCGCTGCCGCCACGCCGCCGCCACGCAATTTCTGTTCTCATCCTGAAGCAAAGTTAACCCAAGGAAAGCTAACCCAAGGAACTATTTCTGGGTTAGCGGAGTCTGTAACCTGAAACGTCTGTAACCTGAAGCGTCTGTGACCCAAGGTACTACTATAAATTATTTGCACATGTGCAGGTTGTAACAGATCCTCCAAGTGTCCCTATTTTCCAGGGACGGTCCTGGAAGTAGGTATACATTTCAGTAAAACCTAGGTATATATGTATTTTGTTTTTCTAGCTTGATCAAAATTATTTATTATTTCATAAAAAGTAGATAGTTAAGAGCTTAGGTGGCTTCAGCAGCAGGCACCTGGCGCTCCCCAGAATTTAGCGCCTGGGTGCCCCGCACCCCTTGCACCCCTGGGTAAAGATGGCCCTGCTTAGGATGTCCCTATTTTCATCAGAGAAATATTGGTGGGTATGGAATAGGACATCCCCAGGGCTTTTTTTCAGCTGGAACTCTGTTCTGGCACCTCTCAGGTGTGTGCTATTGCCATTCTAAGAGAACAAGATAGGCGTCCATGGTGAGTTCCGGCACCTCTTTTTCTAGAAAAATAGCCCTGGACGTCCCTATTTTCATGTTGGAGGGTATGTTGTAAATGTGAAAGCTCTCTTAGATCTTATCCCACACCCTGGTGGACAAAGGCTGCTACTGAAGGTGATTTGGTGTCAGTATCAAACTTGCATCACTGAATTAAGTCAAAGCAATTTAGTGTTAAGATCAGGAGATAAAGGCCTTTGCCTGCTCTTTAGAGATACCTGGACTGGAAAATAGTCTCATAGCTGTGAGCAAAGTAAGTGTTAAGTCAGCAGGTAATGTACAACAACTTTATATACTATTGAAAACTAAGGAGTCTAATCTTAATAACATCTTTTTATAGGTACCGCCCCATGTGACACAAGTGCCACTATAGGTAAAGAGGAAAGTGAAATCATCTTAATGTTTCCAATTCTAAATATTTACACGCCGTTATGCCTGAACCATGGCCAAGGCAGCTAACAACAACAAAATTAATCCGAAGATCAATATACAATTAACAGTGAAAACGTAACAGAGAATCATTCCCTTGTACCTCGGGACGTGGCCACAGAGAGCAATCAGCAAAGCATAAAATTAATAAAAACACCAGAATATCTTTATGATCGGGGATTTATATAAGATGCTATCCCAAGCAACCACGTTTAATTAAAGTTCGTTTTGTAAGCTGGGCATAGCATTTGTGCATATCTCGAAGAAGAGGCTTATTCCTTATTCAAATTCACTTCCCAATTAACAGGCAGGCTCGTAAAATTCTCCTCCATAACTTTGCATATAGTGGTTGAAACAAAAAACACACACACACAGCGCTGGTAATAGCCTTATTAAATTATTATATTGCACTTTACAGCGTTATGCAGATTTCCCTCTCAAATTGACTACAGATTTCTCTCCAACCCATCTCATCACTTACACTCCTGTAACCAATGATTTGCTTGCAGAGAAACTGGTGTTCGGGAGGCGGACAGCTAACACTTCCCTCTCTCCACCCCCTCCCAAATTTATTCTAATACTTTTCATTATGCACTAATTACTCTGACTGGTGATGGTTGAAGGGGAAAATGTGTGTGGCAGCCACAGCTCTTCCCACAACGGCCAGAGGAATTCATATATCACAGCCATTGTATGCAGATGCTACCAGTCTTTTCGTTTGTGTTTTCTCTGAGCCCCGAAGGATTTTCATTTTTTAAGTCGCGGCTGCAATTTTTCATGCTGTCACTTCCAAACATGCATATTGACAAGAATGTCAGGAAGTGGCCTTGCATGCATTTATTTTCTCTCCCACAGCTTTGCAAATAATGAGAAAGATGATTTATCCATTAAGGTGCACACTGATTCATTGCTGAGAATGCGTTTACATTCATGTAATGGCATAATTAGCAGCGGTTGTCGGCAAAGGAGGTGCTTTTACGGCCCATTGTTACTCGGCTAATACTCGACCTTTGGGTCCGGATGTGGGCGGCTCCCATATATCACTCTTTTTTGAATGCTGGTGAGGCATTTTCAAACCAAGTTGGTCGTAAAAGGCTTAATTAAAAGTTGTAAAAGAGCCAGAAGTCTCATTGTTTAGCTTTGGGATTGCCAGTGCAAACAGTTTTGTTGTGTAGTTGTGAGGGTTTGGCAGCAACTTGCCAAAAAACCCAAAACAAAACAAAACCTTCCATTTTCTATCACTTATTCTTCAAATGTAGGGGCTAGACAGAAGAGATATCAAGTTATAAAGCCGTTCATTACCTGCTGTAGAGAGACAGGGCTAGTAAAGCTCTTTCTCTATATGTGATCATCTTTTGCACAGTCCTTATCAGTAAATAAAATTCTTCTTGTTGTTGTTGTTGTTCTTCTTCTTACTATTTACTTATTCCTCAGCCATCTGTCTGGGTTTACAGCCACTCTGGGTAGCTTCCAACAGAATATTAGTACGTTTCCGAGCACAATTCAAAGTGTTGGTGCTGACCTTTAAAGCCCTAAATGGCCTTGGTCCTGTATACCCGAAGGAGCGTCTCCACCCCCATCATCCAGCCCGGACACTGAGGTCCAGCGCCGAGGGCTTTCTGGTGGTTCCCTCGCTGCGAGAAGTGAGGTGACATGGAACCAGGCAGAGGGCCTTCTTGGTAGTGGTGCCTGCCCTGTGGAATGCCCTCCCAGCAGATGCCAAGGCAATAAACAACTATTTTACTTTTAAAAGACAACTGAAGGTGGCCCTGTTTAGGGACGTTTTTATCGTCTGACGCTGTATTATTTTTAATATTCAGTTGGAAGCTGCCCAGAGTGGCTGGGGAAACCCAGCCAGATGGGCAGGGTATAAATAATAAATTATTATATTACTATTATTAGAAATAAGATAAAACTTCAAACATTAAAAACTTCCCTAAGCAGAGCTGCCTTCATTCAGATGTCTTCTAAAAGTCAGATAGCTGTTTATTTCCTTGGCATCTGATGGGAGGGCGTTCCACAGGGCAGGCGCCACTACTGAGAAGGCCCTCTGCCTGGTTCACTGTTGCTACTCTTGCCAAAAGAATCCACTCTTTTAATAACAAACAAAAGAAGAAAATTCTGAAATGCTCTTGATGGCCTCCACAACTGATAGGCCACATATGCACCCCAGCCGCCGTTCAACACATGAAGCAAAGGTGAGAAACATTCTTCCCGTTTTTTTTCAATGGAAAGAAAATGGAAGCAGAAGGTAACTTGGCCTCCTTCAGATGTTTTGGACTACAATTCCCATCAATCCCACCTATGTGCTGTAAATAAAGGCAAGATATAAAAAAAAATATGCAATGAATCAATCAATGCATCTTTCAGTGGGACTCTGAATATTTGCCTCCAATAAATATCAGGAAGGAGTAGGTCAGTGCGGAATTGTAGAATGGCCAGACTTCAAGTCTCAGAGAACTCTCAGCTTTCGCAGGACTCAGCGCAAATTGACTTAGAACTTGTGTATGGACCCTGTTCAGCAAGGACTTTGCAGGACTCAGTCTGGTACCACAGTACCTCTGTGTGTGGTACCAGACTGAGAAAAGCCTTCATATAACCCATGGGCAGGCAAACTAAGGCCTGCCGGCCGGATCTGCCCAATCGCCTTCTCAATCCGGCCCGCGGACGGTTCGGGAATCAGCGTGTTTTCACATGAGTAGAATGTGTGCTTTTATTTAAAATGCATCTCTGGGTTATTTGTGGGGCATAGGAATTCATTCATATATTTTTTTCAAACTATAGTCCGGCCTCCCACAAGGTCTGAGGGACAGTGGACCGGCCCCCACTGAAAAAGTTTGCTGACCCCTGACCTGTATACAATATGTAAATATTGTGTGTGCTACTAAAGCAACTCCACTTAAATCAGCAACTGTTTCTTGTGGGTGAGTGTAACAGCTTGCTGAAGCTCGTGTGGCACAAAATTTATAGGTGGCCAAAGACAATAAAAAACTCCAACATACATTCTTTCAGACAGTTCTGCTTCTTCAGAAATTTGCTTACTGCTTTATAAACGTTGGTCAGTAGTCTTAAATAGAGGTAACACTTTGTCAAGCTTGTGAATTTGTCATAGTGGACCTACTTGCCTACCTGGTTTTGCTGATAAACTGAAGGGGTTTTTTATTATATATAAAAAAAGATTCAGGTGCCCTTTGTTTGAGCTGCTTGCATATTCATAACTTGCTGCAAATTGGTAATGTTTTAGCTACAAACATTTCCAAGACCTAGAACAGTTTGCAGTGGGCTTCCGGAAATATTTGATGGACACTACCCTAACAAACTACAGCTTCACAATCTAATCACTGTGGAAAAAAATTTCCTATGAAGCTGCAGAAAGCTTTCAACTTCACTGGCAGAGTTGAATCTGCAAACAATCCGTTTGTATTGTGAAGCGGTTAGCTCTCAAAGAAAACTGTTAATCACTTCGCAAAGCCCAGTAGACTTAGTGCCCACCCTTTCATGAATCATTTGATCAGCCAAAGCCATTTTCTTCCAACATTCAACATGATGCAGCTGCTCATTATCAAGTAAAATACCTTGAGAGAAAGAGGAAAAGCGGAACAGAGGTTTAGATGGAACTTAAAATGATTCCTGTTAGTTTCAGTCCTTTACTCCTTTTGAGGCACGCAAAAGGTGTATTCTGGGGTGGAACAAATATACATGTAATTAGAAATGTAGGAACTGTTAGAGACTCAAATTCGTTTTGTACTCCTGGCTGTCTTTATATATATATATGCATCTATATAAAAGTACAGACTCAGTCCATTAAATCTTCACCGTCTTTGCCATATTGTACTTTCAGGTACAAGACAGGCATAAATATTTAAAGATATTCTAGCATTAATTTTAAGGTTTGCGAAGTACTTGAGAGATTTCTGGGGCTATCAATCTATGCCTAATATAAAGTATCATGAAAAACTCTTGTACCTGCAGCTATGAATATGCACTCATAATAAGTATATGGTCAAGAGAGCAAGACAAGCAGGCATATTTCTTGAACAGAGGCAGAGGAGGGAAAAATACTGAAGTGGACTCTTCTCTCCCTTGAGGACCTCACATTTCATGTGTATGTATTTCTTCCTCCTATTAGCATTCCTGAGCCATGAAAGCCTTTTTTTCTCTTCCTTTATTATAACTAAAATTCTCCCCTGGAGAATATAGTGGGAGGACTGCAGTTGGTTAACTCCAATTATTTCTAGGACGGAGGCGATGCAGGTGAAATAGCAAGGACCTATTTGGAAGATGAAGTGACCGGCCTGAAATCACAAAGCAAAGTCAATGGTCTTTGGAGTTCGCCAAGAATGCCATAACTGCTCATTCTCTGGCAGCCCGGTCCTAAGGGTCCATTTTCACCCCGGCAATGCAAACACAGTAGCTTCCCTTGCAGCAGTTTAAGTGATGCCCTGTGCTTTGTAAATGGAGTTGAAGTATCAAGTTACAGAGTATGCAAATCTCTTGGTCCTGAAGGGTCCAAGCGACTCTCATAATGACACATATCTTCATCTCTGCTTCATATTCCTAAGGGTGTAGCTTAGGCAATTTTAGACTCTGGCCTTAATGGTCTTCAGAGCGGGGAGGGAGCATATTTTTAAGATGGTCTTGTGTACTATTTCCATTTGGTGGTGGCTGGTGCCCATTGGGAATGGTAAGGCGGAAGAGAGGAAAGTCAATGGAGCCAGAGCCAATTCATTCTCATTTTGCCCCCGTTCTCTTTCGCTGCTGAGTTCGACAAAGGAAAAACAGGCTAAGGAAGAGGAAGCAGAGAGCCCAAGCCACCACTGTCCTGGAATGGATGGAAATAATGGAGGCAAGTGGGCTTGAGGGAACCAAGACCGTGTTTCATGGGGCAGTGCATAATGGACCAGCTTCCTGCTTCACAGGAAGTAAGCAGTAAGCCAGTCTGTTGCATTTGGGGGGGCTGTTAAAGGGGCTTCACAGCCACATATATGACACCCCAGAAGCAAGGGAATATGTCATCATTTATGTAAATATACAAAGAGGAATTGATAAATCAACAGCTGATGGATAATGGGAAGGTGGAAAAAAAAGTATTGTAAATTGAATATAAGGAATGAAATGTGAATTAGAAATAAATATGATTATCAAGCAGCAACAGGGGAAAGTAGGGACACATCTGGAACCAAGAGTGGGAAGTCAACTTTCCTGAAAAACTTGTATTAAATTGATATGATTTGGCACTGATTTATTAATTTTTTTGAAAACTAATAAATATGATTTGGCAAAAAAGATGAGAAGTTAGCAATTCAGTGTACAACATAAAAACTTCAGGCAATGCACTAAAACACGTGCACATCTAAGGAACAATAAAAACTGGCGTACCATACGAAAGGCTCACAAAAGTTTTAGCAAGCAAAATATCAGTATAGCTAGTGATTGAAACATCAGTACTGCGCCTGTCAAGTATCCAGGAAGAGATCATTTCACATGGTGGATACCATCACTGGGAAAGCGCCCCTCCCCCTCCCCCCCCCCCCCGGGTCTTAAGTGGATTTTCATTTTATTTTTCATTTTATTATATATCTACATTTGCCTCTGCACATACAAATTAGCATATGGACATTTTGTGGAAATCTACATTCTCCTTTGTCTATTTGTTTTAGAAGGTTTTCAGTGTGGCAACCTCCCTGCTGCCTCAACCCTCTTCCAGCCGGTAAGTCACAGCAACCCACCTACTAGGTCTTTTTCTGATCAGAAAGTGTGGGCAGCCAGGGAGGCTGCCAAGTCCTGGGGAAAGGCTTAACAGAAAGAGAAAGAAAAACACAACCACCACCCTTGGCCACCTCACAATTATAAGGTAAGCTCAACTCCACACCCAAATTGATAATAATAAATCCTAGAGTGTCCTGAAAATGAGAGACAAAAACAGAAGCCTCTTTTCTGAGGAAGAAAAGAGACTGAAGGATTGGTTCGGACTCTGAGGCTGGAATCCTATGCTGCTTACCTGGGAGTAAGCTACACTGAAATCAATGGGGGTTTCTTCTGAATAGACGTCTAGAGGATTGAACTATTAATCAATCACCCGAAAGGCAGTAAGTCAACTTTCTCACATGAAGCCCTAAGGCCTCTTGCATAGATTGCCCACTCAATGACGGCTGTAGTTCTGCTTTAAAAAAAAATGCAGAAAGGCTAATTTAGGTATTGAGCAGGGCATTATTCCTCCTCACTTCAATGCTTGTCTTTGGCATTTTACAGATCATACCTTTCTTCTAAACCCCTGGGCAGGTTCCCCACCCAACCCCGGCACCAAAGAAACCCACCCACCCACTAAAACTATTTTACAGCATTTCTATATTTCGTGATTTATGCACCACTGCATACTCAACAGCTCCAAGCATTTTTTTAAAAAAGCATTTGATGTCTAAAGCTTTGGTGAAATGTTTAACTCTTTGCCCTCTTTATTTCTAACAAATTAAATCTCTCCTGGAGTTGAAGGATTCCCCCCCCCCCTTTGGATAAGATGTGCTTGGCAAGGTATCTCTTCCCTCCATCCCACTCAAAGTAACAAAGTAGTGCAGTGCTTTCCCATGTATGCCCCTTCATCAGCAGCGGAGGAAGGCCCTCAGGCAACTGGGGCGGCATGCCCATGGGCAGGATGCATGGCGCCCACAGGGAGGGAAGGGGGCGTGGGGCATCCCAGGGCATCCCTATGGGCGCTATGGCGTGCCCCATCCCTATGGACACTGCACACCCCGTGCCATCCCATGCCGTCCCTGTAGGTGCTGCGCGCCCAATCCCTATGGATACCACAGGATGTGCAGCACCCATAGGGAAGGGTGCACAGCGGGGCCTCAGCCGTCCTACAGTTGGGGGAGGGCAGACTGCACGGAGCCTGCGGGCCCCAAGACGCATGGCTCATGGCTCGTGTGCGCTGCAGGCCCCTTGGGGACGAGTGCCGCCCACCATTTTGACACCCCCCCATCAGGGTGACACCCGGGGCGGCCCACACACTCCGCACTCCCCTCCGTACACCCCTGCTCTTCAGAAAGTCCACTAGGGATTTAACTCAGTAAACAGGTACAGTGGTACCTCTGGATGCCAACCCTGATCCGTTCCGGAGCCCCGTCCGCATTCAGAAGCGAACGCAACCTGCGTCTTCAGAAGCTGGTCGCAATTTGCCGGTTCTGCACATGCGTGTGATGTCATTTTGACCGTCTGTGCATGCGCGAGCGGCGAAACTCGGAAGTAACGCACTTCGTTACTTCCAGGTCGCCGCAGTGCGCAACTCAAAAATACTTATCCTGAAGCTACTTCAATCCAAGGTATGACTGTATAGGATTACAGCCTTGATTGCTTTAAGAGTCCAACCCACACAACTAGTGTGGGAGATTCTTTCCGTCCATCAGTGGTGCAGGATTTCGGGTAGCGATCTCTCCCAACCCTACCTGGGAATGCTGAGCATTGAACCAAAGAATTTACGCACGCAAAGCCCATGTTCTACCACCGAGCTTGGACTGGAAGAGATTACGCTCATCTCCAAGGGGAAGGTTCGTAGATCAATGGTAGAACCTCTGTATTGCATACAGATGGCCCCACCTTCAATCCCCAGCATCTGGGAGAGACCCCTGCCTCAACTGCCACTGGTGTCGATTTTGGGCAAGATTGCACTGATTTTGGGTGAGATCTCACCCCAAATCATGCGAGATCTTGCACGCTACACAAGATCTTAAGCAATTTCTTGCCCCAAATGACCACGATCTTGTCCAAAATAGGCACCAATTGTTGCAGCACTGCTGCTTACAGAGAAGGCAGGGCACCTACAGGCATGCCGTATGAGGAACTTCTACCACCTGAAGCAGCAGCCTCATCTGCCTCATGGCTGGGCCTGCTCTGCACAGAAGTGTGTCTGACACACTCACTCTACAGCTTTTGTCGTATGCTGAAGGCGCACCTCTTTGCCCTGACCGTTGTTGCTTGAGATTTCTATTTTTAGGGCCCAAACTATTATTGTGATTGTAATTGGGGTTGAACTGTTTCTAATATTGTACTTTAAATTGTTGTGACTGACACACGCACACACACCCTGGAGGCCTTGGGTTGAAAGGTAGATACAGTAGTACCTCGGGTTACAGACGTTTCAGGTTATAGACTCCGCTAACCCAGAAATAGTTCCTCGAGTTAAAATCTTTGCTTCAGGATAAGAACAGAAATCGGGCTCCGACGGCGTGGTGGCAGCAGGAGGCCCCATTAGCTAAAGTGGTATCTCAGGTTAAGAACAGTTTCAGGTTAAGAACAGACCTCCAGAACGAATTAAGTTCTTAACCCGAGGTACCACTATACTATAAGATAGGAAAATTGATTTGCAGAAGTATGTATATTTGACAAACTTGCATACAAACTACGTATGTTAGGAGAAATCTGCAGTAACAAGCCGCTGAATTTTCATGAGGACATTTTATGATGTTGAACTGTGTAGAACTGAACTTTAGAGGTTGGAAAAATGAGAAAGTGAAACTGAACTGGCCGGATCTGCCCATCCCTACTTAGAAGTAAGTCTCATGGAATTAGTTCCATTAAATAGGTATATTGCAGCCTAGGAAAGGAAAATGTAGCTGAAAGAGAGACAGGTTAAGAAAGAAAGAAAATCAGAGTCTCCTCCGTACTTGCTGTGGCCTGAATCATTCCTCTCATTGTTGTCACACATTTCAACAAGAAGGATTTCAATGCTCCGAGTGTCGAGGCAAAGGCCGATGTTTCAATTAAAGCTTCTAAATCTTGTGTCTCCAGAAAAGTTCAATATTGCTGTTGCTAATCTCTCTTCCCTCAACATGCTCTGAAAGCTTGATGGGTCTGACCTTCAATCTTTTTCTCTGCTTCCTCCACTTTATCTCTATTCTCCCCATGATTCTGGAAATATTCGCTTTGGCAAAAGTTCATGTCCTCAATTTCCCCAGGAAATTTGCTATCTACACCTTTGCAGAGCCAAAGGAGCTGTCTCCCTGCAATAGGAACTAACTCTGTCTCTCTGTGTTTTGCCCTCCCCACTGCCAAATTCGGAAGATGAACCTGTGATTTGTTATGGAGGGAAAGACCTTTCCGAAGTCCTCTAAGAAATGGGGAGGAGGAGCGAGGAGACTAGCCAGAAGCAATAGTAATAATACCTGGGGAAGCATCAGTGTTAAGGAATAGGAGGACTGCCAGCTTATATCATTCAGGGCACAAAATTCCACTGCAGTGTGTCATATTATACAGTGGTACCTTGGGTTAAGAACTTAATTTGTTCCGGAGGTCCGTTCTTAACCTGAAACTGTTCTTAACCTGAAGCACCACTTTAGCTAATGGGCCCTCCTGCTGCTGCTGCCGCAGCGTCGCCGCTGCACAATTTCCATTCTCATCCTGAAGCAAAGTTCTTAACCCAAGGTACTACTTCTGGGTTAGCGGAGTCTGTAACCTGAAGCGTCTGTAACCCAAGGTACCACTGTACAGTTAAAAAGAGGGTATCACCATATAATTCTAAATGGTCACTAGCGGTCAGCCACTAAAAGCAGCAAACTCTGTGGACCTTATACACATTTCTGAAGAACCATGAAACATGCCCATGAAAGTAACCCAGAGCATTCTTCCTTCATCCCAATAGAACAGGTTGCTCAGCTCAAAATGCCACATTGCAAACCAATCGTGACCTACAAGGCCAAAGTTAATGTGTGCTTGGTAAGTTTCACCTGATCTCTAAACTGCTTTTTGAACATGGGAGAGTTGGTTAAGTTCTAGAAGGTGTCCTGCAACTTCTGGGAAGCGGCCTAGGCGTGCATAGGGCATGTACAAATGTATGATTCTGGATCCTGACAAGACTAGAAGCGGCAGCAGTGTAGGGCAAAATGAGGAGAATCTGCCCATCTACAGAGCAACTGCTTTGCATGCAGAAGGTCTCAGGGTCAACCCCCAGATCTCCAGGTTTTGGTTGGAAAGACCATGTCTGAAAATATGGAAGGCCATTGCCAATCAACATGGACAACACTGAGCTGGGTGGATAGAGGTCACTAATAATCTATTTCATTTCTGAAGCTAAAAATGAAATAAAAACACTGGAAAACAGCTACTAATTTAACTGTACAGTCATGACAGGATACCCTATGGAATATAGTCCTTATGAAGAACTAACATAGCAACTTTGAGTGCTCAGGAACACAAATAACAAAGACAATTTTGAAACTTTATGGTACGTGTTTATTTGATGAACTGGAAAGGACAAGGTTGTCCCCTCACCACCCACGGCTCATTCTGGGACAGGCTATTAAGACAGAGAGTAGAAGATACCTAACTGACATGATCAATTCTAAACTATTTACAAACTCACTTCATATTGGATTGCATTATTTACATTACATATGTTTGGAATGCTTCTTGGGTGGTGAGGATATGCGGAGCTTGTTTTCTATATGTATTTTTAGAAACTGAAAAATGAAGTCAAGAAGAAAAACCAGGAAAAAAGAGAGTCCATTTGAGCAAGTTTCACTGTTTACTACGATACCTGTGCAATCAATAAGCAACTGAGAAAGAATGATTTGGGATTAGAGGAAAAGATTTTCATGTACAAAGGTATGGAGCTCAGACAAATTGTATTGTGATGATGCATAAAAGGTAAAGGTAAAAGGATTTGAGTCCAGTCACAAACGACTCTGGGATTGCGGCGCTCACCTCTCTTTACAGGCCGAGGGAGCCGGTGTTTGTCCGCTTCCACAGACAGTTTTTCCGGGTCATGTGGCCAGCATGACTAAGCCGCTTCTGGCAAACCAGAGCAGAACACGGAAATGCCATTTACCTTCCCGCCGGAGCGGTACCTATTTATCTACTTGCACATTTTGGGGTGCTTTCGAACTGCTAGGTTGGCAGGAGCTGGGACTGAACAACTGGAGCTCACTCCGTCGCAGGGATTCAAACAGCTGACCTTCCGATCGGCAAGTCCAAGCGGCACAGTGGTTTAAACCACAGCACCACCCAAGCCCCATGATGATGCATATGCTCCAACATTTCTCCAATAAAAATAGGGACGTCCTAAGGAAAAGCGGGACATTCTGGGATCACATCAGAAACCAGGACGGCTTCTGTAAATCCAGGACAGTTCCTGAAAAACAGGAATACTTTGAGGGTCTGAGTTTGAGCATGGACATGCCCCTATAACAGGCCCCCACAAACCTTTATATAGATCACAGGTACTTGTCCCCATTTTTTTCTGGGTACATAAAGCAGTTTGCTGTTTCTGAGATCATGTTTTTGAGAATCACCCATGCATCTAGATTGGACTTAGTTGATGTTTTATCCTGAATGTAAATCTGAATGTTGGCAACCCCATGCCTGCCACTTATGTGCCTCAGCCCTATAACTCGGTCCAAGAACAAATGTAAGGTCTACTTGCAGTGCCAGTAAAAAAGTATTTCAGTTCTGATGAAAGGAAAGGCCCGCTGGAAGCTAAGAGTGAGACCCACCAGCTGAGCTCACATTTAGTACCATGTTCTCTTTAGGTTGTAACTGATTTATAGCAATGCTTTCTCTTTTGTTTTGTGTTGGCTTTGCATCTATGGTGATGTTTTATGATGATGGCATCCTCCCCAATGCAAGATGTTTGGGGGAGGGAGAGAACCACACACACAGCAACCAACAACAACCAAGAACATAATACTGAATGAGTGAAGTGGAAACATAATGCTCAGCTGAATTTGGATGGACACACTATTTGCCTTCACAGATAAGTCAGTGCGGTCCAAACAAAGCTTCCATTTGGAAATGAATGATGGCAACTTTGGTTCTTCAACCGGGACTCAAACTCCTACTTAGCCAAAAAAAGAGAAAGACACCGGTAGCTTAATTAAGTCAACAACAGTCAGAACCAGGTCCCCTTTTCTGGGTATGGAGATTTATTTTGCTCACATGCAGAAATTTCAAGTCATCTGGTGCACAGAGAAATGACAGGCTTCAACCCATGCCTGCACCTGCCAAAGAAAACACTCATCATTCATTTTAACTCCTTCACTCCATAAAGGTTTCTAGCAACTAAAGAACTAGCTTCCTTTTCACATTACGGTTTAAAGTGAAGGGGTTTCAGCAACTTTGCTTCATGTTTTGCTTCAAAAAATACATGTTTTGTCCTTCCAGACTGGCTATGATGATAATAATGTTATAATAATAATTTATTATATATACCCCGCTCATCTGGCTGGGTTTCCCCAGCCACTCTGGGCAGCTTCCAACAGTATATTAAAATACAATAATCTATTAAACATTAAAAACTTCCCTAAACAGGGCTGCCTTCAGATGTCTTCTAAAAGTCTGGTAGTTGTTTTTCCCTGGTTCCACAGGATGGGTGCCACTACCGAGAAGGCCCTCTGCCTGGTTCCCTGTAACTTGGCTTCTCACAGTGAGGGAACCACCAGAAGGCCCTCGGCGCTGGACCTCAGTGTCCAGGCAGAACGATGGGGGTGTAGACGCTCCTTCAGGTATACTGAACCAAGGCCATTTAAGGCTTTAAAGGTCAGTACCAACACTTTGAATTGTGCTAGGAAACGTACTGGGAGCCAGTGTAGGTGTTATGTGGTCTCTTCAGCCGCTCCCAGTCACCAGTCTAGCTGCCACATTCTGGATTAGTTGTAGTTTCTGGGTCACCTTCAAAGGTTAGGGTCAATCTGTGGGCAGGTAGGGGACAATCTGTGGGCAGGTAGGGGATACAAACTACCTCCTCCTCATTCTGTTGCAACAACCATCCTGCCTCCAAACCTGATCTTTTGGGGACTAATTAGAAAGCCATTGTGAAGGAATTGTGAAGATCCTTGCAAGGCTGGAAAGTCGTTCCACCTTCCATTCATTACCAAACTACGAATGTGGACAGTAGACCTGGATATGTTGTGTATTCTAAATCTCCCCCCCCCCCATTAATACATACAACACTGATAGAAGAGGGAGTGGATACATCATGTCTCCGAAATAAATTCAAAAGGTGTTTACATTAGTGAAAATTAATTATTAAGAACCCGAAGCTACACGCAGGTTATAAATAAGGTATGAGCGCTGGGTATTTATTCTCGCAATCTGAAGGAGGAAGCTCTAGTGGGAAAAGAATGTGACACATACCGTAACTTTGGCATATTTTTATTAGTACAATAAGTCTCTTCAGCTGCATGATACATGAAAATTATGTGTGAGGTACCACTGGGGTAGAATGCAGTAAAACATATAAACACAAATTAGTAGCGCCGCCAGAACGCAGCCAAGCATTTGCCAGTTTCTGAAGGGGTTCAGTAAGTACATCCGCAGAGTGACACGTCTGTTTCAGCATGTGAGAGGGCAAAATGTACCCCATAAAGAAATCATTTGAAATGATATGCTCTGCAACTGCTACCTGCTCTGGGGAAATAAAAGCACACTGCAAAGGTATAAACGAAAGGAGAACCCCATAAAGCAGTATACTGCTAAGAAAAGTTGCCATTTAAGATACTTGTGGTTTAGGAGAAGCGAGGCCCAAATGTTGGGATCCCCAGAGTGGCACCCATGTGCACAGCAAAGCCCTTGAGGATGTCCCACAAAGTCTCTGAGCCCTGCATTCTCCTTTCGTCATGGAGTGGTGAGGGCAGTCAGTTACGAAAGGGAGAAATGTGCTAAGAGGCAGGCACGTTTGGCAAACCCTCACTGTGATCAACTCCCACCCGGAAACCTATGTCCCCACTGTGGATGGACGTGTGGATCCAGAATTGGCCTCCACAGTCACTTACGGACTCACTGTTAAGACCGTGTTTATGGAAGACAATCTTACTCGGCTACAAGTGATCGTCAAAGAAGAAGAAGACCTATTGCCCGCTTGAAAAGCAAACATAGAATAATAGAATTGTACAGCTGGAAAGGGACCTCAAGGATCATCAAGACCAGTCTGCTGAAATGCAGGAATATGCAGCTGTCCCATATGAGAATTGAACCTGTAACCTTGGCATTATTAGTGTCAGGATCTCCGCTCGGCCAAGCTGATAAAGCTCATTTTCTTCCCCTGAGTCCTTCGGAATAACGTGTTTAATGACCTGAGCCTTTGATAAGGCTCCAAGGCCCGTTCCATTCAGCGGAGTTTCCAGCACAGGAAAGAGACGAGGGGTTTGGGCTACATTCTATGCTTTATTTCTTACTAAGCAGACAAAAAACACATCCTCTCTCTATGAAAGCAGAGAGCAACTGAAACAAAGGAACAAAGGAAACAGGAAACCACTAACGTCACATCCCGTCTCCGTGAGACTTCCAATAGCCTGGAATCCCTGGAATGTAAACAGAGTCCTGTGACTCCAAAAGCAGGTGCTCAGTGGCAAAACAGAAACTAACAATTAGCACCACGCTCTAACCAGCTGAGCTATCCAGGCATGATACTGTTTCTCGCTTTGCCGTTTCGCAAGGGTGACTGGCAGGTGGTTCAAGGGGGTCACACGTGCACAGGGCCATAAACCAGCAGGACCCCCTTAGCTTTCATTTTTTAAAAATAATGTGTCAAACAGGCAACTACAAATAAAGTTAGAAAATCAAACATAAATGCAGCTGTCCAAGGCTTCAGAAGGCAGAAACATTGCTAATTTCAGTCAGTCATGGTTGCTAAGCAATCAGAGGAAGGAATACTGACCACCCGCACTTGGGACTGAGAAGCGGGTGTTGATTCCCGGAAGTCAAGACCCACGTTTGGGGTAAGCATCATTTGGCGACAGAACGCCAGCGGATATTTGACATCACAAAACATGCAGCAAAGCAACATGTGGAAATGCAGGCTGTGAAACCTTTAAAATGTGATCCCCTTGTTAGTCAGTAAAATACCCCTTTCTAAAAGCTCCTTCCAAGCTATGGCATAGATAGACCACGGGTTTTGGAAGTCAAAAAATGGTTTACTTACAAAACTCTCCAAAGATCAGATTCCTGTGCTTTCCCATACTGCAGTCAGAAAAATGCAGGCAAAATGTTGCTTAGCTATGAAAGGCAAAAGTTTCTAAACTATTGCTATGGCGGGGGACTAGTTTCAGACTCCGTTATAGTCTGAAACAAAACAGGCTAGTTAAAGCCATGCTCAGAGTTCCTTGCATACAGAGAGAGGGAGAAAGAAAGGCTTGGTGATCCATTTCCCTTCAAGTTGGGAAGTGATTACATAGACTAAGCCTGGCAGGACACCTTACTCTATGGTTTTAACCCCTCCATGCACTAATTAGATTCAAACATTCTAGAGTTTTATTAGGCTGGGACCCTACAGGAGGACTTCCCACAGTACCAGGGCAAAAACATAAGCTCCTTGTTGCTGCTGCTAGTCTGAAATTGGACAGGAGGAGGATACTGGGCTATGTCTGTTTAAGCACTTTCCTCTGTGTCAACATTATTTCATTCACTCTCCGAGTGTGCTTGCTAACTTTACACTACAAAATACAATTGGATGGATTTGGTATATTTTACTCAGAAGTAATGCCCTTGACATAACTGACGCTTCCTTCCCCTCCCCGTTTTTTTAATCTTCACACCAGCCCTGCGAGGTGAGTTCGATTAAGAGCTGGTAATTCAAACACCCAACTGGTGAAGTGTATTTTGCTTGCTTTTATTTATTAGGGTTGGCAAACTTCTGCTCTTTTGTGGGGTTTGGTATTTTGCTGTAAATACTGGGACTCCAAGACGTTAAAGTTAAAGGAAAAGGGGCTGCTTTTGTGCCTTTGTGCATGTTCAATTTTCTTTACGTGAGCAACATATCTCTGTATCTTGCTTTTCCTCTCAGGAGCTCAGTGTTGTGTATATTACTCTCCACCCCCCTTTTATAACTGCAACAGCCCTGTGAGGTAGCTAAGTTAATATGTGTACATAAGCTGTGGTTCTTGTCAATAAATGGAAGGGGACAGGGGACAGTCCACATACCGTGTACCAGACCCAAGAAATCCTATTGGCATCCTCAATTTCAGCTCTATATGATTTCCAAGGTTGAGATCTGGTCCTGAGCTGCTGATGCAAGTCTTGAAAAGCATCTAAAGGTGATAGAGGAAGAGGCTATGGCAGAAATCCTGATAATTTTTCCAAGGGACCTCCTCAGAAATCACCATCAAAGCATAAGCCACCTCTGCGTACACTCTTTGATTTGTTGGTGGTTTTGTTTTCATCTTATATAAAACTCACAAAGATCAGTGAGAATTTATGCCTCAGATCAATGCCTTTGTGGCGATGTTATTTTTTTTCCTGTGCAGTCTACCACTTTAAGCTTCCGTTTGATGGCGTTTTTGAGGGGGGGCCATGAAAAACCAAATTCAAGATGGTCCATTTTAATTCTCTTGAGTCCAGCTTTTACTCAGACCCATTTGGGGAGGGGAGTATGTCTCTTTCAGTCTGTTAGAAGAGGGAGACGTGGGGAGGGAAAAAGCAACCAGACAAAAGTGGTGCCCAGAGCATTCTCTAAATTCCACATGTGCCCATGGGCCTGAAGGTGTTGGCACCCTCTGCATAATGTATGCATTGTTGTAAAAGAGAACACAAAGGGTGGGGGGACCCAAATGAGTGGTGGAGGGTTTAAGTAAGTGCTATGCAAAGAAGGACAGATCGTGAAGCTGAGGCTCCAATACTTTGGCCACCTCATGAGAAGAGAAGACTCCCTGGAAAAGACCCTGATGTTGGGAAAGATTGAGGGCACTAGGATAAGGGGACGACAGAGGACGAGATGGTTGGACAGTGTTCTCGAAGCTACCAGCATGAGTTTGACCAAGCTGCGGGAGGCAGTGGAAGACAGGAGTGCCTGACGTGCTCTGGTCCATGGGGTCACAAAGAGTCGGACACGACTAAACGACTAAACAACAACAACAATGCAAAGAAGTACAGTGGTACCTCAGTTCAAAAACCAAAATGTTCATCAAAGATGTTTGAAAACCTCTGGATATGTATCCTTCGGGTTACGCATGCGGCAAACCCAAAAGTATTTTTCCGGGTTTCGCCGCACACACATGCGCAGGTGTGCTCTACCGCACCGTGCACATGCACAGAACAGGCACCTCCGGTTGTGAAAACCTTGGGATCCAACCGGAGCTCCAGAACAGATCCTGTCTGCAACCGGAGGTATCACTGTACTTCCTTTTGTCCATTTTGAATCTCCCATCATTCAGTTTCATGGTTCTACGTGATGATGAGAGAAGCGAGAAAACCTCTTCCTTATTCGCTTTCTCCATGCCATGTATCATTTATCTCCAGCAACAACCACCCCCACCAGTTTCCTAAGGGGGAGAAATGAAGCAGTGGAATATTACACCCTCAGCAAGATGGTTTTGCATTTGCAGGATACATCTCTTTCAACCTTCATCACCCTGAATGTAGATCTACAAAGCATCCTCTCCACGCACTTCCTATTTAATGAAAGGCAAAGTAATTCAGGCCTTCGGCAAGAAGATAAATATTTATCAGCCTCTAAAGGAGAAAAACATTTGGTTGCTCTTTGGGATATTTAAACGTCCCCCTTGGGGGCGGGGGAATAATTTTGCTAACAGTTCAGATGGATGACAGCGTAAGGAAAAATGGAGGGAACTGTCAACATAACCTGTGCACGTATTATTCATGGCATCAGAGCAGGCGTAAGGTGGCTTCAAAAAAGAGTGAGCCAACAAAGGCATTCCGTGGTCCATAACTAGATTTTCTTCTCAACACAAAGGTAGGCAAGGCAAAGGTACACATGTTTTCAAACCATGTTCCTAGGAACCCTGGCGTTCTTTGAAAACTTATCAGAGCTTCCTCAGTATTAAGACTGATAATGAACAACGGCTGCATTATTCTCCTTTCCTTACAAAGTTCAGCAGAATTTGGGGAACATTTTAGGGTGGCCTCTCAGAAATACACATTCTGAGACCCAGGAGCCTGGTTGTTGCCCAGGACCAACTAAGAATGCCCTGTCAAAGACTTCCCCAAATCCTTTGCAGTGTGCAAAGATCCCATGGTTTCTGTGTAAGGATGTCAGCAAGATAGGATCAATGCAATCTCAATCTGGACGGTAGAGGACCTGAAAACCACTGCTGACTTCAAGAAGAACGCACAAGCAGTGTTCTTCCTCTTTGACTTTGAAGGGCCCTGTAAGACTGAGCGTGGTTCCTAAGTTTGCAAAAGGAAAACAAACCAGCTCCATCACTTCAGGACTCCAACTCCAATATTTGATTATTGACACCCACAAGAGAATATCACAAACTCCTACTCAAGCTGGTCCTAAATATCACAGACACCCCTCTACTGGCCATGATATAGATATTTTAAAATACAAACCAGTCATGCCTGACATATGGGGAATGTGTCAAGAGCAGCTCCCCCCCGTCCCCCGTTCACTGAGGTCAGCCTGTGTTGAGAAACATCCCAGGCTCACAGCTTGAACATGACAAATGCAGTCTGTTACAGCCACTATTCACAGGTACCAGTGCTTCCCGACCATCTGGGGTGTCATTTGAAATCAAGCTGTGGTCACGCTGCAAGCAAGACGTCATGAGCGAGTCAACGAGATCAAACCCAAGAGCTTTGTCACCGAAAACAACGAGGCGTTAGCCATTTGAGCTGAGGCACAAAAGGAGGGTGAAAGCATTTTAATGTATTTTAATGCTGCTGCAGTTTACGTTCCCATCATTTTAAACTCTTATCGATATCATTGATTTCCCCTCTTTTTATTGTGATTTAACATGTTGGCTTTCCTGTGAGTCAGCCTGATTAAACCACAACTAATCCAGAATACGGCTGCCAGACAGGTGACTGGGAGCGGCCACTGGGACCGTGCAACACTGGTCCTGAAAGACCTTGGGCTTAGGAGTTGCGTAACTCCATACCTTCTGATGAAAATAGGCACGTCCTAAGGTGTGGGTTAAACCACAGAGCCTAGGACTTGCCGATCAGAAGGTCGGCGGTTCGAATCTCCGTGACAGGGTGAGCTCCCGTTGCTCGGTCCCTGCTCCTGTCCACCTAGCAGTTCGAAAGCACGTCAAAGTGCAAGTAGATAAATAGGTACCGCTTCGGCGGGAAGGTAAACGGCGTTTCCGTGTGCTGCTCTGGTTCGCCAGAAGTGGCTTAGTCATGCTGGCCACATGACCCGGAAGCTGTTTCGCCAGCTCCCTCGGCCTATAGAGCGAGATGAGCGCCGCAACCCCAGAGTCGGCCATGACTGGACCTAATGGTCAGGGGTCCCTTTACTTTTACCTTTAAGGAAAAGCAGGACACTCTGGGATCAAATCAGAAACCGGGACAGCTTCTATAAATCTGGGACTGCCCCTGGAAGATAGAGACACTTGGAGGGTGAGGCTATGCCAACAGCTTAAGTGGCATTTATACGGGGATCTACAGAGAGACCTAAGTCCTATCAGCTGCTGTTTGTGCCGATAGAAGCCGTGCTTGAATCCAAACAACATGCTTCAGTGCAGGCTAAATGTGAAAGCAGCTTACAGGAGTGTAGAAATCAATACACCAATGATAGCTCCCACTCAAGCGCTGATACAAGGTGGGGAGAGAGAGCTGGTACACAGAGAGACATACACTTACTAAGCCAACCAATATTTGTGAAGAATCCTAACCACCATTTATCATTCCAGAAGCAGTACTTCTGAGGTGTAGTATGTGTTTTGGCTCCTGGGGAGAAAAATAAAAGTTCTCCCACGCTTAATTATAGAGATTTTATCTCTTCGCAGCCCTGAAATGTGTGCTGTCGTTTGCTGCTGCTTTCCACATGACAATGCCAAACGGAAAGATTGCAGAGGTACCCTGGAGAGGTCCTCTCAGACACTGCTGTTTATCTGCCCCATCATGCCATCTGCAACTGACCTTAACTAGAAGAAATATTAAAGCAGCCTATGCCTAGGTAAAGGACCCCTGGACGGTTAAGTCCAGTCAAGGGAAACTACGGGATGCAGCGCTCATCTCATTTTCAGGCCGAGGGAGCCAGTGTTTGTCCACAGACAGCTTCCCAGGTCATGTGGCCAGCAGGACTAAACCGCTTCTGGAGCAACAGGACACCGTGACAGGAAACCAGAGTGCACAAAAACGCCTTTTATCTTCCTGCTGCAGTGATACCTATTTATCTACTTGCACTGGTGTGCTTTCGACCTGCTAGGTTGGCAGAAGCCTGGACAGAGCAGCAGGAACTCACTCCGTCATGGGGATTTGAACCACTGACCTTCTGATCGGCAAGCCCAAGCGGCTCAGTGGTTAAGACCTCAGTGCCACCCGCATCACAGCCTATGCCTACCCTAGCCTGAGTCCCTCCAGATGTTTTGGACTACATTTCCCATCACCCCCAGCCAATAGGGGGCGGCCCAGCTCTGGTGTGGTAAGGAGTACCTGCATAAAGCCCAATGCCTCAGAAATATTGCTAAAGTCATGTTCCCATAGGGTACACTGTTTTAAACAGTACTTTTATTTTTATTTAAATCAATGTACCGTATTTACACTAGTTGCATAGAACAGAGACTTCTTCCCCATTTCCCTCTTAATGTTCTATTCAGGGCTCTGACTACCAGGCTGAAAAGATGATTCAAGGATTAATAGGATTAATAGGATCACCAAGCGGAGCAATGAAAGTTTCTTGCAAGGGAAGGGTTATACCATATAACAATCCAGAGCCAGAGAAATGGTTTAGCTAGTGTAGCAGTACTGATGGTTTAGTGCTATTTGCTTAAATGCTGGCTACGCAGGGGGGATTTCTGGTTTCCCACCTTGATCTTTTCAGCATCAATAGATGATAGCAGTCAGGTTTTATTATTATTTATTAAATTTATATTCTGCCCTATACCCGGAGGTCTCAGGGAGGTTCACAGAGCAGTTCAGCTCTTTAAAAAAATATGTACACAGTGGTACCTCAGGTTAAGAACTTAATTCGTCCTGGAGGTCTGTTCTTAACCTGAAACTGTTCTTAACCTGAAGCACCACTTTAGCTAATGGGGCCTCCTGCTGCTGCCACGCCACCGGAGCACGATTTCTGTTCTCATCCTGAAGCAAAGTTCTTAACCCGAGGTAATATTTCTGGGTTAGCGGAGTCTGTAACCTGAAGCGTATGTAACCTGAAGCATATGTAACCCGAGGTACCACTGTACCTATATATAAAGAGTCCAATTTGTTTTGCAATATTTTTTCTTCACTGAGTTTTATGTGCTCACTCTTTAATATTGCTGGTAACTATTGGTGCAATACGTGGAGAATTTCTGGATGCTAATATCCAAGTTTGGGGCAAGTACTCTTTGGTGAGAACCCCAGCAGAGATTTAAAGTCACAAAATATGCAGCAAAGCATGACAATATGTGCTACTGGACCTTTAAAATATGTCCCCACCAAGTGAGTTGCAAAATGTCCCCTTAAAAGTCCCCACCTCCAACATTTCCCTTTTCCCCCAGCTTAGGAAAAAGACCACAAGTTTGGCAAGTTTTTTTTAAAAATGGGTTACTTACAAACTCTTCAAAGGTGAGGCCCGCATTCTTCAGAAAAGTTGCACAGGCAGTTCAAGTTACAAAGTGGTGAAAGTTCCTAAATTATTGGTATAGGTTAGGAACACAAGAGAGGCTTCTGAAAGTCATGCAGCTGAACTGGAACCATCAATGAAGACCTCTTGACACAGCTGAGCTTCTCAAGTAGATTGGTGGAGAACAGTAGACTTGATTACTTCTTCCCAAGGCAATAGAAGGCAGGTGGGATAGCTTACTCTAGGGTATTAACCCCTTCGTGATTAAACAGACTTAAGCAGTAATAAGAGGCTGGTTATTCTACAGCAACTAAGACCACAAGTGATTCTCAACCCATGGGCGTGTGGTCCACATTTCTCTGGAGATGCAAGTACTAGACTGCAGTGATCAGTTCCAACCTAATTCGACTCCTAAATAGCGAGTGAAGTCACAGAAGGGATCCCCATTCTCCTCCAACACTTCTGGAAAGCTCACACAGTTTATGAAGGGCAGAAGGGGCAAGATATAGAAGACCCTTGGTTTAGTTTGATTTTATTTGCTGGAGCTTCAGAGTTAATCAGAGCTGGGGCGATAGGAAAGGAGGCATTTCTAACCTTTTCTTCCCATACCATGTCTGCCATCCCAGTTTTCCAAAAGCTGCCATTGGCTCTGAAACACAAATCATACAGGCAAGGCCGTCTTAAGCGTATCCAGTGCTGTGATGCAAAGATCCCTCCGGCGCCCCCCACCCCCGTTTCCCAGAGTTGTCGACCTTTCCCAAGCCCCTGCAGGGATCGCTCTCCTCCCGCAGAGGCTTGGGAGCAAGCTGCACGCCCACCAGCCATATGGTTGATGGGGTGCAGCTGGTGGGCATGCAGGGAAAGGGGAGGCTGCCGGCAAAGCTGCGCAGCTCCGCCACTCACTGGGGCGACCCTGAGAGGCCGGCGCCCTGGTGCAACTAAGCCCAATGGGAAAGACGGCTCTGCATACAGGCCCATGGATATACCGTATTTTTCGCTCTATAACACGCACCAGACCATAACACGCACGTAGTTTTTAGAGGAGGAAAACAAGAAAAAAAATATTCTAAACGAAACAGTGGATGTATGATTTTTGTGGTTCATGCTGTGGCCACAGACATGTGATCTGACAGTGAGTTTGGAGTAGCTCAATGCAAAAATCCTGAAGATCCATGTGGATCCATGCTTTGTAACCACGTTTTTGCACCACTGCGGCTCCAGGCAACAGTGGGTGCATGATTTTTTTGGTGCAAGATGTAGCCATGGACGTGCTATGTGATCTGATGGTGAATTTGAAGTGACCCAGTACAAAAATCCTGAGGATTCATGTGGATCCGTGCTTTGTAACCACGTTTTAAGTGGGGAGGGAAGGAAAAGCACTCAAGGGACAAGGAGCACGCATGGGGTGTGTGGAGAAGGATGCTGCTAATAATGCAGGAGAGAGGTTTAAGGGGAGAAGAAGCATGCGTGGGGTGTGTGGAGAAGGATGCTGCTAATAATGAAGAAGAGGAGTATAAGGGGAGAAGGCTCCTCTCCTCTCCCACTTTGCTCCTTAAAGCAAGCAGGCTCTCTGTCCCTCTCTCCTCCCCACTCAGCGGCTCTTCTCCCGCTTTGCTGTTTCAAAGCGAGCCACGGAGGAGGGAAGGAAGGGGAACCATGGATCCTCTGCTCACAACTGCAGCAGGTCCCCCCGCCACCCGTAGGCATTCGCTCCATAACACACCCAGACATTTCCCCTTACTTTCTAGGAGGAAAAAAGTGAGTGTTATGGTGCAAAAAATACAGTATTTATTCAGACAGGATTTACTCAGAGTATGAAGAGATGTCTTGTCTGCTCTGATGTATTTTGGAACAATTTCTCTCTAACCTCCTTGTGAATTGTAGACCTAGCTCTAGCTAGTTAGGTGCCGGCTGCAGGTGTTTGAAGGCATTTGCATTTTCAGTGTTTTTCGCTATTGCGTTTTGTACTCCTTTAATATTGCAGGTGCTTGCTTTTCCTAATGATGTTGTGATAATTCAGCATCATTGCTTTTGCCATTATATCACGTATCGGCTCTATGGTTCATTTTTTGTGTATGGTGGGTGTGCCTTTCTGGGTTTATTCCTGCAGTTCATCCTCTTTCCTCCTCTTCAGGAGAAGCTGTGGGTGGTCCTATTCCCATCTGTACTTGAATAGTGATCTGAGATCTAAGGCTGCAATTCTAATCCCACTTACTCAAGAGTAAGCCCAGTGAATTCAATAGGACTGAGGAGACATAGTTAGAAATGCACTGTAGGTTCAGATCGCTCACCCAGGTAGCTCCCAAAGCTATAATCCCAGCCCTAGGCTATAAAGGTTTCTGGTTCAGAACTTCAGAATCCCTGACTACTACTGCAACAACAACAGATCACAACCAATAGCATTAAGTCCTTTGATTCAAATCCTTTCCAGAACCTTCAGTTATTTACTCCTTTGAGAAAATAACTCGGAATTCATTAAGGCTGCAAAAAGGAGGCTTGAAAAGTGACAAACATTGGTGGTCATTTTGAGCAACTTAAAGAAAACAAAGAAACAGAAAGCATCTACAATTGAAACTACAGTGGTGCCCCGCAAGACGAATGCGTCGCAAGACGGAAAACTCGCTAGACGAAAGAGTTTTCCGTTTTGGAGGTGCTTCGCAAAACGAATTTCCTATGGGCTTGCTTCGCAAGACGACAATGTCTTGCGAGTTCCTGCTGGTTTTTTTCCCTCCCCCCCCCCTTTTCTAAACCGCTAAGCCGCTTATCAGCTGATCCGATCAGCAGATAAGCCGCTAAAAGCCGCTAAAAGCGCTAATCCGCTAATCCTTCAATGGGCTTGCTTCGCAAGACGAAAAAACCGCTAGACGAAGAGAATCACAGAACGGATTCTTTTCGTCTTGCGAGGCACCACTGTAATATTGTGATTGAAAGGGATATTTCTTCACCAAACAGAGCAGTTATTAGTCCTTTTAACTTTCAGACCACATTTTGCTGCCCTGAAGGAAAATTAAAGGACCGAAAGAAACAAGTGTTCCATGATTCGACCCTAGAAAGTCCTGCTTTTCCTTAGGACATCCCCATTTTCTTCAGAGAAAACTTGGAGGACATGGAGGTATATGACCCATGAGCCAAGGAGATAAGTAAGTATACAATCTTTAGAAGGCATCTGAAGGCAGCCCTGCATAGGCAAGTTTTTCACTGTTTTATTATGTTTTATTATGTTACTTATATATGTTGGAAGCTGCCCAGAGTGGCTGGGGCAACCCAGTCAGATGAGCAGGGTGTGAATTAAAATTATTATTACTATTACAGTGGTGCCTCGCAAGACGAAAAGAATCCGTTCTGTGATTCTCTTCGTCTAGCGGTTTTTTCGTCTTGCGAAGCAAGCCCATTGACGGATTAGCGGATTAGCGCTATTAGTGGCTTTTAGCGGCTTATCTGCTGATCGGATCAGCTGATAAGCGGCTTAGCGGCTTAGAAAAAGGGGGGGGGAAACCAGCAGGAACTCGCAAGACATTGTCGTCTTGCGAAGCAAGCCCATAGGAAATTCGTTTTGCGAACCACCTCCAAAACGGAAAACTCTTTCGTTTAGCAAGTTTTCCGTCTTGCGAGGCATTCGTCTTGCGGGGCACCACTGTATTATTATTGAATAGGACATCCCAATTCTCTTCGGATAAATGTTTGACGGTATGATCATCCCATTTTGAGGAAGGCATTAGAAATACACTGCAGCCAAGACAGATGCATATACGGTAGGTACCATTTGCTGATGCTGGGACAGATTGCAGGTAACAGTGCTGTACCCAAACTGACTGTGCGGCTTTAAACATGCTCCAGAATCTTGAGCAGTCTGCAAAGGACCCCAGTGTGGACGCTCAGGGCTTCTTTAGCAAACAGGGCAATGTAGAACATTGTTCCTAGAGTAGAGAAAGTTTGAAAAGTACGGGACACCGCTGGCAGGCTATTCAAGCAGGAGCGCTGAGATCAGTGGGAGCGCGAGCCTGTGAGCTTAATTCAACTGTATCAGTGCTTCAGGAAATACTCAATATTGCAGCGCATGTTGTGCCAGTATTATTAGAAGGAATTCCAAAGGGTGAGCGGAGCTTTCTGAGAAAGTAAACCTTGCTGCAAAGGTGGGAAGATAAATTGCAATGAACTCAAGTCAATAAAGTTATATTTAGAAAGTGAGAGAAATGAATTCAGCCCCCTCCCCTTCTCATTAAATATCATTGCAGGAGATGAGAAACCACCTTTCGGGTGTTTTTATTCTCCTGCTTCACCTAGGTACAATATAATGAATTTCAGGTTGAATCTTTTCCCCCTGTAGATCAACTCGGATTCAGGCACATTAATCACTTCACCGGTTACAATAGGTTAAATGTGCTTCAATCGGCAGATCAAGCAAAGAGGGGGAGAGAGAGATTTCACACATGGTACTCAAAGAAGAAGGCAGATTCTCAAAGGAATGGGTGCTTTTCTGCTTTCGTTCTGCATTAACGTGCCTGAGCATTTTTTCCCTACTTAATTCCCAATGTGCAGAATTGCTTGAATCATAGAGTTGGAAGAGACCACAAGCGCCATCGAGTCGAACCCCCTGCCAAGCAGGAAACACCATCAGAGCACTCCTGACATATGGTTGTCAAGCCTCTGCTTAAAGACCTCCAAAGGAGGAGACTCCACCACACTCCTTGGCAGGAAATTCCACTGTCAAACAGCTCTTACTGTCAGGAAGTTCTTCCTAATGTTTAGGTGGAATCTTCTTTCTTGTAGTTTGGATCCATTGCTCCGTGTCCGCTTCTCTGGAGCAGCAGAAAACAACCTTTCTCCCTCCTCTATGTGACATCCTTTTATATATTTGAACATAGCTATCATATCACCCCTTAACCTCCTCTTCTCCAGGCTAAATATGCCCAGCTCCCTTAGCCGTTCCTCATAAGGCATCGTTTCCAGGCCTTTGACCATTTTGGTTGCCCTCCTCTGGACAAGTTCCAGTTTGTCAGTGTCCTTCTTGAACTGTGGTGCCCAGAACTGGACACAGTACTCCAGGTGAGGTCTGACCAGAGCAGAATACAGTGGCACTATTACTTCCCTTGATCTAGATGCTATACTCCTATTGATGCAGCCCAGAATTGCATTGGCTTTTTTAGCTGCCGCGTCACACTGTTGGCTCATGTCAAGTTTGTGGTCAACCAAGACTCCTAGATCCTTTTCACGTGTACTGCTCTCAAGCCAGGTGTCACCCATCTTGTATTTGTGCCTCTCATTTTTTTTGCCCAAGTGCAATACTTTACATTTCTCCCTGTTAAAATTCATCTTGTTTGTTTTTGCCCAGTTCTCTAATCTGTCAAGGTCGTTTTGAAGTGTGAGCCTGTCCTCTGGGGTGTTAGCCACCCCTCCCAGCTTGAGTGGAGACTTCCTACTTAGGTAACCGCACAGACACTTACCTGTGCTACAATGCTGAAATCGGCTGGGTGAGGACTGCAGGGCCTGCTCCCTTCCAGGGCCTTCTCCAACTGGCCCAGGGGGCGTGGCCCAGGCCCTTTCTCCCGGCTATAAAGGGACTCCTGCTGCAGGGAAGCCTCGGACCATCGGCTGGGTGAGAACTGCAGGGCCTGCTCCCTTCCAGGGCCTTTTCCAACTGGCCCAGGGGGCGTGGCCCAGGCCCTTTCTCCCGGCTATAAAGGGACTCCTGCTGCAGGGAAGCCTCGGACCATCGGCTGGGTGAGGACTGCAGGGCCTGCTCCCTTCCAGGGCCTTTTCCAACTGGCCCAGGGGGCGTGGCCCAGGCCCTTTCTCCCGGCTATAAAGGGACTCCTGCTGCAGGGAAGCCTCGGACCATCGGCTGGGTGAGAACTGCAGGGCCTGCTCCCTTCCAGGGCCTTTTCCAACTGGCCCAGGGGGCGTGGCCCAGGCCCTTTCTCCCGGCTATAAAGGGACTCCTGCTGCAGGGAAGCCTCGGACCATCGGCTGGGTGAGGACTGCAGGGCCTGCTCCCTTCCAGGGCCTTCTCCAACTGGCCCAGGGGGCGTGGCCCAGGCCCTTTCTCCCGGCTATAAAGGGACTCCTGCTGCAGGGAAGCCTCGGACCATCGGCTGGGTGAGGACTGCAGGGCCTGCTCCCTTCCAGGGCCTTTTCCAACTGGCCCAGGGGGCGTGGCCCAGGCCCTTTCTCCCGGCTATAAAGGGACTCCGGCTGCAGGGAAGCCTCGGACCATCGGCTGGGTGAGGACTGCAGGGCCTGCTCCCTTCCAGGGCCTTCTCCAACTGGCCCAGGGGGCGTGGCCCAGGCCCTTTCTCCCGGCTATAAAGGGACTCCTGCTGCAGGGAAGCCTCGGACCATCGGCTGGGTGAGGACTGCAGGGCCTGCTCCCTTCCAGGGCCTTCTCCAACTGGCCCAGGGGGCGTGGCCCAGGCCCTTATTTGGAACAAACTTTTGGGGAAGCTGGGAAGTGTTCTGCAATTGCTTCCCTGTTCCAATGTGTTTTAAAATGTCCTCAAGCAGTCGGTGGCAATTTAAATTTGTATTTCTTTTTTTCCTTTTTTCTCTTGCTGGGGGTGGGTGGGTGTAATGGATATTTGGTTGGGGATTAATTTTAGTGTAATTGTTCTGTTTTTGTTTTCTGTTGTTTTATTGGTTCTGTATAGTTTGTGTTTTGTTTTTAAGGGGCGGGATCAGGGCTGCCTGGGAGTGAGGCCCCAGCCAACACGATGGCTGGGACAAGTTCCACAGGGGGGGAAGCACTGGGACATCCGATCTCGGTGATCATGGGCAGGAGGCGGAGTTACGCTAAGACCAGACCATGTCATTACCGAGGAGGCAGGTTTAGTCGTTGTTTGAAGACTATCCCTGCCTCCGGGTCTGGCCTTGACCAGATGGATACTGGAATCAACAGGGGAAACCCACATAACCTGAAGGTGTTGCTGTGTAATGCCAGGTCAATGGTGAATAAAACCACTGCCATCCACGACCTGATTGTGGATGGAGGATTTGACCTGGCTTGTGTGACAGAGACCTGGTTGAATGAGACAGATGGGCCCGTCCTTGCTGCCGCTTGCCCACCAGGTTTCTCTTACGCACAGCAACCCAGGTCATGTGGGCGGGGAGGGGGGGTTGCAGTGATTTTTAGGAAGTCATTAGTCTGCACCAGGCGTCCTACTGGGAAGACCCAGTTTTCTGAGTGCATGTTCTGGAAGTTGGGCAATAGGGGCAGTACAGGATTCCTTTTGGTGTACCGACCTCCCCGCTGCACCAAGGATTCCCTGTCCGAGCTGCTTCAGGTCGTGGCGGATGTTCTCCTGGAGACACCTAGTTTGGTTGTCCTAGGGGATTTTAACATCCACGCCGACACGACCTTACAAGGGGCCGCTCGGGACTTCGTGGAAAGCATGGCCTCCATGGGGCTGTCCCTGAATAAGTTGGGCCCAACTCATAGTCATGGACATGCCTTAGACCTGGTATTCACCTCTAGCGACGTGGGTGATCTGACACTAAGTAAAAATGAAACCAAAGAAGTGCCATGGTCAGATCACTTCCTGGTGCAACTGGACTTCTCCGCGACCCTTCCCCTCTGCAGGGAGGTGGGACCAATTCGGATGGTCCGCCCCCGCCACTTAATGGATCCAAATGGTTTCCAGAGAGTGGTAGGGGATGCTTTATCCCATGTTGATGGCCTTTCAGCTGATTCCCTGGTGGCCCGCTGGAATGCGGAGTTAACCAGGGCTATCGACTGTCTGGCTCCGAAGCGCCCTCTCCGATTGCATGGAGCCCGGACAGCCCCGTGGTTTTCTTCGGAGCTGAGGGCGATGAAACAATCGCTGAGACGGCTAGAGCGTCAGTGGCAGAAAACTCACTCCGAATCTGACCGGACACAGGTTAGAGCTCAATGTCGAGCCTACCAAGTGGCGATAGCGACGGCGAAGAAGACTTTCTTCACCGCCTCTATTGCATCTGCAGAAAATAGTAGCAGGAGACTCTTTCAGGTGGTCCGCAATTTAACGGAACCACCTTTACCATCGGGGCCTTGTAAAGACCCCAAGATCTCCTGCAACGATTTTGCAAAGTTTTTTGCAGATAAAATCACTCATATTCGGAAGGAGCTAGACACCACCGTGGGAGCAGGGCTGGGGCGGGAGAGTGCTAGAGCCCTGTCTGGTCAAGTTGCATGGAATCAATTTCAATCCGTTACCCCCGAGGATGTGGACAGGCTGCTTGGACGAGTGAAACCAACCACCTGTCTCCTTGATCCTTGCCCATCCTGGCTTATAAAAGCTAGCCGGGAAGGGCTGGGCGATGGGCTCTGCGGGGTGGTGAATGCTTCCCTCTGTGAGGGAACATTCCCAGATCCGCTGAAAGAGGCGGTCATTAAACTGCTTCTTAAAAAACCATCTTTAGACCCGGCCAGTATGGCCAACTATCGCCCAGTCTCAAATCTTCCATTCTTGGGCAAGGTGATTGAGCGTGTGGTTGCTGAACAACTCCAGGCATGCCTGGAGGATGCGGACCATTTGGATCCCTTCCAATCAGGGTTCAGGCCTCATCATGGGACTGAAACTGCCTTGGTCGCATTGGTTGATGATCTCCGGCGAGCTAGGGACAAAGGTGAGAGTTGTTTCCTAGTTCTGCTGGATCTCTCAGCGGCCTTTGATACAATCGACCATAACATCCTTCTGGACCGTCTAGAGGGGTTGGGAGCTGGGGGCACTGTTATACAGTGGTTTCGCTCCTTTCTCCTGGGCCGTGTTCAGAAAGTGGTGGTGGGGGATGAGTGTTCAGACCCTTGGGCCCTCACTTGTGGGGTGCCTCAGGGTTCCGTCCTCTCCCCCATGCTTTTTAACATCTATATGAAGCCGCTGGGAGAGATCATCAGGGGGTTTGGACTGGGTGTCCATCAATATGCAGATGATACCCAGCTCTACCTTTCTTTCAAATCAGAACCAGTGAAGGCGGTGAAGGTCCTGTGTGAGTGCCTGGAGGCGGTTGGAGGATGGATGGCGGCTAATGGATTGAAGCTGAATCCTGACAAGACAGAAGTACTGTTTTTGGGGGACAGGGGGCGGGCTGGTGTGGAGGACTCCCTGGTCCTGAATGGGGTAACTGTGCCCCTGAAGGACCAGGTGCGTAGCCTGGGAGTCATTTTGGACTCACAGCTGTCCATGGAGGTACAGGTCAATTCTGTATCCAGGGCAGCTGTCTACCAACTCCACCTGGTACGCAGGCTGAGACCCTACCTGCCCGCTGACTGTCTGGCCAGAGTGGTGCATGCTCTAGTTATCTCCCGCTTGGACTACTGCAATGCGCTCTACGTGGGGCTACCTTTGAAGGTGACTCGGAAACTACAACTAATCCAGAATGCGGCAGCTAGACTGGTGACTGGGGGCGGCCGCCGAGACCACATAACACCAGTCTTGAAAGACCTACATTGGCTCCCAGTACGTTTCCGAGCACAATTCAAAGTGTTGGTGTTGACCTTTAAAGCCCTAAACGGCTTCGGCCCAGTATACCTGAAGGAGCATCTCCACCCCCATCGTTCTGCCCGGACACTGAGGTCCAGTGCCGAGGGCCTTCTGGCGGTTCCCTCATTGCGAGAAGCGAAGCTACAGGGAACCAGGCAGAGGGCCTTTTCGGTGGTGGCGCCCGCCCTGTGGAATGCCCTCCCATCGGATGTCAAGGTGATGGACAACTACCTGACATTCAGAAAACATCTTAAGGCGGCCCTATTCAGGGAAGCTTTTAATGTATGATATTTTAGTGTTTTTTGGTTTCTGTGGAAGCCGCCCAGAGTGGCTGGGGAAACCCAGCCAGATGGGCGGGGTACAAATAATAAATTATTATTATTATTATTATTATTATTTGGCTATTCTCGCCTCTTCCCTTTTCAGCTCTTAAAGGATAGCTTCAGAGAATTTGTCAACCAATCACACAACACGATGAATTCAGCAAGCCTCCTAGGCTTATTTGTAACTGAACACACTTGTAGTTGGAAAACGAGGCCATTTGCTGGTTAATAGCTCGGGAGGGTCAACCGATGTTTCATTAACAAGAGCTGATGGTTAGGACCGGATCTGATAATAGCAGGGCAGAGAGAAATAGTTGTGAAATTCTTATTGGGTGCTGTTACATTGGGTGCTGTTACATTAACGTTAAGGCTGATGTTTTGTGTTATTGTATTGTTATTTCAACAGTTTGGAATGTTTGTCATTGTATGTGTTGTAATTTACTATTACATATGTAAGCCATCTTGTGTCGGAAGATGCCCTGAAAAGTGGGACTGAAATTAATGTGGGACGATTATGATAATGATTATGAGTAGTGGCAGTGGAATTATTATTCTTTCATATGAACCTGCCTGGACTTAGAGATCTTTGGTGGCTGCTCCCAGAATCCGGAATTCCCTCCCTGGAGTTCCCTCTTTGTTGCCATTCACCAGCAGGTAAATACTTTCTTGTACCAACAGGCTTTTGGTAATTTGCTGGTTTTCATTAAAGGGCTGGTGCCATACTGTTTTTATTATATGTTTTAAACAGATTTTTTTATATGTATATAGTTTTCATTCTATTAATGTTTAGTGGTTTTAAAAATGATCCCCACCCCCTATGTTTTTAGCGATTCTCTTTTTTATCTGCAAGCTCTCTTCAGTCCCATCAGGTAGGGTATAAATAGATTAATATTAATAATAACAGTTACGGATTTGTGGCTAGCATCTCGTGCACATCACTTCCCAAACCAGGGGTCAGAGTGCATGGGATACAGAGCAATTGGGAGTGTGTACAAAGCTAATAAATGGACTTCTGAGTGCAAGGACTGCGAGTTCCCTAAAAGTTTAATGCTGAAAACATTTTCTTAGGCTCAGAATGTGCTCTGTTTGACTCTTGGGATATTTTGCATCTGGCTGGCAGATCAGGGCGGCAGATGCGACAAGATTTGAATTCTGCCCACCTTTGATATAGGTCCATATCTGCTTGAGCCAAACATTGTGTGACCCCTCCCCTTCAAAAGGCAGGGAAGAACAATTGTGAATTTGGCCTACTGTGCACGGCAGTGTTTGCATCACAAAGGTTTGTATCCTGTGGAAAGGACGTGCGCCCTTTCCTCCACTGCATGTATTGGATTGTTGGAAGATAATCTTACTCGGCTAGGAGTGATCACCAAAGAAGAAGAAGAAGTATCAGATTGTTAACTTGGGTGGGTGGGTGTGAACTGGCCCCTGGGACAGGGCTGGAACCGGAAGGCATTAAAGGTCACCTATCTTTTCAACTCCTGGCAAGTAGAAGCAGAAGAAATGGAAGCAGTGAGAAATTTTACTTTCTTGGGCTCCATGATCACTGCAGATGGTTACAGCAGTCACGAAATTAAAAGACGCCTGCTTCTTGGGAGAAAAGCGATGACAAACCTAGACAGCATCTTAAAAAGCATAGACATCACCTTTCCAACAAAGGTCCATATAGTTAAAGCTATGGTTTTCCCAGTAGTGATGTATGGAAGTGAGAGCTGGACCATAAAGAAGGCTGATCACTGAAGAATTGATGCTTTTGAATTATGGTGCTGGAGGAGACTCTTCAGAGTCCCATGGACTGCAAGAAGATCAAACCTATCCACTCTGAAGGAAATTAGCCCTGAGTTCTCACTGGAAGGACAGATCCTGAAGCAGAGACTCCAATACTTTGGCCACTTCATGAGAAGAGAAGACTCCTGGAAAAGACCCTGATGTTGGGAATGATGGAGTGCACAAGGAGAAGGGGACGACAGAGGACGAGATGGTTGGACAGTGTTCTCGAAGCTACCAGCTTGAGTTTGACCAAACTGCGGGAGGAAGTGGAAGACAGGAGGGCCTGGCGTGCTCTGGTCCATGGGGTCACAAAGAGTCGGACACAACTAAACAACAACACCTTTTCAACACCTTGCCAGAAGACTGCTGGCAATCTAAATGCTCTTTTTAGAATGGCTTCGTAGCTCTGAGAACTTTCAAAACTAACACAGACTCCAGATTGCTGTGTGCGTGATAAAATGCATAATGCCATCCTCTCTGCTTCCTAGAATTTACAATGCTATTTATTCTTCATTGCATTCTTATTTATTTTACGTAAACTTCTCTCCCCCCCCCCAAAAAAAATGCACTGAAAAATCAGTTCCTCCCTTCCCGTCGCTGAAGATTCTCAGTGTCTTGCAGATTGGGGCTCTCTCCAGCGGCTCGTCTTTCATCAATCATTCCTTTTCTCATACGTGCTGTCCAATCGTTGTTCCATAATGCTGTTTACTAAAAAATGAAAAACAGAAAAACCTAAATAAAATGTGCTGAGGTCAACACTGCAGTAATAACAAGAACTATAAAGCATGGAGGCAAACACACACCTCAGCACAAACCATCCTATTATTCTGAGATAAAAACTCAAGAGAGGGGTAGAGGAAATAACCCTGGGCGGGGGAGATGGCAGAGAACCTAAGAACTCTCCTAACATTTTTAACCTCTTTATGTCTCCTTTGTAAAATGTTAGTGGCCCAGTTATATTGATAGACTGTGAACGGGGCAGTGCATCACCCAGAAAGGGGCCGTAAAGAGCAACTTGTTTGTTCAAATTATGGAAACAGTATTTCTTTTTAAAAACGTGTCAGTGTACAGCAGGGGCGAAATATAGCTTGTGGAGGCTAAATCTTCTTTTCAGCAACGTACGTGAAATCAAAAGTGGAGCTCAGCCTTTCAGGTGTTATCAAAAGAAAGCCCAGTTGCATCACGTGGTCCTTGCTCGTAGCCTCACAGCACAGAGAGCAGGGGGGGACCTGTGGCCGTCCAGACATTGTGGGACCGGGCGTGGTGAAGCCATGAGTGGGGACAGGCACACACACAAACAAGACACAATTGAGATACAGGACAAGTGTTGGAAAATTCCATTCCACCTTTAGTTGCAGACATGGAACTGTTGCATGTCACATGTCTGTTTACATACCAGCACAGTCTGCTGGGAACTTCCGTGTGTGTATAGCTTTTGCTTTAGACTCTGTCTCTCTGAGGAGAAGAAAGGGATACGACGTGTTTTCTTTGTCCTGATTTATGCTTAATAAATCTTTAGCTGTTAGTATGTTTCCACAAGCCTCATGCCTGTTCTGTTTGCACAGTATGCTCTGTTACTATAGCATGCTTGGGCTTTTGAAGTCTGAGTCGCTGACAGGGGCGCGGACTTATAAAAAATATAGGGGGGGCCCGGGAAAGCTCATGAATAATAAATAAGCTCATGAATATGCAGATAAAGTGGCGCCGCCTCCTCGTGAGCGAATAGGGGAGAGCGTGCTGCGCCTATTAATCAGCTCCGAAGGAAATTGGGTGGAGCTTTTGCTCGGGAGGGAGGGCAGGAGGCATGCAGCCCGACCCTGTGCATTTTGGGCTGGGGGAGGGGCGGCGGTGGCGCTCTGCTGGAGGGGCGCCCAAGATTATTGGGGGGCGGAGCCCCCCCAAACGAATTTTTGAGGGGGCTCGGGCCCCCTCAGGCCCCATGGAGTTGGCGCCTATGGTCGCTGATTTACGTCGCACCAGAGATCGGGGAATCGTCATGGCTGGAAGGGCATGATCCAGCTGGGGGCTAGTCAGCTGGCATCTCGACCCCCGAAGGATGCCAACAAACAGTACTTGGGACACAACTTTTATTGATTACAAATGTAAGCAAGTTTTCACAGAACTGTATAGTTGGGAGGGACACCAAGGTTTCATGCAGGAATCTCAGCTAAAGCATCCATGACAGATGGCCCCACCAACCTCTGCTTGGAAACCTCGAAGGGAGGAGAGTCCACTACCGAGCGGGAGGCTGTTCCACTGTTGAACAACTCCCACCATTCCCTCTCTTGCGGAATGGCCCTGCACCCAATGTGGACGCGGGTGGCGCTGTGGTCTAAACCACTGAGCCTCTTGGGCTTGCCGATTGGAAGGTGGGCGGTTTGAATCCCCGCGACGGGGTGAGCTCCTGTTGCTCTTTCCCGGCTCCTGCCAACCTAGCAGTTTGAAAGCACACCAGCATGAGTAGATAAATAGGTACCATTGTGGCAGGAAGGTAAACGGCATTTCCGTGCACTCTGGTTTCCGTCACAATGTCCTGTTGCACCAGAAGCGATTTAGTCATGCTGGCCACATGACCCAGAAAGCAGTCTGTGGACAAACGCCGGCTCCCTCGGGCTGAAAGCAAGATGATCGCCACACCCCATAACCGCCTTTGACTGGATTTAACTGTCCAGGGGTCCTTTACCCTTTTTTTACTTTTACCCGATGCACACTGTTCCATTTGTTTCCTCTTGCTTGCAAACCCAGTGAACTCCAATTCAGTGATACCATGCACATGGACACCACCTCAGATGTACAGTGGTACCTTGGGTTAAGAACTTAATTTGTTCCGGAGGTCTGTCCTTAACCTGAAACTGTTCTTAACCTGAAGCACCACTTTAGCTAATGGGGCCTCCCGCTGCCGCCGGAGCACGATTTCTGTTCTCATCCTGAAGAAAAGTTCTTAACCTGAGGTACTATTTCTGCGTTAGTGGAGTCTGTAACCTGAAGCATCTGTAACCTGAAACGTATGTAACCTGAGGTACCACTGTACACACCTTTGCCTAACTGTGACTTACGTTTTCAAATTGGATGGGAGCTAGTTGGAAGGTAAACGCATCGAACATCAGTATTCCTCAATAAACTATGGGAGCTATATCTAGGGATTGTGGGTAACATCAACATATGTACTCCACTTCAAACACCAGTGGTGGGAAAGCACTGGAGCAGGAGGAAATGGTCATGCGTACAACTCTATGGCACCAGGTTTACATGCGGCCTGCCTCTGAATACCAGGTGATGAGGTAATGTCTATTGCCTTCAAGCTTGGCTTGGAGGTTTTCTGTAGGCATCTGCGGAAAGTAGGGTGCTAGGCTAGATGAACCTTTAATCTAAGCCAGCTTGGTTCTTTTTAAGTTCAGTTCAGCCAATCGGATGAATTGGTTACCACTCAGTGAATATGGCTCCAGAGGGGAACTGTGTTCCCTCGATAAGAAGTACACACTCTCTCTCTCTCTCCTAATACAAAAAAGATAAGAAAGGCTTATCGGTGATAGCTGGGTTGTGTTAGCTGTGCCACAGCACTGAGCCATCATTCAATAAGTGCAAGTATCACATGGCAAAACACGGACTTCGGAATCGATCTTTTCAAACGTATCTGTCAAACGGTGGAATGGAAAGGAATCTGCGGGTTTGCTAAACAAAACTTGAAGCACACAGGGGTTTTAATGTTTTGCTTCCATGTGCTTTATTTTAAACCCTTCCTGCCCTGTGAGATTCCACATGTATGCTGCGCCCTCTGACAAAGCCACTTCCGAGCTAGGGAGGAGGTGGGGTTGCGGGCTTCACGCCCCTCCCCACACACGCGGGGGCTGAAAGCAATACCAGGGGAATCCTCGGCTGGCCCGGGAGGCGTGGCCGGCTCTATTTATGGCTGGCGCCTCAGCTAATCAGGTTTTCCCTCCCCTCCCACCCTTTACACTAGGCTCTCTGACGTTGCTATGGACTTCGGTTGGTCGCCATCAAGGGGCCTGGTAGGAATTTTTCCAGTTGGCAGATTGGCACCAGCCATTTGGTTTTCGCCTACCTCGTAGCAAACCGTCACAACTCCCGGTATGGGCAGTTAGGCATTGGTGGGGGTATTATTATGCAGAAGAAGTGGGGGGAGGAAGCGTCATCACCTTCCCCCAAAACAAAGGGTAGTCTGGTAAAGGATTCCGGGGGGCGTGGCCTTGTCCTAAGCCTATGGAGGTTTGGGCTCACGGCACGCCCCCGAGCGGTGACCCCGGGGGAGCTCCTAGTTGATGTGCATCAGCGGGACTCCCCCTACTGGTGGTTAACCCTTACCGGTCTTCAAGCAAGCGGGTTGAAGCCGCCGGTTAGTTGATAGGACCAATGCCTAAGCCAATACCGCTCAATACCACCTGTAATCAATAAAATTGTGGCCTAATTTGATCCATTAACTCGAATTCTTGTGTCTCGTGTCCTTATTTCTGAGGGGGAGGCGGGAACTCGCCACGCAAACATGCACCTGGAACCTTGGCAGTAGAAAAAACATCTTGGAGGAGAGGGAGAGCAGCAGTTTAGAGAGTCTTTAAAGTCTTTTTTTTTATATAAAATTTTTATTGGTTTTACAAAATTTTTTAAAGAACAGACAAACACTTAAAAAGACAAACATACACGTATAGTTTCATAACATATTTTCATAAACCTCCTTTCTTGGACTTCCCCATACCCCCCCTTTCTGCATCCCAATGTCCATAATTTTATAGCAACTCCCAATTATTACTTTCCAACCTCTGTCATCTTAGTCCTCTTTATATTCTGACCTTATATCACTGTATCCCTTTGTTTCTGAAAACCACAACACTTTAACATTCATTAAGTTTATAGTAGTCCTTAAGATAACTTTTAAATTTTTTCCATTCTTCTTCCACCGCCTCTTTTCGTTGGTCACGGATTCTGCCTGTCATCTCGGCCAATGTCATATAGTCCATCACTTTCATCTGCCATTCTTCCAGAGTGGGTAAATCTTGTGTCTTCCAATACTTTGCGATAAGTATTCTTGCTGCTGTTGTAGCATACATAAAGAAAGTTCTGTCCCTCTTTGACACCAATTGGCCGACAATGCCCAAGAGAAAGGCCTCTGGTTTTTTAGGGAAAGTACATTTAAGTACCTTTTTCATTTCATTATAGATCATTTCCCAGAAAGCCTTAATCTTCGGGCACGTCCACCAAAGGTGATAGAAAGTACCTTCGGTCTCTCTACATTTCCAACATTTATTATCGGGCAAATGATAAATTTTTGCCAGCTTGACTGGGGTCATGTACCACCTGTAGACCATTTTCATAATATTTTCCTTTAAGGCATTACATGCCGTAAATTTGATACCGGTGTTCCATAACCATTCCCAGTCAGCTGACATGATGTTATGCCCAACATCCTGTGCCCACTTAATCATAGCCGATTTGACTGTTTCATCCTGTGTATTCCATTTCAGCAACAAGTTATACATTCTAGATAAGTTCTTAGTATTGGGTTCTAACAGTTCAGTTTCTAATTTTGATTTTTCCACCTGGAAGCCAATTTTCCTATCCTGTTTGAAAAACTCCATTATTTGCCGATATTGAAACCAATTTTGTACTTTATGTTTCAGTTTCTCATGGCTTTGTAGTTTAAACTTATCTCCATCCTGTTCCAAAATTTCCCAATACTTCGGCCATCCGACCTCCATATTGAGTTTCTTCACTGCTTTAGCCTCCACTGGTGACACCCATCTAGGGGTTTTGTTTTCCAACAGATCTTTATATCTTGTCCAAACATTAAATAGTGCTTTTCTAACAATGTGGTTTTTGAAGGCACTATTGACTTTGTCATACCATAGATATGCATGCCAACCAAAAGCATTATTAAAACCTTCCAGATCCAAAATGTCTGTGTTTTCGAGGAGCATCCATTCTTTCAGCCAGCAAAAAGCTGCTGCCTCATAGTACACTTTTAAGTCCGGCAGGGCAAAACCCCCTCTTTCTTTAGCGTCTGTCAATATTTTAAATTTAATTCTGGGCTTTTTGCCCTGCCAGACAAATTTCGAAATGTCTTTCTGCCACCTCTTAAAACATTCCATCTTGTCAAGGATCTGCAAGGTCTGAAACAAAAATAGCATTCTAGGCAATACATTCATTTTGATCACAGCAATTCGGCCTAACATTGACAGTTTCAAATTTGACCATATTTCTAAATCTTTTTTAATTTCTGACCAACATTTTTCATAATTGTCCTTATACAAATTCACATTTTTAGATGTCAAATAAACCCCTAGGTATTTCACCTTCTTGACCACTGTCAAGCCTGTCTCCTCTTGGAATTTCTCCTTTTCCGTATCTGTTAAATTTTTCCCTAAAACTTTGGTTTTTTGTTTATTCAACTTAAATCCAGCTACCTGGCCAAACTGTTGTATTATTTCTAACACCCTTTTCGTACTAGTGTTTGGCTCTTGCAAAGTCAATACTAGGTCATCTGCAAACGCTCTTAACTTGTAATGTTTAGCTCCGACCTGCACTCCTTTAACCTGCTGGTCATTCCTAATCATATTCAGCAACACCTCCAGAACTGAAATGAAAAGTAATGGGGAAATTGGGCACCCCTGTCGTGTTCCTTTTTGTATCTTAAGTTCCTCAGTTACTACATTATTTACAATCAATTTAGCTTTTTGTTCAGAGTATATTGCAGCCATACCATTCTCAAAACCTTGGCCTACCCCCATCCCATGAAGATTCTTTATCATAAAGCTCCAAGAAATATTGTCAAAGGCTTTCTCCGCGTCCACAAAAATCAGTACTGCTTTAGTGTTTATATTCACCTCTAGCTTTTCCAAAATGTCTATTATATTCCTTACATTGTCTGCTAGGTGCCTTTTGGGGAGAAAGCCTGCTTGGTTCTTATGAATCTTTTCCATCAACACTCTTTTAAATCTTTTTGCCAAAATGTCTGCAAAGATTTTGTAATCCACATTAAGTAGTGATATTGGGCGGTAGTTCTTCAGTTGAGTCTTTTCAGTCTCTGTCTTTGGTATGAGTGAAATATATGCTTCTTTCCACGATTCAGGTGCCCTTTTTCCCTCAAGAATCTCGTTACAAACTTCTTTTAGTGGTTGAGTCAACCATTCCTTCAGCGATTTGTAATATCTAGAAGTCAGTCCATCTGGTCCTGGAGATTTGCCCAATTGCATGTTCTGAATGGCAGCCTCTATCTCTTGTTCTGTTATTCTCTGGTTCAGATCCATCTTGCTTTGATGAGAGATTTTTTGTAATCCATATTTATCAAGGAATTTGTCTATATCTTCTTCATTTTGCGGGCCTTGCGTATAAAGTTTTTTAAAATAACTCAAAAAGCAATTTCTAATTTCATTGGGTTTAGATATATTCTTTCCATCCACTTCTAGGCTTGTAACCGTATTTAATTTCTGCCTTTTCTTCAGTTGCCATGCCAGAAGTTTGCCACATTTATTTGCTGATTCAAATGTCTTTTGTTTCATTTGCCTTATCTTCCATTCTATCTCTTGGTTCATCAATTCCATATATTGTGTTTGATATAGCTTAATCTCTCTTAAGATCTCCTGGGACTTTGGTTTTGTTCTTAATTTTTTCTCTCCTTCCTTTATCTTTTCCAAAATCTTTTCTTTTTTCTCGTTTTGTTTTTTCCTCTTTATTGTATTTTGTTGAATCAAGAAGCCTCTCATGACCGCTTTGCTTGCGTCCCAGATCACTCTTTTCTCTACGTCGGCCCTCAAATTTATTTCAAAATAGTCTTTTAGAGTTTTTTGGGCCTTCGTGAGGATCTCCTTATCTCGAAAGAGGGTGTCATTCATTCTCCATCTAAATTGACCAGTTATTGTAAGTTTCATCTCCATCTTCACGGCATTATGGTCGGAGCAAGTTTTTGGGCAGATTTCCACCTTCTTAATCTTTGGAGCCATAGCACTAGTGATCCAAATTTGGTCGATTCTGGTCCAGGTCATCATTGCTTGAGAGAAAAAGGTTCCCTCTCTTTCCAGAGGGTTCCTTGTTCTCCATATATCTATCAAGTCCATGCTTTCCGTCATTTCAAAGAAAGTCTTAGGAAGTCTCCCTTCCTTACTGACTGTTAGTCTTTGTGCCTTGTCCATGTTAGTGGAGACCACACCATTCATGTCTCCCATAATTATCATATTGTAATCCAGATAGTCCATCAGGGTTTCATAGAGTCTCTTAAAGAAGTCAGATTTACCTTCATTTGGTGCGTAGATTCCAACAACTAAAAATTTTTCTCCTTGTACTTGTATCTCCACTGCCAGATATCTCCCTTGTTCATCTTTAAATATCATTTTTGGGGCCCATTTCTCTTTCACATATATTACAACTCCTCTTTTCTTGACTTTATCTGATGAAATAAATTCTTGTCCTAGTCTTTTATTTGTGAGTAATCTCCTGTGAGCTCTAGTTATATGAGTTTCTTGTAGACATATCACGTCCAGTTGTTCTCTGTTCAAAATATGAAATACTTGTCTTCTCTTCAAAGGCCCGTTGAGCCCATTACAATTCCAGCTAAGGAATTGCAGCGCCATCTTGTTATTTTCCTGGCACTCCTCCAACAGCCCCGAGTTGTTGCTCTTCTTCTGATGGTGGTGGTTTTTGTCCAAACGAGAGACTCAAGATGTCTAATGCTCTCCTTTGTTCTGCAATTGGATCCACGGTCCCCTTCTGCAGGTCCTCCTGGTTTCTTCCCAAAAATTTGTCTTTGTCTTGAATTGTCTTTATTTTCACCTTCTTTCCGTTGTAATCAAAAGACAGCCCTTGTGGGAATTCCCACCTGAAGCGGATGGAGTTTTTCTTTAACAGAAGAGCTAAATCCTTGTAGAAGTTTCTTAAATCCAAGATATATTTTGGAATGTCTTTGAAGATCTGTACAGCTGAGTTTCCAATTTGCAAGGCCTTTTCAAAATGTAGTCCTAATATTTTGTCTCTTTCCTCCTTGGATCTAAATGTGATCAGGCAGTCTCTCGGGGTCTTTCTGTCCTGTTTTTTGCCCAATCTAAAAGCTGTTGTAATTTTAAATTCGTCTTCCTCAAGATCCCAACAGTCAACAAACTCCCGTGTCAGATATTCCACAAGGTTATCTCTTTCATTCTCTGGAATCAGTCTTAATTTCAAATTTCTCTCTTTTCTCTGTAACTCCCACAAGGCCAAAGTTGCGTCATGCTCATAAACCTTCTTAGCGATCGGCTCTAATTTCTCTTGCGTCTCTCCAGCAGTAGCTTTAGCATCTTCAGCAATTTTACGCGTGGTAGCATTTTCCTCCACCAATTTGTTTATAGATTCTGTATTCTGGTTTAGTCTTACTGATATTTCTGTTAATTTTTGTGTATTTTCTGAAGTCTGTTTTGTCAGAGACTCCAAAGATTGATTTATTTTAAGCAGGGCTTCTGTCACGGCTTCCATAGAGACAGCTGTCCCTTTTTCTTGTCCTGTTGTTCCTGCCGATCCAGCAGTTACGCCTGAGATTGAGCCTCTTTTCCTTGTCTGTTGCTGCTGCAGCTGTTGTTGTTGTTGTTGCTTGGTCTTGGCTCTTGTGACTATCTCTTCTTGTGAGCCACTCATGTCAAGGTCGTTTCCCACGAGAGCTGTTCCCTGTTGGAAAATTCCACTCTCTTAGGCCGTGCCGAACTTTACTTTACCCTCTAGAGGGAGCAAATCAAAATGGCCAAAAAATAAAATGTCCAAGTACTAAGACAAAGGAGAGTGTCCAAAGATGTAAAAAAAAAAAGTTAACACAGTTAAAGCAAGTATAGCTGAAGGCTTGTAGCTACAAATTGCCACCGTTTCCCAGTATATACTGTTTCATCTTATTATGTACTGTAGCCAAACACTGTATAAACTTTATGTCACAGTATCACTTTTACAGGAAAAAGTCAGTTCAGTGTCCTATTGTCCTAAAAGGCAGACCGTTTCATGCTTTTGATAACTGAGGCAGCAGAGGATTTTTACTTTAGGTAGATCATGCAGTTTCTAAAGTCTCTTTCACCTCCCCTCTGCCCTGCTAGCTAGAGGGGAGATATGAGGTTTAAATGTCCGGTTTAGTTAAGTAAAGAGCAGGCTTCAACGGATGCAGCTTTGAAGTTCCGTTGCTTTCGCTTTCATGCAGTCGGGGGGAGGCAGACTTCCTTAATTTTAACCTCCCCGCTTTTAGCCCAATTTTCTCAATTTAAAGGATCCCAATTGGTTTTCAGCTCCTACTCACGGGAATTCAGTCCAGATTTTCTTTTCAGGAAGGAATCGGCGCTCTCCGCTTATGGCGACGCGGCTTCACTCCGCAGGCTGGGTAGCGACTCTCAGCACCGCGCTCACTCCCGATGCCGCTCCATAGCCTTTAAAAAGGCTCTTTCGCAGTACCGGGGGGCGCAAAGGTGCCCACCGAATCTCCTTGTTCTCAGGCTTCAGCGCCTGAGATTTTAGGGGTCCCCCGCTCGCCGTAGCGGGTAAGACCCGAACTTGCGGAGCAGTCCTTCTCCGGAGCTCGGAGGTAGGACCGCCATTAAGCGCTGGCACCGACCGGAAGTCGAGAGTCTTTAAAGTCTTGACAAGACTTTACAACTGTGCCTTGCAGGTCTGCTGAAAACATGCTGCTTGAGAACATGCTTGTAAACCGTACAAAAATAATAATTGGTATGAGGGCCAAAGTCTAAGCAGAAAAGTAAAGGCAATTCTGAATGGTGGTCTTAAATTCACATTTCTATACAGCTTGATTATTCATCCTAATCCCAGTCCGAGAGAGAGAGAGAGATCAGAAAATGGGCACATTCATGATTAGACCCTCCAGAAAGAGATGTGCTTAATCTGAACTTTTGTCTCTGAAAATGAAGTAGCTGCGACTATATGACCAGACAGTGGGAGGGGGAGAATGGGAGCATCAATTTGGTGTAGCACTATGTGGTTACTATGATAATGTGCACATGTAACCCTGATGATAGAAACATGCATCATGTCTTGTTAGTACAAGGGAGAAACAGCTGCTGGAGGTTGTGTTCCAAGGGACTGTGCGAGTCAGTGAAATCACATCTATTTGAAACCACTGGGGAAACCCTGCAAACACCCCATTCTGCCCCTGCCCCATTCCACCCCTCTCTGTGTCATTTCTGGGTAACTTCCAGACTCAGCGCAATGCACGTGTGCGCATTCACACACATATTGAATGAGCATAAATGCCTGTACTTACAAATCTTGCTAGCTTCTTTATGCGTATCCTGTGCTTCTTGGCATCTTATGGGCAACGCCCATCTTTTTGGCACAAGAATTAAACCTACTGCTCTGCGGAAACCAGTGCTAGGTAGCAATTAACTTGTTTTTGTTTTGTTTGTTTTTTTAAAAAGAAACCTCTTCTTTAATCAGCATTCTCCCCATTTATCAGTTTTGCAGAATGGCAGATTGCAAATATCCATGCCCTGTGCCTGTCCAAAATGCTTTTCATTTTACAGCACAGCCTCTGTTATGGCAGCCTTAGGACATGCTACTGTAATTCTGAAAATTACAACACGCAGGAAAAAAATGATACACTGGGGCGCCGTAAAGCAGCCTAATGAAGCTTGGCACTCTAAGCCAGGCATCCGCCCTATAATAAGGACAAGCTACCAACATATTTATTATGGCCTTTTACTAGTCAACCAGCATTAGTTATAGCCTTGGTAGTCACATTAGATTACAGCCACAGCACATTTTACTATAGCTGTCTATCCCGCTCGAACTGTCAATCATGCTGCAATGATTCCTTCATATCCTAATACTTTTACACTGCAGCCAAGCTGAAATAACACAAATGCTGCCTCACTAATAACTCCGTGGTTTACCCAGCATTCTGTTTCAATACGTTCAGAATAAATTTTAATCTTCACCGTCGAGCAGAGTGGGTGAGATCAAGAAGTGCATTTTAAAAAAAAAAAAAAAAATCAGAGCAAAAACTCCACCAAACTCCAAGACCATCGCATTCTCATAACCTCCTTCCCCGAACTCTAACTCTCTGCAGGCCTCAACGGTTGGTGCAAGGACTCTTGGGATTTCAATTGCAAAGGCCAGGTGCTCTTTCTGTGCCTTTTCTGACCTTTCTGGATTCTTCTGGGCTTGTTTGGGGGATTTTCAAAATCACTTCTGGGTTTGTTGCGGTGTGCATTTGCATGCATATTGAATGTGCTTAAATTGGGGGGCTGCCTGTATCAGTATCACAGGAAAAAGAGCTGGAGGATTATCAGGAAATGCTAATCCTTCTCCCTATGAAAAACATGATGTCAGAATGCAACCTTTCATGTGCCTTTTCCTTATTATGTCCCTCCTGCTGCTGCTGCTGCATGTTCCTATTGGAACCGGCCCTTCAATTAGCACCATTTAAGACCCAGATTCCCCAATTGCACCTATGGCAAATGTATTTTTAAGGCTGTAGTGTTGCCATGTGGAAATACTTTGAGCATGATGCTTGTTTGAGCAGATGGCGTGTGTTCGTTGACACACCAAGTGAAGATTTGCAGCACAATCCTAGGCAAGAAGAATGTATTCAATAACCTGACTCCCAATATTCCAAACTCGGTCCTCTTTGATTTAGGAATGGACCGTTTGGTTTGGTTTGGTTTGGTTTGGTTTGGTTTTTTTAAGTGGTTCCAATACCCACATACAGTGGTACCTCGGGTTACATACGCTTCAGGTTACAGACTCCGCTAACCCAGAAATAGTGCTTCAGGTTAAGAACTTTGCTTCAGGATGAGAATAGAAATCGTGCTCCGGTGGCGCAGCAGCAGCAGGAGGCCCCATTAGCTAAAGTGGTACCTCAGGTTAAGAACAGTTTCAGGTTAAGTACGGACCTCTGGAACGAATTAAGTACTTAACCCGAGGTACCACTGTACTGATAAGTGCTGTGGGTGCCAGCACAAAATGGTGGCTGTAGACATAAAAAGAGGTGCCAATATGGGTGATTACCATGACCAAAAATCTGGAGAATCTGGAGAAATCTGACTATTTTTGTTTCTCATTTTTCCATTTAAAATCTGGGAGCTACTGATGGAAATAGGCTAAAATATTACACTATAGAAGTAACTTGGCAAAAGCTGTCACTTTCATTCCCCAGTGTCCATCTCTCTGCTGGCACATTTCCAAGGCAGAAATGAGACACTGAACTCCAGCAATTAAAAGGATATTAACTGGCTTTTTAGATTTCCACATACACAGCCAGCATCACCACAGACACTAACGTGAGATGCCACTTTATACAATTAGTCGTTCGGGGAACACATGCCAATAAAGACCTTGCAGAGCTTTGCCTGGTGGTGGTATTGAACTGGAAAGCTACTCAGACAAACCCCTCCAGGTGCTTTGACATTAGCATCTTGATTTAGATGACATGGGACTTGTATTGGCACCAGCCAAGTCCACACTGATGAACCACACCAATTAAAATGGAACTCTTGGTAAGTAGATGCTTTATTTATAAATCACCCAATTGCAAATGCTTGTCCTGCAGAGAGTGGTAGGTATGCAAAAACCAACCAATCTACTTGTGAGATCTACATGATTGCGTATCTCTTATATGAAATTACTTCTGTACTTTAAAAGGTAAAGGTACCCCTGGCCATTAGGTCCAGTCGCGGGCGACTCTGGGGTTGTGTACTCATCTCGCTCTATAGGCCAAGGGAGCCAGCGTTTGTCCAGACAGCTTCCAGGTCATGTGGCCAGCATGACTAAGCCGCTTCTGGCAAACCAGAGCAGCACACGGAAACACCATTTACCTTCCTGCCAGAGCGGTACCTATTTATCTACTTGCACTTTAACGTGCTTTCAAACTGCTAGTTGGGCAGGAGCTGGGACCAAACAACGGGAGCTCACCCCGTCGCAGGGATTCGAACCACCAAACCTTCTGATCAGCAAGCCCTAGGCTTTGTGGTTTAGACCACAGCACCACCAATGTCCCTTCTGTACTTTAGAGGAAGTTTATGATGTTTTAGGCTGTGTTCTTAAGATGAATTGTATACCGCCCTAGGTACTTTGATTGAAGGGTGTTTTAAAAGCATGACAAATAAATAATAGGCACCTGTATATTTTTTTACATTATTCAAGTCCTTATTTGTATTTTTTGTGTTTAAATGAATAATCTATAGAGCTAATGCACTTATAGTGTTATAAGAGATCTAGGTCCAGGTTTTTGTAGGTTTCTGAAGAAGACAACTGAAGCGACCTATAAGGTATGCTTTATACATTTATCTGGTTTTGTCTAGATCACTGGTCAACAGGTCATAATGCTCACCTTCTTGGCACGAGATGCTTCATTTGGCTGATTTTTGCAGATTATGCTGCTATTACCTATTACAGTGGTACCTCGGGTTAAGAACTTAATTCGTTTTGGAGGTCCGTTCTTAACCTGAAACTGTTCTTAACTTGAAGCACCACTTTAGCTAATGGGGGCCTCCCGCGCTGTCACCGTGCAATTTCTGTTCTCATCCTGAAGCAAAGTTCTTAAACTGAGGTAATATTTCTGGGTTAGCAGAGTCTGCAACCTGAAACATCTGTAACCCGAAGCATCTGTAACCCGAGGTACCACTGTACAAGTACAGGACCAGATCAAACCAAAAAAAGTTCTGTTTCTGGTCAGTTGCAGCAATCCTGATTTTGATCTTTTGTGAAGACCTTTAGATCACCACATGTTCCACAAAAAGGCCATTGTAGATTTCTGCATTTCATTGCTAACGTAAAATCCATAAAGCTTCCCTGCTAAATTTGGTTAATGAACAACTTGCAATCCCCATTTCTTGTATCCCATCAAGGAGTTGTTGCCATCACCCCACCATCACTAATCTGCCTTCATTCTACATTCTTCAGATGCTGAAAACAATCTAATTCACATTGGACAGTACTGATATTAAACATATACTTCTCTCTCAAAATGTACTTTATTTGAAATGTCTCCAGAGATAGATTATATCGAGCAATGAGGTAGTAATTTAAATGTGTCATGCAAATCGGCTTACAGGTCCATTACCACGCATCTTTATTTCTACAAAGAACACTTCTTCATAAGCCTCTAATAACAGCTCTTGCAGGAAACAGCTATATATATATTATTTTTTGACTTCAAATATTTAATATGGCACCATTTAAGAGTTCGTTTTCTTCGCTCTATACCGCAGATCAGTGTCACAGAGTGTAATGATAGGGTTATTTTCTCTTTCAAAAATAAGATTGTGTGGATCTGGAAAAGCTTTCTTTCTTTATTAAACAAGAGCCTTGAGGCCATAATACAAGTTTTCTCATAAATGAGGAAAGTATATTCTTCTTATCCATCCAAGCTAAGGAAGAGATTGCTGTTCATGAAAGCAAAATATACTTTCAGGGATAATTTGAGAGCCAAGTGCATAGCTGACTTGTTCTTCTGACAGGAATACTTCTTAATTGTTGGCAGTTAGGAAAAATCAGGAAGAGATGACCAAGCCATCATGTAGCACCCTGCTTGTGGTTAACGCTTAGCTGGAATGAAATATTCAACGCAGCAATAGAGAAATTAAAATAATAATTTATTTGTCAGACAAATAGATGGTAATGCCACCCACTATCTATCCTTCTGATAATTTTAAATCATATAGAAATTATTATACATTATATTTTGTAGTTCTCTGTAAAACTGCTTTTAAAGAGTCTTCGCTGGACTTTACGGGCCTATTATCATGGAGTTGGTTGTTGACTACATCAGTTGAACTGAGGTCCCATCAAAGACAATGGGGCTTAACTCATGACAATCTTGTCCCACTGATTTCAATGGAACCTTCATTCCATATATGGAGACTGGATCAGATGCTTGAATGCTGCGAGCCAATGAGCAACAACACATCCTCTGCATCATAGTAAGGGATCCACCCTTCCCCCCTTTCTGTCTGTGTTTAGGAGGAAAGCAGAGCAGGAACCTGGAAGGAAAAGGAAGCAAAAGAACACTTGTGTGTGTGTGTGTGTGTGTGTGTGTGTGTGTTCAGTCTACCTGATAATGTCTTCCTACTGCGAACTCCAGGCTAGGCAAAAGCACTGCTCACAGAATCATCCAGAATCAACTCAGCGCATACCCTCCAACATTTCTCCGATGAAAACAGGGCTGTCCTATTCCATCATCATTATGATTATTCCCTGGCCGTCCGGCTGGGTTGCCCAGCCACTCTGGGCAGCTTCCAACATGTATAAAAACATACTAAAACATTAAACATTAAAAAAAACTTCCCAATACAGGACTGCCTTCAGATATCTTCTAAAGGTTGTAGAGTTACTTATATCCTTGGCTGAGGGATCACATAATCCCATACTCTCCATCAGTCCTCCAAAGAAAATAGAGATGTCCATACCCTCCAATATTTCCCTGATGAAAATAGGGATGTCCTAAGGAAAAGCAGGGCATTTCGGGATCAAATCAGAAACCAGGACAACTTCTGTAAATCCAGGACTGTCCCTGGAAAATAGGGACACTTGAAGGGGCTGAGGGGGCAGAGATCCAGAACTAACAAAACCGTCATGCCAGACTTTTTTTTAAACCCATGAGTGTAAAGATAAAAGTGATGTACCTTGAATTGCACATTCTGTATCTAGTTTGGTAAGTCAGACCCAAGCAGAAGGCAGGTCTAGCAAAATAAGTCAAGACCTGTTATGTTTAGTTCTTTAGTAATAAAATTGTTTCTCATTCATATATATATATATATGGATATGGTTTTTGCACATATTTTCCAACATAACAACTCAAAAACAACGTAACAAATCTTTGGCTATCACAGCCTAAGCCTTTCTTCAACTTCTAATGGTTTTATTCTGTCTAATGGTTTTATTAATTCCTTTCTGATTTTGCATTTTGTTACTATACTTATTACTAGAAATCAAATTATTATTATTATTATTATTATTATTATTATTATTATTTATACCACGCCCTCCCCAGCCAGAGCCGGGCTCAGGGTGGCTAACACCAGTAAAATTAGAGTAAAAACATAATGGGGGGGGGGAGGACCAATTTAAAATACAGGCTAAAATGCAATTTAAAATGCAGCCTCGTTTTAAAAGTAGCCCATAGATCAAGACCATAAGGGGAGGGAAACATAAGGGTCAGACTGAGTCCAAACCAAAGGCCAGGCGGAACAGCTCTGTCTTGCAGGCCCCGCACTATTTTTAACCCTTTTAACAATAACTTGTAAAGTCCTCCTTACAAAACTTCCTAATAAAATTGTTTCTTGTCCAGCTCCTTTGACCTGCTAAACTTTAAACAGAGAATATTACAATGAATTCCTAAAAAGCTAACTATGTTTTCAATTATTCCATTGCAAAAGATGAGCTTGCCAGCCTGTAGTAGGACAAGTGAGTTCTGTCAAAACCATGTCATTGTGGAACTTGGCACTAAACAATTTGGAATAAGTGCACAGTGCTCCTGTGAGTTCACCCCATCACATGCTAATCAAGACTGACCATTGCAAAAGTGTGGCTGTGGCTCCGGTTCACAACTAGAATAGATCACAATATCAAAAGACCGGTAAAATGCTGAATTTCAGACACCACGGAATTCAGCAGCAAGCCTAATGAAAAGTTCTAGCAAAACAAAAACAGGGACATCTGGTATCACAGAATCTGGGCAGGCACACAAAACTGACCAAAAATAAAACACAGCAAAAAGCTTGTACAACTGCAGAATACGTGCAAGTGGATAAGAAGCAGTCATGGCGTACATATTTATTCCTTTCACACCGAAGGTTGATGGTGCAATGCCAAAAATGGTATCGCTTCTAGGATATGGAGGTACTCTGTGAACACATTCCTCATGAGGATCTGTGAAATTCCTGGTTCTGCTGCATGCTGGGACTCCAAAAAAACAACAACAGGGCAGGAAGGGTGTCAGGCACCTGACTGGCCACAATGCATGTCTAGTAGGATGCAGGTGGCGCTGTGGTCTAATCCACTGAGCCTCTTGGGCTTGCCAATCAGAAGGACGGCAGTGCAAATCCCAGCGACAGGGTGAGCACCCATTGCTCTGTTCCAGCTCCTGCCAACCTAGCAGTTTGAAAGCACACCAGTGCAAGTAGATAAATAGGTACCACTCCGGTGGGAAGGTAAACAGTGTTTCCATGCACTCTGGTTTCCATCACGGTGTTCCGTTGCACCAAAAGCAGTTTAGTCATGCTGGCCACATGACGCAGAAAGCTGTCTGTGGACAAACACTGACTCCTTCGGCCTGAAAGCGAGATGAGTGCTGCAACCCCATAGTCGCCTTTGACTGAACCTAACCGTCCAGGGATCCTTTACCTTTACTTTTTGTGTGTTCAGACCCAGAAACCTCCCCCCTAAATAAATTCACACTTGACTCAAATTTTGGTTTTGGTTTTTGGCAGAATTTAAGCCACAACTTTATTGATTACAGAAACTGACTGGTTGCATAGGCTCTGGTTTGACTAGCTCCCTGCCACGCAGGTAGCGCTGACCCACAGCTCCAGCATAGGTCAGCCAAGGGTGAACACCTGGATAAGCGGAAACCTAGGAACAGGCTATCTCCGCCACCCAAATGTCCCCCTGGACTCAGGCAAAGGCACAACCCCCTCTCAGGGGTTGACCAAACCATCGAGTCCCTGGATTCCTTTAACGGAATACCCTTCACAAAGGGATGGCGAGAGTGTTCTCCCATCCCTATCACCTGAACCAGAGCCTATCCGCAATCTTACAAGTTGTGACGATTTACTACGCGGCAGGCAAAACCCAAATGGCAACAGCAAATCAGCAAAGTGGGGAAATTCCTGCCATGCCCCCGTCCCAATGACAGACGACACACAACGGCATAGCAAGGTCAAGCGCAAAGCCCTAAAAGTAGGGAGAGGTGGGCAGGTGTTTCAAATGCACGTGCCGAAAGAGGAAGCTCTGGGTCACGTGCATGGGTTTAAATAGGTTCCTCATACCGTTTGGACTGCGTCCCATTGGCCAGATTGCACCCAGCTACGAGGGGCCTACCAATCGGGTGTTGCGGCTGACCAATCGTACCCACCCACAACACAGGGTGTCGGTTTCCAGGTCTCACCGCAATACGTGCCCTCTTTAAGGGAGGACCCAATTTACCTAGTGGGTGGCATTTGGTTGGATATGTGAGAAATTGTGCAGGCTTGGTGCAAATGTGTTATGCAGGTCCAGGGTCAGTGTGTGAAATCCTTGGACAGGTGCCAGGAGCTCATAAGCCTGGCAAGGGCCCAATACCTGATGCCTACCTCAATTTCCCCTCCTAACCTGGCACTCTGAGCATCACCCGCCAGCTGAGTTTAGCCACACTTTTAATTTCCCACAACGTTCCATGCAAGCGTTGTGGTTTTACGATTTTATGATTCCCACCTGCCCAGTGCTTCAAAGGAAACAACAGAAAAGTCTCAAAGACAGCACCGGAAAGAATGTATTCATCAAATAATAATAGCTCTTAATAAAACAATAAAATGTTGAGTGCATTTTCCCTGATGACAACCTTCCTCGGGGCCAGAAGACTGCACGATTCTCCTGTCAAAGAAGCATCTCTCTCACTGATTTAGTAGGGCTATTATTACCTGATAAAGGCACTTTTCAGAATCATTTTCGGTTTTGCCTCTCCTTTTGCTGCTAACAAACAAATGATACAGCATGGCAGTAACAATGAAACCTCTTTTTTAGTACTGGTTCCTTTTTCCGAAACAGAAGAGAAAGGAGCGTCCCGTGATCTCACCACCATTGGAAGGAGCCAAATGTCGAACATGGGTTCCACCAGATAAAACAAGAAATGGCAACCTTTTGTCAGCTCCACTGCTAGGAATGTGTAATTTGCAAACAGCTGGAGCCAGAAACACAGCATTTTCTTAGACAACACCCAGAGGTGATGAGCTCAAAACAGAGATATGAGGGGTAAATAATCAAGCAGGGTAGAGAAGGGGAAGGAAAGCACAGTATGGGGATTTTGATTGACATCTGCATGACCCTGGGATTTCATACACCCTTATGGAAAATTGAAAAGCTGTGAAGTGTTGGAGGCAAAAAATAAATAAATCTCAGGTGCTGAGACTGCAGGGAAAGCACCCAATTCACTGTTGCCTCCCCAGTTGTTTTTAAACAGAAGACAGGTTTCAGAAGTATAAACAGAGAGTGGATAAGCATCAATCTCTCTCACTTTTATTTTTTCCTAGAAAATCCTTCATCCTTCCTGCCCCAGGTAGGAACCTCAAAGCAACATCTCTCACACCATCTGGCATATTCCTGACGTCTGACACGGCTTGTTTGCCTGAAATGCAAAGCTCACTGCAGGCCGATGAGTTTTTATATTGCAGTCATTTCCACCTCCTCCTCAGGATTTAACATGGTGAAACAAGGTACAAAAGCCAGGACACAACATGTTACAATGTGACAAGATGAAATGATAATTTCTACAAATAGTAATTCCATGGCATCTCAGGTGGAAATGAGATTTGCATAAATCCCATTATGATTTTGGTCTCTGGCTCCTGTTGTTGTTAATGCTATGCTTTACGGTGCTATAAATTGAATTACAGCAATACTGTTCTGCAGTTGCAAGACAGGGAAATCTCATAGAGTCGGGTGTATCAAATTCCCCTCAGGCAGGTTTTACGGGAGAGAGGGGTCCTGGGGGAGGTTTCCCCTGAGCTCTGTCTAAATTAGGGGGAGGGGGACTGCGCAGAAAATAAACCTGAATGTATTAAATTTTTTTAATCCTCAAAGGAGAGATAACATGATTGAGGCAATAGTCTGAAGTCAAATGATGCAGTTCTACAGGTGAAGCTTAATAATAATAATAATAATAATAATAATAATAATAATGCCCCCCATCTGGATGGGTTGCCCCAGTCCCTCTGGGCAGCCTCCAAAACATTTAAAAACATAATAAAATATAAAACATCAAAAACTTCCCAATATAGGGCTGCCTTCAGATGTCTCCTAAAAGTTGTGCAGTTGTTTATCTCCTTGACATCTGATGGGTGGTCATTCCACAGGGTGGGCGCCACTGCAGAGAAGACCCTCTGCCTGGTTCCCTGTAACCTCACTTCTCGCAGCGAGGGAACCGCCAGAAGGCCCTCAGAACTGGACCTCAGTGTCCGGGCTGAGCAATGCAGGTGGAGATACTCCTTCAGGTATAATCAAATCAAAACATAAAACCAAAAAAATATAATCAAAATAAAAACAACAGCCCAGTAACCGCCCCCCCCCCTTTACCCTTGTCCCAGGGCAGGTTACAACAATTTAGGAGCAGGGAAACTGGGGTTCAAATCTCCACTTAGCTATGAAGCTCACTAGGTGACCCAAACCTAGTCACTATCTCTCAAATTAGCCAAAACCTCACACAGCTGGTATGACGATAAATTGGGGGGCATTTTTTTAGATTTGCCTTGAGGGAGTCTTTAAGCCTCTTTTGTTGACCACCAGCATTGTTGACCACCATTTTAAAGTTTGGAATAGAGTGGTTGCTTTGGAAGACGAGAATCAGGCATTCGCACAACATGACCAGTCCAACGAAGTCAACGTTGAAGAAACATTGCTTCGACATTGGTGATCTTTGCTTCTTCCAGTACACTGGCACCAGTTCGTCTCTCTTCCCAAAGCAACAACATTTCCAAAGCAACAACATCAAGGGCAGCCCCACATAGATTGCATTGCAGAAATCCAGCTGCAAAGTTACCAGTGCTATGGGTCGCCATGGCCAGGCTAGCCCTGTGTCACTTGTGCTTCCAGTGACAGTATTGGATCTAGGAGCACTCCCAGATTACACAGAGGGAGGGAAACCACCCCAGAGCAGGCAACTAAGTTGTGCTAATGGAAGCTGCACACAGGAAAAAAGGAAAGGATCAGAATGAAATGCCAAACAAAAACAAGACAGAGCAAGTAAGCTCCAGATGCTCCAAGAGTGTGAATTAAGCCACACTATATATAATCATGGGGACGCAGGTGGCACTGTGGGTTAAACCACAGAGCCTAGGACTTGCCGATCAGAAGGTCGGCGGTTTGAATCCCCGCGACGGGGTGAGCTCCCGTTGCTCGCTCCCTGCTCCTGCCAACCTAGCAGTTCAAAAGCACGTCAACGTGCAAGTAGATAAATAGGTACCGCTCCGGTGGGAAGGTAAACGACGTTTCCGTGCGCTGCTCTGGTTCGCCAGAAGTGGCTTAGTCATGCTGGCCACATGACCCGGAAGCTGAACGCCGGCTCCCTCGGCCAGTGAGATGAGCGCTGCAACCCCAGAGTCGGCCACGACTGGACCTAATGGACAGGGGTCCCTTTACCTTTACCTATATATAATCATGGAATCGTAGAATTGGAAGGCACCCTGAGGGTCATCTAGTACAATTCCCACAATGCAGGAATCTCAACTAGATCAAACATGGCCGATGGCCATCCACCTTCTGCTTAAAAACCTCCAGTGTGGGCCTAGAGTTTCACAGGAGATCTCTAAAGATGTAAATTGTTTCAGTGGCCATTCTGTCTCCTTAGGGAAAACATGGGGCTATGGTTCTGTCGGGGAGGAAGCCGAACTTTAACAGAGAATTCTCAGCACCCTCATCAAACTACAGTTCCCAAGATTCTGTGGGGGAAGCTATGGAGACTACACTGGGATCGACCTCCTTTAAGTGTGTAGTTATAGATGTGTCCTTGGAAACACTAGAATGATATCTGTTAATTAATTCACTTGATTATGCAAGTTTATATTACAGGACAATGTTATAGAACACCTTTGAGTTCATGCCAATATGTAGCCTCATTTATTTCTCACTGCCAGCCACTGAAATATAAGAATTGTAATTGGGTGAAAATATTCAGTGTCATTATTTTACCACAAGAGGTATCAGCTGTTGATGGCACCCTATAGCTTGTTTTTTTTTTTCTTGTGCACGCTGATGAACAGCTGCTAATAAAGAAATCGCCACTTATAAGCAGATTTTTTTTCTTTTAAAAAAGTTATGGATTTAATTTTCCCTGTAGTCGTTGTTGGGAGAACTTCTGATAAATCACAAAGTTGAGCAAATCTCATGACATGCATTGTACTTGCAGAAAACAAACACTCAAAGGAATATATAGGTTGAGCAGGGGGAAGTTAATGCCCATTATTGAGATATGAACTGCCCCATAAATTAAAAAGCCAACAGCAGGATAATACCTTTATCAGGCTAACTAAAAGGTCACAAAGTAGTGATGATGAGAGGTCACCAACATGGCTCATGCGTTCCTGCAGAAGGTTGTTGTTCAAGGACAGGATCACACTTCAAAACGACCTTGACAGATTAGAGAACTGGGCCAAAACAAACAAGATGAACTTTAACAGGGAGAAATGTAAAGTATTGCACTTGGGCAAAAAAAATGAGAGGCACAAATACAAGATGGGGGATACCTGGCTTGAGAGCAGTACATGTGAAAAGGATCTAGGAGTCTTGGTTGACCACAAACTTGACATGAGCCAACAGTGTGACGCGGCAGCTAAAAAAGCCAATGCAATTCTGGGCCTCATCAATAGGAGTATAGCATCTAGATCAAGGGAAGTAATAGTGCCACTGTATTCTGCTCTGGTCAGACCTCACCTGGAGTACTGTGTCCAGTTCTGGGCACCACAGTTCAAGAAGGACACTGACAAACTGGAACGTGTCCAGAGGAGGGCAACCAAAATGGTCAAAGGCCTGGAAACGATGCCTTATGAGGAACGGCTAAGGGAGCTGGGCATGTTTAGCCTGGAGAAGAGGAGGTTAAGGGGTGATATGATAGCCATGTTCAAATATATAAAAGGATGTCACATAGAGGAGGGAGAAAGGTTGTTTTCTGCTGCTCCAGAGAAGCGGACACGGCGCAATGGATCCAAACTACAAGAAAGAAGATTCCACCTAAACATTAGGAAGAACTTCCTGACAGTAAGAGCTGTTCGACAGTGGAATTTGCTCCCAAGGAGTGTGGTGGAGTCTCCTTCTTTGGAGGTCTTTAAGCAGAGGCTTGACAACCATATGTCAGGAGTGCTCTGATGGTGTTTCCTGCTTGGCAGGGGGTTGGACTTGATGGCCCTTGTGGTCTCTTCCAACTCTATGATTCTATGATTCTATGATCCTAACCACTACACCACAGGAGGACTCTTCTGTGCTGCTGGGTGGTGGCACATTAGCAGCACGGTCATGGACACCCTGGGGTAGGGGCCCTTCCCAGCAGGGTGACTGTGGCCCCTCCATGCAAGCCAAGACCCAGCACCAGCGGGGCACCCCCTCCCCAGCCCAGCCCAGCCCAGCCTCTGAGGGAGTATCTCAGCCGCTCTGTCTCTGAGGGAAGGAGGGAGGGAAGGCATGTGCATGTGCACATGTGTGTGTGCAAGCGTGCGCATGGTCCGGCCCACCACAAGTTCTGAGGGACAGTGAACCGGCCCCTCGCATAAAAAGTTTGCTGACCCCTGATCAAGAGATAGGCTTAAAAAAATTAAAAGGCAAATCAAACTTTTAATTTACTCTTCATCTGATTAACCACATCATAATTAGTGTTGTCCTGGATTCCAAAACCGAATTAAGAGGAACTTGCAAAGCAATTAATTTGCTTCTGTTGTGGGAAAGGTGCTGGCATTCAGAGAGTGAGCCCCAATGTTATTTCCTATAGAAATTCTGACATTGGCAAAGCTTCAAAAGGTTTTGTAAATACACCCTCCAAGGAGTCGACGTTTTTTGTTTAATGTCTTGACTCAGACTGACTCTCACTGTATCCTCCTGAACAAAACTTTCCCCGTTTCCATATCCCTGGTGCTGTTGGTTGCTAAGCAACACATCAAAGGTCACAGTCTTTCTCCGACTAATTAACAGATTTCACCTAAACTTCCAAAAGATTGCTAAGCAACAGCCGCATCAACAATTTCCTTTACCCCGCTTCTGATGCAGAGCATACCTTGAAAACGTACCTGTGGCCAAGATACATGCTGGGTCCATGTAAATTTGCTCTACAGTCTAGACCAAGAAGCATTGCAGGTGGGAATCTTCTGCAATAAACATCTAAAGATGGATTCCCAAGGGCATGCAATTAATATAACTATCATGTAATAGGCTGTTTTTTCCCTATCTATATTATGCCATTTATCTCAGTTTAATCCTTTTCATTGTACATAATTGGAGCCCATCAACGGGGACAGAACTTGCAAGAAACAGGATTCCCATGTGGTAAATTTCATGAGATCTAAGCCATGTAAATCTACACCAAGTTCACAAATTGAGTGGAAGAGGTACCGCATAAAAAAATCAGTAAGCAGCTCACTTTGTTCCATAGAAGGAAATGGCAGCCACTGAGCCAGCCTTGCCTTCCTCCTTCATTTGCATAACCCTTTATAAATCATGTTCATGGTGGGAAGCAGCCATCCTACCTTGTGCTCCTGATAATTTAAAGGAACAATTGTATGCCCTTTGGACTGGATATGAAACACTGGAATAGGGGGTCAGTGGCTGTTTTCAGGTTCCATGCCCGAGGAGAAAATGAAAATTAAAACATGCAGGACCAGAAGTATAGGAAACCACTTTATACCGTAGGAACAGTGGCATAGCGTGGCGGGGGGGGCAGGGACATTTGCCCCGGTGCAAAATTGTTAGGGGCACAAAGTTTCAACACCCGGTGATGCCTCAATGCAGCTGCGTGCTTCTTTCACTGTGCTCCGTCGAAATCAGCTTCTCTGTCCGAACCAGGATGTGACCTCTCCAGGCAATGCAACGACTCTTGTTATCTCTGTGGCTGTGACTTCCTGGGTGACATGGATGCCATTGGGCAGTTGAATGTGCATGTGTACTCTGTCCATTTCCCTCTCCCCCCTCCTCCATGCAGTCCCAGGCACTGGCAACCCATGCTACACCACTGCATAGGAAGCTGCATTGAGGGCTTGACACCCATCAGCTACCCCTCACATGGTTTAGAGAGCCAGTCGAAGGCATTCCCAGTATGTGGCTGCTATCACATGCTGACAGCTTCTAGGAGCCACAGGTGAGAGCTGAGTGCAGGGTCGGGACCAAAAGTGGACAAACTACCACAGAACATGTCTCCCACCAGAGGTACTAACCCTCCTCTAACAACCCATACACTTCCTACTACAGTGGTACCTCAGGTTAAGAACTTAATTCATTCTGGAGGTCTGTTCTTAACCTGAAACTGTTCTTAACCTGAGGTACCACTTTATCTAATGGGGCCTCCCGCTGCCGCCGTGCCGCCGCCGCGCGATTCCTGTTCTCATCCTGAAGCAAAGTTCTTAACCCGAGGTACTATTTCTCGGTTAGCAGAGTCTGTAACCTGAACCGTCTGTAACCTGAAGCGTCTGTAACCCAAGGTACCACTGTACTGTGAGTCAGTGGCTTATGTGCTTCTGGCTTGCACTCTTCATAAAGATTTGAGGAGTGAGGTTATTACCCCTCTACTATTGTTCATGCTGGGTCGCTCAACCATTGCTACCATGTCCTTTCTTTTAGCAGTTCAAGATGATCAGGTGACAGCAAAAACTGCAAGGTTTTTAGCGGGGGCAATTAGAATAAGATCTATTATTTGATTATTGATGTAAACCCCCAAAATGAATTTTCTATAGTTAAGCTTTTACCTCTATCTTCAGAACGTTTTATTTTATTGCTATGGCTAGTGGCTGATTTGGGACGCAGGTGGCGCTGTGGGTTAAACCACAGAGCCTAGGACTTGCCGATCAGAAGGTCGGCGGTTCGAATCCCTGTGACGGGGTGAGCTCCCGTTGCTCGGTCCCTGCTTCTGCCAACCTAGCAGTTCGAAAGCATGTCAAAGTGCAAGTAGATAAATAGGTACCGCTCCGTCGGGAAGGTAAACGGCGTTTCCGTGCACCGCTCTGGTTCGCCAGAAGCGGCTTAGTCATGCTGGCCACATGACCCAGAAGCTGTCTGCAGACAAACGCCGGCTCCCTCAGCCAATAAAGCGAGATGAGATGAACCCCAGAGTCGGTCATGACTGGACCTAATGGTCAGGGGTCCCTTTACCTTTTACCTAGTGGCTAATGCAAATAAAGATTCTTCTGATTCTGATTCTCTACTACTAAACTACTACAGAAGTAAAATCTGAACTCTAAGCGTCATCTATGGTACCTGGAAGAGTATTGGACAATGGAAGTAGAGGTCCAATCCTGGAGAGGGAGATCTGATGTAGGAGCCTACCTCTTTGAGGCTTCATGCTCTTCCAAAGTGTGCCCCAACCAGTGTCAGAGTTCTGACATCTGAAGGACCACAAAGGGATATGCCAGGGGTATTCTGGGAAGCGGATAGGTTCCAACGATTTTTAAGGATTCCTGGTCCCTTAGTACACACCCCAAACCAGGTGAAAAAGGCAGGTGTGCCTCTCCTCCTCCCATTGATTTCAATGGAAAGGGCGGGACCAGAAATTGACCCATAGCTTTCCCCCCACCCTCAGTTCCACTCTGCCAACATGCACCAAGCAAGGCATTGGCTGAGGCAGCTAAATGCTTTTGCAATTCCCTCGCCACTTTCAATTTCAGCCTAAACCTGCTAAGAGTCCACCATATCTCTCTATTCAGCAGGTTCTCTTTTCATTGATGAACACTTCTGTTTAATGAGCAAAGTTCTTGACTAATTAAATGTTAAGCGCTAACAGCCGAGAGACAAGACCAGCTTACACTGCAGATCCTGATCTGCAAATACAATTAATTCTACATGTTTGCCGAAAGCTTTTCGCTCCCAAATAATTTGTTATAATGATGTGCCAGGTAACGGCATTATCAATAATATATCAGTTGCTATCTGACTTACAAGAGGCTGAAAACGGAATTAAAAAGAGACGCGGGAAATATTTTGTATTAGTTCTTCAAATCACCTTTAAAATGTTATATGTACAGATAGGTCCAGTTACTCAATGAAAGAAAAAGTTTTTTTATATATATAAGGCTTCGTCTTTCTTGGTATCACTTTGGTATTGTGTTATAGTTTGAAAGAGGGTTGTAATTTAAATGTATCTGGTGGAACTGTATGGGGGGTCAATTTAGTTAGCACATCCTATTTTGCAGCCTGGGGTAAAACAGGAAGGTGCCGTACCCCCAGCACCACCCCAAAGCTCCCCCTTCCCACTGAAGCCTCCCTTACCTGGGTTGTGGGCAGTGCCCACAAACCAGTGCTGATGACGATGGGTTCTGGCAAGATCTTGCAGAGTGCTCCAGACTTCCATCATTGAGCTTCAGTATGCTGATGACAACGTAGTGTGTGCACACTCAGAAGATGACCTCCAAACCATCCTAAATATATCCGCTGAAGCTTACAAAAAGCTTGGCCTATCGCTCAACATCCAAAAAACCAAGGTGCTATACCAACAAGCACAAAACAACCACTCTGCAGCAAATCCAACTCAATGGTGTAATGTTGGGCAGTGTCTATCACTTGTCTATCACTTCTCCTACCTGGGCAGTTATCTTTCCACAAGGGCCGACATTGATGCCAAAATCTAGCACCACCTGAGCTCTGCAAGTGCAGCTTTCTCCCAGTTAAAGTGCAGAGTGTTTGAGGAACAGGACATTCACAGGGAAACCAAAATGCTTGTTTACAAAGCTATTGTACTACCAACCTTACTGTATGCTTGTGAAACATGGACCACTTATAAACGCCATCTCCAGCTCCTTGAAAGATTCCATCAACGGTGTTTAACACATCACTTGGGAAGACAGGAGAACTAATGCCAGTGTCCTGGAAGAAATAAATATCACCCGTGTTGAAGCAATGATTCTTCAACATCAACTTTGTTGGACTGGTCATGTTATGCGGATGCCTGATTATCTCTTCCAAGCAACTACTCCATTCCGAACTTTAAAATGGAAAGTGTAATGCTGGTGGTCAACAAAAGAGGTTTAAAGACTCTCTCAAGGCAAATCTTTAAAAAATGTAGCATAAACAACAACAACTGGGAAACACCGGCCTGTGAGTGCTCCAACTGGAGAACAGCCTTTACCTAAGATGCCATGAGCTTTGAAGATGCTCAAACTCAGGACAAAAGGGAGAAACATGCTAAGAGGAAGGCACGCTTGGCAAACCCTCACTGTGATCAACTCTCGCCCAGAAACCTATGTTCCCACTGTGGAAGGACTTGTGGATCTAGAATTGGCCTCCACAGTCACTTACGAACTCACTGTTCAAACCATGTTCATGGAAGACAACCTTACTCAGCTATGAGTGATCACCAAAGAAGAAGCAGCTCAAGATATCATGAGATTTCAGTGTGATCTCTAACAATCTTGCTGAAAGCTGCCGTCGCCACTTCTCCAAAGGTAGGGCGGATAGGCTGCCACCTCTTGGTGTTTTACCACCTGAGGCAGGTGCCTCAGCCTACCTCATGGATAGGCTGGCCCTAACTTAACACCACATAAGATAGAGCATGATATAAACTGTTGAGCATAATGGATTTAACTGACCCTTAAATGAAAATGCCTGTGTACTGTATTAAGATCTCTACTTAAAAGGCTGGTTGGATATAAGGCATAAGATCCTAAAGAAAAGATAACTTTTAATTCAAGAAATTCAGGCACAGATACAGAGTTTTGTCAAATGCAGCACTGTAATGAATGAAATATGGGGAAATGGAAAGGGAAGGGGTACTGGGTTGTATCAAACATGACGGGAGTAAAAGGCACTCATGAAACCAGTCATTCTCTACCTAACTTTCCCACTGCATCCTCTGTACCTCCATGCATCCATCCCAAAAAAGCCTTTCCCAGACCCTCCAAGTTCCCTATTTTCCAGGGACAGTCCCAGATTTACAGAAACCACCTGGGTTTCTGATATGATCCCATAATGTCCTGCTTTTCCTTAGGACATGTCACGGCTAAAAATTGGCCGCTGTTTCTTTAATGCTAAAAGAACCAAGTCAGCATGAGTCAGCAGCCTACAACGACTCATGCAACCTTTCTCCAAATTGTACCTGTATATATAGAGTGGTCAATGTTAGTGTTTGGTGTGGGTTGGTTGGATGGTAGAAAGCTGGTTGCGTTTGGTATGTGTAAAAGCTGTCGGTTGTGGTTGGAGAAGAAGACTTTTTAAGAATAAAAGCAGCAGTACTCTGCAAGAATACTCTTTCTCAAAGACTCTTTTGTGCCAACTAAGGTCTGAGGACTAGGCAAAGGAGTAAAAAGGAGGTCAGAACCTTTTCTTTTTTAAACACTGGCAGAACATCCCAATTTTTATTGGAGAAATGTTGGAGGGTGTGGTAGAATGTCCCTATTTCCATCAGAGAAATATTGGAGGGTATGGAATGGGATGTCCCTATTTTCGTCAGGGAAATGTTGGAGGGGACATCTCTGTTTTCACTGGAGAAATGTTGGAGGATATGGAATAGGACGTCCCTATTTTCATCAGAGAAATGTTGGAGAGGACGGCACTGTTTTTATCAGAAAAATGTTGGAAGGTATCCTTCCAGAGGAAGGCCTACCAAACAATAATGACTGGGTCCTAAGGGACTTGAGAGGTGTTTGAAATCTGGCACTACTTACTTGTTGTTTCCAATTGGAGGTGGCCTTCCTAACCCTCTGAGAGGCTTTTGGAAAGACTAGTTTGTGTTCATTTTTAAAAATCAAAATTTATTTTTTTATTACCGTTATTATTACCTTCCTTCCAAGGAGCTCAATGTTGAATACACAGTTCTCTCTTCCCATTATAATCCTCACAACAACCCTGAGAAGTAGGTTTGTGCTATGAGGTGGTGACTGGCCCAAGGTTATCCACTGAGCTCCGCAGCAAACTAGGAATTCGAACCCGGGTCTCCAATGTCCTAGGCCGACCCTCTAAGCACTACACTGACACACCATTTATCTACAAATCTAGACTGTTTGGTCGCTTGCTTTTAGCATCATGCTTCTTTTCTCTTTGCAGCCGCAAAGCTATAAAGTTCCACAACAAAAGCTTTTGCAAATCTTTATGGTGAGCAATCTCTAGTCTGGACCTATTGCAGTTCAGCCAAGAGAGGAGTTTGGCTGGAACAGCAGGAATAAGCAGCACAGATGTGTCCATAGCAGCATGGGGTTCAACGGCATCCAGCACGCAAAAGGATCCAGATATGGGAAGTGTGAACACAAGCAGCTTTTGTGATTCGAATAAATCCTTCAAGAGGGGCAATTTAATCCCCTTTGAGGAGGGTGACCAGAGAAAACTATTAGATCTTTTTAAAGGTCATGTAGTCTTTGACTGGTGTTCTCTAAGCTCCGCGCAACAAGCCTTAATGCTCTTGCCTCCACCTCTTTTGTATGATTTAGGGTAGAGCAAAAGCCGACAGCTTATCAGAATCTGGCAGGCTGTTCCGTTCTTGGCCGGTTGGGTTTGTTGTTGGAGACAAAATTAAAGCCATCTGACTCCATTTCCCCAGGATCAGAGTTTGGTGTTTTCAAGGACTCCTTAGATTCCCTCGTTCGTGCAAAAGAAAGAATAAAGCATGAATGATTGTCAGAAAGGGTTCTACTCTGGAACGCCGCTCAAAAACCTGGGACCCGGAAGGATGTGGCTCATGCATCCAGCAAGTCGTAATTGATATGTTTTCCCCCTGCAACTTCAAATCACCGTTAGAATGTGTGCACTTTGAAGAGGTGGCTTGTTAATGGACTCTGAAACCCAGGCAATGATTTTTCATCTGGCTAACTGTGAGCTAATCAATCTGGCATATGGTAGATGTGCCACTGCTAATTGTACAATTAAAGAAAATGTTATTTCATAAAAAACACAGAGGTTCTAAAACGCCCATAGCTGTAATCCTGTGTTTCTCTTCTCCATCCTCACATAGACATTACCAGAGCTTTGCAAAGAAGACCTGTCTCGGAGGGTGAGGTATCACAAATGCACAATTACCGTATATTTCCATGTATAAGACAGCCTTTTTTTTAAAAAAAAAATGTGATAAATTGGGAGTCGTCTTATACACGGGTTAATATGCTAAGGAAGTGAGGGCTGATGCTGCAGCGGTAGCAGGGAAATGTTGGAGAGGAGGCTGTTTACCTGCTCTTCCCAGTTTAGGAAGAGTATTTGGTGAGTGCCAGTATGTGGTGCATTACGGCACCAGTTTCATCAGCCAGAGCGGCAGATCACCGAAAAGCTGCTCAACAGCTCAGCGAACTTACAGAAGAAGCTCAACAACTGTTGGGGGCTCCCAAAAATAGGGGTCATCTTATACATGGGAAAATACGGTATTATTTTTCCAGGGCAATCTCACCAAAAGGGCAAAGACTCCCCCCCCCCCCCAATAATTCATTCATGTCACTTTTTGAAGTTTCACTGTCAACCCATTGAAAGCACCGTGCAGCAGAATTCAACTGGGTCCAGCCCAAAGCATTTGGCTACCCGAGATAGACAAGATGGCATGCAAACAAGAATTCCACATTCACAATGTGGCTTCTGGTTGTAATGATATTTTTCCCCAGTACAAAAGTATGGAGGTGTATATACAAGCTTTTATAGAGGGGAGACCTAGTTCAGTCCTTGGTAGTCCTCCAGGTGTACTATGTGGCACTGCCAATATCATACGCAGGGACCTATTTTGAATTACATCAAGTTCCTTCCTGTAGGGGTTATCCCAGATTGGTGCACCGTATAAAAGGCGAGACACAATCTTGGCTACAAAAATCTTTAATGTTGGTTCGACTAAACAGCGGCCCTCTGTGTGATACAATTTCTTTATGGGCCCCAATAAACCTGTAGCTGAAAGTGTTATTTCTAAATGGGTCACTGATGCTTCTGAATGTTCAAGCCTTTCCTCTACAAGCAGTATTTGCCATAGGTTTTTTTTTTGTTCACAAATGTTATGTAAATAATTACATTATTTTCCGTATTGTTTTTGGCATTTTTCCTTGCTGTGGCACAAAAGACAGAAGTTGTTTTCCTTGCATTGAAATTAATTGCATAATGAATTGTGTTACGTTTGGCCACAGTATATAACAAGACAAACAATGTGGGTTTTTGCAGAAGCCAAACTGCAGCAGAATGGAAACAGTGTTGAATGCGGAAAGGACAGTATAGAAATCGCTGCCCCCTAGGAACAGGCCAAAAGGACTTTTGACTCACTGAGCTGAATGCTGTTTATGGATCACATGCACTAGCACACTGAGGGCTCAATAAGCCTTCATTCTTACCTATGACAATGACACAATAAAACAGGGAGTGTCGATCATTTGGCAAACCACAGTACATAGCTGGTGGGGTGCATTTGGCTTGAACACTCCCAGGTGTATTGGTCTAGGCCATGGGTAGGCAAACTAAGGCCCAGGGGCCGGATCCGGCCCAATCGCCTTCTAAATCTGGCCCGTGGACAGCATGTTTTTACATGAGTAGAATGTGTGCTTTTATTTAAAATGCATCTCTGGGTTATTTGTGGGGCCTGCCTGGTGTTTTTACATCAGTAGAATGTGTCCTTTTATTTAAAATGCATCTCTGGGTTATTTGTGGGGCATAGGAATTTGTTCATTTATTATTATTTTTCAAAATATAGTCCGGCCCCCCACAAGGTCTGAGGGACAGTGGACCGGCCCTCTGCTGAAAAAGTTTGCTGACCCCTGGTCTAGGCTGAGGAACCATGCATGTATCTCTAACTGTCCGTGCTGCTGATGGCCTCTCACACAAAGTCATTTCCTTCCTTTTCAGGGAGACCTTTTTGCACATCAGATGTTGCACTGAAACACTGAACCAGAACGCCAGGAGGGCCATGTGCGGATGTGCAACCCACCAAAGGACAGGGCCTTCGGGGGGGGGGGGAATCAATAAATTAATGCAATTAGCAGAGGATGTTCTTGTCAATGAGGATGTGGCAGCATTTAAGTGTGTTCCCTTTGACATTGTCAGTGTTTTTGTGTCTTGTTTGGTGCCTCAAGCCTTCCTCCTCAGAGAGTTCACGATTCAAAAGGTGTTAACCACAAAGGGACCAACCTGACATGATCGAAAAGGCCAGACCAGAGGCAGGAGAGGCAGAAGCAGTAAAATGCAATCAAAACAAAGGCAATCCAATTTACCTAAGACTTGTGAGATCTTTGCTAATGTGTGGCATGTATCAATGCATTCATTACACATGTCAGCAGCTAACAGGAATTTGTCGTCAATTGTGAAGGGAAATTAAGCTACATTTGTCGCTTTGCATATGCTGAGGTGTCTTTTCACGACACAGGCTCATTCTGGAATGAGATTTCCATTATGGGGGTTTTTAATGAAATTCTGCTCCAGAGCTATGAAATGCTGTGTGTGCCAGGGGGTTCAGGAGGCCATAGGTCAGAACTGGATGTTACCCTTGGAGGTACAACAGCAGGGACCATTCAGCCAGTAACCCAATGGGTTCTCTTATTGGCTGATGGAAGACTCTGTTGGCTGGAGGTTCTAGTCAATTGGGATTAGCTGACTCCGGGCAACTGCTATAGCAACTGTCCAGGTGCCAGGGGAGAAAGAGAGACCTTTCCCAGCTCTTTTTTCTCCTGCCACCACCAGAGCAGCAGCCAGATAAGCAGGGCTGGATGCTCACAGTGGGTTGGCAGAAGGATCAGATCTCATAACATGCTTAATGATGCCATAGAGCAGTGGTTGTCTTCCCACACACACACCCAGGCCGCAGTTCCAGAATAAAAATTTGCTCATGCAATTTTTTTTAGTGATAAGAAAAACATTGGAAAACAAAAAGGAACAACAACGAACAGGACTTGATTTATAACACAGAATGCAACAACTTTAAAATAAGGTCATGGGACATCCAGAAAGTATTTTTAAAAAATGCAGCTACATAAGAACATGATTCATTCCCAAATATAGTATTGATTGTCCTTGAATTCTCCCGCCACACTTGCCACCCTTTCCTTCCACACTACGTGGTGCGGCACACCCTTTGAGAACCACTGCTGTAGAGCATGCAGTGGAGTCCAGTTTAATTCAGAAGTGGACTTGAAATGAACTGCACTACTCCCCAATTTATTTATTTTTTGGAGGGGCAATATCTGATGAACTGAGTTTCTTCTGCATTGCCTTAAAGAAAGCATGTGATAAAATGGGCAAACAATGTTATAAATTAAACCTTATGCTTCAGACCAGATGTTTCGATTGGAGCATTACGTTTCTGAGCACAATTCAAAGTGTTGGTGCTGACCTTTAAAGCCCTAAACAGCCTCGGCCCAGTATACATGAAGGAGCGTCTCCACCCCCATCATTCAGCCTGGACACTGAGGTCCAGTTCCATGGGCCTTCTGGCAGTTCCCACAATGCGAGAAGTGAGGTTACAGGGAAGCAGGTAGAGGGCCTTCTCAGTAGTGGCGCCCACCCTGTGGAACATCCTCCCATCAGATGTCAAGGAAATAAACAACTATCTGACTTTTAGAAGACATCTGAAGGCAGCCCTGTTTAAGGAAGTTTTTGATGTTTGATCATGTTTTTAATATTCTGTTGGGAGCTGCTCAGAGTGACTGGGGAGGCCAGGCCAGATGGGCAGGGTATAAGTAATAAATTATTATTATAATAAATTATTATAGTACTGGCTGTGTCACACATTTACAGCATGACACACCTAGGGTGGATCTACACACAGGGGAAAATGCTATAAGTCAGTCATAAATTAAATCGTTATAACAGAAGAAAAAACCTATGCAAAATCGCATAGAAGAGTTCTGTGCTCTACAGCGCCATCTGGTGTTGCATGTTTATAATGGATTTAAAACGCTGTTTTTTGACTAATGTAGCTGAGTCCCTAGTCTTTGTATACTCTAGCTTCCCATTCAAAATGTAAGTGTGGTAAGGAGGTATTGGAATCTTATTTCACATAGCTGTTGAAAGGAGAAATTCCTTGGTCTCTGTGAGGCATGCAATCAATGAACACCATCACTGGGGCATCACAGAAAAATGGATGAACCAAGGTCATTTGTTGTCAGCCGACATTGATCGGAATCTCATATGATTCTATGTAGCAAAATAATACTTTATTCTTCAGCACTCTTTTTCAGCAGGATGCATCTAGAAATATGCCTTGTCTTGAAAAGGGAAAGCAGTGGCAAAGGAATAAAGGAAAGTTTTGTTGTTTATATTGGTCACGCTGGCTTGTGAAGGAATAAAAATGAAACAAACGTGGAAAACACCACAGCCTCTCTTTTTATCCAAAGCACCGAAGGAAATTAAGAAAACCTTTTATTGGCCTTTTCCATTTTGAGGATTCTGTTAGCCCATATCCAAACCTTATAGCTGGTTTTATTATAATTCCCTCTGTTCGGGGAACTGTGATTTCTCAGCATCACCTTGTCATACATGATACAATTCCCAGGGTTATATGAGTGGACACCGTTACAGTTAAAGTCGTGTGAAACCAATGCATCAACCTTGCAAGATAGCTATGTATTGCTTATATATAGAGATAGATAGATGATAGATAGATAGATAGATTAGATATAGATATAGATATAGATATAGATATAGATATAGATATAGATATAGATATAGATATAGATATAGATATAGATATAGATATAGATATAGATATAGATATAGATATAGATATATAGATATAGAGGTATAGGTATAGAGGTATAGAGGTATAGGTATAGGTATAGATAGACACACACAGTGGTACCTCAGATTAAGTACTTAATTCGTTCCAGACGTCCTTTCTTAACCTGAAACTGTTCTTAACCTGAAGCACCACTTTAGCTAATGGGGCCTCCTGCTGCCACCATGCCGTCGGAGCACAATTTCTCCGACCACAATTAAGCCATGTGGTCTACTTGAGAATCACTGTGATCCTCATGCCGGTCCTGTGTGGCTGAATAGAAGAAGAGTTTGGGTTTGATATCCCGCTTTATCACTACCCTAAGGAGTCTCAAAGCGGCTAACATTCTCCTTTCCCTTCCTCCACCACAACAAACACTCTGTGAGGTGAGTGGGGCTGAGAGACTTCAGAGAAGTGTGACTAGCCCAAGATGCGATAATATCCATTGCAGCTGCATGTGGAGGAGCAGGGAAGCGAACCCAGTTCACCAGATTACGAGTCCACTGCTCTTAACCACTACACCACACTGGCTGAATACTGGCTGAAGAACCGGTGTGGTGTAGTGGTTAAGAGCGGTAGGCTCGTAATCTGGTGAACCGGGTTCGAGTCTCCACTCCCCCACATGCACCTGCTGGGTGACCTTGGGCCAGTCACACTTCTCTGAAGTCTCTCAGGCTCACGCACCTCACAGAGTGTTTGTCGTGGGGGAGGAAGGGAAAGGAGAATGTTAGCCGCTTTGAGACTCCTTCGGGTAGTGATAAAGCGGGATATCAAATCCAAACTCTTCTTCTTCTTCTCTCTTAGTGTGTCAGTGTTCTGAAAATGACTCTAGGCTACCACTTAATGCCCTTTAACATATGCCTATGTCCCAGTGAGATCAGTGGGTGCATAACTGGGCACAAGGTTGCAGGCACAAGCAGAGAAAGTGGAACGATCATATAGCAGGCAAGAGAGAAGCTGAGTCACCTATAGGATATAGTTAGTCAGCAATTGAAATTATAGAGCAAGAGTGCCAACAGGTGGAGAGATACTTCAAAGGCTGTTTAGAAATTATTATTATTATTATTATTATTATTATTATTATTATTATTATTATTATTATTATTATTATTACCCCGCCCATCTGGCGGCTTCCAAAAAATAGGAACTGAAGTCTAAATTTAAAATTCCCTTTATGCGGTACAGTGGTACCTCGGGTTAAGTACTTAATTCTTTCCGGAGGTCCGTTCTTAACCTGAAACTTTTCTTAACCTGAAGCACCACTTTAGCTAATGGGGCCTCCTGCTGCCGCCGCGCCGCCGAAGCATGATTTCTGTTCTCATCCTGAAGCAAAGTTCTTAACCTGAAGCACTATTTCCGAGGTACTATTTCTGGGTTTGTAACCTGAAGCGTATGTAACCTGAAGTGTATGTAACCTGAAGTGTATGTAACCTGAAGCGTATGTAACCCGAGGTACCACTGTATAACTAAGCCGTGGTTTTTGCTTTTGGTTTGTTTATTTGTTTGTTTGTTTGTTTGTTTCAGCATGCCCAATATTAAATATTCCTTAAGCAGATTTCTGAAAGTTGAATTTCCTTGTGCTGTCATTCGAATCATGTCCAGAAAATTTTCAAGATAGGCTTAATAAGGATCTTGTGCCCTTGTTCCTGCATTCAGGAACTCCCATACATAATAGATAAATCAGAACCACCTCAGATCATGTCAGTAGCTGCCAGCCTATGGAATCCTATGCCTAAAGCGGACCCCAAATGACATTTTCTCACACTTTCTCTGAGAGCCAACATTTGCCGCCCTATTCAGCCACCAGTTCCTGCTATCTCCCTCTCACTTCAACTTGGTTGCACAGCACGAGCAGCCCCTGAATGTGGCAAAAGATGCAAGTTGGCTTGGCAGCTATGCGCCCAAGCATCAGTGCTTGACCTGGAGGAACGGGTGACAAAATTTGCAAAGGGAAAGGCACGTCAAGTGCTATTTTGATGTGCCTGAAACAGAATTTTTTTAGAAGCTTAAATTTTAACATCACCGTTCACAAGATTATTCAATGTGATTTGTGCGCGAAAACGTTTTATTTGAGAAAGATCATCAGAGATTGTTGTATTACTTATTCTTGCAATTGAAAATAAATTTGGCAGTTTCACGTGTTGTGTTTTTTCTTTCTCCTACAAGGCATCTGATTTTCAAATTTGAAGTCGGGGCGAGGGGGAATTTGGGGTGGTGGTGCAAGTAGTTAGCCTTGCCCAGCGTGTAAAATTGCCTGGCACAGGCACTGCCTACACCAGGGGTCGGCACGGTTTACCTCACCTGGGCCGCTTCACTCCGGCGGAGATCCCTCTGTGGGCCCGATCGCGCGCGCCCCCGCGATTTCCAGCATCTGTGTCTGTGCAGATGTGATTTCCGGGACTGCAGAAGCAAGTCCCCGTGTCATGCTGGTTTAGCGCAGCGCACAGGGACTTGCTAAGCAGGTGGCTCGGTTCGGGGGTGGCTTGTGGGCCGGTTAAACAACCCCCGTGGGCCGCTTGTGGCCCATGGGCCTTAGGTTGCCAACCCCTGGCCCACACTTTTGAATACAGTGGTACCTCAGTTTACAGACGCTTTAGGTTACAGACTCCGCTAACCCAGGAATAGTACCACAGGTTAAGAACTTTGCTTCAGGTTAAGAACAGAAATCGTGCAGTGGCAGCGGGAGGCTCCATTAGCTAAAGTGGTACCTCGGGTTAAGAACAGGTTCAGGTTAAGAACGGACCTCCAGAACAAATTACCAGTAAATTCTTAACCCGAGGTACCACTGTACAATTAACCACATTTTACAAAGAGGGAGCAGGAGACATCTATGGTATCTGTCCCAATTTTATCAATAGGTATTTTTAATGGGGTAGGGCATCGCCAACAAAACTGCAAAGGATTGGTATGGTTTAATGCCTAGTGCGATGACTGTGACATTTTTCATGAGAATTAAAATCCTTCAGAACATCAGATCCAATTTTATTAGAACTGTAATATAGGAGGAGAGAGAGAGAGAGAGAGAGAGAGAGAGAGAGAGAGAGTTCTCTGAAGCTGAGTCTTATATCAACACACATCTACTATTTTGCTGGACATCAGGTAATTGAATGCACCTTCAGAGTGATCTGCATTGTGATGAAGAGGGCTTTCCCTCCCCCATTCTAAATCAAAGTCAGTTCCCTAATTTTGTGTTTCCAATCAAACGGTCTAGGATCAGCATGCTTTGAATTTTAATAAATCCCTTTGGGGCAGTCACAGGTTATGAATTCAGGAGACGTGTCCTGGGTAGCATTCCGCGGCTAGTAAGCCCATTTAGGCGTTCTTCCATTTGCTGCACTCAGATTCGGAGCATAAAAACATTCTTACAGCCTCATTTTCTGCAAAAATGTCTGCACCAAAACCAAATTAACTTCTAAAACATAATAAAGATTTGGCCTTCCTATAAATCACCTGCATGGCTGAAAAATGTAACTGTGGCATGCCCTTATCCAGTGACATCAAATACGCCGGCAGAAAAAAGGATGGTGGTAGAGGCACTCTTTCTTTCATTTAAACTTTGCTGAATTTTTCAAGCGCACAATATACAGCTACAATGAGGCAGCATATGAAGGCAATTTATAATGTACAGTGTTCCATATATCAAAACATTATGTCCTATATTGTAAGGAAATGCCTTCAGCAAAGTGATTGCCCATTCATTTCTGAGCCCAATTCAAGGTGCTCGCATTGGGGTTTCAAACCCTAAATGACTTAGGCCCCAAATATTGTCTCCTTCCCTTCAAACCTTCTCAGGAGTTAAGATTAGCAGTGGTTGGTGGGAGTTTTAGTCTGACGACGTACGGAGGTCAGCTAGTTCCCATTCCTGCTTGAAAGAGCTGGGGAAGCATACAATGGAGCAAAGAATCAACAGTGTGCCAATCATGAAAGATGTAGAAAGGAGGTGGGGCCCAGTTTGACAAGATGCATCAAAAATTCCCACCCTTTGTCCTTGGAAAGAACAGGTTGCGTGCCATGAAAACTATTCAATCCATTAACAGCTCCCCAGAGTCCAAGGCACTCACCTGTAGAAAAGCCTGTCCACTGAATTTCTGCATGATTTACTGCTCTAGTTTTGCCTCCTTCCAATCAGCCAGCCTCCTCGAGGGGAGGGTAACAGCGCCACAACTCTGCATTTGATGCAGTTGGTACCATTCCACCACTCCTTATGTCGAGAGCATGGAAGATGGCAAGATGCCCAAGAACGTGCTCTATGGGGAGCTGGCTTCAGGCACCAGGTCCGTTGGCAAACCAACTCTGTGTTACAAAGGTGTCTGCAAGCATGACACGAACGCTGGCAACATCAACCTCGCTGTGTGGAAATCCCTTGCAGAAAACCACAGTGTTTGGAGACAGACGGTCAGGTTGTGCATCCATAAAGGTAAAGGGACCCCTGTCCATTAGGTCCAGTCGTGACCGACTCTGGGGTTGCGGTGCTCATCTCGCTTTATTGGCCGAGGCAGCTGGTGTACAGCTTCTGGGTCATGTGGCCAGCATGGCGAACCAGAGCAGCACACGGAAACGCCGTTTACCTTCCTGCCTGAGCGGCACCTATTTATCTACTTGCACATTTTGGGGTGCTTTCGAACTGCTAGGTTGGCAGGAGCAGGGACCGAGCAATTGGAGCTCACTCCATCGTGGGGATTCGAACCGCCGACCTTCTGATCGGCAAGTCCTAGGCTCTGTGGTTTAACCCACAGCGCCACCCGCACTGATGAAAGAAGGAATGACCTCTGGGAGGAATACAGATAGGAAACATCACGGTACATCTGCAGCAGCACAACTGGATGCCTTCCTCTGCCCCAGCTGCAACAAAACATGTCTCTTCCATATTGGGCTCTACAGCCACAGCAGGTGCTGTAACTCACCCCCCACAGTGGTGCATTACTCCATTGTCTCTCGAAACAGACACATGCCAGCCCTATGTAGAGAGCAAGGGGAGCTGCTCACAGCTTCCTTCCATGCATGGTGGTCCCACCTCCAACACCCCTGGGCATTGTGCTCACTTGCAAATAGGGCAAGAATTTTGGGAGATGGCGTCTGTTCAAACCTTAACATCCGCCTTCCTTGGTGTCAGGGTCCGTGCTCAGGAAGGCTGCACTAAGGAGGAATGGTGGGAGCCACCCCCCTCCCCCTGATCCTGAATCTTCCCAGGAACAGGAGGACAGCATAGATATGGAACAGTGGTTTGAAGAGGGGCATAGTTCAGAAGGCAGAAGCTGGGAAATACTGAATGGGGAACAGCTAGAAAAAGAAGAAACATTGGGAGAGAGAGGGTTAACAGATTAACAGTCGTTGGACAGCATTCCTCCACTGCCCTTCCCAAGGTCGAGAAGAGCTCAGAAAGTCTCAGAACAGAAAGCGCAGAGGGTACAAGCTCCGATTACAAAACATAGGAGTGATGTGGAACAATAGAGGGTGTAGTGAGCCTTAACTGGGAGCACCACCATTTCTAGCAAGACGCAATCTTTTGTCTGTCACTGTGCTTATTAAAGAATCTAACTGGTATGACGTTCCTTTCATTTGATCTTCTTATTTACTGCCATGGGGGAAGAAGCCAATTTCCCAAAGCCTGGCACTTGTATATTATTCCAGACTATGCTTCTGAGTTTGGCATTGTTCTGGGGCCCCATTCAGAGGTTCCTCTCCACCCCCACCCACCCCACTGTGTTTCAGTGCTTGCCCTAAGCTTCATCATTCTCATGCCCATCAACTCCACCTCTAGACCTTTGTTTGTTGGGCAGAAAGTCTGAAGGAGGTATCTACACATATTAGACTGAATACACATGGCTCCTTCGTACGACTAAGATCTATGGCTGGAATAGGACTCCAAAACACTGTCACTCAGAAGCACAATATATTGTCTCCTCTGAAGATGGGTATTCCTTCCGAAAATCCTCCATCCTATTTACAGACCACCCTATTTTTCAGCCAAAACTCAATTCTAGCATCTCTCTGGTGGGCTCCATTGCCATTATAAGAGAACAAGGGAGGCATTTGTGGTGAGTTGTGGCATCTCTTTTCCTAGAAAAAACAACACTGTTTACAGAAATTTAAAAAGGGGGAGGTTCACTGAATATTTTCCAGGAGGGTGAATGACCCAACATTTTGGAAAAGCAATTTTCTAGAAAAAGTATTGGGAGATTTTCTTCTGCTTAGTTTTGGCTCACTCACTGAATGACACAACGTTGTTCATTCACTTTGTGGGGTGGAGATGTGAAGGAAGGAAGAAATGGAGCAAGACAAGGGTAGGGTGCCTTTCTATCCAGCCCTTAGAGCCAGTGTGGTGTAGTGGTTAAGAGCGGTAGACTTGTAATCTGGTGAACCGGGTTCGCATCTCCGCTCCTCCACATGCAGCTGCTGGGTGACCTTCGGCTAGTCACACTTCCTTTGAAGTCTCTCAGCCCCACTCACCTCACAGAGTGTTTGTTGTGGGGGAAGAAGGGAAAGGAGAATGTTACCCGCTTTGAGACTCCTTTGGGTAGTGATAAAGCGGGATATCAGATCCAAACTCTTCTTCTCTCTTCTTATTATTACTCTCCACTGACTGCTCCAAACCCTCCTTGAGTGATTTTGCCTCTCTGGAATCTGTCCTTGAACTGTGATAAAGCCCCTTACTTGCCTCGAGGGAGCAGGGTGTGTGTGTACAGACTCCTCTGACTTTTGTGTAGTTGTACAGTTAGGGTAAGAGTCACTTACACTGACCCACTCATTCCCCCTCCCCCAAGCTCTACCCATCCGTTAAACGTGTTCATTTGAAGGTTGTCCACAAAGAAATGCAGATCTCATCCTCGGGCTGAGAACTAGAAAGGATAGGAGCCAAGTCTGTTGCTTCATTCAACAAACTACATAAACTATATTGGGTTTGATCCAAAATTCTCCATCCAAGTAACAGGAGATGAAATTGGGAAGACAGTGGGCGATATTCTGCAACAGTTAGAAGGGAGCTCAAAAAAGAAGATTCTCAGAAAATTAGACCGTTTCTTGATAAATAATTTTCGGATGAATTTCAGGGCAACAAAGCTACTCGGGTAAAAGAGTGGATCTTAATTGGGCGCACTGTTGAAGCTTTTAAAATTGCAGTTCCTATTTATCCAAAAGACAGGAGTTTTATACAAACCCAAACAATAAAATACTTGGATGAAATCACATGTAAAAAAGCTAATGTACCAAGAAGTTAGTATCCAAAAGGAAACGAAGAGTGCCAGGGAAATAATGAAAAAGGCCCTGCCAGCTTCCATAAGCACTTTCAAACAATATCTGGTGTTTCTTGGTGCACATTTTCAAAGGTCTTTTTCTTGTTCCAAAAAAGGGCTCCTGGGGTTGTACAAGGCTTACTGCCCTGTAAGTTTTTGAATGAGTCAGCCTGACTTTCATGAGCATCTGCTCTGTTTCTTTCTCCCTGTTTTTTTTAATGCACTGAGACTTTCACTTTTCTTTTTAAATTAATGATTTTTTAAAGTGAATGTTTGGGAAATCTTGAGGCAGACAACATAGAAAACACACATAGAGCCAGTGTGGTGTAGTGGTGAAGAGCGGTAGTCTCGTAATCTGGGGAGCCGGGTTCGCGTCTCCGCTCCTCCACATGCAGCTGCTGGGTGACCTTGGGCCAGTCACACTTCTCTGAAGTCTCTCAGCCCCACTCACCTCACAGAGTGTTTGTTGTGGGGGAGGAAGGGAAAGGAGATTGTTAGCCACTTTGAGACTCCTTAAGGGGAGTGAAAGGCGGGATATCAAATCCAAAAAAAAAGAAAGAAAAAGAAAAAGAGGAACATCAAGTATGATTCTACTATAAAGTCTTTCCTAGCATCAGTGCCCAAAATATTATCCCCCGTTCTGCATTTGTGGTCAGAATTCCCATGGCTATCCTCTTGCTAGATCAGGTCTTCATATTAACATCCTTTCTGACTTCATTCGTAGACTGCAGTGAGGCATCAAAGTTGATGAGTTTAATAAGAGCATTTAATGGGTGGATGGTTTGCACATAAGAAGAGCCTGCTGGATCAGTTAAATCGCCCATCTAGTCCATCTTAGTGGCCAACCAGATGCCTATGGGCAGTGGCATAGCAGAGAGGGCAGGGGGGCCATGGCCACGGGCACAAATTTATGAGAGGACACCAGCAGGTGCCCTTACGACAGGCTCCCTCCTCAAGGCCAGAGCTGCGGGGAGGCAAGTCGCACCCAGGCCGGGCCTTTGGGGATGGAACAGCTGTGGGAATGTTCAGGGTGTCAGGAGAGGATATATTGTTTATTAATATCCTTCCTAACCTGCGCTAGCAAGTTCGTTCACTTAGCAGAGTGCATTCCCCTTTACACAGCAGAAAACTAGTTGCAAACTCGTGTGAGTTTCTTAAGACAAAACGCAATTCAATCTGGCTTGTCCAGATTGAAATGTGTTCTAATATTTTCCTGGTAAGAACCCTTGAATCCTTCCTAAAAGAATAAAGACACCACAGTCTTATTCATAAGCAACAAAAAGAAAGTTTACTCGTGATCAGGCAGAGCACAGTGTGATCCCTGAAGGCAGATTTTAGGCTTAAAGTTTCAAACGTATACAAACAGGTTTACCCCATAAGGGAGCTTTACCTAGTGACTGCAGGCTAGCAGTCCAGCAGTTCACAGGACGAAAGGAAGATGGAAAAGAGAGAGTGGCAGCATGCCTTGGCCTTTTACCAGGTCTGGAAAGGTAATGCTCACCCACTAGTCACATGCAAGGAAGGACGCTCCAGGCCAGGAGAAACAGGAAGTTTCGACTGGCTGGACCAAACATTCCCTTGCATGTCCACTCTAGCAAAACAAGGAATGTTGTACTTGACTGCTCCCAGTGGATTACATCCCACAACAGCACCGCCTCCTCCTCCTTGTGGCCGGCAAAGGGACTCCCACACCCCTGGCCTACCGATATGGAGGGTGAGGGTGCTACCACTGCCCACTGAAGAGCAAAGGAGGAAGAGGAAGGCAGGAAAGCACTGCTGGAACCACGTGCATTGCCCAGACCACCTCGTTACAAGGACAGGAAGGCAAGGTGACACAGTGATTTGCAAGGAGAGACTCCCTTGGTGAAGGGACTGACCACTGCCTAAGCACAGCACTTGCCCTGCCCCAGGTGCCAGCAACCCATGCTACGCCCCTGCCCTTGGGAAGCCCCAAAGCAGAATCTGAGCGCAACATCCCTCTCCTCACTTGTAATTCCAGTCAACTGGTAACCACAGGAGATAGGCAATGCAGACAAAAGTAGGACTGACGTTGGATACCACTCTCGGGCTGATGCAATGCAAAACAACAAATACTGTACTTATTCCAGCTTGTCCTTTGGGCATAGATCTCTGGAATCTACAGCCTGAAAGCAGTTTGTATAATAACTGAATCCAAGTACTGCAAAGCTGCCCTAAAACTGCTTGGACCAAGTTAGACTGGCATCAAGTGTTCTGCCGTAAAGCATGGGTACTGCTGAACATGCTAACACGAGAGGCTCAGTTCAAATTATTTGTGATGGAGAGCTACAGAAAGCAGATTAGAATCACCACCTACTATATTACACTGTGAGACTTTTAATTTGGGGTTAGCCAAACAAAAACGACTGTTGAAAGGGTCTCTTAATTGAGAAGTAATTGAGCCTGTTTTGAATAAAAGGTTAGATCAGTACCCAGTGCTTCATTAAACTCTCTAGACTAAGCGTTTTAATTAAAAACTTGGATGTTTTCTTCTCGAAAAGCCTTTTCAGTTTACAAAATAATGCCAGAACTAAGAAAAACATTGAGCCGCAAATCCTTTGTGATTGTCTTGGTCCTCGCAGGGACTCCTGACTTGAGTTCCTATCATTCATCACTGCTACCGTCACCAAGGAGAACTATCTTAACAAGGCATTCTACAATATGAACCACATTCAGGAATTTACCAGCATTGTGACCTCTCCAGAGGTACTTCCAGCTATCTAATGTACACTACTGAGTACAGCCACAAAAATGTCATAGGTATACACCAAAATGGGCCAGCTCAAGATTCTTAAAGCCACTGTTGTATTTATTTCCTTATATTTATATACCTCCTCTCATCCATCAAGGTGGCATATATATGGTTACCAGGCAGGCATCCATACAGACACTGGCCAGACCTGCTTAGCTTCAGCAAGATGATGATCCCGTATGCCTTCAGACTTTATCCTGGGACCAAAGCACTAGACAATGGAAAGCTTCCCTGCACTTATTGAGTGTACATCCCAGAATCCTCCTCAACACTGCTGATAATTCTGGAATGGCTAGTCATGAGTCTGTCTATTCACACACCAGTCAGGGCTGGCCCTACCATTAGGCCGAGTGTGATAACCTCCTCAGGTGGCAAAAGCTGTGAGACAAGAGGGGCAGTCCTCCCCCTAGTTGCTTGCCAGCACTGAAATAAGATTCAGCTGCCATCTTAGACAGCTTCTGTGTATGTGAAAAGGGTGGTCACTGCTTTGTTCTTCACCTCAGGTGGAAAAATGTTTAGGGCTGGCCCTGACATCGGCTTTAGTCAGCTCCACCAAACTATATTTGTCGAGGACAAAGACAGAACAAATCTATCTCTGTAGCTCTAAAACAGGGTGTGTCACAAGCACCTGCAGAGCAAATACATATAACTGCCGGAACAGATCCAACATTTTCTCCATCAATCATGTCATCTTAAATAAAATAATTCCCCGTGCAATTCCTGCAGGTGGCACCGAAATGGATCAAGTCATCCAGGAAAACATTCTAAGGCACAACATGATTTAAGCTCCATCTTTAATGGGAAGAAGCATGAGGTGGCTAATTCTACAGCCCAGGAAAGTATGGATTTACTACACGACTGCAGGAGAGTATGGATTTACTACATGACCAGAGGCAAAAGTCATATTCATTTTATTAGAAATGTGGAAATTCATTGGCAGTAGAAAGAATTGCTACAAAAGTTCAAATCTTAAATCAAGTGCTGCTTCGAATAATGCCATTAAGCGTCAGGGCTGAAATGCTGCAGAGATTTGTTAACCTAAATGATCTATGGTCATTCGGGGGTGGGGGGGAGCAGTGGAAGTGAATGGATCAAAAAAGGCTGCATTTGAACTTGTTGCTATGAGGGTGGCAAATAGCACCCCTCTCACTCTCTCATATGTGGAATGCTGCTTCCAATTACTCCAAAGAACCATTCCTCGAAAACGGTCCTATAGCAACGAATAAGAATGCCATCCCTAAAAGAACTGGCCTTGCCTGGTAACTGAACAGGAGACCGCCTGGGAACGTCAAAGGAAAAGTCAGATATAAATGCGATTTTTAAATGAATGCAAACGGCGCTGGGAAATCTCATAACCAGCCTAGCAGGAAATCTCGTGACATGTGGCCTGTACTGTCACAGGCATCAGGGCCGTGGGATTGGCAGGATAAGAAAAAATATGCTAGGACCTCGTATTTTTATTGGCTGTGTACAGGTGATCATTTTTCAGAGGACGGAAGGTGGTGTTGTAGCCCTGTAGTTTGCGCGTTAATTTTTTAACATTTCACCAGGTTGAAGGGTGGAACTCTTTGTTAAAACATATGGGGGTGTAATAGGAACCCTACAAGCGAGGAAAGTCAGCTTGGGAAGGGGAAAGTCGTGTGGGGGGGGTGTTGTCTGCACATGAAACCTTCACTGCTTTTCTGCCACAAATTGCCAAGATGTGGTCCATTAGGTTGAAAGGCGCCACTAAGCTCTGTCTATCCTCAGTCAGTCCTCGCAGCCAGCACATAGCTTCCCCCTCAGTCTCTGTGCTGCCCCTGCAGAACTCAACAGGAAGGAGGATAGGGACAAATCTAGTATTAGTTGGCCCTTCCAGTTATTATCTCTGTCTCCACCTACTGTTGGCCTCCTACCCTACCAGTCCCAACAAGCACCAATCACTACGGCCAAGACATATAGCAGGCATAGGCAAATTCGGCCCTCCAGATGTTTTGAGACTACAATTCCCATCATCCCTGATCACTGGTCCTGTTAGCTAGGGACAGGGACGCGGACTTATAAAAAACATTGGGGGGGCCCGGGAAAGCTCATGAATAATAAATAAGCTCATGAATATGCAAATAAAGTGGCACCGCCTCCTCGTGAGCGAATAGGGGAGAGCGTGCTGCGCCTATTAATCAGCTCCGGAACAGCTGATATGCGGGAAACGTGGGGCTAGCCGGAGAAGAGAGGGCGAGCCCCCTCCGCTCCGGCCCTAAATAGGCTGGCTGGCTGGCTGGGAGGTGTGGCCGGTCGGGATTCCCCTGTTCTCGCGGGGGCTGAAACCGCCAGGAGGAAGGAAATTCCCCCCGACAGTGCCTTGGCAGTGGCGGTGGTGCTGCGAAGCAGCGAGGCAGGAGCCCCCGCCCCCGGGGATTCCCTAATCTCGCGGTGGACGGCCCGGGCTCTCCGACTAGGGCGCGCGGCTGGCTGGCTGGCTGGCGAGGGAGCAGGTGGGGAGGAGGCGGGGGACGGCGGCGGCGCTCTGCTGGAAAGGCGCCCGAGATTATTGGGGGGGCTGAGCCCCCCCAAAAAAATTTTTGAGGGGGCTCGAGCCCCCTCAGGCCCCATGGAGTCGGCGCCTATGGCTAGGGATGATGGGAGTTGTAGTCCCAAAACATCTGGTGGGCCGAGTTTGCCTATGCCTGCCATATAGACATGGAAAAGAAGCAAGGGTGATGATTTGAAGCTATTGAACCAGCTGGAGCTGGAAGAAAGCACTCTTGGTGCCATTTGAAGCTAAGAATTGGCAATATTTCCTTGAAAGGACAGACTGGGCATCTGTCAGTTGTGCGCAAGTTACTTTCCTGGCTAGATTGCTGCAGTACTCTCTACCTGGGGCTGTCTTGAATTCAGAAACTGTTGGGGCATGAGCAGAGTACCCGTTCAACACGCCAGCAGAGTGTACCAATGGAACAGAAAAACACCAGACAGTTTGAGGTAGGGTCAGTCCCCTTAGTAACAGTAAGATGCAGCTCCACAGCTTAGCAGTTACATACAGTTGTCATATATAGTCTTTTGATATGGTCTCCTTGCAGTGTCCCAACACAAACTAGGCTCTGGCCAACAGCAAACTTGCTTCAAACACACTGAGGACCAGCTCCGAGGGCCTTCTGGTGGTTCCCTCACTGCGAGAATTGAGGTTACATGGAACCAGGCAGAGGGCCTTCTCAGTAATGGCGCCCGCCCTGTGGAACACCCTCGCATCAAATGTCAAGGAAATAAATAACTATCCGACTTTTAGAAGACATCTGAAGGCAGCCCTGTTTAGGGAAGTTTTTAATGTTCAAAATTTTATTCTGTTTTTAGTGTTCTGTTGGGAGCCGCCCAGAGCGGCTGGGGAAACCCAGCCAGATGGGCGGGGTACAGTCAAACCTCAGTTCCCGAATGGCTCCATTTTTGAATGTTTCGGCTCCTGAAAGCTGGAAACCCAAAGTAAATGCTCTGGTTTTTGAACGTTTTTTGGAAGCCGAACATCCGACGAGGCTTCCACCTGAGTGAAGGAAGGTCCTGCAACCAATCGGAAGCCGCGCCTCAGTTGTCAAACGTTTTGAAAGTCGAACAGGCTTCCGGAATGGATTACGTTTGACAACCAAGGTTTGACTGTATAAATAAATTATTATTATGTTTATGTTTATACTTTAGATTGTGCTGACTCACTCTCACATGCTTAGGTAAAGGTAAAGGGACTCCTAACCATTAGGTCCAGTTGCGGTGCTCATCTCGCTTTATTGGCTGAGGGAGCCTGCGTACAGATTCCAGGTCATGTGGCCAGCATGACTAAGCCGCTTCTGGCGAACCAGAACAGCGCACGGAAACGCCGTTTACCTTCCCACAGGAACAGTACCTATTTATCTACTTGCACTTTGACGTGCTTTCGAACTGCTAGGTTGGCAGGAGCAGGGACTGAGCAACGGGAGCTCACCCCGTCACGGGGATTCGAACCGCCGACCTTCTAATCGGCAAGTCCTAGGTTCTGTGGTTTAACCCACAGCGCCACCCACGTCCCATGCTTAGCTAGTGCTTAACTCAAAATTAACAAGCACACCTAACTTAACCCTTTCTTCTCCTTTTCTCCCCTGCATGCATAAACCCTTATACAGTGGTACCTCGGGTTAAGTACTGAATTCGTTCCGGAGGTCCGTTCTTAACTTGAAACTGTTCTTAACCTGAAGCACCACTTTGGCTAATGTGGCCTCCTGCTGCTGCCGCACCGCCAGAGCACGATTTCTGTTCTCATCCTGAAGCAAAGTTCTTAACCCGAGGTACTATTTCTGGGTTAGCGGAGTCTGTAACCTGAAGCGTATGTAACCCGAGGTACCACTGTACATTAACAAATTGGTCCAAAATGCGGACACCAGGCTGTTACACTGGAACATACCTTACCGGAACAACTGACTAATGTTTAGTCTATCTAGCTCAATGTTCTTGAAAGCGACTGACAGCAGGTCTCCAGGATTTCAGATAAGAGTCTGAACAGCAGGGATTGGACTAGAGACCCTGTGCATGCAAAGCATGCATTCTAACACTGAACTGAAACCCACCCCTATTTTCTGAGACCCAGTGATCAGTGCACATAACTCTGATCTTGTTCTGGCTATGCTGGTTACTTGTTTCCCGGCTCAATTTAGAAGTTCACAAACAACAATGCCATGGGTGAAACAAATTGCCCTCTCCCTGGGATATTGCAATCAAGCAAGCTAATACAGAGGGCCGATTCCCATTTCATGTGCAATCAGCAGTGTACTCCGGAGTTAATTTGTGGTGGTGTTTTTCAAATGCGTGGTATTTATTAGTTCCTTGAAAACCTTTAACAAATACCCCCAGCACCAAACACTCAAAACATCAATCAAGTTTATTAAAGCACAATGATATGATAAAATTAGAATATTGCAACCCAATACCGTCTCAAAATAAAGCAGCCTATAATTTCAATATAACCTTTTTTAAACACACACACACACACACACACACACACACACACACACACACAAACCCTGCAGCATTTCATGACATGGAACAAATACATAATGTGGAAACTTTGCAAGGAGACTTTGGCATGCCTCCTGCAGTACAAGAGCTGAATTTTGGGTCCTCGTTAAGAATTAACTTATTGTTAACTTACATTACAATGCTATGCATGTCAACTCTGAAATAAGCCTCTTTGTGTATAATGGGACTTACTCTCAGGTAGGTGTGCATAGCTCTCTGTCCCTGCAGGCCTAAGATACTTCCTTAGGAATCAATCCCTTAGCTCTGGTTAAAGGATCAAATATTTGATGCCAATGAGACCACGCTCTCAGGGGAGCCAAAAGAGGACATCTGGGGATCCAATCAGAAGCCGAGGTGGCTGCTGCAATTCTGGGATGTCCCACTTAAAGCACGACAGTTGAGGGTACAAGATAAGTAAAATGCTTTTCATTTGTGTTTTCCTGAGCAATGTAAAACTGCACATGCTCAGCATCCTATTTCTTGTCCATGAAAGCTTATACAGTGGTGCCTCGCAAAAAATCTGTTCTGTGATTCTCTTCGTCTAGCGGTTTTTTCGTCTTGCGAAGCAAGCCCATTGAACGATTAGCGGATTAGTGCTATTAGCGCTATTAGCGGCTTATCTGCTGATCGGATCAGCTGATAAGCAGCTTAGCGGCTTAGAAAAGGGGGGGAGGGGGAAAAACCAGCAGGAACTCGCAAGGCATTGTCGTCTTGCGAAGCAAGCCCATAGGAAATTCGTTTTGCGAAGCACCTCCAAAACGGAAAACTCTTTCGTCTAGCGAGTTTTCCGTCTTGTGAGGCATTCGTCTTGCAGGGCACCACTGTATCATAATCAATTTGTTAGTCTTTGAGATACCACAAGACTTTACTATTTTATCTCATGTGTTCCTTTTGGGAAGGGAAGGAGGGCTATTTAGGGAACTAATTTAGGGAAATTAAGGGAACCCCTTAATTTGCCCTTGTATAGAGCAGACCTGATATTCAGCATTTGAGGCAAAACGCTTAAAACCACTGTATCCTGAAAAGCTGGGAGTTTCACCCAGCTACGGCTCAGTCACCTCTCATCCCTTCTGACAAAGAGAAAAATCATTAGTCCTGTATTGTTCTCCCCAATTTAGTTATACCTCTTGTCAATTCTTGAGGCTGAGGAAGAAGGAAATCTAGACTCAAGAGCAGGCAGGGTACAGACAGCTGAAAACAAATATGCTTTAGGAATGAGAAAGCAGAACTATACCAGCATGAAGCGTGGCAGCCTGCCGCGTAAACATGCCCCCGGGTTGCTAAATCTCCTTTTGCATGCGCAAGGCAATTACATTTTCCCCCAGTCCCCCATTCAGTGCTGCAACATTTTTCTTGCAGAGGTTATGGCGTCTCTCCTGTGCACATATTTGTGTACTTAATCTTGGCATCCCTATTCAAAGCAGCTGCTGAAATGAGTGCGCCTCATCGTCAGTTCGCTATGGGGAGACCACCCCAGGATATCTTAAATATTTGCATTACACATTACATTTCATTAATATTAAAGTACATCGCCTTTGTGCAGGGAGCATTCTTCCAATAATGTAGATGAGGTTTAGATTCCTAAACATTGCGAGATTAGACGCCAACTTGATAACCAAAGAAAGAGGATCCTAAATGCTTCATCCTTTTAATGGGGTCAACTGTGATTAGAGGGTGGTCTTCTTTGGGGGAAAAGGGTGTCTGGGTGTTTTAATAACTTTATAACTTACCAACCCATCTACTATCCAAAGGTTTGGACGATGGGAGTCATTACCTGAAGTATTATGTATTGTTATATTTCAGTTAAGTGAGGAGCCAAAATGGGTAGTGATGTGTATAGATGCTAGCAGAGGACATATTTATTAGGTTATTGGGTTGTTGTTTTTATTTTGATTATATATTTTGTTGTTTTATATTTTGATTTTGTCCTATGAACTGCCCTGAGACCTCTGGGTGTAGGGAGGTATATAAATTCAATTAATAATAATAATAATAATATCCTTCCTCATGTTTGTGAGTTCAGCAGAATGCATCCCTTTGCAGATTAAAATGGAAGCTTAGACAGGCTAGTTTTCGCCTTTGAGTTAAAGAAATCCAGGACGTTTTAAGGCAGTCAGGAATTCTCTTGGTATTTCCCCCTTTTCTCCCCCTTAAAATAATATTCACACAAACAGTCTTGTAAAAAGTAAAAAGTAACATTTACTCACTCAGAATACTTGTTGAAGGGGAGAAGATACAGCAGTTTTGCTCAGGCAGGCTTAAAATGGTAATTCCAGTTTCAAAATCTAGTTTAAGATAGTGTCTGTGACATGGCATATGTTCTAATCTAAATTGCTAGAATTAAGTGAAAGAGCAAAGAGGAAGTGCCCAGCCAGGGGAGGAGCTTACAGATGGCCACGCCCTTCCCCTATCAGGGCACGGTGGGTGTGTCTCTCAAGAGTTCTCTCTAGGAAACCAACAGGAAAACTCTGTGAGCTCCAGCTCCTATCATGTGCCTATGTAGCAAACATGTGTTGTTGGTTTGACTGCATTGTAAACATCCCACAAAATATACAGTGGTACCTCGGGTTACATATGCTTCAGGTTACATACGCTTCAGGTTACAGACTCTGCTAACCTAGAAATAGTGCTTCAGGTTAAGAACTTTGCTTCAGGATGAGAACAGAAATTGTGCTCCAGCGGCAGTGGGAGGCCCCATTAGCTAAAGTGGTGCTTCGGGTTAAGAACAGTTTCAGGTTAAGAACGGACCTCCGGAACAAATTAAGTACTTAACCCGAGGTACCACTGTACAGGATTTGAAGGAGGAAGCAATTTGCTTATCTCCAAAATCAGAGTCAAATCAGACATTTTGAAATGCCTAGGTTCCCAACTTTTTCTAAATACGTATCAACCACAGTGTGGGGCTTATTAGAATCAGGACCAGAATGTGTGGCAATATAAAAAAATAGAGGTGGTTGGCTTTTGCCAGAGATGAATAGATGGAGGCAGGATGCAGTGAAAGCAAGGCAGATCTTTATGTTTCTGCTGCAACAGGCTTCTTTTAAGGGTTTGCATTTTGGTATGGAGAAGAAGGACATCCCCTCTATAAACAGTCAGAAATTAGAGCACACATAAGCGGGGGTTACTGTGACTCAGGCAAGCCAAGGTGTGATATTGCTGAGGATTTAGCAGGTTTTACATAGTTCCAGACACAGTTCACACAAAACATTAGCGTTTGATAAGACAATACACCTAAGAAAACAATTTAGAGTTTTTTGTGTAGCTTTCAGCAACTCATCCCCTAAACAGACAACAGCTGGCCTAAGGATTTATTTAACTTTTAGCTTTTCTTTTGGTCTTTCATCAACTTTAAGGAGCAACTCCAGTTCTGCTGGAGGTTAAGGTTATCAAACCTTCAGTGATTAAACTGATAGATAAATCGATCAACTGTTTTCTGTACCTTTTATTGTAAGTCACTTTGGGGTGCCTCATGGGAAGTGATTCATAGATAAAATTAACAATATTAACAATAATCCAAACCCTCTTCAGGCATGGGGGGGGGGCGTGTTGGATTGTTCTGCTCATCTTTAGTTGATCATTCGGCACACTTTTAAGGCGTTTTTGTTTCATTAGGGTTGTGAGCTAAGGGCCCTCCTTTCAGGGGTGTTTTGGTTTCAATGCTGATGCTGACGAATCTTTCTTCATTGGCACTGAAATTGAATTTGCCTCCATGGAAAACTGGAAGCCCGTGGGATAGGTGTTTTATGATCCCAGTAGGCAGCTCCACTCAGCTCCCTAGCTACAACAATTTGCACTTGGCGCACCTTCAAAACCATTTTCAAGGGGAAATAGAGTGCATTACGGTGATCCCGCCATGAGATTCCCAGCATATTGGTCACCATGGGAAGGCTATCCCAGTCTATCAATGGCTTTACCTGTAACACTAGCAGAAGCTAATAAAAGGGAGCTGTGTCCTCGCTTTCTGAAGCACTCTCAAACTATTTGCCTGCTCTTTCAAGGGCAATGCATCCCAGAACATCCCAACTACCTATGTTCCGAACTTGAGAACCATTCCCCTATAGGACCTCTGGCTTGTTGGGATTCAACTTACCGGCCAGCCCACCAGCGGTCCCCCATGAGGCATGAGTGGCAGCTGCTGGGAGGACTTGTCACCACTTCTTCTGTAACTGATTGGAACCGCTTTCTGCCAATGCATAAAAGTAAAGGACCCCTGACAGTTAAGTCCAGTACCGGACGACTCTGGGATTGCAGCGTTCATCTTGCTTTACTGGCCGAGGGAGCAGACTGTCCACAGACAGTTTTTCCGCATCATGTGGCCAGCGTGACTATGCCACATCCGGTGAAACTAGAGCAGCACACGAAAACGCCGTTTACCTACCCGCCAGAGTGGTACCTATTTATCTACTTGCACTTTGACGTGCTTTCGAACTACTGGCAGGCGCTGGGACCGAGCAACGGGAGCTCACCCCATCGCAGGGATTCGAACCACCTACCTTCCGATCAACAAGCCCTAGGCTCAGTGGTTTAGACCACAGCGCCGTGGGCTCTAAATCTCACAATGTGTGCATTCTTGGGACCTGGAACAACATAATGGTTTGCACAGTGCTCTTCAACTTCTCCATTTGTGGAGCTGAACTAGTGGGAGGATTTGCTTCACTTTTGCATTGCCTTTTGCATCAGAAGGCAAGAGAAGATCAACTGGCTCCACTCCCTGTCAGGCAGGATGTTTCTCACAGATGTTCAAAAACTTAATATTTTATTAAATGGGAAGGATCAAAGAGTAGCATCCAGTAATATTTTCTGCACTCATTGGAACTGGAAGCAAAGCGAAGTTTATTAAGAATGTTCTTCCATAGCTATTAAAAACTTGTGGGTCTTTTTTTGTTTGTTTTGTTTTGTTTTGTTTAAATGACATTTTACTCTTGCTAAAGGAAAGCAATTACACATACAGTGGTCTTGCTGTTCAGTGACTGTTAGAGATGGTTGCTAGGCTGCAATCTTACCTGAGAGTAAGTCCCATTGAACTCTCTAGGGCTTCCTTCTAAATAGACATGAATAGAAGTGCATGGCAAATCTGATTAGTATTTGCTCAGATTTAATTTTGTAATCGGTTTTTGTGGATCCTCCACGGGGCCTATGGCACACAACAGTTAAAGCAAAATGAATTAATTCTGGTGGGCTACTGTTCATTAGGAATGAAAGTGAACAAAAAAGTATATTAAAAATGACCTTTCATTCTTATTGGTAGTAGCTTTTGTATGCTAAATTGTAAGTTTGTGGCTTTCTGTGTCACCTATATTGAGGTTTTGGCAATATGCAAATATATTTAAATTAATTACTCACTGAGTAATCAGTAAAATGCAGAACCAATTAAACAATATTTAATCAGTGGACAACTGTAATTGAAACTAAAATTATACCACAGCTCAAGCATATGCATAGTTACATAGAAGTAAGGGCACTTATGGACTGTCATTGTTTGGGGGTGGTATTCAATCATATACCAGCAAACTCAGGTTGATTTGGAGCTGTTGTGCAATAAACCTGCTTCCCTAAAATATTGGACTTTGTGCTATAAGGAAAGTGATGGGGAAACGCACTGGAAATGTGATAACACTTGCATTGCAGGGGGTTGGATTGGATGACCTTTGGGGGACCCTTCCAAGTCTATGATTCTATGATGCATCAACATATACCCACCAACAAACAAACAAATCAGAATGCCTGCTCATCAAATAGTCAATGTCGCCTAATGTCCCTGCAAACTATTTTGGATGATTTCTCAATAAATGGGTTGTCTGGAAGCCCCAGAGTTCAGCAGAGCTTACTCCCTGCATAGGACCGTAGTCCAAAAGCGCAATGCTGAATACCTCTAAAGATTTCTGGAAAGGGCTTGTGCATTCTTGATGCTCTGCTTGCAAGCCAGTGGTATGCTTATTAACTTGTACAATAAATATTTCCAGTTATTCCGAACCATAAGAGAAATTAAATGATGCATCCCCTCTCTAGGGACAAAAGCTGCAGCTCAAGTTTAGTGACAGATGAAGCAGCCTGGCTTCCCAGCTTAATGGGTCAGGGATAAAACAAGCTTGGCTGTCGTAGCGGAGTCCTGCTCCAGATGATGGTTTTTTAACGTCTCTGCTAAACGCTTCCAGTAGGAGATGACGAAGGGAAAAATGAGGCTGAACATAGTGAAATGGGTCTACATCTGCCGGAACTTAGTCCAGTCGGGATTAGAGCCCTGACTCTACACACACACACACACACACACGAGAGAGAGAGAGAGAGAGAGAGAGAGAGAGAGAGAGAGTGTCTGCTAGAGCCAAAGCTATATGCATTTTACAGAACCCAGGACCCTAAGGCTATAATCCAAACCATGCCCACTTCCTTGGGCAAAAGGCACATTTAAGGTGGTTAGACAACAAGGGCAACACTTGGCAGAACCTCAGAAATGAGATCAGGGTGGAGTTGTATTTCTGCTTCTAGTGATCAAGGTTTGGGGATTCAAATAGGGTTGCCATTTTTTGAAGAGTAAAAACAGAGGACACATTTGCCGAGTTCTACTTTTAAATATAAGGGACACGGGTGGCGCTGTGGGTTAAACCATAGAGCCTTGGACTTGCCGATCAGAAGGTCGGCGGTTCGAATCCCCGCAACGGGGTGAGCTCCCGTTGCTCAGTCCCTGCTCCTGCCCACCTAGCAGTTCGAAAGCACGTCAAAGTGCAAGTAGATAAATAGGTACCACTCTGGCGGGTAGGTAAACGGCGTTTCCGTGCGCTGCTCTGATTCACCAGAAGCGGCTTAGTCATGCTGGCCACATGACCCGGAAGCTGTATGCTGGCTCCCTCGACCCATAAAGTGAGATGAGCGCCACAACCCCAGAGTCAGTCACTACTGGACCTAATGGTCAGGGGTCCCTTTACCTTTACTTTACTTTTAAATATGGATTGCTACGACAACTCTACACATGAAAAAGAGGACATGCCCTGGAAAAAGAGGACATATGGCAACCATCGTGGTGATTAGCTGAAAGAAACAGATTTAAGGGGGGAAACAAAGATGCAGATTTATTTGACTTGCTTAGCATACTGTAGTTATTTGGTGTGAACTTCATTCCAAGGGAGTGTGCTTAGGAATCACAGCCCAAAAGAATCCCAACAGCCCAGAAGTGTTGTGCGACGGGTTTTCTTAAGTACCGGCTGTGGTGGGAAAGTGTATTTCTGAACTCCAAAACAACTCAGCCAAGAAATCTCTCAAATAGTTTTGTTTTTTGATACAGCAATTAATCCCCCCCCCCAACTGAAACTTAATCAGATGCAATTACAGTATGTGGCTTTGAGTGAAAGTGCTAAAATTTCAACTAAACTATTAAATCAGTGTTACAGGAAATAGTGGGCACAGAAATTATGATAAAATATGTAACACTGTAATGCACTTCTCCCACCTCCCCGCCAAACACACACACACACACACACACACACACACTTGCTTCCTTTCTGTATTAAAAGGATGAAGATAAATGGCAAGGAAAGTTACCCTTTGTAAATTATTAAACCCGTTAAGGCTTCATAATGCACATAAACAACGCACAGTCCTTTGTCCCTGCGCTTTGTAAAGAAAGGAATACCTTTTAGGCAAATATATGCATATTTTATATCCCATGCTACATGAGTACCTTTCTCCAGCTGTTACACCATTTTATATTTTATGACCATCTTTGCAGTTCAAGGAGCAGAGTGTTAATTTATGTTGTGCATTTTTGCTGCAGAGACGCACACGCAACTCTGGCACGGCAGGTCAGCGCTCTCTGGGCTTCGGCTGCCATCTCGTGGCTGCAGAAATATTCCCCAGGCCCCGCGCAGTGTATTAGTTATTCCGGGCACTGGTGTACTTTTACTGTTCTTTGAAATGCGATGGATAAATCCTGGCTTTTGCTGCCAGAGCCCATGCTGAGAAGCCCAGCAGCTGAGGCTGAGAGACGGCTCCCCCAAGGGCAACCAAAGGCAAAATGACTCTCGAGGGATGAGAGAGCTGAGCAGTGCGCCTTATGAATGGCACAAACAAATATAAACAAAAAGCAGCCATATGAACTGCCCCTCGGGGCAATGCAAAGATGAGCTCTGATCTCTCCCTCCCATCCCCTGCCCACCCCCACTGCTTTAATTTGATGTGTCTGGTGCCACCGGATATTTTTATCCCTTTGATTTCATATATTTTCTGGGTGGCCACATGCACATGAGATTGGACAATATAATGTAATGCGTGCCAGGCGGGCAAAGCCTCCTGCCAGTCGGCGAAGCCACGGCAGTCATTGGCTGAGATGCTGTGATGTCACAGAATAGCTGCTGAGCAATATGAACTACTAGGAAAGAAGCATAGGGACTACCTCCAGACTGTGTGGTACCCATGGCTCTCCACTCACAACTAGCAGGCATAACATCACTATGTGAGCTGTTGGGGGGTGGGGGGAGTTGCACCCAAGCATCCACTTAAGAGGCAGGCTTATTAAAAATATTATTTTTAAATAAAAGAAATGCACATTTTTAAGTTTTATTGAGATCTTATTTTAGTATTTGTTTGAGTGCAGTGAAATAAATATTTTGGCACAAATTTCAAAATCAGTCAAGAAAACGAAACTAATTTGCTGCTAAAATGGCGTGGATTAGAAAGGTACTTTATTTTTGTTGCTGTTGCTTTTAATATTCCCTGGGATTTTTATGCTGTCTTTTATTCCTTGCCCTGTAAGCCAAGCAGGGAACATGTGTTGATGGACTGCCGTATAAACCTAGTAATAAATAAATACGCCAGGGTGGTCAGGATAGTGGTTAGGGCGTCAAACTAGAACCTGGGAGATCCGGGTTCAAATTCCCCCTCAGCCATGAAGCTCACTGAGTGATCTTGGGCCAATTACTATCTCTCTCACAAAACACTATATTGGACTGGGGAAGAATGGTGGGGACCAGCCCCCCTTCCTGAACCTTCCTGAGAACAGTAGGATAGTATAGATTTAGAACAGTGGTTTGCATAAGGCCATAGTTCAGCGTCTGTAGAGGGAAGAAGCTGGGGAATATTGGGAGAGGAACAGCAGGAAGAAGAAGAAGCACCAGGGGAGAGACAGCTGACAGACTCAGTGTCTTTGGAAAGCATTCCTGACTCCTCTTCTCCTAGAACTAGGCGGGCATTGAGGGTAGTAGAACAGAAAGCTCAGAGGCAGAAAGCTCAGATTAGCCGACACAGGGGTGACATAGAATAGGAGGGGTGTAGTGGGGTGGGACATTACTTGGAGCAACGCCAATCTCCAGGGAAAACTGCATTCCTCATCTCGTCCTGTGAATATTAATAAATTATGTGGTAAAGGTAAAGGGAGCCCTGACCATTAGGTCCAGTCGTGGCCGACTCTGGGGTTGCAGCGCTCATCTAGCTTTATTGGCCGAGGGAGCTTCTGGGTCATGTGGCTAGCATGACTAAGCCGCTTCTGGCAAACCAGAGCAGCGCACGGAAACACTGTTTACCTTCCTGCCGGAGCGGTACCTACTTGCACTTTGATGTGCTTTCGAATTGCTAGGTTGGCAGGAGCAGGGACCGAGCAACAGAAGCTCACCCCGTCACGGGGATTCGAACCGCCGACCTTCTGATCGGCAAGTCCTAGGCTCTGTGGTTTAACCCACAGCGCCACCTACGTCCCCTTAAAATTATGCGGTAAAAACTTTTAATTATTTCTCTGCTTTTTGGCTGCTACCGCGGGAGGGATCATATTCCCTGAAGCCTGACATGATGTCATTGATGGAGCATGGCCATGCAACGTTTGGAGGAGGGAGATGGAATGGAGCAGGCTGCACCCCACACTGCAGCCTTTGTTCCACTTGCCCTGGGTTGAAAGGTCAAACATGATCCTTGACCAGCAACCACACCTAAACGGAAAGAGATGCCTTTTCAGCAAAAAATATCTGCCTCGGCATACTATGTTGCAGGATCATAGTCCTTCAGATGATAACTCATTGCTAGTCTTGAAGCTATGTTAGGCTGTGGGTATCAAAAGTATTAAAGCATGCATAATTTTGTCCATCCTGCCCATGGAATCATTTCATCCCTGCTCACAGACTTCTTGTTTTGCTAGCACATCTCTATCATGAAACAAGATAACAACAACAACAACAACAATAATAATTTATTATTTATGCCCCGCCCATCTGGCTGGGTTTTCCCCACCACTCTGGGCAGCTCCCAGCAAAACACTAAACACAGAATAAAACTTCAAACATTAAAAACAGGGCTGCCTTCAGATGTCTTATAAAAGTTGGATAGTTGTTTATTTCCTTGATATCTGATGAGAGGGGGTCCTTCCACCAGGGTGGGCACCACTACTGAGAAGGCCCTCTGCCTGGTTCACTGTAGCTTCAGTTCTCATAGTGAGGGAACTGCCAGAAGGCCATCGGAGCTGGACCTCAGTGTCAGAGCTGAACAGCAACCGCAAAACATAGAGTGCAAAGCCTGGAAACGTTCCTAGTTTTGTTATTGTTGCTTTCAGTATTTTTTTCTGGGGGTGTGCAGGGGTGTACATACCTCTAAACATTTTGTGAATATAAGTTTGGCCTCATTGAGGAGCAGTATTTCAATATGAGTAGGAAAATGAGAGTACCCTTAAACATTTTTTAGAGGAAAAAAAGCACTGGTTGCTTTAAAAAAAAAAGGTAAAGGCGAGAGATAGCCAAACTCTATGGTGCTGATTTAATCTTCATACAGTGGTACCTTGGGTTAAGTACTTAATTCGTTCCGGAGGTCTGTTCTTAACCTGAAACTGTTCTTAACCAGAAGCACCACTTTAGCTAATGGGGCCTCCAGCTGCTGCCACGCCGCCGGAGCACGATTTCTGTTCTCATCCTGAAGCAAAGTTCTTAACCTGAAGCACTATTTCTGGGTTAGCAGAGTCTGTAACCTGAAGCGTATGTAACCCGAGGTACCACTGTAGTGCCTTCCCCCCATAAAAGCTAGGAAGTGTGAATAAAACAAGTTCTGTATCCAGAAGAGTTAGAATTCCCTTTGTGATTTTAGCCAGACTCTGCCAGACTTAATTACAGCAGCAGCATCTTCCCCTCTTCCCTTTATTATCTTTTATGTATTTACCGTTCAAAAGACAGGACTGGAACAACGAAGCATATTTACCAAAAGGCTCCATTTTTGTCTCTTGAATTCCCCTGGATGGATTGAGGTAGCCTTCTGTGGGGTAGGTGGATCTAGATTACACAAGAGACCTTGATCCAGCTCTACTTATTCACTAAAAGCTATTAACCTGTGGAATGTGGGTAAGAATGCCCATTGGGAGGCCTGTCCCATGCAAAGCAATGTGCCACAAGTGCCAAGTTTTGAACTACAACTCCCATCAGCCCTCAGGCAGTACAGGTATGTTGGCTGGAGTTGTAGCCCATAGCATTTGGAGAGCACGAGGTTGGTGAAGCCTGCCATAAAAAATTCCCTTCGGCTTCCCAGTAAGGAGAGGTATATCTATCTTAGTTTTTGTCCATCTCAGTTTCTCGTATTTTCCCAGAAGAAGAAGAAGAAGAAGAAGAAGAAGAAGAAGAAGAAGAAGAAGAAGAGTTTGGATTTGATATCCCGCTTAATCACTACCGGAAGAAGTCTCCAAGCAGCTAACATTCTCCTTTCCCTTCCTCCCCCACAACAAACACTCTGTGAGGTGAGTGGGGCTGAGAGACTTCAAAGAAGTGTGACTAGCCCAAGGTCACCCAGCAGCTGCATGTGGAGGAGCGGAGACGTGAACCCAGTTCCCCAGATTACGAGTCTACCACTCTTAACCACTACACCACACTGGCTCTCACCACTCTTAAGATCAGTTCTCTACTTTTTCGCACCAATTTATTTAAAATATAAATAAATACGTCCTGATGGAAATCTGTCAGCATCTTACTGCAAATTTCTCCTAATAGACACATTTTTGTATGAAATTTTTGCCTAATAAACAAAATTTGCAAAGAAATTTTAATGCATTTTTGAATTAATACATTTTTGTGTTACTTTATTAATATATGTATTGTTCTGCACACTTTACCCTAATAGGTACATTTCTGCATACCTTGCATGGCTGGAGATTGCATGGCTGCATACCTTGCATTGCAGAATACAGGGAAGTGCAATTTTTACAGGCTGGCTGTGCTTTGATTCGCATATTCTTTCGGAAAGGGAAAATTTGGTGAGTTGCCTTTAAATGCAAACTGAATCAAATCGCCCCTTCCCAGTGCTCAGGGAACAAGGACCAGTGAAGATCCCTAGTTGGTACCTGAAAGCACAATAAAAGGATGATAGCAGAATTCCAAATGGGGTTCCCCCTCTTCAAAAGATCAATGATACGTCCTTGAAGATAGGCACATAAAGGGACAATAAAAGCACAAACAAGAGTTCAGAGGCTGTGAAAACGATGATGTAGACAATAATATGCTACTCAATTTTTCTTGTTCCAATTCCTTTTACGTTTTCAGAATAGACATTCACCAATTGTGGCATAGTCATTTGGCAACTGAGCCAGAAAGGAAACTGGCATATCTATAGGCAACGGCAAAACAATAAACCAGAGAAAGTACTAGGCATGGCTTCAACAAGATAACAGAAAAGCCTCCCTTTAGGGGACTGCACAGATTACAAACTGTCAATGGCATTGGCAATTGAACAATGCTTCTCTGTCAAATGACCCCACAATATGCAGGCTTTGGGTGCTGGGCAGTCACTGGAAGCCTGCAGTCGCTTGAGAAATAAAGATATAAGCCCACATATGTTTAACCCACATTAAAAAACACTTCAACCCCCAAAAGAATCCTAGGAAATGTAGTTCACCCAGTGCTTTTATTCTAAAAAAAATATTTAGGGGTGCTCTCATTTTCACTCAAGAAAATCACCATAGTGATTTTATAGTTCAAATTGCGATTCACAAAATGTTTAGGGGTATGCGTCCCCCCCCCCCGAAAAAAAGCACTGAGCTCACCCCTCAAATGCTACAATTCCCAGCATCCTTAGTGAACTACAGCTCCCAGGATTCTTTGGGGGTGGGGAAGCCACATGCTATATTATATATGTTATACAGTCATACCTCTAGTTGCGTTAGGTTCATGTTGTGGATTTTCGGGTTGTGAACGTGGGAAACCCGGAAGTGTATACTTCCACGTTTCGCCACACGTGCAGAATTATTCTGCGCACTTCACACATGCGCAGGAGTGCTCTATTGTGTCACGCGCATGCGCAGAAGCGGCGCTTTACTTACAGACTTTTGGGGGTGCAAACAGCACCCCGGAACAGATCGTGTCCGTAAGTAGAGGTACAGTGGTACCTCTGGATGCGAATGGGATCCGTTTCGGAGCCCTGTTTGCATCCAGAGCAGAACGCAACCCGCATCTGCAGGTCACAATTTGCCGCTTCTGCCCATGCGCGTGGCGTCATTTTGAGCGTCTGCGCATGCGCGAGCGGTGAAACCCGGAAGTAGCACTTTCCGTTACTTCTGGGTCGCCACGGAGCGTAACTTCAAAATGCTCAACCTGAAGCGACTTTAAGCAGCTGAGGCTCCAATACTTTGGCCACCTCATGAGAAGAGAAGACTCCCTGGAAAAGACCCTGATGTTGGGAAAGATGGAGGGCACAAGGAGAAGGGGATGACAGAGGACGAGATGGTTGGACAGTGTTCTTGAAGCTATGAACGTGGGTTTGACCAAACTGCGGGAGGGAGTGGAAGGCAGGAGTGCCTGGCGTGCTCTGGTCCAGGGGGTCACGAAGAGTCGGACACGACTAAATGACTAAACAACAACAAAATGACTGTACTACTGTATATGGTGTGGATGTGATTCAAAGCTGTGATTCTCTCTCTTTCTCTTTCACACACACAAACACACGGAGGGAGAACATCCTGTTGTTCAAATCCACGTGCACACAGATTAGCTCCTCTCACTGAAATGAACAAGGCAGCCTGATGAGTTGTTTGCAGAGCACTCAGATGCCTCTTGAACAGGGCAAACAAGCCTCCTTCCAATCCACTCCAAGTTGTGCGGTTTAACGGGCAGAGAACACAGGAGATTTGCTATACCGCTCTTGGGGTATGAGGTATGTAAAAAGGTAAAGGACCCCTGGACGGTTAAGTGCAGTCAAAGGCGACTATGAGGTTGCAGCGCTAATCTCACTTTCAGGCCAAGGGAGCTGGCATTTGTCCACAGACAGCTTTCCAGGTCATGTGGCCAGCATGACTAAACCGCTTCTGGCACAATGGGACACTGTGGTGGAAGCCAGAGCACACGTTTACCTTCCTGCCACAGCGGTACCTATTTATCTACTTGCACTGGCGTGCTTTCAAACTGCTAGGTTGGCAGGAGCTGGGACAGAGCAACAGGAGCTCACCCCGTTGCAGGGATTCAAACCACCAACCTTCTGATCGGCAAGCCCAAGAGGCTCAGTGGTTTAGACCACAGCATCACCCACATCCCTTGAAGGGTCCCGATTTCAATTCCTTGGGAAACCCAGCTAAAAGGCTGTCTGGTGGCAGGCTATGGAAAGACATGAGGGCTGAGCTAGACATTGCACAGGAGTTGCATAGAATCATAGAATTGCAGAGTTGGAAGAGACCACGAGGGTCATCTAGTCCGAGCCCCTGCAATGCAGGAAATTTCTGCCCAACATGGGGCTCAAACCCACAACCCTGAGATTAAGAGTTTCATGCTCTACCAACTGAGCTATCCACAGGATCATTGCATGAACAGCCTCACACCCAGGTCTGGAATCATCTTCACTGGGCATCCTCAGGCATCCAGCAAGATCCTTTGGACTCTACTGGAGGTTTTTAAGCAGAAGTCATGGATGCTTTAGTTGAGATTCCTGCTTTGTGGAGGGTTGGACTAGATGACTCTGCAATTCTTTGATTCTGTGATTCTCATCCCTACTCATCACAAAAACTATACTTATAGCATTACATGACTTAAATTATTCTAAAGGCAGATGCCGTTAATGTCCCCAAGTGAATTAATCTTTTTTAAATGCAAGATTTCCACTCGCGACTAAGCAGCCATGGGTAATGTTCTCGGGAGTAAAATATTGCCGATATTATTCTACGGGAGTTAACAATTTGGGGTATAAAAATCATTAAAGCATATAATAAGATACATCAGACAAGTTGAGAGCAAATAGTGCAATTAGAAATGTCACTGCAAATGAGGACGAAAGGAGAAACAAGGAAAACTAAAGCCTTTAAATAGAATCATCTGCCTCAGCTCCCAGCTCAGTTTACAGTTCAAATCCTTTGCTATTACACACACTGTCTGCGAGATTAATATTGAGCCCCCATCCTAATGTGCTCTCCATTTTCGACAATGTTTCACACGTCATTTGCACAGCAATTGTTGCCGACTTGCAAAAACGCTGAACTGATGAAAGGCCTAAGACTGTTAAGCCAGGATTTCTAAATAGGTTTGAATGGCTTTCAGGAGCGCTGCAGAGATGGACAACCTGTGGCCAGGAATTTTCTGGTGCCTGGGCTCTGCCTGTGGATTGGGCCCTCCAAATCCACCTGCAAAGGAGGAGACAGATTTGCATAAGCTTCGCATATATTTTGCGCCGTATGCAAATGTGTGTCCTCTATTGCAGGAAGTTTGGAGGGTCCACAAAATGAATCAGTGGCCACAAACATTATAAAATGTCTGACAGATAGAATGAGAAGGATAAAGCATTCCCTGTGATTCTGTTTCCATACTAGAAAAGACTGAACCTGTTGAATTTCTCCTTGGAATACCCAGTTGTGGCAGAAGAACCCTGCTTTCCCCACAAAGCCAGCCCTATACAAAATCCTGTACCCTCCTACCTGGGAGTAAGCCTCATTAAACACAAATGAGGCGGACATGTGCTGTGTACTATTGTACGTTAAGTTAACTATACAGTGAATTCTTTGCCTGATCTTTAGCTCCTGCCTAAGCCACTTTGCAAAGTTTTCACCGTTTGCATTTGCCATTTGGGAGACTGAAGATTCATTAAGTTCCACCTGCACTTATTGTGTAGTAGCATTTGCAGAAAATAACTTCTAGGGAGTACCTGATCTCTGACAAACCCACCACCAGAAAGATGCATCCTGGTTGCTAGGGGGAAAAGGAAGGTGAATCCACAGGGACTCCCTGGACTAGAAAAGTGAGACAGAAGCAGGAAAGAAATGTTCGCTGAATAGGAGGGGAAAACAGCAGCTCTTTAGGAGCCCAGGGATTCCTATATTCTGATTTCTAAACAACTCACTTGTCAATCACAGCTCTGACTCCCTGCTCAAAAACACTGAAAGGTGGAAGCAGCCAGATTAGTTCATCTCACAGAAATTGCTTAGATGATACCAGAACATTTTGCTTCTTACCTCTCTTTCAAGGAGAGCTAGAAACTTCCTTATGTTTTGAAAGACAGTTCTGGCTGTGGGCACTGTACATCAGTACCTTCCTCTTGGCAACCCTCCCATCTGTGAACCACCCTGAGACCTCCAGGTATAGGACGGTATATAAATTCTAATAATAATAATAATAATAATAATAATAATAATAATAATAATGATGATGATGTTATGTACTGAAGTTCTCACCCTGGACCAGCAGGGGGATACTGTAGATAGTTCAGGTCCACATATGCAAATAAGGGATCGAAAGTGACGTTCACTGATTGGATAGTTACAGAAAGTTGTTACAGTTACGTTGTACTGGAGCTCTATATAACCAGGCTGACTGAACCCTTCAGTTCAGTTCAGTTCTGACCTGTGAATATACAAGAGCTGTTTGGAGAATCGCTGTGTCGTCTGATATGTTCACCCACAACTTAACAAATAATAACACACACCAGGGACCATGTTGGCTAGCTGTGATGGCAGCTGTTCTCCAGCAACACCAGGAGGGTTACAGGTTTCGCAGAATAGCCTCTTCCTATTCTGAATTCAGATTCAGATAACCAGAATGGCTCCACTTGGGATTATAACTGTATACTGTATAGACCAAAGTACCTAATCCTGCAAACGTACACAAAGCACCAGAGAACTCACATATGCCTGACTCCTTTATCCCAACATCAGATGCCTGGTGAACATAGTCCTGGTGTCCAGTTCGGCTTTTTTTTCCTCACAAGGACTGAAGACCTCCTTTCTTCTCAGGCAAGGAGTCCTCTGCACCTCCTCTTCTTTTTGTCAATAGCCGGGAGAGGTCATTACAAGGCAAAACTGTATTGATACAGGACATAGCATTTTATGTTGAAATACAGGGCAATCCTGTGTTATACAGGACAGGTGGCAAGACCTTAACAGTCAGCTGGCGGAGGGGGACGGGACAGACTCTTTAGAGATGGTATTGTCCATTTCTTCACTTTATTTCAAAATGTGGCATGCATGTCCTAACACATTTTGAGGGCCTCCTCATTCTGCCAAGTAGGTCCAGGGCCAGATTTAGGTTTGACGAGGCCCTAAGCTACTGAAGGCAATTTGGCCCTTTATGTATGTCCAGCTGTCCTTTGTCAACAACAAATTGTTGCTGGGGGTTTTTTTGTTGAACATATGCTATATGGTAATTTATGAACCTAATAGGTATCTAAAGCCATTTGCACATAACCAAATACAGTATGTATTTTGTTAAAGTAATTGCAGACAAAGGTCCGTATGGTTTTCCCAGTAGTGATGTATGGAAGTGAGAGCTGGACCATAAAGAAGGCTGATCGCCGAAGAATTGATGCTTTTGAATTATGGTGCTGGAGGAGACTCTTGAGCGTCCCATGGACTGCAAGAAGATCAAACCTATCCATTCTTAAGGAAATCAGCCCTGAGTGCTCACTGGAAGGACAGATCGTGAAGCTGAGGCTCCAATACTTTGGCCACCTCATGAGAAGAGAAGACTCCCTGGAAATGACCCTGATGTTGGGAAAGATGGAGGGCACAAGGAGAAGGGGATGACAGAGGACGAGATGGTTGGACAGTGTTCGCGAAGCTACCAGCATGAGTTTGTCCAAACTGCGGGAGGCAGTGGAAGACAGGAGTGCCTGGCATGCTCTGGTCCATGGAGTCCCAAAGAGTCGGACACAACTAAACAACAACAACAAATAGTTGAAATGAGCAAACCAGTGATATTTTAGGGAGCAGGCTAGCAGGCGGGGGCCATTGTTTACATCATAGGAGCCTACAAAACAACACAAAACACTGTTGCTGTATTTAGGTTTTATTTTATTTTTTATCTTATATTTTGGAAACGTGCATCCAGGGTTCCCCCCCCCTTTAAATAATAAATAAATAAAAACTATAGCTTGTTTAGCTTATATGAAAATCCGGCACTGAGTAGGGGTCTGGCCTTCTGCCTTCAGAGCCCTGCCCTGACAGTACCTGTGGCCCAGAATTCAGTTTCCTGAGGAGATCTGCTTTCTTGCTTTCTTTTGTTTTGCTTAAGCTATTTATACTTCGCCCTGCGGCCTTGGATCCCCAGGTGAGTCATGAATAAAAGAACAAAGTCCTCACAGTTTAAAACACGTATCCTTGAGGAATAAAAAGCATATTTAGTCGTAGTATCAAATGACGGCTGCAAAGGGCGCCCAAAGGCCTGAACAAAACAATGGGAAGAAGCAGAAGTCCCAGCAAAGGAAGAATGGATGCAAAAATTTATGGAATATGCAGAAATGGCAAAACTTACCAAAAGAATAAGAAATCAAGATGACAATTTTTTAAAATAAAAGAATGGAAATGGTTCGTTGAATATTTACAGATGAATTGTAAACAGATAAGAACATTGGCAGGATTATTGTAATAGGCTGCAGTTTGATAAGAGCGTATATTTAAAGAAGATGAATAAATGAGAAAATTAAGTTAATTTGGATATGCAGAAGGTGTTAAAAATAAATTTAAGGAACTGCAGAAAGAGGGGGGAAGGAAGTCAAGTTTTGAAATGTTAAAATGATGGTAACATTAGTGAAGTGTATAAACCTGAAAAGTATATTAAAAAAAAGAAAGGCCTGAACAAAACAGCCAGATTTTATGTTTTTTCAGCTGAAGGCCAGCAGTGTGGATGTCCACTGAAATTTAGGCAGGAGGTCTTTCCCGAGCCAGGAATCCACTGTATCACCAAGTGTACAGTTCCCAGTGGCACGACATTCAGGTGGGTCTTCCTGGAAGATCTGTGCTGACAAGAAGGAATTGTGTACACGCCGTACACTTAAAGCATATTTAAAGTACAGTGAAAGGGACTTCGGTATCCAGACCAGGAATGTAAAAACCAGGCAGCAAGGCTTCTTAAAGAAGAAGATTTTTATTTGGTTTTGTCAGACAAAAGCAAAGGGTGCATTTAAGAAAATGGGAAAAATGCCCACCCCTCCTTAGGGGCAGCCTACTTATATACCTTTCTGCAAAGCATAGTTCAGCCCCTCACCACTCCCCATCTATTGCATATTCATCATAGCTCTACCAATCAGATTGGTGGCTGCCGTGTTTGGTTCCAAGCTTGCCCTATCCACTAGATGGCACCAGAAGCTTATAAACTGCTTAACCTATTTACTAGTTCCAGGAAATACCCCTGAACCCCCTGCTTCCTAGAAATGTACCAAAGCGAGTCGTGTGGTTTAGCACCTTCTCACTTAAGAGTTATATCTGGAGCCCGGTGGTCAGCAAACATCCTGCTACTTGCCTTTGTCAGGGGTCGTTTCTCAGAAATGGCTTAACCTCAGGTGCAAGCTACCCTAACCACATCCTTGCAAGCTAGCTGCCTCTGCAAAAGGTGGCAAAGTGGCAAACAGGAGAAAGAGAAATAGTCTTTAGCTTTCTAAAATGGCTTTATGCTTTTAGCTTTTAGATGGCTCTATAATATGGCTTCAGAGGTTCTTAGCCTGGCTCTGGTCTGGCTCTCCATTGGTCATCCTGACCTTCACCCCTTCACAGGACTCCCCCCCCCCCAAAAAAAAATACACCTGGGAAGTGTAGTATGTCGAGGGTGCCAGGAATTGTAGCTTTGGGGGTAAGCTAGAGAAGAAGAATCTTTATTTGCATCAGCCACTAGCCATAGCAATAAAATAAAATAAAATGTACTGAAGATAGAGGTGGAAACATAACTATAAAAAATACATTTGGGGGGGTTACATCAATAATCAAATAATAAATCTAATTCTAATTACCCCCACCAAAAACCTTGCTACAGGGTAAGCTAGAGTTCCTGGGATGCTATATGTATGGTGTGGATGCAGCCACAGAGCAAGTCACTCTCTCAGAAATATACAGGCAGCATATTTTCTCATGAGCCAGAGGGGTGGCTCTGAATAAGATGTGAGGCGTTCCCAAAGTAAAGGAAGGATTGAACTCTGATTAATAAGAATACACACAGAGGCTTGAATCAGCAAAACTCTGGGAAGGGTGCCTATAATAATCTCTGCGTCCTTCCACCCCTCAGCCCAGGTCGTTTTATTCACAAAAGAACTTTTTACAGAGTGTTCTAAGAACCAATCAGATTTCTTCTGAGCATTTCAACAAACCCCACGTGGGAACAAAGTTAAACTACAAACACTAGTTAAGCATGCATACTTTTGGAGTAAATGAATGAAAACTACAAAAGAGTGCATTCAGCAACCCCGGAGGTCATAAACAATCAATACACATGATAAGAAGGATGGCCAGGAGGACAGCGATCATTATCACCTTTATGTGAGACCTGTTTCCTGGTCCTAAGATTAACATCCTAAGATTAACATATCAGAAAAGCTACATCAAAGAAACTGCCCATTGTCTTTGATGACCCAGCATGCCTGCCTGCAGTACGTGACTTGTCAAGCAAGAGAAATGGACAGTAGAAGAAATGGCCAGAGATGCAGAGGGTTGTGGAATTTGATAAGAAATTACTGACAATGTCTCAAACCCAGTCAGCACAACGCATTCATCGTGGACACAATGGCTTGATGCATATTTTATAATTCCTCATAGTAATCCCACCTGACCCCACACTCTGGATATTTGCACTCCTACAAAGACGTCATGTGCAGTTTCCACAGGAATACTCCTTGCCAGAGTTGAATCAAGAACCCCACCAGGATTGATAGCTGTCAGTGGAAAGGAGAGAGGTGGACTTACCGAGGGATGCTTTCGAAAGGACTGAACTCGGACAGGTTTGCTTACTAATCCATAACAACTCATTGGCCTGTTTCTAGAGACAGATGAAGAATTACAGCAATTAATTTGCATTGTGAAAAATAATTCTATTAGCTGGAAACATCGGAGGGTTGTGTTTTATAGCAGCATGCAAGTGCATATTTTATGGACCATGTTCTTCATTAACCTGATGGATTGAGGGATGCTAATGAGCTTCCATCTACGGTCTTTCTAGTTTCTACATATTGACATCATTATTATATATTTTTATGGCTTGTGCCAGATTTGTAATTTCTGGCTCGGTTCTCTCACATGCCTGTCAAATGGCGATCGTTGCTATTTGACTTGAGCCTTGTTGTTGACAATGCTTCCTTCCCATCTGCAAAGCCTTTTGCTGTATGGTCCTGGTTCTGCTTTGCAGGAAGAATGCCCCAAGTTCAATTCCTGGTATCTCCTGGTAGGACTGGGAAAGTCTCCCTGACTGATACCACAGGGAAACATTGCCAGTCCGTGCTGAGGCTCAGCTAGTTGGAACAATGGTCTGATCAGGTATCAGGCAGCTTCTTATGTTCCTTTTGAAATCACCTGTATTTGTGTCCAGCAGAAACAACCATGGTGACCCCTGCAGAAAAAAATGATGGTTTTCCCCTCCCTCTTCAGGAGCTTCAAATCCAATAGAGAAAATGACATAGGGAAAAGAACAGAGCCTCCAAGTGTCCCTATTTTTCCAGGGACAGTCCCGGATTTACAGAAGCCATCCCGGTTTCTTATTTGATCCCGGAATGTCCTGCTTTTCCTTAGGACGTCCCTATTTTCATCAGATAAATGTTGGAGGGTATGGAGTTGAGCAACTCACAAGCCAACAAGGTATGTAACTATACAACCTTTAGAAGACATCTGAAGGCAGCCCTGTACAGAGAAGTTATTTTTAATGTTTAATGTTTCATTATGGCTGGGGCAACCCAAGACTCAGCTACACAGGTCAATTTATAACGTTAAAAATGTGCTATAAAAATGTGACACCAGACGGCGCTGTAGAGCAGAATTGAAAGTCAATGGCAGGTTGCCTTGGGAGCTCCCCCCCCCCCCATTAGCTTCTCCCAACCCTCCTCTGACCAGTCTATTCCAGCTTCTCTGACATGTCCTGTGCCCCCATCCCTGACAGCTCTGACCTCTCCTCTTGCCCTGGCTCCTGCCTCTGGGGTGGCACTAAAGCCCACAAATCGCTGGTTCTGGCTCTCAAGTCAGTCTCCAGCCCCCTTGCCTCCGGCACACACTTATCACAGCCGCCAGTCCCTGACATCAAGTGAGTGGGCTGCCTTAAGGGAAAACCAGGGTGGGAACGGTTGCTAAGGCCATTGATGGTTTCATCTGTGTAAATGTCTTACGTTGGTTTCTACCTAAGTGTTTCCTTAAATGGGAAAATCTTGATTTTTTATTTTATTTTTTTACATTCTAGATTTACTTGTCTACTTTATGACAGAGTTGTCATTTCGTTGTTTCCTGGACCTGTTTATATGATTTTGTCACTGTTTTATGCTTTTCTTTTTCCCTCTGCTTATTTTTATTATTTTGTTCCCTGCTCTGGAGACGCGGGTGGCGCTGTGGTCTAAACCACAGAGCCTAGGGCTTGCAAATCAGAAGGTCGGCAGTTCGAATCCACGCGACGGGGTGAGCTCCCGTTGTTCAGTCCCAGCTCCTGCCCACCTAGCAGTTTGAAAGCACGTCAAAATGCAAGTAGATAAATAGGTACCGTTCCAGCAGGAAGGTAAACGGCATTTCCGTGCGCTGCTCTGGTTTCACCAGAAGCGGCTTAGTCATGCTGGCCACATGACGCGGAAGCTGTCTGCGGACAAACGCCGGCTACCTCGGCCTATAAAGCGAGATGAACGCGCAACACCAGAGTCATCTGTGACTGGACCTAACGGTCAGGGGTACCTTTACCTTTACCTTCCCTGCTCTGAGATTGAAAATATTCAGTGAAGAGCAAGCTATAAATAATTTTAATAATAATAATACATATGAATAATTAATAATAATAATAATAATAATAATAATAATAATAATAATAATAATAATACAAACAAATAATTTCCTTGCTGACCAATTTTATCCTGCAGTTCACACCTCCCATCAGAATTGGAGATAGATTCCTTCACCTTATTCCACATTCTGCAAACAAGACACAGAAGGGAAGCTGTGGGAAGAAAAAATCTTTTCCCGAAGCTCCGCAAATTCATGGGGCCTTAACAATCTTGCGTGGCACCTTAAAACTAAGCAATTCAAGCTGCAATCCTGTGTACAACCTTATAAGGCAGCAATCCCTATAGAATTCAGTGGGGCTTACTTCTTTGCAACGTATGATGATTGTAGCATCAGCCCACACTGTAAATTTTGACAGCAGGGACCCCTCATAGTGATGGAGAAGTGGTTAGCTTTGCCATGGAAATTCAAATATTTACTTGCCTACTCTCGCTCACTATTGTGCAAAAAAAAAAAAACCCCAGTGATTGCCACTAGATGGCAATGTGTCTCAAGGAATAGAGAAACAGAATAAAATTCAGAAAAGATAGTTGGAGCACACCAGAGCATGCTCTGGGTTTGGTTCTAAACTGTGTTCTGTGAAATAATTAGTGTCCAGTGATTTTTTTTCTGGGGGTACGCAGGGGTACGCATACCCCTAAACGTTTTGTGAATCTAAGTTTAGCCTCATTGAGGGGCAGTATTTCAATATGAGTAGGAAAATGAGAGTACCCCTAAACATATTTTTTTTTAGAAAAAACGGACTGTTAGTGTCCCACATATGTTTGTGTTCCAGTTGCCCAGGCGCATGGGGAGCTTCTCTCTGAGGTGCTTGCTATGTGTATTAGTCAAACAAAACTTTATTGTGGAGTCTGGGCATGTTTAGCCTGGAGAAGAGGAGGTTAAGGGGTGATATGATAGCCATGTTCAAATATATAAAAGGATGTCACATAGAGGAGGGAGAAAGGTTGTTTTCTGCTGCTCCAGAGAAGCGGACACGGAGCAATGGATCCAAACTACAAGAAAGAAGATTCCACCTAAACATTCGGAAGAACTTCCTGACAGTAAGAGCTGTTCGACAGTGGAATTTGCTGCCAAGGAGTGTGGTGGAGTCTCCTGCTTTGGAGGTCTTTAAGCAGAGGCTTGACAACCATATGTCAGGAGTGCTCTGATGGTGTTTCCTGCTTGGCAGGGGGTTGGACTCGATGGCCCTTGTGGTCTCTTCCAACTCTATGATTCTATGATTCTATGAGTCAACCTGCTATGACAATTTAGAGCAGTAAATGTGACTGTCAACCCAAAGTGCCACTGTACATTTCCAAGGGAAAATAAAAACAAATAAAACTTAACATTTACATAATCTGATGACGTTTTTTAAAAAACTACATGATATGCATCTGCACCATAAAGAATAAAAAATGTGATGCCCAAATCACAGCAAATTATCTCCAAATTATCCTGTGTGTACAGAAATTCCCAGCAGGTTAAATCTGCAAAACTTGCAAAAGAAGCTACTTTTCAAGTCACAGAGACAGACTTCCACTTAAAAGCAGTTGGCTCTAATAGCAGAAAACCACTGAGGAATATTTTAAAGAACTAGATCCAAAAACCATTTGTTATACATATTTTATACCAAAGATTCTGCTTAATGAGCAGAGGATGTCTTCAGTAGGAATTACCAAATGTGTCAATTTTGGCTTCTTTCTCTTTTTCATTTTTCCAGTCTTCAGAGTTCCACATCACTTTCCCTTAAAAAAAAAAGTCCTTATGAAAATTCATAGGCAGGTTAGTGTGGATTTACCCTAATATATGCATGTAGTATGCATTTTCCCTAATACACACAAATCTGAGAAGCCATTTCCCCCCATATAATGCATTTTGTATGTTATTTTGACTAATATATGCATTTCTAGGCACACTTCACCCCAGTATATGCATTTTTGTACACATTGCAATATGTGGCTGGAGAGTTGCACTGGAAAATTGGAAGGTGTGCAAATTTCAAAAGATAGTGGATTTCATATGGTTTCAGCAAATATGGATAAGGCATAGGAGCCAACTCCTAGAGACCGAGGTCCCTTCAGCTCTCTCAATAAAATATTTGAGAGGGCCACTGCCGCCCCCCCACCCCCCAAAGTTGATGGGCATCGCCATTCAAATGGTGTGTATGCGCTACATCATGTGATCAATTATGCAGGGTGGGGCTTACCTGCCCCCACCCCTATATTTTATTCAAGTTGGCATGCCTGGAATTAGGTAAGATTGCCTCTGCAGATGAGACCTGGCTGACAGAGTCAAAAAAGGTCAGTTCAACCCCCCTTCCTGGGGAAAACTCTGTTAGCTCTTAAGAAGAGGAAGAGTTGGAAGGTAGCCAGAGTGTTGCTAGGCAATCAGCAGATAAGCGGAGGTCTGAGTCTGTGTCGAGTGAAAGTGGGGAGGGGGGGAGGTCAACCTCTCAGTCCCTGTTGTAGCCGTCTGGATAAGATCAGATGGCAACAGAAGGGCAAGATGGGAAAGGAAGGAGTTTGGCATCCTTTCTGCTGTGGGAGGGGCGAAAATTCAGACTGACCAACTATTGTAAATTCGAGCAGGCAAGAAGTCGTGCTCTGGATGTGTATTGCAAATAAACATACATAAAACTGCTGGAGAGTCTTTACTTCTTATCAGGCTTGCTTGCCTGCCAGAAATCATTACAGCAGCTATCCCTGGTTTCAGGCTCAGATCTTTCCCATCACCTGCTCCCTGATTCTTTGAACTGAAAATGCCAGGAAATTGGACCTAGGACCATTATTATGGACCATTGCACATTTTGCTAGTACAGTGGTACCTCGGGTTACATACGCTTCAGGTTACATACGCTTCAGGTTACAGACTCTGCTAATCCAGAAATATTACCTCAGGTTAAGAACTTTGCTTCAGGATGAGAACAGAAATCGCGCTCCGGCAGCGCAGCAGCAGCAGGAGGCCCCATTAGCTAAAGTGGTGCTTCAGGTTAAGAACAGTTTCAGGTTAAGTACGGACCTCCAGAACGAATTAAGTACTTAACCCGAGGTACCACTGTATGGGAAGGCATTTCTTCCCAGGCTTTCTTTAAAAGAACCGTTTGCATGGGCTGTTGCATATTATATGCAAGATGCATATCTTACCTGTTTGTTCATTGGGGAGCATAGGGTTAACCAGCTTGCTGACAAAACTTGGCATTGTGGTAGTGAGAAAAGTCACAGCCCCATCTAGGGTAGTCATTTCTTCCTGTGGCCTCCTGCGCGGTGCTCATGATTGACATGGGGCATTTATATTAGCAGGTGAACATCCAGAATCTCATTCAGTTCAAGATCGTGCTCAACACAATAAAAAGAAAGGCAAACAAAAAGCTGAAACTCAAGTAAGAATCTTATGAGAACCTGGTGAGTTGAGGGGCTGTTCAGTCCAGGGAAAGCAGATTGCATTTTTATTTGCTTTATTTTGCAGATGTGACCCCTGAAAAGCTTTTTCTTTATTTCAGCAGGCTTATGACATGTATGATGATTGATTTATCTTTTGGTCTTTTCCTTCATTTTTTTAAAAAAATGGTTATCCCTGCTGTGTTATTGTTATTTGTTTTCAAAAATTGCTATACCTAACTCTTTTTTAGTTGTAAGCTACTTTGGGCTGCTTTATACACACCGGAAAATTGGAATATTAATGTGTTTTAAAGCTCAGATAGTAGAGCATGAGACTCTTAATGGGTTTGAGCCCCACATTGAGCAAAATATTCCTGTATTGTAAGGTCTTGATAGTCCCTTCCAACTAAGATTAAAAATAAGTGCTCCACTTCATAGGAATCTCTGGGTGAATCTACACACCGGGGGGTGGGGAGCACTATAAATAAGTCAGAAATTAGAGCTCCAGAACAGATCCCTTTCGCAACAGAGGTACCGCTGTACATAGTTCCATCCTTATTTCAGGCATCATGATATATCGGTATATCGTGATGTTTAAAGGTAAAGGTAAAGGGACCCCTGACCATTAGGTCCAGTCGTGACCGACTCTGGGGTTGCGGCGCTCATCTCGCTTTATTGGCCGCGGGAGCCGGCATACAGCTTCCGGGTCATGTGGCCAGCATGACTAAGCCACTTCTGGCAAACCAGAGCAGCGCACGGAAACGCCGTTTACCTTTCCGCCGGAGCGGTTCTATTTATCTACTTGCACTTTGACGTGCTTTCGAACTGCTAGGTTGGCAGGAACAGGGACTGAGCAATGAAAGCTCACCCCGTTGCGGGGATTCGAACCGCCAACCTTCTGATTGGCAAGTCCTAGGCTCTGTGGTTTAACCCACAGCACCACCCGCATCCCTTATCATGATGTTTAGCTGGTGATATATTGTGATGTGGAAAACCAGATATTGCCCAGCCCATGGGATGGCTATTGTAGTTTTTAAATGTAGGTCTATTCTTAGGAAAGTGGGGGAGAGGGTCACAATATTATCTTAATGCAGCCCGCTCCAATGCATATTTATTCAGAAACAGATTCCTCTGAGTTTGAGATTTATTCCCAGATGTCTCCAAAGGACTGTACCCTTAATTCATATGTTCCAGTCTTCAGGATTTTGATGCAATGGGATTCGGGTTCAGGGTGTTAAGTTGTGGGTGAACATATCAGACGACACAGTGATTCTTCAAACAGGTCTTGTTTATTCACAGGCCAGAACAGAACTGAACTGAAGGGTTCAGTCAGCCTGCTTATATAGAGCTCCAGTACAACATAACTGTAACAATTTTCTAAAACTATCCAATCACTGAACGTCACTTTCGATCCCTTATTTGCATAACTATCTACAGTATCCCCCTGCTGGCCCAGGGTGAGAACTTCAGTACATAACTCAGGGCTTGTGTGTGCAGGCGTGCGAATGCACACACGCCGCCCTTCTCACCATTTTGCTGTGCCGCCACCACAAACCCAGAGATGTGTCCGCTAAAAGCAGCCTCTCCACCTGAAACACTTGACTGGTAGCATCCTGGACAGTCTCCAGGAGCAACTGCCCACTTCCCATCAGAAAGAAAGCTGGCAGGAAAAAGAAAAGGTGACTCAGCCTGATTTCTCATTAGAGGCAATAAATGAGAAACTCTGGAAGAGGACTCCTTATCCCATAATGCACTTCCCTTTCCACAGGAGCTCCACCTTAGGCAGATCCTGCACATGTCTCTTTAGTATGTAGGTCTGTTTACATTTGTTTGGTGATTACTCAGAAGGTTCTCTGTGCTTTTTGGTTCATTAGCACTTTCCCAGAATGCTGACTTCATCCTTTGTTTTCCCAGAACCATAATGACTCTGGGTTCTCCTAGCAGCTGCTGATCGATTGTATTTCACATTTTCCTTGGGCAGGCTAATGTGGCAGCTTTCTGCAGTAAGACTATAGCTCAACCCTCAAATAAGGAGTGGAAGATTTGATCTAAAGAGTTAAGCACCTAAGAATGGAATAACAGGCAATGCAAATGCTAAAACCAGTGCCATAAATAAAGAAACATTTGCATTTCAATGCTGCCCCTTTCAGACAGTAAAGGTAAAGGGACCCCTGACCATTAGGTCCAGTTGTAGCCAACTCTGGGGTTGCAGTGCTCATCTCGCTTTATTGGCCGAGGGAGCCGGCATACAGCTTCCAGGTCATGTGGCCAGCATGACTAAGCTGCTTCTGGCGAACCAGAGCAGTGCACAGAAACGCCATTTACCTTCCCGCCAGAGCGGTACCTATTTATCTACTTGCACTTTGATGTGCTTTCGAACTGCTAGGTTGGCAGGAGCAGGGACTGAGCAACAGGCGCTCACCCCGTCGCGGGGTGATCGGCAAGTCCTAGGCTCTGTGGTTTAACCCACAGCACAGTAGTTAATAGCAATGGGAAATAAAATAAACTCTATGTTTTTTATTTAAAAAAAACCCACAGGGTATGGTTTGAAGACCCATGAGGCTGGGGCTGGTCAGTGTCTGGATGTGATACTGTCTAGGAAACACATGCATGGTGCCTTTCAGCCTTTCTCAACCTGTGGGTCCCCAGATGTTGAACTACAACTCCCATCACCCCTAGCTAGCAAGGCCAGAGCTCAGGGATGATGGGAGTTGTAGTCCAACAACATCTGGGGACCCACAGGTTGAGAACCACTGCAAGGTTTAGGTTCTCTAGTGGGGGAAAAGGCAGGAGATAAACGTAAGCATTTTATTTTATTTTTACGAAACCGCAGCATATACAATAAAAAGAGAGGGCCAGTTAAATTGCAGTGATAAAAGGGGTACAATGTGAGTTACAAGCAAATTTGGTGTCATTTCTACAGGCGAAAGGTTTTTACCTGTGTTCCTAACCTGTACTGGCCATACAGAAGTCAATAAAGCAAAGTTTTGTCTTTGAAATGATGGCTTAAAAAAAGAAAAGTCAAATTGATTTAATAGAGTTTGGAGAAATGGAGGCATTCACAAGACGTTACCACTAGATGGTGCTCTGTGCACAGCTCTTGAGTTTGGAAGCTAGGTTTGGGTGCACAACAAGGTTAAGGAAACTGTGGCCCTCCAGATGTTGCCAAACTACGGCTCCCACCATCTCTGGTCATTGGCCATGCTCACTGGGGCTGATGGGATTTGTAGTCCAGCAGCGCCTGAAGTACCATGGACCAAATCCCTGAAACAGAAGGAGAGGTGATCTTCCAGGCTGGAGAGGATGAAGAATTACAGTTGATTGCCAGGACAAAATGAGATTGATTGGTGATTCTGCTTTCTGAGAGGGCAGGAATGCTTAGAGCAGGGTTTTTAAAGAACCTGTCGCCTGGTCCTCCATAAATCAAGGAAGCATTTCAGCCTCCCATGTGTACTTAGGCATACATTGCTCAACTTTTCCTCTCGGCCTTGGAACTGGGAGGTAGGGGGCAGGGGAAAATGCAGAAGACAACGGGTTTATTACAGTAATGTAATATCTACCTCTTCGTTTTGGTGGACTTGTTTGGGTTAAGCCTTGATTCTAAACCGGTGTCCTCAATCTCTTTGGTCACATCTGCCGTGTAATTTGAACGCCCCCTGAAAACAGAGAGTGCAACTTTAGCTGTTGTTCATTGGGATCTTAGGGATGTCTAGACTTTGACCTGAGACCTCAGGATGGGCGGACAGATGTCAGGAGTGGTGGCAGCTTACTACCTCGCAGAATTGGTTTACCCTCGGATTTCGGTGATGTCTGAACCTTGGGTCCTGCTCTCTTGAGAGCCAGTGTGGTGTAGTGGTTAAGAGAGGTAGACTCGTAATCTGGGGAACCGGGTTCGCGTCTCCACTCCTCCACATGCAGCTGCTGGGTGACCTTGGGCTAGTCACACTTCTTTGAAGTCTCTCAGCCCCACTCACCTCACAGAGTGTTTGTTGTGGGGGAGGAAGAGAAAGGAGAACGTTAGCCGCTTTGAGACTCCTGAAGGGGAGTGAAAGGCGGGATATCAAATCCAAACTCCTCCTCCTCTTCTTCTTCTTCTTCTTCTTCCTCCTCTATTTTTATGAAAGTGTAGATTGTACATTCACATACTGAGGAGAAAGGGAGTAGACTTCTTCACCTCCCATCATTTCTCATAATGCTAGAATCCAGGATCATCCCACGATAGGCAGGGGAGCCAAGAGAACTGATACAAGGAAGTGCTTTTCCACACAACGGATGACTAACTTATGGAACACAGCCATGAGATGTGGCGATGGTCACTGACGTAGCATGAAGTGTTGCCAAAATCACGGATGAGAATTCTCTCAATGGCTAGTAATCATGCTGGCCATGAGTGGCATCTGGGACTGGAAGCTTTTCTTTTGGGAATTATAGGGACAGAACTACCTAAACTGTATAGAAACTTATTCATTTATGTGGCTACAGCGGCAAGAATGTTACTTGCCCCCAAATGGAAAGAAGCAGAAGTCCCAGCAAAGGAAGAATGGGTACAAAAACTTATGGAATATGCAGAAATGGCAAAACTTACCGGAAGAATAAGAAATCAAGATAACAAACTTTTTATAAAAGAATGGAAATGGTTTATTGAATATTTGCAGACAAATTGTAAACAGATAAGAACATTGGCAGGATTATTGTGATAACCTGCAGTTTTATAACACTATATATTTAAAGTAGATGAATAAATGAGCAAATTAAGTCAATTTGGATATGCAGAAGGTATTACAAATAAATTTAATGAACTGCAGAAAAAGGGGGGAAGGAAGTCAGGTTTTGAAATGTTAAAATGATTGTAAAACCAGTGAAATGTGTAAACATGGAAAGTATAAATAAAAATATTTTCATTTTTTTATAAAAGTGAGTGGCATCTGAGTACCAGTTACTGAGGGAGTAACAGGAAAAAGTGTTGCCTTCCTGCCCTGCTGAGTAACATCCCAGAAACATCTGGTGAGCCACTATGGGAATTAAACTCTAGTTCCCATATGTGGAGTATGCGGAAGACAGCCCTGGGTCGTTTGACCCTTTAATTGGTTCTCTTTACCCCTGCTATGAAAAACTACGGAAGACACTTTAAAAAAACGTTTAAAAGAGCATATAACTTTTACTTGGTATACTTGCAGTTGCAAATTAAATATACAATGCAGGTGGGTGTTTCCTAAATTGCTAAGACACCTTACACATAGTTACAGACTAACTAACTCTGGGGCAGACAACTGCATAACAGTTTATACCTGCCGCTCTAACTGTTAAGACTGTTCAACTGCCATAACTGTACCAACTGCCATAACTGCCACAGGATGTATGGTGTCACAGAATCCTACAACTCTTGCAATTAACACTTTACATATGCATTTTGGATGCTTGTTGCTGTTTAGTCGTTTAGTCGTGTCCGACTCTTCGTGACCCCATGGACCAGAGCACGCCAGGCACCTCTGTCCTCCACTGCCTCCCGCAGTTTGGTCAAACTCATGCTGGTAGCTTCAAAGACACTATCCAACCATCCCATCCTCTGCCGTCCCCTTCTCCTTGTGCCCTCCATCTTTCCCAACATCAGGGTCTTTTCCAGGGAGTCTTCTCTTCTCATGAGGTGGCCAAAGTATTGGAGCCTCAGCTTCAGGATCTGTCCTTCCAGTGAGCACTCAGGGCTGATTTCCTTCAGAATGGATAGGTTTGATCTTCTTGCAGTCCATGGGACTCTCAAGAGTCTCCTCCAGCACCATAATTCAATGGATGATACCATCCCATAAAAGATGCTGGATTAGATGAAGGTTCTTCTTGCATTTCTTATGGGTGGGTGAAAAGACGCTTCCAGGTGGCATCGATTAGGAGGTACAAAGTGTCCCTTTTTACCTCTGAATCCCAGTTCAAAACATGCACATGCTGCAGATGAGTGCATCTGTTCAGTAGGATGATGTGGAGTAGCTTTAGTGAGGGCACATCAACTCGCTATCTGGAGATGTGTTGAGAAACAACGGCATGGCAAAGTCAGCTCGCATTAGCTTCACCCTGCCATGAATGTGCAAAAAACCTCAGACCGCTCAGCTCCTGGTATAATTGTTTCGACAGCGAGAAATCCATACACCCAGAGTAACCCCCCGCCCCAAGCCAATATTTTAGTGCCATTGCAGTGGCTTTCAAACTGTGTTCCCAGGGATAATGGGGTTCCTTGCCGGTTTAGATCGGCAGTGACAGGCAAGCTTCCCTGAAGCAGCTTTTCCACTGCGACCGATCTTCCTTTTGCAATGTGCAACATCAGGGGAGTGTCTGTCACTTTCTAGGCCGGAGAGCAGGGAGGGACCCAGGGTGAACTAAGAAGTTGCCTTTGAATGCATCCCAAGATTCTTTGCAAAATGCAGGGATTCTCAGCATGGAAAAGATGTTTCCTGAGAGTAAGGAATCCGATGCCTACTTTGTTGTGAGATGGGTTCATTAAACATGACGTGATCTGCTAGGTACCAAAAAGACTCACAGCGTAGTCCAATGATGCATACAGTGGTACCTCAGGTTACATACGCTTCCGGTTACAGACGCTTCAGGTTACAGACTCCACTAACCCAGAAATAGTACCTCGGGTTAAAAACTTTGCTTCAGGGTGAGAACACAAATCGCGCGGCAGTGGCGTGGCAGTAGCAGGAGGCCCCTTTAGCTAAAGTGGAGCTTCAGGTTAAGAACAGTTTCAGGTTAAGAACGGATCTCTGGAACAAATTAAGTACGTAACCCGAGGCACCACTGTATTTGTTTAAATATAGGCTATTTTAAATGGAGGTACGAAATTTTAGGACAGCTTCTGAAAAGTTAACTTGCTGCCAAAGATTTGTTTTGCTGCCCAGGCTGAAGTTTTTTGGGTGGGTTTTCATGCCCGTACTGTGGTTTTCAGCACATCCAGCTGTGCCCTGTGCCCACACCGGTGCTCCTTAACATCTGGAGTGGCAAGAATAAAGACAGCAAGCAGGAAAACATTGTTACTTTTCTTTTAATGGCTGCCAGACTACTTGTTGCTTCACCAGAAGTAATTAAAGGGAGCTTTTCTGGGGGTCTGCTATAGTCCAATTTCTGGAGTTTTTCTGGGAAAATTGGCCCAAGAGGTGCAGATAAAAAAGGACATATTCAATTCCACTTGGCAAGCTTTTATTAAACACACAGCAAAACAAGGTGCTATCTATGCAATCTCAGGGTGTTTCCATCCTGCTGCTATTTTGGGGTGGGATTCAATCACATACCAAGAAATTCAGGTTGCACAATTACAATAGATGGGAAAGACTTGCACAGAGGTTTTGTGATAAGAGATGGGGAAATGTGCTAGAAAGTAACACTTGCCTTGCTGCATCTAACATCCCTGCAAACAAAATGGAATGAATGTGCATTAAATAGCCATGTCAGCTAATCTCTGTGCAAAGAAATCGTGATGAACAGGTCACCTGGAAGTTTCCCCCAGAAAGATGCTCTCGTATGGAGTGGTGGGGTCCTTTGTTGGCTATTTTGCTTTGTAAAAAGTAAAGAGCTGTGGGGCTTGGTCTAAAAGACCTGGGACTTGCCTTCCCCTCTCCCCACCTCTGCCAGGCCACCCACTAATAACATCCCTGCTAATTCGCTCAGCCAGCTCTTGCCAGTTTCTTCTGGGGCATCTGGAGTAACTGGAAATGGGACCCTTGGCCAGCAACCACCAAACTACCTGAAATGACAACTCATTCACCTCAGGTTCAGCCCACATAAAGACAGCCGGCAGATCCTTGCCTAGCACCATAAAACAAAGCCAATGAGATTTATGTATCAGCAACAAGGCAGGAATACAAACACATCCCTTGAAATGGGAGGGAAGCTACTATGGGTGGATATCTGCTGGCACAGCCTCACAGCTGTGCGCTCTTAAAGAGACATTGCGCTGTCAGCCAGTTACTGCCAGATCAATAGTTACAGCTCTGCCTTGCTTCTGAGCCTCCCTGAGCTTTTGCTTAGAGGAAGGCATCCTCTGCAAAGAGAACGCTATTCTAGAGCTATTAAGAGCCGCTGCAGATGATCTTTCACCTGTCTGTGCAATTACTTAGCAGTTATGTTACTTGTTTGCTCTAGGGGGATCCCAGATGCGAGGGATTGCTTTTGCGGCAAGCTTGTCGTATTCTCCCAGCACTCAAATCAAGAACGTATTGGTGGGCATGGCTGTGTGATTTTGCTTCTCTACCTAGCTAATGTGTCTGTCTGCAGTTGGGAATGCTGCATGGATTGTGGCTGCTTAAAGGATGGTCCCCTATTGGATGGTTTTCATCGTGACATCACTGGCAGAGTGCTGTACTTTGAACTTAGAGACCAGGTTTCGATGTCCAGGTTGCTATTTTCAGCCTCAGTCTTCCCTTCTATAAAATGGGTGCAATAGCAATGACCTTGTAAGCATTTTCATAGGAGAGCATGGGAAAACATACACATATGCATCCTCTTTGTAGGCTAAATACAGCCTCAAGGCTCAGTTCCCAAAGCCATGCCAGTCCTGCTTGCAGCTGCTTGTTTCCTGAGGTCATATGTAGGCACCCAAGCTTTCCAGGGCATGATAAATGAGCCCTCGGGTGTAACATTCCCTCTGCCACAAGGTTGCCTGCTCAGCATTTGGCGCCTAGAATTCCCTAAAGCTGAGCTCAGAGGACGAGTCTTCAAAATCCCAAGAGACGGTGCTTAACCTACAAGATGTGCTATTATTTTTATGTAATATCATGACATTGCATTTTGCTGTCTCGGCTGAGACCCAGGATTCTCTGAGGTGGGCCTTGCTAGGGAAATATGGGGCACCTTCCTGGGAGGTAGATTGTTCTTCCTTAATGAGACTTGGAATGTCAGTCAAGTACTGCCAATTGCCTGCTGTCAAACATTCTACCAAGCCAATATCTCTGTTGCGTAAGCAGTAACCTTTTTATTCTGTCATCATGATATTATCTAGCAGCAAAGGCAGGCTTAGAAGTGCCTGGCCCACGTCAGACCTGCAGGAAGCAATATGTGTGCAGTACACACTTCAATTGCATATCTCTTATATGAAATTACTTCTGTACTTTAAAAGGTAAAGGGACCACTGACCATTAGGTCCAGTCGTGGCAAACTCTGGGGTTGTGGCGCTCATCTCGCTTTATTGGCCGAGGGAGCCGGCGTACAGCTTCCGGGTCATGTGGCCAGCATGATTAAACTGCTTCTGGCGAACCAGAGCAGCACACGGAAACGCCATTTACCTTCCCGCCGGAGCGGTACCTATTTATCTACTTGCACTTTGACGTGCTTTCGAACTACTAGGTTGGCAGGAGCAGGGACCGAACAACAGGAGCTCACCCCATCACGGGGATTTGAACCGCCGACCTTCTGGTCGGCAAGTCCTAGGCTCTGTGGTTTAACCCACAGCGCCACACACTTCAGTTAGGAGTGGGCATTTCTCCTCTGACCTGCTACGACTCTCGGCATCCCACATCATGTGTAGCTGCAGGAGCAAACAAAACCAGTTGCCTAGGACAATGTCATAGATGCAGGGCGTGGTGGGACTAGCCAGGTTTTTTGTCTTGGGTGAAGCCTCCAGAGGGGCGCCATTGAGGCTCCCAGCCTGTGTTTGTGTGTGTACACATATGTGCATAGTGGGGTTGCCAAACTGGATTTTGACCCGGATGAATTAAAGCCTAGTTTTGCCCCTGCCCAGGAATACCTTCTGCTACATTCCTACCTGCTTAACAGTGGGCGGAAACTCAGGAGGGCAAAATTTGGAAATATACCTGGTCTTCAAAGCATCAAGATGAGAGGGATATAACAGAGGTCAAAAATAACTGTGGTTGCCTCTAGACCGTCAGTATTTTGCAATAGGAATTCAAACGCATGCTAAAAATTTAGGTTTCTGTAATTAAAGTATATTAAGGGCACTCAGTCACTACAAATCCAACCCCCCTCCCCTTTTCTTTTCTAAAAAAGAAAAGCAGAGAAATTCACAGAAAAGTGTGGGATGAATGAATTACTAACAGGAAGATGTATAACCAGTGCTTTCCCCCCCTGGGGGTACTCAAGGTTACGCAGTGGCGTAGCGTGGGTTGTCAGCACCCGGGGCAAGGCAAGTAATTTGTGCCCCCTAACCCGTGGATTTGTGCCCCCTAACCCTAACCCCCAGATGTTGCGCCCGGTGCGAACGGCCCCCCTGCACCCCCCACGCTACGCCACTGAGGGTACGCAGTTTCGACATGCCCCCCCCATGTGAAAAGTGTGGCACTTACTATAACAACTTCATGGTGAATACCAACACATTTTTTTCCATGAAGGAAAAAAAAGCACTGTGTATAACCACCACACAAGCAAATCAGGATGAATGTGCATTATTGTATAACCTCCCCGCAAACAAATCAGAATGACTCCTCAATAAGGGCTAGACATAGTCTAACCTTGGTGTGACCATTGTGCAATAGGCGTAGAATAGGAATAGACATAGGCATTGAATTGTAGAGTTGGAAGGGACCACGTGGGTCGTCTAGTCCAACCCCCTGCAATGCAGGGATCTTTCCCCCAGTGTTGGGCTCTAACCAGTGCCAGATTTACGTATAAGCTAAACAAGCTATAGCTTAGGGCCCCACTCTCTTACCCGCCCCCCAAGGAAAAAAACCTGGATGTACATTTCTAAAATATAAGATAAAAAGCAAATAAAATAAAACCTACATACAGCAACAGTGTTTTGTGTTGTGTAGACTCCTATTTGTTATGTGCAAATGGCTTTAGATACCTATTATAGTAGGTCTATAAATTACCATATAGCATATATTCAACAGAAAAAACAGTGACAATTTGTTGTTGACAAAGGACAAATGGACATATAAAGGGCCCCATTACCTTCAGTAGCTTAGAACATCATCAACCCTAACTCCGGCCCTGGCTCTAATCCATGACCCTGAGATTAAGAGACCTGCTGCTGCCTACCAGGGCCAACCTCTGATTCCTTTCTGTCTGAGTCTGTGCTCACACTGCGACTTTCAGCCTCTAACTCATGGGTAGGCAAACTAAGGCCCAGGGGCCGGATCCAGCCCAATCACCTTCTCAATCCGGCTCTCGGACGGTCTGGGAATCAGTATGTTTTCACATGAGTAGAATGTGTGCTTTTATTTAAAATGCATCTCTGGGTTATTTGTGGGGCACAGCAATTCATTCTTCTTTTTTCAAAATATAGTCCGGCCCCCCACAAGGTCTGAGGGACAGTGGACCGGCCCCCTGCTGAAAAAGTTTGCTGACCCTTGCTAACCCCTGGAAGGCGCTCCTTCTGATCACGCCCCCTTGATCGCTCAAGCCCCCTGCTTCTAACACCTCCCAGCTCGTCCCTTCTGCAGAATGCTCTTCAGTGTCCCACCACCAGGATCTGGGATCTAAGTCATCATCATCTGTGCCTTCCTTGAGGGGGCTTTAGTGTGGGCAGCCCCCATCCCTCTTCCTCATCCAGCCAGTCCCTGACCGGTTGGTTAGGCTGAAAGTTTGTGAGTGACACTCTCTCACAATTCCAAATATGCCTCTGCCCTGGGTCTGGTTGGCAACCACAGCTCTAAAACAAAGCTTATAATGGTGTGAGATGTTAACTCGGAAAAGGTTTTGTTAAGTTGTGGGTGAACATACTGTATCAGACAACACAGCGATTCTTCCAAAGCAGCTCTTTATTTGTAAGCTGGAACAGAACTGAACTGAGGAGCTCAGTCAGCCTGCTTATATAGAGCTCCACTATAATGCAACAGTAACCATTTTCTGTAACTAGCCAATCACTGAACGTCACTTTCGATCCTTCATTTGCATAACTATCTACAGTATCCCCCTGCTGGCCCAGGGTGAAAACTTCAGTACATAACAGGTTTCTTTTCTTTATAATTTTATTGTTCCTTCCTTCCTTCCTTCCTTCCTTCCTTCCTTCCTTCCTTCCTTCCTTCCTTCCTTCCCTTCCTTCCTTCCTTCCTTCCTTCCTTCCTTCCTTCCTTCCTTCCTTTCCTTGTGGGTCCTATTATTAATCGTTTCCTCCTGCATCTTTTATAATAATCCAAGTCTTTTACAAATCCATTTTATCCAAAATTCACCATCAAACTACAAGTGTTATTCCAATCCTACTAAAAAAAATTAACTGTTTACAATGGTTTTTAAGATAAATTATAATTTAAAAAATCCCCATTCTTTATTAACATTTTGGTCTTCCTGATTTCTGATTCTTCCGGTCGTTTTTGCCATTTCGGCATAGTCCATCTACTTCATCTGCCATTGTTCTCTGGTCGGGACTTTTTCTCCTTTCCAACTCTGGGCCAGTAACATCCGGGCAGCCGTGGTCACATACATAAATAGTCTTTTCTCGGAAAAGGTTTCTAGTTGTATTGGCAATTAAAAGGCATGGCGATAATCTAAGCAGTAGTACACAGAGGGAGTCATGTGTTGAATCTTATGCGGTCCCATTGCCAGAGAAAGTCTGCCTTTAAATATGCGCATCCACAATGGGTGGCATTGCACATGTCTTTTTTAACTGTGAAAAAAGGGAGATATAAATCAGCTTCTGGTCCCAGGCCAATTATTTGTAAAGGAAATTATGTAAAACCAAAAGAACTAGCATAGGGAAGTTCCTCAGAACTGAAGCATTTGGTTTTACACAAACTAGATATGGTGCATCATATGTACCACCCATCCCAGTCTCCTAAATCAAGGGTGAAGTCCCGTCAGCATGGCCAATGCTCAGGGATGATAGGAGTTATCAGTTTAGCCACACCTGCAATGTGAAGCTCTCTGCTAACTTTCTGGGCCTTACTTCTAAGCAAAGATGCTTGGGATACAGCTGAATAGAGTTAAGCGATGCTCTTTACAACTGATGGAGATAAACTGTTCTGCTAGCATCACTACTGATCCAGCCTTAAGAGAGTTGCATAAATATTCCAAGCAAACAGCCCTTGTGGCTTTTGCTTTTTTAGCCAGAAACTCTCATTAGTCTCCCCCCCTCCCCCAAAAAGGCATGTGTTTTAAACCTACTAAGTTGAATATATTTTTTGCAGATCATTTGTAGTTCACTTTTCTTGAGGAAACGAGGTTTTCAGATGTATAAAAGCTCCCTGAGGCTTTGCAGAATTCGCTTTCTTTAATCTATTATTTATGTCTGCATGCCGCATGTGTTCCTTTCCACTGATTTAACCCCCTTTAATTTTTATTTTTTTAAAAAAAACCCTCCTTCCCCAGCTAGTTGGCCTTGTTTGTGAGTGAGTGCGTCTGCAGTGGAAATGTGAATCTATGAGCTACATCGCTTGATGCCTGGGGGGGGGGGGGGAACGGACTTAAGAGAGTCAAATGATATTCCCCTCCCCAAGGGAAGTTCAGCAAATCAGCTTCATTTGGAAGAGAAGATGTTGGTGGCTTATGATTTCATAAAATTCTTGGCAAATGTGCAGGTATGGGAGCAAAGCAACAGGATCACAGGCAGTGCTAATTCCAAGCTAGTGTTAGCGGAGGTTCCCCAGAAGGTCAAACTCAGACTCAGAGCAGAAATCCTTCTCAGTTGTCTTTTTTAGGAAGCCAGCTGTTTTTACAGGTGCATCTGGACCTACAGGACCAGCCCTACCATAAGGCAGAGTGAGGCAACTGCCCCAGACAGCAAATTCCAGGGACTGTTACTCCTGAGCCCCCCACCCACTCCACTCTACAAGATCACAGAGCTGTATGTGCCACACGCAGTCTATCTGGGGGGATGGGGGCTCTAGTGCAGTGGAAGATGCTACAGTGGTGCCCCGCAAGACGAATGCCTCACAAGACGGAAAACCCGCTAGACAAAAGGGTTTTCCGTTTTGGAGGTGCTTCGCAAAACGAATTTCCTATGGGCTTGCTTCGCAAGACGAAAATGTCTTGCGAGTTCCTGCGGGGTTTTTTCTCCTTTTCTCCCCCTTTTTTCCCAAGCCGCTAAGCCGCTTAACAGCTGATCCGCTAATCCGCTTATCAGCTGATCCGCTAAGCCGCTTATCAGCTGATCCGCTAAGCCGCTTATCAGCTGATCTGCTAAACCCGCTAAGCCGCTAATAGCACTAATCCGCTAATCCGCTAATGGGCTTGCTTCGCAAGACGAAAAAACTGCAAGACGAAGAGACTCGCGGAACGGATTATTTTCGTCTTGCGAGGCACCACTGTATTCCTTTTCTGGTGTTGAAGTAAGATTCACCTTTTGTCTTTTGTACATGGAATGAGGAGAAGGTGCCATTCTCCTTTGCCTCAGACAGCAAAATATCTTGAACCAGCCTGTGAACATGCCACAACCCTCCTCCTATAGGTTGGCCAGCCCTGACTAAGGGTGTTGTGACATCAAAAGGCTAACAAACGTATAATAATAATAATAATAATAATAATAATAATAATAATAATAATAATTTATTTGTACCCCACCCATCTGGCTGGGCTTCCCCAGCCACTCTGGGTGGCTTCCAACAAAGATTAAAAATACATTAAAATGTCACACATTAAAATCTTCCCTGAACAGGGCTGCCTTCAGATGTCTTCTAAATGTCAGGTAGTTGTTTCTCTGTTTGACATCTGATGGGAGGGCATTCCACAGGGTGACTGCCACTACTGAAAAGGCCCTCTGCCGGGTTCCCTGTAGCTTTGCTTCTCGCAGTGAGGGAACCACCAGAAGGCCCTCAGAGCTGGACCTCTGTGTCCAGGCAGAACGATGGGGTGGAGAAGCTCCTTCAGGTATACTGGGCCGAGGCCATTTAGGGCTTTAAAGGTCAACACCAACATTTATATCTTCTTCTTCTTCCTCCTCCTCCCAATATTATTATTATTATTATTATTACTATTATCATCATCCTTCATCCGTAGAACTCATGGCACTTCACAGCATAAAATTACAATATAAAACACACAAAATGCATAATAAAAATAAGAACGAAAACAACCCCCCCCAACACATTTCAAAGTGCATTGGATGTCATAAGCGCCCATGGACTAGAATCCACTTCATCAGATTATACATTAATAAATTTGTCAGTCCTTAATGTGCAACAAAGCTACCTCCACCCCAGGAAATCCTTTCTGTATGCAGTTTCCTCCTGAGAAAGTTCGAATGGCTAGATATCTCAGTCGGTTAGAGCGTGGTGCTGATAATGCCAAGGTTGCAGGTTCGATCCCCATATGGGACAATTGCATATTCCTGCATTGCAGGGGTTTGGACTAGATCAGGGGTCTGCAACCCGCGGCTCTGGAGCCGCATGTGGCTCTTTTACACCTTTGCCACAGCTCCGGGGCGGATACTAGCGAGGGAAGGAGGCGCATTGTGCGCCCCGACACTCCCCACTGTGGCGGGCGTTGTACTGGCTGTGACGTCACATGGGGCGGTGCGTGCATTAGTCACGCACCGTCCTGACGTCACCTTCCCGCCTGCCCGCTACATTGTAAGGGGCATGTACACTGGTCACTGCATTGAAAGGGGGCATGTACGCTGGTCACTGTTTTGAAGGGGAGTGAAGAACACACACACACAAAAAGGTAACTTGTTAATTTAACGTTTATTTCTACGAGGAGGAGTAATTCTGAGGTGTCAAACAAAGAAATAATAAAAAGTGACAAAAAAGTTATTTTTATAATGACTAGTTTTGCGGCTCCCAGTTTTTTTTCGTTCGGAAACGGGTCCAAGTGGCTCTTTTTGTCTTAAAGGTTGCAGACCCCTGGACTAGATAATCCTCAGGGTCCCTTCCAACTTTACAATCCGAATGGTCTATGACAGTAAGTACATCCGAGAAAAGTGTGTGCTTTAAATGTGCTTGAGGGGGTTCAGAGAGGGCTACAACATCCATAGACCCAAGTACCATCATGAAGATGGTTGGTCCTACATACAGCTGCCCATATCACATTGACTAGAGCAGGGGCAGCCAACATGACATTCTCCAGATATTGTTAAACTACAAGTCCCATCAGCCCCAGCCAGAATGCCCAATGGTCAGGGATGGTGCAAGTTGTAGTCCAGAACATCTGAATGCTACCATGTCGCCTACCACAGGACTAGAGAGGGATGGAAAGGCGAGAACTCCATCTCTTGGACCAATGAAAATGCACACACAGAAACTGGGTCAAGAAGGAGCTTGCTATTCTCCCACACAACTGCCCACACCTCATTAGGGAAGCCTCCCTGAATATTTGAAACTCAAAAGCAAATACTTGGCGTGGTATTCTTTTTTTTCTCCTTCCCTACTTATAAGAAATATTCAGCAATTCCAAGGGGAATGTCCTGCTTAAAGCAAGAGAAGACTTTATTCTTCTATTAATTAAGATGACTTGAGAGAGTCACATGTAAGAATGCATGAAATCTGGCATGGTTAGTCATCCGAAAGCAATGAACTTTTTTAAAAATAAAAGTTTACTATTGGAAGAAGAATACAACCTGATCAGTATGGTATGAGGGAGGATTGTTATGATTTGAGGGGAAATAATCCCTAAAGAAGCATGAGTGGATTTAGTTATTTGAAGTTGTGTGTGTGTGTGTGTGTGTGTGTGTGTGTGTGTGTGTGTGTGTATACAGCATCCCTAACATTCCTTGTATTTTAATACTGGTTGTATAGCAAAATTGCAGATTTCTGTGGAAGCTGTAGACCTGCCAGCTGAATAAATGTGCTGTTTCAGCTCAGGTGAAGAGTTATCGCCATACAGGGCAATCTAATACATGTCTACTCAAAGAAACTCAATGGGACTTACCTCCAGGGATAGAAAGATGTAAGGATTGCAGCCTTACTAGCTTAAACTGAGTCAGACCATTGGCTTAGTGTTGTCCACTCCAGCCTTTGCTATCCTGCTGTTTTGGATTACAACTCCCATCCTCTTCAGTCATTGGCCATGCCAGCTAGGACCAATGGGAGTTGGATTCCAAGATATCTGGAGGCGCCAGGTTAGTATACAGAATATACCGGCTGGTAGTGACTCTCCGGAGCTTCAGACAGGGGTTGTTCTCAGCCCTACTGGTGACTGAACCTGCAATGTTTTGCAAGCAAACCATGCACTTTCCCACTGAGCTAACTTGCCCTTTTGCCAGCTGAGCAAATTTCTGTTTACGAATGTCCGATTTAGACTAACCTGTCAATGTCCCGTAAGCTTGAAAGTGAGCAGCCAGTTTGGGGTATCTTCTTTTCTTCTTTTTCTTTTCTTTTTGGTATTGTCTGCCTGGAATGACAATAGAATCTAGTGAAGAAATTTTGCTTTAAAGTCCTGTTCCCACCCACCCACCCACCTCCCCCTCTCACAGTCCAGCCTTTGTAGCTAGAAGTTGTTAAATTCCAGTGGGTGAGCAGATGTACTGACAGCTCCTTTGAGCGTTCTTCATTTAGCAGTGCAGATTGCTGGGCTACAGACTGCAGTCCAGATGGGATCTGTGCTGTGGGTCCTACAGGCCGAAATCACCCTTCCGTCCACCATTTGCAAGTTCTGCTCCTCACGCTAACTGTGGGTGGCGAAACGTGACCACAACGCAAAGCGTGCCGGGGCCCTTAGTCAGCAGTTATGATGGATTACATAAACCCGAATGAGTATAGCAGTCAAGTAATACACAGTGCCTGGGGTTGAGAAGGGATGTTCCACCTATCAGTATGCTGGTTGCTTCTTCTTCTATCTCTCCCCCCCCCCCAGCACACCTGCAGGAGTCCATATTGTGCCTCATTCTCTCAGCCCACCTCTCCTCCCCTATAAATCTTGCAGTAACCCAGTTTCCTAGCCTCAAAAGCTCCTGCCACCTGCCCCTTACCTGCACTGACTCAGCATATTGGCCAGATCACCTCATAAATTCACCTGGGCTGTCACAGATCTCACTGTGTTCTCTCTCAGTCTCTGTCTCGCCCTCACACAAACACACTTGCATTCTTTTTATAAAAGCATTTAGCTTTCGTTGGGCACTGCCGTTCAAATGGTATGTGTGATACACGTCCTGTGATTGATTATGTGGTCCCCTCCCCAATATTTTATTCAAGTTGGCACCCCGTGGCTAAAATTCAAGCATCGACGCCAGCGATAACCAGCAATACTCAATTGTATTTAAACAGGTAGGATTTCCCCATACAGTTTCCTTTCCCTCAAGCCCAGCATATGGCCAAATCCCCTTTACCTGGAAGCCACCCATCCACTTAGCCCATTGTGTCATTACATGGTTTTCAGTGCTTCTGAAAACCATCCTTCCATTTAGGAAAAAGACCGGCCATTTTGAAGAATTTGGCTGACACTAGGCAATCCCTAGTAAAAGTAGTGAGTCTATACATCAGAGGTTGGGAATTTGTGGCCTTCCAGATGTTGGTGGATTACAACTCCCATCATCCCTTAACCATTGGCCATGTTAGCTGATGCAGATGTGAACTAGAATTCTACTACATCCGAGGGCTGGGTTTAGGTTTGATGAGGCCCTAAGCAACTGAAGGTAATGGGGCCCTTTATATGTCCAGTTGTCCTTTGTCAACAACAAATTGTCACTGTTTTTGTCTATAATATATGCTATATCATGGGTAGGCAACCTAAGGCCCAGGGGCCGGATCCGGCCCAATCACCTTCTAAATCTGGCCCGCAGACATTCCGGGAATCAGCGTATTTGTACATGAGTAGAATGTGTCCTTTTATTTAAAATGCCTCTCTGGGTTATTTGTGGGGCATAGCAATTCATTCATTTTTTTATTTTTTTCAAAACATAGTCCGGCCCCCCACAAGGTCTGAGGGACAGTGGACTGGCCCCCTGCGGAAAAAGTTTTCAGACCCCTGTGCTATATGGTAATTTATGGACCTAATAGGTATCTAAAGCCATTTGCACATAACAAAATATGTATTTTATCAAAGTAATTGTATTATATTTTGGAAATGTACATCCAGTTTTTCCCCTTTAATTTTTTTGGGGGGGCCCAAGACAGTAGGGCCCTAAGCTATAGCTTGTTTAGCTTATACATAAATCCGGCACTGCTCCATAGGATCACAGGTTCCCCACCCCTGCTGCACACAAATGTGCATCTCACTGGCCTGGATCGGGTGTTATCCTATACGAGGGGTTTCTGGTGGCTGTTCTTGTGCCTGACAAGTGCTAGGCGTTTGCACGGAGAGTTCCACTCTCGCTCTGTCTTCACTGACACTCATTCCACCTTCCCAACTGCGCATACAGCTATCGCTGAAATTGGTTTTCATCCCACGCCGGGATTAAATCCCACACTTGCTCCATCTGTTGTGTGAGATGTGATTCTAATTTCTCACCCTTACATATGTACATCTCTGTGGCAGACTGCTCCTCCCTGCTCCCCATCCATGTATGAAACGATTTGGGATGGATTCAAATGACTTGATTCCCCTACCCCTTCTTTCAACATGGCAAACATTGCTGGCCTCAATGCTTGGGTTGTCTGAACAGGTTCCGCCTATGACAGATGATACAAGCATTAAAAACATGCAATGTAAAATTCAGTGCATACGGGGGCAAATAACTGTACATACCTTCATATAAGGTTGTGATCGTAAATATACTTGCCTACGAATAAATTCCAGCAGAGCATTTATTAATGTTCTTACTTCCAAGTAAATGTGTGTAAGAATCAAGCTTCAAGGATTCTGTTTGGAAGGTGGTCAAAAACAGAGTCAACAATATAGAATATATTAAAGGACCAAAATGCATATATTTAATGAATGTTTTAATTAAACTGAATGTGAACCTTATTTTACTTAGAATATAGGACGCCAAAACCTCTTAAATATCCACGTGGAAACGGGACAACATTTAAGTGCATTGTAAAATATATAGGGACGCGGGTGGCACTGTGGTCTAAACCACTGAGCCTTGGGCTTGTCGATCGGAAGGTTGGCGGTTCGAATCCCCGCAACAGGGTGAGCTCCCGTTGCTTGGTCCCAGCTCCTGCCAACCTAGCAGTTCAAAAGCATTTCAAAGTGCAAGTAGATAAATAGATCCTGCTCTGGTGGGAAGGTAAGCGGCATTTCTGTGCGCTGCTCTGGTTTCGCCAGAAGCGGCTTAGTCATGCTGACCACGTGACCCGGAAAAACTGTCTGTGGACAAACGTCAGCTCCCTCGGTCAGTAAAGCGAGATGAGCACCGCAACCCCAGAGTCGTTCGCAACTGGACTTAATTGTTGGGGTCCCTTATCTTTACCTTTTAAAGTATATAATCACAGTTGAGTTGATCCTATTGATTCCCATATTCATCAGCGTTGGGGGTGTGATGCATTTGGTGGGTAAGATGCCAGTCCACACAAATGGAGGATTTGTGTTGTTATGGGGGAGGTGCATGTTCATGTAGTGCAGTGGAGGCTGGTCCATTGTGATGAATGGGGCACTGTCCCACCAACCTCAGTCTGCTCTCATTGCTCCCAACCTGCCTCCTTACCTGGAACCAATCCAGGGGATGGTCTGCCTGTCAGCTTCCTGCTCCTTAGCCTTAAGCCACATTCACAGCATACATTTAAAGCCCTTTTACACTTGTGGCTTCTGCCAAAGAATTCTGGGAGCTGTAGGTAAGGGTAAAGGGACCCCTGACCATTAGGTCCAATCGTGGCTGACTCTGGGGTTGCAGTGCAGATGAGCCGGCATACAGCTTCCGGGTCATGTGGCCAGCATGACGAAGCCGCTTCTGGCGAAACAGAGCAGCGCACAGAAACACTGTTTACTTTCCTGCCGGAGTGGTACCTATTTATCTACTTGCACTTTGACGTGCTTTTGAACTGCTAGGTTGGCAGGAGCTGGGACTGAGCAACAGGAGCTCACCCCATCGTGGGGATTCGACCCGCCCACCTTCTGATCAGCAAGTCCTAGGCTCTGTGGTTTAACCCACAGTGCCACCCGCGTCCCTTCTGGGAGCTGTAGTTTGCTACAAATGCTGAGAATTGTTAGGAGGCCTTCATTCCGCACACGGAGCTACAATTCCCAGAGTTCCGTGGGAAGAGGGAACATTAAACCACTCAGGGAACTGTAGGTCTTTGAAGAAACTCTCAATCTAAATTGCAACAAAACAGGAGGAAAGAGGGAAACAAGAGTAATGGGAACAGCACGTATAATACATAGAGATACGCATAAATATTGCAGTACCAAAGCTGTAGTCATAAGCATACTTAATAGGGGGTAAATCCCAATGAACTCAATGCAACTTACTTCTGAGTTAAGATTGCACTGATAGGCTTTGTTTTTCATGTGGTTGTGTACATACATATATGTGTACATGCATGTGCTGTGATATCCATATATGGATCCTATATGGATCCTTCAGTTTGATAGGAAAGATGGAGACATTGCAAAAGCCCACGCTATGAATCAAATTCACTAACCTAAAAGGATGAGAATTAATTTAACAGATAACTAGGAGTTAGGTCAACTCTCCTCCTCCCTTTTGCACAAGCTAATCTTCCTTAAAATAATGTCAATGTAAGATGACACTTCTTCATTTGTCTGTGGACACATTTTGGAAACTGGGCCTCACTAGAAAGCCACATTTGTAAATAATGGATTGGATTGGTGTGGAGCTTGTTTGGAAGATGCACTGAATTATAGATAGCCAAATAAATTCCATAGCCTGCAAAAATGTGCTTTCCTTTGAATTGCCAGGCACATTGTGCTTTGCACTCAGTGGTTAATTTCCAAGAACGGAGATACAGGGGCTCAAGCTTACCCAGACTCTGCCCCATGCGCTGTCAGGAAAAAGCAGCAATGCAAAAGCCAGCTGCAGGTGGCTGGAATGCAAAACAGGATGTTGTGGTCTGGAACTGTACTAGTGGAGAAAGGGGGCAGTCCATTCTCCGTACTGAGCACCGGATGTTAGCTCAGAGTGTCATCTGACCTGTGCTGGAAGTACAGGGGCGGAGTTGTGACTCTACTGCCGGAGTCTGGAGGGTACAGACACGTTTTCTCTGTACTGCTGAATGACAGGAATAAAGACATGTAAATAGGACTCCTGTCTGTCTTTCTTCCCCTCCCTGGGGGAATGCAGGGAGGGAGAGAAGAAGGAGGGTGTGTTCTTCTCACGTTTGAGGAGGATCGCCAATTTACGACCTTGCCTGCCGGGAGACGCAGACGGGAAGGTCAACAAGGATCCCAGCCGAATGCCTGGAGTGAGGCCAGTTACCTCTGACTGCGGCTGGAATCCTGACATGCGCCTGCACCCTTTTCTCAGATGTGTCTGTCTGTGGTAATTTTGAGTCAGTTCATATATGCATATTCACCACTTGGCGACTGTGCTATCCAGTGATGACTTAATGTGTGGCTGCACCATCTCAGAACTCACACCACAAATAGAACTTCCACATAATCTCAGATGCAATGCTTTGCAGCAGAGCCAGTTCACACATACAGATGCCAGCATCAAGCATCCAGTCATCCAGTGCGGAGGGGTGTATTGTTACAAAAGCCCGGTGCCTGCCCCTCTCTCTGCCAAGCAGTGGCAAGAGTGCATAGGACCACAGGCACACACACACAGGGTCTGTGTCCCTTTGGAGAATGGATGATTAATTAATCAAAATCCTAATGTTTATTAATTTTACCTACACCTATAATACCATGCATGCATGAATCAGACCCAAGAGTAGCAAAAAGTGTAGAGTAACCCAGGCATTTACATACATGATTAGACTGAGAAGGGAGGAAAAATACATGTATAAAGCCTCTCTGACTGTTTACTATTTTGCAGCTGCAGTTCAGTTTTATATTGGCAAATTTAGGTTGCACAGTTAAAGTTGGTTTGATGCTCTTGGGCTCTTGCATATCAAGTCTGCTTGCAAAAGAAAAAGAAAACCATGGCATTTTTTGTGGCAAGAAAAGTGATTGGACAGTACACCAGCATGTGTGAGATAAAAATGATGTTGAGCAATGTTCTATAACCTCTGTGCAAGCAAATCACAATGAATGTTCAGTGAACAATGACATAACCTATGTGCAGGTTCTCTCCTTCTCCCTCCCTCCCTCTCTCATTTTCTCATTGATTGCTTCACATGTTCCAGGAATAAACAATAAGTCAACAAATCTAGTGATGTTGAGGGATCATTTAGCACAGGCAATTCTTGTCAAGTCTTAGGCTGGCCCAGCAGTAGGAGCCCAGAGTTCATCTTAACTAAAATGTGTTTCTTCCCTGAGCATCAACAGTAGGGTGCTCCGTAGCCCTCCATGCTCATTGCTCATGGCACATGACAATCTGGATTTATTTTTAAGCCATCTTCTCTGCCTGGGCAAGGGTCAGTCTGAATGTTCCTTCCCTGAAGCTTATGGCTGAGAACATGTATAACTCTTACATACCTTCCAGCCTTGTGTTATTGGATGGCTGGTTGTGGGCAACGGCTCATAATTCCAATTGCGTAATGATGCTGTCTAATTAAGTGCAATTTCAAAAAGAAAACGCTTCCTCAGAGAGTTTGGCGTAGTTTGCTCAAGGTGGTTTAAACAAAAAAACTTTGCCCACCAATATGCTTTTTCAAAGCATGCTTAGATTATTGATTATTCCCTCTTCACTGTGGGCTGCATCTTCTTTTAGTGCTCATGCTGCAGAGAACCTCAAAGGACCACTTGCCGCGCACAGTAGGCCACATTTGTTTTTTTGAAATGTGGTAGGTATGACAGGAGACACAGTGAAAATAGTACCCAAATTCGCTGACTGTGGTTGTTACTCAGCATTATTGGCCACAAAGTTGTCACATTTACATCCTAGATGTGGTTCACGCATGCATGCATGCATAATGCTCAACGACTGCAGCATCTTTGAGGCACAACATGTGAGATTGGGAGAGGCTTTGGCTCAGTGGCAGAGCATGCATTTCACATGAAGGCAATCCCTACCATCTCCAGTTAAAAGGGTCTCAGAGAGCTGGGCTGGGGAGGACATGTACTTGAGATTTGGAAAACTTCTGATAGCCAAGGGTTAGATAGACAAGAGACCTAGCTTAGCATAAAGCAGCTTCATCTCTGTTGCTTCCCAGCATGTGCAAGAGAAGAAGAAGGCTGTACCCCATGTAGTCAGTGGCATAGCATGGGATGCCAGTACCCGGGGCTACACGAAGGGGATGGGTGGCTGGGGAGGAGGGAAGTGGAAAGAGTATGCATGCGCATTCACCCAGGAGATTGGAGCCACAGAGATTAAAAAAAGAAGAGTCATTCCGTTGTTGGGAGAGGTCACTTCCTAGTTTGCATGGAGAAACCATATTGAGGCAGCACTGGGTGTTGAAATTTTGTGTCCCTGACGCAGCTGGGTTGTGGGTTAAACCACAGAGCCTAGGACTTGCTGATCAGAATGTCGGGAGTTTGAATCCCTGTGACGGGGTGAGATCCCATTGCTCGGTCCCTGCTCCTGCCAACCTAGCAGTTCAAAAGCACGTCAAAGTGCAAGTAGATAAATAGGTACCGCTCCAGCGGGAAGGTAAACGGCGTTTCCGTGCGCAGCTCTGGTTCGCCAGAAGTGGCTTAGTCATGCTGGCCACATGACCCAGAAGCTGCATGCCGGCTCCCTCAGCCAATAAAGCAAGATGAGCGCCGCACCCCCAGAGTCGACCACAACTGGACCTAATGGTCAGGAGTCCATTTACCTTTACCTTAACAATTTTGCACCCAGGGCAACTAACCGTGTGGCTCCCCCTGCTACACCACTGCATGTAGCCCAGCCACAAAAAAGGCTCAGTGCTTTACTTCATTTATTTGTTGCATTTTTATACCACCTTTTCCACTCAGGAGCTCAAGGTCGTGTAGATGGTTCTCCACTCCCCGTTGTGGCATGGGTGAGGTGGAGAAAAAGTGACCATCCTAGGGTCACCCAGTTAACTTCATGGCTGAGCGGGGAGCTGAACCCTGGTCTTCCAGATGCACACACGTTCACGTGGGTATACAGTCACTAGAATATGAAGTTTGATAGATGCCATATTGTGCTTAGATGTTCAGGCTTAGTGAATAATTTGAAGTATGAAAGGATACAGTGGATGGCTTTAGGCAAGTCACGTTCTCCTTGAAGGGTCCCCAGTGGGTGATGTCTAATGCAAGGCACCATCACAGAAATACATCTTATGAGCTGTGTACATAATGTGTGCCTTTATATGGCTGTATGCAGTGCTTTTTTTCTTAAAAAAAATGTTTAGGGGTACTCTCATTTTCCTACTCATATTGAAATACTGCCCCTCAATGAGGCCAAACTTAGATTCACAAAATGTTTAGGGGTATGCATACCCCTGTGTACCCCCAGAAAAAAGCACTGGCTGTATGTAATCATGGTTTGAGAATTCAGAAGGTTCAGATATTATATAGGCGGGTTTTGTGAGCATGTGAAAGTTTCAGTTCAGTCTAACAGAAATTCATTCAGTGCTATAATGCTGCAAGCATGTTCCTGGGTTATGCTGAATGGCTCCATCGCTTGATGCACAGTAAGACCCAGACTAAGGGCCAAAGGCTACTCTAGGCCCCTGTTATTTTGTGTCTCCCAGCTTGGATGAGGACCGAAAGAAGCACATCTTCAATCCAAATGTGGAAAGAGAAAAGATAATTAATATGGATTTGGAAGGATGCCAGAGTAAGTTGCCAAGAGGCTTCTGTTGTTCGTAAGATGTAGGGAGTTGAATGGATACTGATCAGGGGCCAGTGATGTGTGCTTTCTTCCCATGTGCTCCACGTATACATTTATAAACAAACAGCTAGTACAAAAGGCACAAAAATATTCAGTACTGACCCTAGTCGGGCTGCTCTTGGAACAGGAATCAGGGTTAAAGCAATGCTTCAAAACAGGATTGCATAGATTACAATTAATCTCGGGTCAAAAAAAAAGCAAAACTCACCTGGGTGGGGACTTGAACTGAAGCAGTGGCAATGGTTAGGCAATCAATCCAAACATTAGGAACTGTGCTGCAGCACAGTTTGAAGGAGAACAAAGTGAAGGGGGAAGCGGGAGCTGAGACCACTGGGAGGGGCTGCAAGACAGCTCACAGGAAGCAGGCTGAAGGTTGACTGCAGAAGGTTCAACACTGAAGGTTCTTCAGACATAGAAAAATTCTATAAGCCAATCAGAATGCCAGGCTGGGGACCAGTGAGAACCTGAGAAACGCCTGCAGGGGTGTTGAAGGGCAAGGAGAGTCTGTTGCTTGCCAGCTCTCCTGAAATGACTGAGAGGCTGAACCATCTGTTCTTAGACCTTAAGGACCCAAATCCTGATCCCCTACATGACAAAAACCACCTGATAGCTAAGAAGATAATTGTGTGCTTTACTACTGCTTTGCAACTTTAATTTAGCATCAGTGATGGTACTAAATGCACATCCCACAGAAACGACATGATCACAGCCTAGGAGACTGAGTGTACTGTACATGCTGAAGTTTGCAAGTCTGGGAGAAATATCAGGTAGCAGGGAGGGTGGGAGGCTTAAAGGGTGGTGAAGGGGCAACTAAGAACAGGCTAAGGTGGACCAGAGTGAGCTTCGTTGGCACAATGGGACTTGGAAGAGGCAGCTTGGTGACCAGAGCAGGGCGGGAGGGGGGCTTTCCAAGTGCCATGAGCAGCATGTCAGAAATTAGACAGAGAGGTCGATGGCAGAAGGGAGAGAGGAGACACGTTTAAAATTCAACCACTAAAAGCTTGATGTTGACATGAAATCACTGCAAAAAAGTAGGCACATTACTCCATTTTAGACTCACCTTAACGTTTGTCTTCAGCTTAGGTTTGCAGTGAAAATCCCCCTGGGATATGTATGAATTCAACACAAGTTTTTGGGCTCATAGGGCTCACCACCAATCCCCTTCTGGGGTTTCTTCCTGACATAGCATACCAGAGGACTGAACTTCCATGGAATGGTAAATAGGAACTTCATTGGTTTTTAAAACAAACCCGGAAAATGGCACTATGGAGATCAAAAAGCAAATTCCTCTTGGTAGCTCAGTGGTCAATAAACAAATAAGTCCCACCTCCCTAAATCTTTTTTATTATTCTGGAGTTATCAGAGATGGCTGTATCTTTTCTTTTGGGGGGGTGGGGGGGTGGAATTATTTGGTGGAGGCGAGGAAGAGACTGGTGCTGAAACAATTCCTAGGTGAGCAGAAATGATAGAATAATGGTGTCTGTTAAGAGCTTCATATCATCATCACTTCTCCAGGTGTGCAGATTTTAGCTACTACACCGGGCCCCATTCATCTTCATGCATCTGTCTAACAGCAGGCAGTCAAAGGATGGAACTGAGTTAAAGACAAGTGCAGTGTGGCCTTAAGTGGATTGGATATAACTGACCTTTGGAATTTCAAAATTACAACCTGACCATGTCTTATAATACAGATGCTGGAGTCATCCGCTAAAACTAAGGTTTTCGTTCTGTTTTCGAAAAGCACATGCTGGTTCTACGGAACTGAATTGCCACAGGATATTGTGTTAATACAAATGACTGTCCTAACTGGATTAATTCTGACACACCAAGTGAAACCTTCCTTTGCAGAAATTGCATATCTTGCACCATCACATGCCGGAGGTAAATGATACATCTTCCTAGCATGTGATACATCCATTCAGCTGACCCCATAAGGAGAAAGAATGCTGAGCAAAACTGACTCACACATTGCCAAAAAAGAAAAAGAAACATATGTTGAATGTTCTCCTGTGTAGGAATTGGCATGAAACCCACACGCATATCATTTCTTGAACATTGAGAAGGGGTGATGATAGCATGCACAGGAAACAGTAGCCAGTCTCAGTTTCTCACATCCACATGCAGCTTGGGAAGTGGATGATCATCAGATGTGACAGCCTGCACATGTTAAATCCCACTAGGAAGTACCATCTGTGTCAGAATTTTGTAACTGACTCTGAGAGGCAACGTTTCATTTCGTTTTGTTTCACAGTCTTCTGTACCATTTCTTTGTTCTCATTTCCTTTGGTTCTGATTAGTGGTGAATTCTGTCTGTGCATATTTCATCTAAACAGGACCGTGTTGCACAACTTGCTTGTTTGAGCTACCTGTCGTTATTTGGGGGCATTCTTTATCTGCCAGGCATCTTTTGCCCAATGTGGGGCTTGAACCCACAAACCTGAGATTAAGAGTCTCATGATCTACCAGCTCATACCACACCCTGCAAGTGGATGATACAGACTAATGCTTCAGACATTTTGAGGAATATAGGCAATTCAGTCTTGGCAGACAATCGAGTCTGCAGAAAATGTTGCGTGTGTGTCAGAGGCATAGCGGGCGGGAGAGGGCCATGGCTCCAGGAGCACATTTTTTTAGGTGACCCAACAGGTAAGAGGCCCTGACAGCTGAGTCATGACAGCAGGCAGATTGGTCTAGTTGGCAGGTGGGTGGAGGCAGCAGGCGAGGAGCCTGTTGGAGGTGAGCTCCATTCACCCTCCAAGCGTGCCCCCCCGGTGCGTGCCCCCACCCCAGCTGCCCAGTCCACCAGGTGGGTGCAACACTTGCCCTGCCCCGGGTACTGGCTACCCACGCTACACCACTGGTGTGTGGAAGTCCCATTGAAATGAATGGAACCGAAGTAACCTCTTGATTTAAAAAATATATCTGAATTGTAGCCTGTGTGAAGTGTTTGAAGACTCAGTTGATGTACTTTGAGGAAAGCATGTTAAACATTGCTGAAGTGCTACACAAGCATTGCACACAATTTCTGCACCTGCTTATGATTGAAGGATGCACCCAAAAATCACATAAGGTTTAATGTGGATTAGCTAGTTCAGTTCCCTGCTCTATGGCAGGATATCCTTTCCATAATGCCAGATAATTCCCACAAGTGGAGTTTGTCCTATCTGTGGGGGTTCCTAACCATCTTATACCTTCCTATACTTTAAAGTAATTGAGTCAATTCTGTCCTCAGTGGACAGGATGAACAACTCTTACTCCTTGGTTTCCTTCAGACACTCTGTAAATATTTGAAAACCGTCAGCATATTCTAGCTAAACTGTCTTCTCTCTAGACATTCGTTCTAATCCCTTTATGTTTAAAAGTTTCCTTGGGCTCTTTTCTAGTTTGCTGTCATCTTACTTGAACTGTGACACTAGGAACATTTCTCCAGATAATTTCAGGTACTTAAGCTGGACTTCAAATAAATAAATAAATAAATAAATAGGTATTATTTGGCACTGTGGCTTTCACTTGTTCTTCTGTAGGAAATCCTCGCAAGCACAAGGTGCTAAATTTGGTACTTTAAAGAGGTTACCGGTAATTTGCATGCAGCCTCTCCAAAGGAATTTCTCCTTTGAAAGCCAGACCCTTATTTGAGTTCAATAACAAACCTGTGAGATTGGCTCCTGCAACACAGGTGGTGATTTGCTTGAGTAAATTTGGTAAACTTCAAGGATCTGAACCTTAGTTTTCCTCATCCAGCCATAACACACTAACCACCACATCATCATGTTGCGTAATCCAAACAGTGTGTGTTCTTTACAACTAAATGTGGGAAACATAGGATTATTTTCCTTGCAGGCGACTAATTCTTGTTCAGTCAACTAGGATAGACATGCTCTGACTATCCTTTCATTCAGTTAAAAATCTAGGATAAAACAGAATAACCAACTGTCCCAAACCAGCCCAGTTCCTACAGTTCCTTTTCTTAATTGCCATGTTTCTCTACCTGAGAAACTATGCTGAGTGATTCTGCGGTGGCTGTTGTCTGATGGAGTTGATGTTGTGGAAGTCAGGGAGCTAAACCATAAGTGGAGACGAAACTACCAACAGGCAGAGCCAACTAATTCTCGTTTTGTTCCCATCCTCTTCCTTGCTGAGATCCACCAGGGCAGCACTGAAATTAAGGAGGAGGAATCTGACAGACAGTGCCACTCTTGGACTGGCTGTAAGGTTTGGGGGGGGTGACTCTTTGCCCAAATGGACCAGCCCCCACTGGTGTAATTCAGAAGCTTCCCACATTCCCAGTGGTACTTGCCCACCACAAGGTATCTTCTCTACCTTTTGGGATCTGATTAAATCTTAAGAGTTGGAGAGGACCTCAAAAGTCATCTAATCAAACCGCTGCTAATGCAGGAAACCCACCTGACAGGTAGCCATCCATTGTTTTCTTTAATTTAGTAATAATAATAATAATAATAATAATTTAAAATGTTATATCCTGCCCAGATTGCTGAGTTTCCCCAGCCACTCTGGGTGGCTTACAACATATATAAAAACACAACTAAACACCAAACATTTAAAAACAAAATATCCTATACGAGCAACAAACAAACCAATAAATCAATAGAAACCAATAATAACAACAAAAATTAACAATAATAAAGAGTTTACAGTTATACCCAAATTAAAATAACCGCCAACCCAAACTAAACCTTTAACCAACATCAACCCGAGAAAAACAAAACAGAGCAACCATTTAAAACATTTTAGCCAGTTGCACCCAAGAGTGCATGCATGAGAATCAGAAGGTTGGTGGTTCGAATCCCCGCAACAGTGAGCTCCCATTGATTGCTCTGTTCCAGCTCCTGCCAACGTTGCAGTTCAAAAGTACGCCAGTACAAGTAGATGAATAGGTGGGAAGGTAAATGGAGTTTCCGTGTGCTCTGGTTTCCATCATGTTCCATTGCACCAGAAGTGGTTGTCATACTGGCCACATGAGCTGGAAAGCTGTTTGTGGACAAACATCCGCTCCCGTGGCCTAAAAGCGAGATGAACGCTGCAACCTCATAGTCACCTTTGACTGTACTTAACCATCCAGGGGTCCTTTATCTTTCCCTACCTTGCATGAGAAAGTAATGTGGGGGATTTCTAGATCTGAATAACCTGACTTCTAGCTTTGATGATGCTGCGTCCTGATGGCACATGCTTTGGCGATCCTCTGATACATAACTGATGCATATATCATTCCCCCACTATGATATGCGCCATCGATGTTATTTCCTTATGCTTTGAGAACATTACAAGTAGCGACAGAACATATCAATGCTGGTTAATGCACAAACGAGATCGTGTACAGAGGAGGGAGCAGGGACTGGAACAGATGGCCTTTGGATCCCTACTCAGTTTGATGAATCTGTGATCCAGGGAGCCTTTGTAGAGTCATAGACATCCTCTCCCCTGACTTTTTTTGGCATGAGCACAGCAACAAACCTTTTCATTAAAAGCTCAGCCTTACACTGTGGGAATTGGGAATCAGGGGCTAGGTTGTAGCTCTAGCAGATAACCTATAGCTGAATAAACACGGTGGAACCAGGAGACCATGTGGCCCAGCTTCCTGTTGGCAGAGGTACACACAAGTTATTTGAACTGCTGCATCTAGCACAGACACCCTCCCTTCTTTTGCTATGTCATAATCACTTTGATAAATTTCAGTGTTCAGATCGAGTGACCCACCTGCTTGCATCGGAGATCTCTTTTGGTCATTCACACTGGAGTCAATCCTAAAAAGCATGTCCCGCACGAATCAATGTATATTTGAGGGAAACCGTAAGTTCATCCTTTTACATACATAAATGTTATATAGTTCTGTAATCTTAATTATATTTTATGGCCATATTGTTATTTTTGTTTTCCTCTGCCTTTTAAAATGTTTTTTTATGTATTCTTTTTCTCTCTCTTTTTACTTTAACTCTCTGTAACATTCTTAATTAAATAATTAACATTCTTTTATATATATGGGGGGGAGGTGGAAAGGGAAGTTTTGGCTCCTCCAGCATTTTGTCCATCTGAGAGGCATAGGTTCTGTCCCTTGCTCCTCTCCTCCTTCGATATGACTTCAGCACCCCAAGCTTTTCCTGATATATGAAGCATTGTGTGTGGGGAGCGTTCCAAACCAGGTGGACAAATTGTGATGGAAGAGTGCGTTTTTTTAAAACAAAAACAAAACCACAGCAGACTTTATCAACAGCTTCTCCCATCAGCCCTCTTGAATTTGTGCCCAGCATATATGCCTACGAATCCCCAGACACTGCCCCAAGTGTACTTAGCACCAGGCAGAGATGGCACGTCCTCCCGCCGCTGCACATGTGGGTGCCCCCACCCCCCAGCTCCTTCGGTAATAGCTGGCCTCCTTAGCAAGCGGAACTCACCGCCACCCCCCGGCACATGGTGGGGCTTGCCCGAGCCTCTCTCCATTCTGCCCAGTTTGGCCCGACATGGGCGAAGGGGGGGGGGAGAGATCCGGCCCACCTGCCCCACCACCACCACCAGCGTGCAGCTCGGCTTCCCCTGCCGCTGCGCCCACCGCCGGTGCCGTCGGGCCTGCTGCTCTAACTCCCAAGAACTTCTCCGAAGTGAGTTTCTCTTCTCGCGGGGGGGGGGAGGTAGAGAGAGATAAGAGACGGAGAGAGAGAGACCCTTGCCTCCTTCCGGAGGTCTCCCAACTTTTCTTCCCGCCAACTTTGCTTGGGGGCTGCGGCCCGGCCCCTGGGTTAGGGACCCTGGGTTAGGGAGCGGGGCTGCGTGGGAGGCGGGCAGGCGGGGGCGCGGAGTTTTGCCACGCTCCCTAAGCGTTCTGCTGAGAGTCATCAATTATGCAAGGGAACGGCGCGCTGCACTGGGGGGAAGGCAGGGGAGGCAGCGCACCAAGATGGCGACAACCGCAGTTTCTCCTGCAGCCTCCCCACCTCTGCAGTCCAGCAACGCCTTGCAGGAGTCGCGCTAGCGCCGAAGCCACAGTAAGTTGCACCGCCAGCCGGGGGGGCACTCCAGCGTGATCGCAGGGACCGGGGGGGTGGGCGGTGGGGGGACGGGGACCCGCGGGAATCCCACCCCCCCCAACAGATCTTCCTCCCCTTGGTTGGGATTTGAATTTTTTTTTTTAAAAAACCAAAAATAAAAAACCTGAACCTGCTTCTTCTCTCCCTCCCTCCTTCATTCCCCCCACCCCACCCCACCGCCCTCCACTTCCAGGCAGGGGCTTTGCCGCAGAGCGATTTCCCCGGAGCAGGGGCCGGTGCTTCTCTTCCAACCCCGCCTAAACAGACGCACACACTTTCCCACCTCCCCACTCTTGGGGGAAGAAGTGTGGGGAAGGGGGCTCATGGGCCCGAGCCTTGATGTCCCCAAGTCCAACAGTGGGAGATCGTTCTCTCCCCCCCCCACCCCCAGCCTTTTCAAGCAGTTCCCCAGATCGCGGGGGTGGGGGAATGCTTCCTAGTGCTATTCCTTTCCCATCACCCCCTCCCCGCGCCGTATAGCAGGCTTTCCCCCGTTTTCTTGCCCCCACCCCGGATTTCAGAGCGGTGCTGCCCTTTCTCCCCACTTGGGAAGCCCTCCAAAGAACGGGCTCCTCCTGGGTACTTGGAGGCTGGGTGGAGGGTCTGCTGCGCCCCCCTCGCCCTGCGCTCTCCTCTGCAGAGCTGCTGGCCAACTCCTACCTTTCCCCAGCCGAGGGAAGCCGATCCTTGCCTCCCCCCGCCTCCCCCATAGCCCAGCAGCAACCTCTCGAGCGTCTTTTTTTTCTGCATTGGGAGAAGGAGCGCGGCGCCGACTTTCCGCTGCTGCAGGCAAGGCAAGGCAGGCCAGCATCTGGGGCGGGAGGCAGAGAGAGAGGTGAAGGTGGTGGTGGCGGCGGCGGTGAGGGGGCTGGTGGAACTGGTGCATTTTCTCTCTCTCTCTCTCTCCCCCCCCCCTTCCAATCTCCTTTCCTATCCTTTAGCAGGCCACCTTTTTCTTGGCAAGGCTCCCTCATCCTTGAATCCGGGCCCTCTAGTCTGTATTGGCCTTCGCACGGGGCTCATTTCAGCCCCAGATTGAAAAACAAATAACCCCAAAGCCCTCCCTCCCAAATCCTCCGCAAAACTCCGGGTCTAGAGCCTCCTTCACCCCTCCCCCCCCCCATGCTCCCAGTCTCGATCTCTCCCCCCCGACCTTTTTTTCTTCTTCGTCCCAAGGAGGGGGGAGAGGAACAGAGAACGAGGCTTCCTCCCATTAGGGGACTAACTTAGAGCTGTCATTATACACCCCCACACTTCTCTCCCTCCCCTCCCCCCCCCCAACGCATTCCCAGTGGACGAAGTGAAAGGACGGCAAGTTTTATCCTGAGTTTGGAGGAGGAGGAGGAGCAGGGGGTTGTCTTATTTGGAAATCTCCTTGGCTGGAGCCGGGGTGAGGGAGGCGCTCTCTCTTCCCCCACCCTTACCCCCGCCGCCGCCGCCGCTTCGCTGTGCCTCTTGTGTCCACTCAGCCGATGTGGGGAGGACATAGGGGGCGTGGAGGACTAGAGGAAGTTGGAAAGGCCGTGGGGGAGAGAGAGGATCCACGTTGCTGGAGATCAAAGGTACATCGGTTTTGTTTTATTGTGTTGCAAAGGGCTGGGCAGGGGGGGGGTGCTGAGAAGGAGCGCAGGCGGCGCAGCCCTTCTGAATGGGGGCAGAGACTGCAGGAGTCAGAGATCGCCCGCCTGCCTTCCCCATCTACATCTGCTCAGCGTGTTGCAAGAGCCCAGGGTGATGGGTACGGATACATCTGGCTTTCTTAGGTGGGATAGGGAGGTGTGGGGCGCGGGGGTTGGGGGTGGACGGCCTGGAGATGTGGCCGCTTCGCGCTCTCGTCTCTTGCGCGCCGACTCCTAGGGAAGCGCTGCTTGCCTCTTGTCACACTGCAGCGTTCTCCGCCGCCGTGCGAACTCATGACCCTGGCGTCCTGCGCTCCATCGGAGACACCTTACCGGCTGTGGGGATGGGAGGCGGAGAGGGAGGAGTTACAGCGGCTTCCCCAAAAGACTTTCCTTTTGAATGGGATTGTGGGTGGGGGGGAGGTGATTAGCTTTCGCTCTCTGCTGTCGCCGGCGTCTCCCCGTCATTGGAGGGGGGGGGGGAATGCTTGTCTACTGTGTTTTACAGGGAAAGGGTTAAATCGAGGAGCGGTGGAAGAAAAGGAATGTTATTTAGGGTGTTTTATTTTTGAGATCTTCTCCCGGCCCCCATAAATTGATCACCTCCTTCGGTATCCGCTTTTGCTTGAGGTTTTTATTCCTCTCCCCCCCACCCCCACCCGCTCTGTCTTTCTGCGGCGTTGGACTAAAGGGGAGAGCGGTTTAGGAACGTGGTGCTGAAACGGACAGCTCCCTGGACTCCGACGGGAAGGGGAAGAGATCTTCGTTACAAAGCGCGCAGATTTTTTACAGGACAGGTTTTCTTGCGGGGGGGGGGTGTTATAGTTCGTTTTTTTGTTTTTGTCTTTAATGGGCTGTGTGTTTTCTCTGTGTCGCTTGGGCCTATCCATTAGGACCTCACGCCAATCATCTAGGCTTTTGCTGGTGGTGGCGATGAGGAAAGAGAAGCAATTCCTCTTAAGAAAGCCAGGCTTTATTTATTTATTTAGTAACGTGGTTGAGTGCAGTTGCTTTTGAAAAGCACCCTCAAAGCGACCCCAGTGTCTTTATCAAATGAAAGAATTTCAAGGCTGTTTGATTCTGGCGTGGAGGTAGCAAAAGGAAACACCCGCATGTCCATAGGAATCTCTCTCTCCCCCCCCCCCCCCTTTGTAAAAGACGGTTGCATGATTACATCACAGAAGAAACATAATGAAGCCCAGTAAGCCCAGTAGAGATGAAAGGTGGGGACTTGAAAAACGGTTTCAAAAGCCATGGGTCCATTGGGTGCCCCACTGGAGCAAGTAACTCTCTCTCTCTCTCTCTCTGCCTCAAGACTCCATCTGCAAAATGGAAATGATTCAATAACCTATTTCGCAAAATTACTGTAAGGGCCAGTGAGATATGAAATCACAGTGCAAAGCTAAGATTCCATATAAAGTATTAATAATAAATGGAAATTACAGATACCTTTGTTATAGATGTGCAATATGCCTTGTGGGGGCCTCTTGAAGATGCCTCCTTGTAGCAGTGACTTTGTATGGTGAGCTGTGCTGTGTTTCCTGGTTTGCCGTGTGGCTCAGGCCCCACTGTATAGTTTCTCTCCGTGTCGCTGCAAGCTGCCACCCCAGGAAATTGCAGTGGCAGCACAATTTCAGCCCCAGTCAGGACTGAATTATGTAGTGAGCAACCAGCATCACCTGGTTTGCTGCGTGGAGTTAACTGCCACACAGAATAGCCTCCGTAGTCCTATCACATTGAGAAATGCTCATTGGAGTGCGTTAAGCATCTAGAAAAATGAACTGTTTCTGTCATGGAGTAGATGCATTCAGCACCTTGTTATAGCCCCAGAGATATAATGACCCTTCATCATTGTCGTACTGAAGAGCCATCACCAGCATACTTCATGACAAACAGACATCTGGGCATCTGATCTGTCCAGCTGGAAGTCAACAGCTGTCATGTGGTGCTAGCCAGATGATTTCCTCTTTCATCCTAAACCTTTAAAATGATATCTCAGCCCTGTGTTGTCTGTTGGTCCATGCTGCTTGGGTGCACCAGACTGGTGTTTGATCCCTCTAGACAATGTCAACATAGTTAATTAGTTTTCTAATTATTTGAAAAGTTATTTGCAGTTCATATTGAATAGGTTTTAGGGTGGAATGTGTAGCCAATGGCCCAATCTTTTGTAACTAGATATCACTACAGGTTTACACCTATCATTTTGTGTTACTGCAGCACGCTTCAGGGAGTGGCAAATTTAATTCAAGGACTTAATATTTCCAATGCTCTCCAATGGGTTAACATGTCAAGGAGATGGTTAGTAGCATGTGTTTGCAGGATGCTGACATTCTCTTACATGTTGATGTTTGACTGTGTGGGGTTAATGCAAACCTCACATGATAATGAAATCCTTGTTTGGTCTGCCCTCAGACTTTAAAACCCTTTCTTTTAAGCCAGTTCCTTAGAGTCGGATTTCCACATTGAATGATATAATATATGGATATATTTAGTCAGTAAGAATCTCCCAGCTGAAATCACTGGTAATGTCAGCTGGTAAGTTTCTTCCAGTTACTGCCAGATGAAATCCACTGGCTTGTGTTTGACTATTATTTTTCTTTCAGAACGAATTTATTTCTGATTGGAAATGATGATAAATTGGTTCCTCTTCTCTTAGGCAGCTTTGTCAATGGTTAATCATCATTGTAAATGGAACTGGATTTCAGTTGCTTGGAAGTAGGTAGTGTGATTTGGTGTAGCTAAGAATTTGGCTTACAAACATGTTCTGCTTTCATTCCAATTTAGAGGAAAAGGATGTTTTCAGTGAGATGTGTAACTCCTCCATAGTGTGCCCAAAAGCACCTGGAGAAGCTATGTTTTGTGGAATTGGCCAACTTTCTATCCCCATGATCTGATTTGTTTTAATATATTGTTTTCTATAACGTGGTACTAATATATATTGGTTTCCCCCAGTTACTTTAAAGTTGCAATCATCCATTAATTAACCAGGCTCATTTTAACAGTACACAATCCATGCCAGTCATGCAATTTCCATTCATTATTGATTACCTTCCTGTTACACTCCCTGACCATTGAAATATATTGAATACACTGGAATAAACATATCCAGTGGTTTGCTCAGAGGAGTTTTGCAAGGTAAGGAGTGAGGTTAGTGACACTGTGATAAATGGCGTTTCTGAACCATAGAACTACCAAAGACAGGGTCATCATTAAGCCCTGCCTCAAGGCAGGATCCCACCGATGTAGATTAAGCCACATGATCCCAAACTCATTGTGACACAAGCAGAAAGCAATTTTGAACAGATGCCTTCGAAACATACAGTTTCAACTTACTCTAGCATTAGAAAATAAGTTGCATAATACAAAAACGTGATAAAACAAGACAAAAGTTGAGGCCACTAGCTAATCTGAATCATGAAGGATTTTTTCTTATGTCCAAATAGCCATGAACATAAATTGGCATTCAGGTGATGGTAGGGATGATGACAGTGGTCTTGGGTGGTCTGATGGGGTTCAGGTGTTTTAGTGTCAAGATAGAAAGTAAACTGTCTTTAAAATACTAGATTTAATATAATCAAAGAGATTAACATTGACCAGTTCCATTCCCCCCCCCACACACACATTCACACCATATCACATGTCAGTGATTGTCCTCTTGTTCTTATTATTCCAAAGCCATTTCCTCCGTCTTGGTTCATTTTATCTGCTGAAACATTGAGCCTTATTCATAAGTGTTGGAATAAATGCCTCCTTCAGTACTTGTTTTCCACCTTACTGCTACAACCTGAGCTTCATGTTGATTCACCCATTTAACTGGGTTTCTGTCATGTTGACTTCTGCTTTGATTATCATCCTCCTTGCTAGCCAGTTCTTCCTTCTCTTGGTTCAGAAGGCATAGGAAACCAGCCTAATCTGCGCCCGATGTGCAGCTTGATGATCCCAGCCCAGTTCTTAAAGTAAAAAATATGTCACACTTAAAGGTGTTTGGGCAAATACCTCTCAATAATGAAATAAGGGGTAAGTCTCTCTCATACTCTGACACATACATATATTTTTTTGAAACTTTGTGTATTGGTAAGAACTTCCTGAGTATAGTGGCTACTTAGCTAAAGATTAATATGTAGTACACGGAAAGTTTTTGTTTGTTTTGTATCTCTGGGGATGACAAGGCTACCCAGATCAAGAATAAGAACATAAGAGAACATCAGACCAGTGCTCTACCTAGTCCAGCATCCTGCTCTCACAGTGGCCCATGGGAAGCCTGTAAGCAGGATGTGACCACAATAGCGCTCTCACCTTCTGCAGTTTCCAGCAACTTATATTCAGAAGTACATTTTCTCTGACAGTGGAGATAATGTGCTTTAGAATCTGTGCTAAGATGAGGCTTTCATAAGGGCATGTTATCTTACATTTGTTTCCTGTGGGATTCTAGTACCTTTCTCTAACCCAGTGGTTCCCAATTAGCTAATTATTGAAGACCCCCTATTTTTCAAAAACCAAGCCAGGGACCCCCTACTTTTGAAAATGGTGATAACTCTATGGTAGTTACCTCTGCAAAGCAATTTTTGAACAAAATGTGGGGTAGCCCCTAATAAGCAAATGATTTAGGTTATACTATATAAAAACAACAACACAAATCATAAAATTTGGGATATTATCATGCAAAAATGAGAAAAAATTAGTTGGGGGGAGGGCAAGGGATGGGTTGTGGACCCTCTGGGTGCATTCCGCGGACCCCTAATTGGGAACCACTGGTCTAACCCTTACATGATACTGGCAGCAGGGTCAAGGGTTTGATGATCCAGTCTGCCATGCCTCATGGTTATGATTTTAAGGAAGCCAAGGGAAACTCATTTAGAGAGGAGATTATCTGTAAAGCAATTGGTATGTAGACCAGCCATCAACTGTTGCTGCCTCAGTGGCCCTTTGCGTGGACAGGCGGAGTCCCCAGATCCCACGCGGTTTCCCCCCGTCATGTGGAATAAAGACTCAAGACAACGTGCTATGGGATTAAATTGGCCACAACTTCATTAAATTTCATATGTGGGTAGACCTTGGCTCAGGCATTGGGCGTTCTCCCTCCCCAGTCCCCAACTGGGGACCTAGGGAGCTTCAGGGTTATCCGGGGGGGGGGGATGGGCCGGCTCTGGAGAACATATGTTCAAGCAGAGATAGCCGCCCCCGTTACACCGCCATCGCAGGGGAGACCAATGGCGACCTCTCGGCGTACGGTCAAAGCCTCCCCTCAGAAACCCCTTTAACAGGGAACCCTGGTATCGCTGCTGCAAAGAGGAAGATGGACAAAAGGATTCCACCCAAGGCCTGATACTGCCAAAGTTGTGACGTTTTGCTACGGGAAAGGTGAAACCTGCCAGTGCAGGGAAATTCCTTTCCGGCCCTTTAACAGTGACCTTAACGTAGCAGCGCCCGCATACCTGTGAAGAAAAGTTAACCTGCAAAACAGACATTAATTGAGGGTGGGTAGGGTGGGAGAAGCTCTGGAGTCAAGTGAGGATTCCCAGGTAAGATCCTCCCTCTATTGTGTGGGCAGGTAATCTCTCCCCTACCTGGCCTGGTCTCCTTGGCAACGCTTCCCCCAGGTGGGATTGGACAACTGACTGGGGTAGGCGGAGACCTCCAGGTATCCCACCTGGGGGAAGGCAAAGCCAAGCCTATGCTGATGGAGCCGCTCCAGATCCAGGGGCTGCGCGTGTCCACGCAAAGGTCGCCCCCCGTTTTATGCGGGGCGCGGTCATTAGCAGAAAAAACTGTCCTGGACCAGGACAGGAATGGGTAGAGGATGCAGGTGCTCATTCACAGCATTCTTCTCATCCAAATGATGTAATGGACCACATACAAAATAAAGAAAAGTGCTAGGAATACACAACACTGCCATAGCAGCTTAAGCAACACTCTGTCTAGCCCAGTATCCAGGAATAAAGAGCAACCGTTACCAAGTGTTTCAAAGGTTGTCTACAAGGAACAGGAGACAGTTTGGGCAACATCATATGTGCATTAAAGTATATTGTGGACTGTGTGCATGCACATGCCACAGTTCTCCAGAATCACAGCAAAAGTGTAGAATGTGAGACCGTGTTCAGAATCTAGCTTAATGACAGTGTCAGCTTTCACATCCTTAGAGTTCTGTTTTTGTTTTGTTTTGTTTTAGAAGTTTATGGCCCCAAGGGGTATCAAGATGTTGTGGGCAAAGCCTGCTAAAATCTCAGAAGCCAGAGGGAGGGCTGAATAATTTTCCTGATAAAACTCAATGCTCTGCATAGATCCTTGTCTCTGCCCTGTGAGCACTGGACCCAAACGAAAACAGTAATAATTTCAGAAAACTCTATGCAAAGTAAAAATAAATTATACTCATTTGCTCAAGCTGCATAATATATAGATGCTTTTTCAAAGGTTGCCTTTAATAGGGATTTATTGATTGATTGAGGAGTACATTCAGCCCTGGTAAATAATAATTTCCCTGAGGAAGAATAATTATATTGGACAATAATATGCGTTCATTCATTTTGAAAGAATTGTATGCCACTTTTTCTGCCATAATGGTATTCAAGGCTACCTAGCAAAGTTTCATTAAAAAACATCATAAACGAAAACGGCAACAAACAAGAGAGCATAGCAACAAATAAAAACACCACCACAAATTTACAAACTTCAGAAACCAATAGGTGGTGTCTGCAGTCCAGACTGAGCATGCAGCATGACTGAGACTAAAGCCAAACACCGCAGTAAATTAAGGATGCAGTTCTGTACCCACATATCTGGAAGTAAAGCCTTGTTGAACTCAATAGGATTTGCTTTTGAATAGAGAAGGAGGGGATTCTGCTGTAAGCTACCAAAATCAACCAACCAAAGCCCAAGTGACGACAAGGTCTTATCCTGGTTCCTAAAAGATAGTAAGAAAGGTGTGAGGTAGGTCTCTCTTGGGCACAAAGTCAGGGTGCTGCTACAGCAAAGGGCCTCTCCTTGGTAGTGACCAAATAGTCCCATCATACCCAATGAAGATGTGGCAGATTTACTTAGCTCTAGCTGAGGTTGATTCTGAAGGAGGGCAGGCCAGGCCAGTGACTCACCCAGAGACACAGCGAGCAGCTAAGGTGTTCTGAGTTCCCAGGAGCTGTGATTTAATTTCTTTCTTTCTTGCAGCATACTGGCATTTCTCTCAAGGCTCAACCCTGCACACCATTTAAGAATTGCTGCTTTAGGATGTGTATGTGCGCGTTATAACTACTTCTACAGTGGCTGTATTGATTTTAGGGACAGCTGGGCACGCACAAAATGTGTCTCAGGGGACCAGTACAAATTCCAGGGTACGTGTGTGCCAGGTCTATTTCCTTCCCTGATTTGGCTTCGATTTAATTTATACTGGCTCGTGCTCTGAGCTACAGCTTTCACCCCATTTGCCATCTTAATACTCACGTATGTGTCTGGACCTGTCCAAATATGTCTAGCCCAAATTAGTTTTAAAATACACAAACTCAACATCTCTCCCAATGAGAATCTCCCTCCCCACATTGCCCTCAATGAGGAGTTGCTGGTTGCTCATGAGCAACTGGTTCATTTTTTCCATGTAGGAGCGGAGAGAATTTGTTCTCCTTCTTTTCATCGTTTTTTCAGCTTCGATACCCATTTGGGAGCAGATGGGCACCCTGGTGACGTATGGAATTTGTGGGGGAGAAATCCAGAATAGCGCCCAGCACGTTATAAGGCTCAAAGTGTGATTTTTAAGCTGCTTGCTTGAAAGTCAGGTGCATTGAACTCAATGGGGCTCCCTGCCAAAGTAAGAGAGCAAGATTCTAGATCTTATGGTTCTCATCATAGGCAACTTATAATGCATGAAAACAACTAGTGGCCTAGGACAGGAGATGTGCATTTCTTTAACCAAAGGTCAGGGGGCCTGGATGGCCAATACAATGCAGATGGGGAAACATGGGTCAGAAAGTTGCCTCTGTATATGGATTTCCTTTGATAAGGGCAATTGTTTTTAAGATCGAGCTGCTAGAAATGCTTTGCTTGTGCTTTTGTTCTTGAAGTGATTGAATTGCCAACTGCTACAGGAGTAATTGCTAGATACCTCCTGAGGTATTCATTCAGCTACTGTGGTTTTTCAGACTATGGGACACATTTTCATGACGTTCTTCCCTAAAAGTGAGATCTGTTTTTTCTTCTCGTGTTGGGATCCTATTTTAGTATAACATACATACCGTATTGGCCCAAATATAAACCACACCTGAATATAAGCTGCACATTTAAAATTCGGGGGGGGGGGGAGAAATATAAGACCCAAATATAAGCCTCTCCCTTAAAATTCCACAGCTACTCACACCCGTTCCGTTTTACCGTATGTCTGTTTCAGCAGCGATATTGTAAAAGCCGATTTTTGTAAGGTCGCAAATTTAAGCTGCACTTTAACTTTTCACAGTCAGAATTTGGAAAAAAAGTGAGGCTTATATTCAGGCCAATACAGTATATAGTGCAAGTGATAGGCCAAAAAAGTGATGCGCTCCCAACTTGTCTGAGTCACTGAGATATTGCGGGGGCAAATGCTGTCCGGATTTTGGTTTCCTTTGGAAAGGAGAAATCACTGGAAGCTGTTTTGTAGTATTTGGGTTATTTACAAATATACAAGCAGAGCATAGATGGAGGCAAGCAGCTTATTAAACATTCCTAGTAACGAGGCAACAGATCTGCTGCCTCACATCAAGCCCCCAGAGAGAGTAGGACACCGCACTATCACCCCCACCCCCAGTCTGCTTTCACCTTCAACTTGCCCTTTCTCTGCCTCTGTTCCAAATGGCTTTCCCCTTCCCTTTACACGTACAGATCTTAAGTCAGCATGCCCTCTCCCCCACTCCAGGAATAGAGAAGGATGAGATGAGTCGCCTTTCCCAAATAGCTGCCACATTTCATGCATTCCCTCTATGGCCTCCCATAAAAGAGACATCCATTGCGCATCTTGGCCAATGCTATTTCCATCGAAAAAGACATGAGGAAACATGCTAAAGGAGAGTCAGCTTGACTTTTGCCAAGGAAAACTGGGCTTCACCAGTCTTTGCTGACGATTCCTTAGAATTCTCAACCTCATGGATAGTGGCGAGTCTGTGGTTTTTGATAGACAGACCTTTTTCTGCATGGATTGTTGAAGAGCCTTTCAGAAGGAATCTCACCATTGGTCCCTAAGAACTGTAAACTGTTGTGGGACCATTGCCTGGCCAACAAAGATAGGAACCTAAAGGTAAGGGATAAGGAATATTCAGTTACTAGTGTGGACTTCTTATATATACCTGCTCACTGGCGCGTTGCAGAAATACAGGGTTTCACATGGACTTTCTTCTCCTGTAGGACATACAAGAAGCCCAGTCTGGCAAGCATAGGGATGTTGAGGCAGTGGGAGGTGTCCTCTCACACTTCTCACTTGCCATCTTCCATAGAATACAGAGGCGCAACGACATTAGTAAGTAATTATGGGTTGGATCCAGGTTATTTCAAGTAGACTCACTGAAATAAGTGAGATCAAGACAGTGACCTAATTCAGTTCTTTTGATTGCTAAGCCTTGATCCAACCCAGTGATATTGTTTTCTATCTACAGAGAATGCAAAAAATATATATATAAACCTTTGAAGAACCATTGAGAACACATTCAGCTGCCTAAGACTAGGTCAGACTATCAGCTCATCTAGCCCAGGAATGTCCCGCAGCAACTCTTCAGATGGTCTTGGAAAGAGTTTTTGCTGATCTTCTCCTACCTGATTCTTTTGACTTGAGAGACCAGATTTGCATGCAGCATGTGTGTTGCACCACTGAGATATGGCTCCTCCATGGAGATGCTGATAGTAGAAGATACACTTGACCAATGACTGCTAAAGTCAAAGCACAGCAGTTATGGAATATCATGGACAGAAGAAAGTTGCAGAAACAATTCTTTGTACAATGGAGCAGGCAGGGGGCTTTAGTGTAGTCAGAGGCAGAGCCCTCGATCAAGCAAGAGAAACAGATGTGATTCTTAGAAAACGCCTCTCCATGTGCTGCACCTAGGTTTCTTCTCTCCCCTACCTCTGCCCTTTCTAACCTTTCTGCAGAACAAGCTGGAGAGTGGCTCCTGGTTATCAGAAAGAATTATTAGGGGATTCTTGCTCTGTATATAGCCTACAGGAGAAAGGGTTGGTAGGGGATTCTGTGGGAAAGGCATACTATGATTTAGAATCTGGGTTCAAGTTACATACCACTGCTCATGCAGAAGCCTATAAATAATATTTTCTTTTTATTGTTGCTTCTCTGCTTTGCAGTTCTGTAACACTAGATACTTCTTAATGCAGACTTATAAATAATGGGATTGTGATATCCGGCAATATTTCATTTCTTTTCCTTAAAAATTCCCAGTATAATTTGCATGTTTGAGTGACCATGAATGGAGTTTTCTGATGAGCTGACCACAATTATTTCAAGAGATGATCTCCCAGTATCAGTTCCCCTTGGAAAGCTGCCTTACATGTGTCAGTATTTTAAGATTATTTTCAGTTATGGTGACAGCAATAGCAACAAGCTACAGTTGGTGATAACAGTGATGTCGGATCCATACTTTTGTTAGATGAGCAGTCTGTGCCTGGAGTGGAAGTTAAGGCTCATCCCCACCTCTCAAGTGTTCCTGATTAAACACCCCTTTACATCCCTTCCTGGACACCAGTAGCTGCATCCACTTTTGCAAATGGAGGCCCAATGTCTCCCTTTCTCTTGCACAGGTGAGACTATTTTTTCCACCAAGCCCAGTACTATCTACTCTGAATGGCACTAACGCTCCAGGGTTATGAAGAACAGGTCTTTTGTATCATGTGAGAGCCTTTTAACTGAAGACATGAGGGAATGAATCTGGGACATTCTGCATGTAAAGCAAGGACTCCTAGCCAATCCCACAGAGCTATGGCCCTCATTCTGCTCCCCCAAGCCAATTTGCATGGGTTTGCTTAGGAAGAGAGCCCAGGACATCTCCCACCCAACATGAAAATAATTCCCCTAGGTTAGGGATAGCCCTCCAGTTGTTGGGCTTCCCAACTCCATAGCCCTAGCCGACATTGCCAGTTGCCAGGAATGACAGGGACTGTAGCCCAATTGCACCTGCAGGGGCACAGGTTCCCCTAGTTTAGGGGAATCGTTTGCATTTGGGGTGTGAAAGGTCCTGGGTTCACTTCCTAGGCATGCCCATGCAATTAGGGGAGAGGGTCTAAGCTCAGTATGATTGGCAGAAGGTCCAAGCTTCACTCCCTCTCCTCCTCCAGTTCAAGGAGAGAAGAGATACCACACAAGATGGAGCTGGGCATGAACCCTCCCTGTAGTAGTAGTAGTAGTAGTAATAATAATAATAATAATAATAATAATAATAATAATTTATTATTTATACCCCGCCCATCTGGCTGGGCTTCCCCAGCCACTCTGGGCGGCTTCCAAAAGAATATTAAAATACTATAATACATCAAACATTAAAAGCTTCCCGAAACAGGGCTGCCTTCAGATGTCTTCTGAAAGCCTGGTAGTTGTTGTTCTCTTTGACATCTGGTGGGAGGGTGTTCCACAGGGAAGGCGCCACTACCGAGAAGGCCCTCTGCCTGGTTCCCTGTAACTTGGCTTCTCGCAGTGAGGGAACCACCAGAAGGCCCTCGGTCTTCCACCCTGAAGGCATCCAAGACCCTGATAACTGAGGCTTTGGGTATGTGTGTCCCCATTCAATCTAAAACACAGCACATGCATTCGGAGCACAGAAGCAAGTGTACTAGGTTTTAGTACACACTGTCACTCCTGTGCCTTGCAGTGTTTGAAATTAGCCAGGAGCCGGGCGCATTTTGCTCCTGGCTTTCAACCGCTTGCGAACCCATGAAGATGCCTGGGTTCCAGAATGACGCCTGCCATCTCCACCATCTGGGGATCGTTGGATCTAGACTGTTTTCACACACTAATGCCCCATCCTGTAGAATTCTATCTATTTTATGTGCACAGTCGGGGGTTTTTTCTGGAACCCAATTGCTTTTTCTGTGCAGCCTGAGCAAGAGCAGACACCATTCAGAAAAAGAGGTGGGAATAGGCCAATATATATGTGGACTGTCCCTGGATCAAGTGATGGTTCTTCTTGTAAGTTCTCAAAGTTCGTAGCCTAGCTCAAGGTTGTCATCTGAATGAGCCAGACATTTAACTGAGAATCCATCACAGTCAGTCCATCATTTGAAAAATAAGACTTGAGAGCCATCTTGCCCCAAAATGGCAACTAGACATTCTGTTTTGGCAACTGCAACCTTTGTTTAAGGAGCCATGTGGTGCCTAGCTTGTATATCTGAGTTTCTAACATTGGCTGCCTTGTGTACCCCAAGGTATGCCACTGCCTACTTCTGGGTGTGCTGTCCCTGGGCAAGAGGGAAGAGGAGAAAGCGGAAGGTAGAAAACCCCTCCCATTTTGCAAGAGTTTGTTTTCTCATCCAACCAGCCCCTTCACTTGCCCTTGCTGCAGATGAGTCTTAGAGGTACGGATGCAAGGCAGATCACAAAATCCCTTGGCTAAGCAAGAATGTGTCCACTAATAGGCGATAACGGTGGGGGCGACATGAGGTGAACTTACGTGATAGGAAGCTGTGAGCGCTGTGCTACTTCTAATTAGTGCATTAGGTATGCAGAGGCAGCATGCGAGGAATCACAGGTGGGGAGAGCGCTGTTGTGTTCATGTCTTGCTTGTGGGTTTCCAAGTGGCATCTGGTTGGCCACTGCGAGAACGGATGCTGAGCAAGACGAGCCTTTGGTCTGAACCAACAGGGGTCATCTGTTCCTATGCAGGTGAGGACAAGGGGAGAACATTTGGGGTATCATATGCCTGCTATTTCTAAAAGGGGGAAATACATGGCAGAAGGAGAGAAATAAGGAGGAAAAGAAAGTATAATGACATACTTGCAGGCTTAGGGTTGGAACAGGATCTAATTCCAGCATTTCTTTGTGGGATTCTCTGTCTTTGCATTGAAGAAATGTAATAAAATGGACCTGCCCGACGCACAGAGATGCTGCGAGAATGAATGAAATTGTCTGAGAATATAAATTGCTTTGCCTACTCAAAGGTGTCACAAAAACTACATGTATTAATTTTGTTTAATGAGCATCTAATGTGACACACACAAACACACAGCCAGCTTAGAGACATGAGTATTTGATCATTATTTATTCTGTGGTGAAATGTACATTGCATATGTAAGATTCTCCCCAAGGGAGAATTGTAAAACACATACACAGACACTCACATGTGTGTCCTCACTGAAGCATGGATCCGACCTCAAAATTTTCATCTGTTCATTTATTTTGAACAATGGACTTTTAATTATTGATGGTAATAACTTCATAATGCAGCACTAAATGGACTGTAGGGAACACTTGAAAAAATAATGTGATGCTGGTAATGGAAGGAAGGCCTTGCTACAGTGCCCTTTTGAAAATTAAATAATTGAAGCAGGCATATACGCAGATCTGTTCATGGATAGTGCTTTCCTGAACCCCACAATTCCATCATGGAGGCATCTAGGTAAGCTATCAAACCTTAATCAGCGGTTTTCTAACTCAGCTTCTTAACACATCTCCTTTACTCCAGTCGTAGTGCAGTCCATGGCTTTCTACACTGGTTGTTGCCATAGACCCCAGAGGTGAGAAACCTGTGGCTCTGCAGTTTTTGCTGAACTCCAAATCCCATTAGCCTCAGCATGGCAAATGGTCATGGATGTTGGGTCCTGTAGTCCAACAACATGTGGTGGACCACAGGTTCCTCATCCATGCCATAGACCTTTATACGGATTAGCCGCTAATAACTAAAAATCCGATTTCTCAAAATCAAATCAATAGGCCACATTTTAAAGCCAATAAATTGTGGTCCTTGACAATACCCATATAGAAGTATCGTAAGTCTTGCTGAAATCAAGAGCGTTTACTTCCCAGTATGCAGCTATAGGTACGCATACAGAATCCAAACTCTGGTACAAAGATTGCTGCAAATGGAACATTTTTACTAGCTTTGTCTGGGTTTAGGAACAGTCCTTTGGCAAATTCTGGATGTTAAAGCACTACTTGTATGGTGAGACTCAATTCTTGCTTGACATCAGATTCTAAATTCATTTCGGTTAGATCCAAGTAACGGCTAATCTACCTACTTTATATATATTTTTAATTGTTAGGGTTTATTGCAACTGTATCCTTGCAATCTGATCCCGTTTAGTCAAAAGTAAACCCCAGAGTATTCAGTGGGGGCATACTTGCAAGTAAATGTGCATAGGACTGCAGCTGGAAGCTCCTCTTGTCATAACGTCTTGGATCAGCTTCAGCCAGTGGTGCTTCGGTGTGGAGCCAGGATATTTGGAGACGTTCAGCCTCCTACATTCTTGCTCAGCACTTAAGGAGAGCCCTCCTGGATTAGACAAAAGCTCCGTCAAACCCAGCATCCTGTTTTCCACAGTGGCCAGCCAGATGCATCTGGAAGACTTTAAGCAGAGTATGGAGGCAATAGCCTCCTCTTGCCATTGCTCCACAGGCACTGAAAGGTCTTGTGGACCTATCCTTTTCGGCCTTCTTGATTAATAACGTTCTGCAGATAAATAATGGCAATACCACTTTGAGAAATAGCAGCACCGTCTTTCCTGGAGGACACACAATTAGGCAAATTGGATAAAACTGTATGTGAAATGTGTCACTCCTGATAAACCCAAGAAAGGCACCCGCCACTTAAATACATGCAGCTACTGACACAATCAAAACCTAGAAACCATATGTCAAGCATAACTGAGCTGTAGAAAAGACTTTACAACCTGAAAAAAGGACAATGCACAGACTTTTGTAAACCAAGGTAAAGGGACCCCTGACCATTAGGTCCAGTCGTGGCCAACTCTGGGGTTGGGGCGCTCATCTCGCTTTACTGGCCGAGGGAGCCGGCGTACAGCTTCCAGGTCATGTGGCCAGCATGACTAAGCTGCTTCTGGCGAACCATAGCAGCGCACAGAAATGCCGTTTACCTTCCCGCCGCAGCGGTACCTATTTATCTACTTGCACTTTGACGTGCTTTTGAACTGCTAGGTTGGCAGGAGCAGGCACCGAGCAACGGGAGCTCACCCCATCACGGGGATTCGAACCACCAACCTTCTGATCGGCAAGTCCTAGGCTCTTTGGTTTAACCCACAGTGCCACCTGCGCCCCTTTGTAAACCAAGAAACTCTTTAATTTAAAAAAACCATTTTTTAAAAAAGTGTACAGTAGTTAGGAAGGTGAGGGTGGGCAGGTCTGCATTCTAACATAAACTCACCCAATTCACAGATCCTGATTAAATGGATTGGAATGTGGTCTGCTTTGGAACCTGGCTTGAGAGTTGTCTTTTAGACTCTTCCACCTTGCCTCGGTTTTTTCAGGTTGTAGGCCACTTGGAACAGCTGGAAAGTTGTTCTATGGGAGCAGACATCTTTTCCCCGCCTCATACAGTTTACCTGGAAGGGATGACATGTCATCACAGGTATTTGAGGCCACATTTTTACACATATATCACAGGCTAAAATGTTATTATATTCTTTCAAAGAATTTTGTGTGTGGTTTTTTTTGTTGTTGTTTTTTTAGAGCTGCATGTGCAAGTGGTATATCAGTAGTGTGTGAAATTGTCATGGGGAGAATTTAGACCTGTCCTCATCTAAATTCAGAGATCATTATTACAGGTATTTACCTGGTTACCTGATCTTTAGATTAACTGGAATTATGTAGGGTCACCCTCGCCCTGTTTCTCCCTCTGACACACACGCTGCTTTTTATTTTATTTGGGCGAGGTTGTTGATTATTCTGTTGATGGATTTAATTGGACTGATGAATCTATAGTGTTGATATTTTAATGAGAGGGATTGTTGTGTGTGTGCCTGTGTGCACTTTCTTGTAAGCTGTCCTGAATGCCCTTTCAGGGTTGAAAGGCAAAAGCAAACAGCACCGGCAGGTCTGGCCCTACCATAAGGCAGAATGATGGATTTGCCTCAGGTGGCAGATGTCAGGGCAAACAGCAGAAGCCTCCCGCCTACAACTGTTGCTGCTGAGCTTACCTGTATGTGCCGCACAGCTTCTCATGCACCTCCTAAACTAGCCTGCTGACCCCAGTCTGCTACTGTATGTGGAATAGTGGAAGGGGGTTCTTGTCCTTTGCCTCAAGCAGCAACATGTGTTGGGACAGTCCTGAGCACTAATGTCACATGCTGCATGCGCCCCTTTCCCGTCAGAGGGTATGCGATGGCACTTTTCACCAGGCGCTTTTCACTTCTATATGGTTAACAGTGTTGGAAACTCAGATACAGTGGTACCTTGTGTTAAGTACTTAATTCGTTCCGGAGGTCCGTTCTTAACCTGAAACTGTTCTTAACCTGAAGCACCACTTTAGCTAATGGAGCCTCCTGCTGCTGCCACACCACCGGAGCACAATTTCTGTTCTCATCCTGAAGCAAAGTTCTTAACCCGGGGTACTATTTGTGGGTTAGCAGAGTCTGTAACCTGAAGCATATGTAACCTGAAGCGTATGTAACCCGAGGTACCACTGTATATCATCTAGGTGCCACATGGCTCCTTAAACCAAGGTTGCAGTTGCCAAAGCAGAATCCTTAGTTGCCATTTTGGCGTAAGACGGCTCTCAAGTATTATTTTTCAAAGGATGGACTGACTGTGATGGATTCTCAGTTAAGTGTCTGGCTTGTTCAGACGACAACCTTGAGCTAGGTTAGGAACTTTGAGAACTTAAAGAAGAAAAGTCACTTGATCCAGGGACAGTCCACACACACACACACACATATATATATATATATATATATATATATATATATATATATATATATATGCTTTCGTAGATTTTCACGGGTACAGGAATGCAGGTTTTGGTGTCTTCGGGTGTCTTCCCGTGTAAGAGTTGGGGTGTCTAGGCGACGTTTCGACGAGGTCTCACTCGTCATCTTCAGGCTGGTGCTTTCGGCTTCTTGTTACTGGAACAGAGCAGGGTCTCAGTGTTTGAGTTCCTATAAATACTGTTGAGGGGGTGTGGTGTATAGCCTCCAACGTTCTGGGCAGGGAGGAAGTTCCCAGGTTAGTGTGCCTTTTCTTCTTTTGTTCATTAATTACTTGAGGGATATCTTGAGTGATTTCTTGAGTGATATTCTGAGTACCACTTAGGAGGGTCATTAGGTGTGGATTAGTTGCTAAAGCTTTCGTGTCTTGACCTCTTGAGCTTGTGAAGAGTTTTTCTGAGAAGATGGCTGTACTGCACTTAGTTGTGCTCTGGCTTGGCTTCGTGTATAGGGGCGAGCTGTGGTTTTGTGCTCTGTGCCAGCCAGATCTGTGTAGGGATTGCAGGGGGGTGCAGCATCCGGAGGTGCCACTATGGTTTGGCTACTGGATGGTGTCTGTAATTTATCTGTGGAGAGGGTCTGGGTTTGGGTCTGGTGTGGTTGATTGGAGATGGCGTTCTGTGTGCCTCTGGTTCTGGTGTCGGTTTTTGTGGGGAGGGCTAATTTCCAGATGTCTGGCAGGCGGGACGTGTCGTCACGCTTGTTCATGTTGTGAGGGTGTTTCTCTATCTCGATGGCTTCCATGATTATTCTCTTGTGGTGATGTTCCATGTTAAAGAGCAATTTGGAATCTGCAAAATTAATTTCGTGTCCTGTTTCTTTCATGTGTTGGTAAAGAGAGGAAGGTTCTCATCTCCAGAACCAAACGCCTGGCTGACAAAGACCACTTGACAACTGAGTTACAGAATCTCTCAAATGTGTTAATCGCCAACGGATACCAGCAAAACAGGGTTACGAAGCTAATCCAAAAAGAAACACCCCCCAAAAACCAAGACACAGAAGAAAACAATGGCATGGCCCTCCTTCCTTATATCAAGGGCACTACAGATAAAATTAGCAAAATCCTCCATAAACACAATATCAAAACAACCTTTTGCACCAACCAAAAAATAGCCAATATCCTCAGAAACCCCAAAGATAAAATCCAGTTAGAAAACCAAGGGGTCTATGAAATACCCTGCAAAGTCTGCCCAGCCACGTACATTGGACAAACAAACAGACGAATAAATGCACGTATCGCAGAACACAAGAATGCCGTCAAAAAAGAAGAAAAAACTTCCTCTCTTTACCAACACATGAAAGAAACAGGACACGAAATTAATTTTGCAGATTCCAAATTGCTCTTTAACATGGAACATCACCACAAGAGAATAATCATGGAAGCCATCGAGATAGAGAAACACCCTCACAACATGAACAAGCGTGACGACACGTCCCGCCTGCCAGACATCTGGAAATTAGCCCTCCCCACAAAAACCGACACCAGAACCAGAGGCACACAGAACGCCATCTCCAATCAACCACACCAGACCCAAACCCAGACCCTCTCCACAGATAAATTACAGACACCATCCAGTAGCCAAACCATAGTGGCACCTCCGGATGCTGCACCCCCCTGCAATCCCTACACAGATCTGGCTGGCACAGAGCACAAAACCACAGCTCGCCCCTATACACGAAGCCAAGCCAGAGCACAACTAAGTGCAGTACAGCCATCTTCTCAGAAAAACTCTTCACAAGCTCAAGAGGTCAAGACACGAAAGCTTTAGCAACTAATCCACACCTAATGACCCTCCTAAGTGGTACTCAGAATATCACTCAAGAAATCACTCAAGATATCCCTCAAGTAATTAATGAACAAAAGAAGAAAAGGCACACTAACCTGGGAACTTCCTCTCTGCCCAGAACGTTGGAGGCTATACACCACACCCCCTCAACAGTATTTATAGGAACTCAAACACTGAGACCCTGCTCTGTTCCAGTAACAAGAAGCCGAAAGCACCAGCCTGAAGATGACGAGTGAGACCTCGTCGAAACGTCGCCTAGACACCCCAACTCTTACACGGGAAGACACCCGAAGACACCAAAACCTGCATATATATATATATATATATATATATATATATATATATATATAGGCCTATTCCGACCTCTTTTTCTGAATGGTGGCTGCTCGTGCTGCACAGAAAAAAGCAATTGGGTTCCAGAAATTCATTGTGCGATTGTGCAGATAAAATATAACTGATAGAATTCTACAGGATGGGGCATTAGTGTGTGAAAACAGTCCAGATCCAGTGATCCACAGATGGTGGAGACATCCGGCACCACCCTGGCACCCAGGCATGCATCCTTATTTGATCGTAAGTGGTTGAAAGCCACGTGCAAAATGTGCCTGGCGCTTGGCTGATTTCGAACACTGGATTAGAAATAAGGTATGAATCATAGGATGCGGGTGGTGCTGTGGGTTAAACCATAGAGCTTAGGACTTGCCGATCAGAAGGTTGGCAGTTCGAATCCCCGCAACGGGGTGAGCTCCCGTTGCTCAGTCCCAGCTCCTGCCAACCTAGCAGTTCGAAAGCATTTCAAAGTGCAAGTAGATAAATAGGTACCGCTCCAGCGGGAAGGTAAACGGCGTTTCCGTGCGCTGCTCTGGTTCGCCAGAAGCGACTTAGTCATGCTGGCCACATGACCTGGAAGCTGTACGCCGGCTCCCTCGGCCAATAAAGCGAGATGAGCGCCGCAACCCCAGAGTCGGCCATGACTTTACCTTTACGAATGATAGTGGCACATTCACAAGGCCAGCCCAAGACCCTTTGGTGCCTGAGGCAAGAAGTGCCACTGATGCTTCCTCCCTTCCTCAGATCTAGGAACACACCCCAGTGGAGTGGGTGTAGCATGTCACTTGAGGTGGGTTAACTCAGGTCACCCCTTGGTGTGCCAGCCCCATGGCACACCTTTCTAGCCCTTTTTTGCCCCTCAGAATTTGCTGCCTGAGGCAGCTGCCATACTCTGCCCCATGGGAGGGCAGCCATGCTAGTGCAGCAAGCTAGCTTAGGGCTGCAGGGCAGACCCCATGGCACACCTTTCTAGCCCTTTTTTGCCCCTCAGAATTTGCTGCCTGAGGCAGCTGCCATACTCTGCCCCATGGCTCACTATAAGGCAGCTTCCTATGATTCTTATAACTGTTCAAGTACAGTACAAAGGTATGCACCCAAATTGGAGTCATATATACAGTAACTAGAAGGTTAGATGCTCTGTTGGTTTGCTGCACAAGGCCAGGTCTGGCACAGAGATTAGCACCTCTAGAATCTTGGGTATCCAAGTTGTAAGTCTTTGTCATTGTAACCCCTCAACGTATCCCCCCAAAAAAATCTGTCCCTTTTTTATCTGCCTTTCCGCTGTTCCTGTGATATTCGAAAACCTGAATGATAGAAACAGATTATATTATGAAGATCTGAGGAGATGTATGCAAATATCCTTAATCTGCATAATATATCACGATCACACAGTACTGTGTAAAACCAAAATGCAACAGGACAAAAGACAGATGGAAGGGAAGTCCTGAGCAATGATGCAGTAGATGAACACTTACTATTTATGCCTAAGCGCTGTAACAGCCTCTGCTTTACTGGCCACAGCAAGGAATAAGGTAGCAGGAGTAGGAATTAAAGAACTGGATCAAGTTCTGAGAGAGGCCATGCTCCAACAATCTTTTGTTCAGGTGCACTCTTTCAGACTTCTTTTTAATTTGCCCAATGCTTTCCTGACTAATAATAATAATAATAATAATAATACTCCACCAATCATTTACTGTGACTGTTCTGTCATTTAAATGTATTATTTCTGGTGTTGTTGCATACTTATTTTTTGATTTTTGTACATTGCTTAGATATTTTATAGCGTGAGCAGTTTATAAATCTTCTGAAATAAATAAATAACATAAAGAGCCAGTGTGGTGTAGTGGTTCAGAGCGGTGGACTCGTAATCTGGTGAACCGGGTTCAATTCCCTGCTCCTCCACATGCAGCTGCTGGGTAACCTTGGGCTAGTCACACTTCTCTGAAGTCTCTCAGCCTCACTCACCTCACAGAGTGTTTGTTGTGGGGGAGGAAGGGAAAGGAGAGTGTTGGCCGCTTTGAGACTCCTTCGGGTAGTGATAAAACGGGATATCAAATCCAAACTCCTCTTCTTCTTCTCTTGTGGTACAGTCAAGTGGGAAAAAGAGCACAAAAATGCTGATCCATTGGCAGGAACATCATAATTCCACTTACAGGTATGCAAAGCTTTGCATAAGCACCCACACAATTAGAAGTGTGCACCTTGATTTTCCTTGCACTAGCTGCTTGCGCAAGAAGAATCACCCTTGGGGCAGTGAAATTTTAAATGTCAAACTCTACAATTCATAAATCGATTCACTCGATAATCAGTGCAAGATGAAACATTTGCAACAATCTGATTTTATCAACCAACATTTCTTTGGCATTCCAGATATTATGTTCTCTGATAAGTGCTTTTATTGGAATCTGCAGGGGACAGGGAGAAATCTTAGGCCATGAAGCAAATGATGTTGGTACTGATATCAGCAGGCAGCTTCTCCATGTGTGTGAGGAATGTTAAAAAAAATCCAGGGAGCAAGAATGAGAGGCTTCATCCTTGAGATCAAGGGGTAGGTGGTCACCAGTAAAAAGTTTTAGGATCAGCACTGATGACCTGGCACCCATGCTGGTGGATGTGGGAGTTTGGGTGGCCATCTTTGCAGAAGGAAGCCCTCAGTTTGGAGGGCTGATCAGGGGGCAGCCCTCTATCTTCTGTCTTTGAAAGGCTGCTTACGTAGTTTGAGTTCAGTTTTAAGGTAAAGTGCAATAGGAAGGGAGAGCAGGGAGGGCCTTAAATTTGCCCATCAACAGCCCCTGAACAGACAGCAGATTGAAGAGCCACACAGGGTGACTGGTTCAGCTTCCATGGTATAGAAAGATGCATTGAAGTTCTATTTTATACTTATTTTATGCAAATACACATACATACACATTCTCTTTTTTGGGGGTGATGTGTAAACAAGCACTAGTTAACTATCGAAGCTGTGCAATGTGGTGGCCACTAGTTTAGACTGTTTGAAAAGAGAACAAAGACAAATTTATTGAATATAATGTGGCTACTACAACAGTAGGAGAGGAAAACAACCTTTGAGTCTTGCTGCTGGGCTTCCTGGAGGCAACTGGTTGATTACACTGCTGTTCATCTCAGTTCCTGCTTTCAGGCGTCCCATAGGCATACTGCCTTCGACCATGGAATTGGAATATAGCCATTGGGTCTGATAGCTTTATTGTCCATGAACTGGTCTAATCTTCTAAGGGTCCCATGAGTCATTGAAACGTGTGCTCTTAGCCCAGATGTGCTGTCCTTATACCACCAGTGCTCCCCAGGGAATGGGGTTCAACATTCTTGTTTCCTTGCTGGATAGCATTGCAGGCAAATTTCCTTTCCCCATTTCTTCTTAAAGCCCATCTTAAGCTTTTTTGAATCCATTGTTTTCTCTCTGTGGGAACAGTGAACAACTTGCTTTCCTCCTTCTTTCTGACATCCTTTGAAATATTTATGTCTCGTCAGCATATGTCCTTCTTTCCGCCATTTTATTTTCGCAAGACTGAAACCTTAGATTCCCAGTTCCTTTAAGGCTGCTGTCACAGGACTTGCCTTCCAGACCTTGCCTCTGAACTCCCTCTCTTCTAGCCTTCCTGAAGTGCCCAGATGTTTGCTTTTTAATTAGAGTCCCAGAGGTTTAGCCAAATTTTACAGTCTTTGTTCATGGTGCAGACACCTTCCTCTGGTCCCCCCATTATCTGATTATTCAGTTTGTTTTATTTCCTTTCCAGGTGAACAGTTTGGTTGTTGGGGTAGCGATCAGGAGGAGATATGCAACACCTTACCATTGACACAGAGCAAGGACAGCTGCGAGATAAATTAAAATGTGAGCAGCACATTTTCAAAATGTTCCCATTTCAAAGCTGCTGTTTGGGTAGCAGGACCAGGAAGGACACAGTTAGAAAAAGTTGCTAACCCAGGCATACACCATTGATATGGGCCACTTCCTTATTTGGCTAGCATTGGTCACCACCACCCAAATGGCTACATTTTACTTGGAATTAAGAAATGCTGTTCAAACGTCATTGGGACTGGACCCCTGGGGTAACGGCTCTTTATTTTAACATAGTAATGCAGAGGTTTCCAAACTGTGCTCCATGAACTTTCAGGGGCCTGCAAGCTTCTTTCACACTATGTCAGTAAAAACTGAATTAAAGATCACACAGCATTTAGCGCAGCACATTACAATTGCTACACCAGGCAGAGAAATCTTTTAGTGATCTGTTAAGACCCTCAGCAATTTTCAAGTGTGGTGTTGTGGAGTTTGGAAATCCCTGAAGTTAGTGGGTTTATTTTCCTTGTGTCAAACCCCTTTGTTTTCCTTATGTCCAATGGATTGTTCAATCTGTTCACTTCAAGGAAAACTTGTAAGCATGTGTGCGGCCATAACGGATACTCACTGTGGGTTGAGGAACTTCCACTCATGATGAATGAACCAGATTCCCCGTCTGAAAGGACAAGTCCCCACAATCGCACAAAGGACACTGTCATGTAAGAGCGATTCCCCCTTGCTTCACAGCAACCAAGAGGCATTGTGGTTCAAGTATTTGTAGCTCCTCCTAGCGTGGGTTCCACACTTAGGTAGCATGAGGGGTTTCCCCCTCCCCATCAAAGGCTGTAGCAAGAATCTCTGTGTGTTCTTGAGATGGATCTTTGACCCATGGTTAAGGAATATTCCAGCTCTCCATTGAGGAAATGAT